>NW_028288719.1:0-661320 GCF_059628265.1 Tinamus guttatus | reverse complement strand
CCTCTTAAAGGACCCATTTAGAAAGGAGTTTTTTTAAGTAATAATATATGGCCAAAATAGTATCAGCTGATCCAATTTAGATCATACACATGAACAAAAATTGCAGTGGTATAAGCAGCAATCTGCTCTTATTGCAGAAAGCTTATCTGCTAAAGCACACCTGTAAAACATACAGTTTCACAGAAAACTACACTAAAAGCAGGTAATTTGGACTGATCTTTTTTTCTGCACCAGCTTGTATGTAAAACATTGCATGCTCAAAAAGCACATTAAGGGTGTATTAACTCAAACTGCACTGCAAGCTGACAAAGATTCAGATGCTTATTCCATAGGCTGCTCCATGATAGCAGTCCTCTGCAGGTGTCTTCACACAGGCTCCCTCGACCTGATCACAGTTTTCTTCAGACAGACTCACTGCAGCCAACACTCCCATGCTACCCGTTACATTCCGGTTATCCATCATAAATTGCCTGCTGGTGTCCTCCAGCAGGATTTCTGCAGCCTGACTGGCAGTACACCTCACACGGGACTGGTAAAATCCTGCAGCGCATCACAGTGCTTCTGTCTCCATTTCTCATGCAGAAATAGTAATTTACCATATCCTTAGAGAGAAGAGCTCACTCAAAAGCAGACACTAAGCTGGTAGACATAGGTAGGTTAATCATTTAAATTATTTTACTCACAAAAATATTCCAAATTGATGGGATTATTCTCCAATATTAAAAAAAAATAGTTCTATTTATACAACAAGGGTAAATTCTGAGGAAAGCATTTAGGGAAAGAAAATGTAAAACTAGCTTAAATAAGCAGTCTGAATTCACTAAATTTTCAGAAGGTACTGATACAGAGTATCCACAACCTGAAAATAGAGAACACATTAAAAAAATCTTACACAATTAATATGGATATTTAACTTGTGAAAACTGTAACAGGATGTTTCTGAAGATTTTTAAGGTTGCATAGACAGAAAACCTAAAATGTGCCGTTGCCAAAAGTAGATTTGTGAAGCAGCTATCAAGGGTTTATTAAGAAATACATTCCTTGAGTTTTATTGCTTTTAACGGAACGGAGACATGAAGAAGTGAGAATTAAGAGTATTTCAAAAAAATTATTTTAAAAACATGTCACTCCAAAAAGAAAAACTACATTTCTTTAAATTCTACAAAGCTGAACAGCTGCAATGTTAAATATATTCAATTTCAAGTTAAAGTACCTACCTTATCTCTGATTTTCGTATCAAGACTCTTACAATGTTCCTCAATTTCTTGAGTTTTTTTTGTCATAGGAGCCTGCATTTCTTTCAGATTCTTCAATTCTTCCTTAGCCTGGTCACGACTTTGTTTCACTTCTTCATGCTGCTGACGAACATTTTCATATTCCTTGCAAAAATATGAAAGCAGAATAATAGATTTTGCCTTCTAGTCCACATGATTTGATACTGCTCTAGCATTTCATTTAATTGTACATCAGTTTGGAAAAAAAAAAAAAACTCCTTTATAAGTTAGTGTACTACCTAAATAAGCCTCCTGTTATTTTCAGTATGACCAAAAGAAAAACAGACCACTTAGTCCCCAATGAACTGCACACAAATTTAATGCTTTTCAAGTATTAGGCCATTCAAGGAGCAGAAGAAACAATCAAATTTTCCTGCAATTACCTTTCCTCTAAGTCCATCTTGGGTCAACATGGGAAAACTAACTCTTTAGCCCCTTCTTCCCATAGCCTGAGAACCACTTATGCAGAAATCCTGAAGCTAAGGGGCAAATAACCACAAAAAGAAAAGGAAGGCAAAAGAGCTAGGCAGACCAGGTCAGCTTACCCCATGGTAAACTAAAGAAAGACACACAGACAGAGAAATAAAACTTTGGGGGAAACAAACAAACAAAAAAGGTCACCCACACACCACCAATACCAAAGAACTCACTGGGGACAAGGAACTCGCTGGGGAGCTGAGAATAAAATTATGGTAAGCAGTGCAGTGAACAAGAACTACTATCACCAAGAACACAAGAATTTCTAGAGAAAAACAGCCAAGGCTCTGAGAGAGCAATTACTTCTATCATGAGAAACAGGCTTGTTTCTCATAGGGCATGAGGTGACAAGTTAGCTGGAGGAAAAAAAAAAAAAAAAGGGACCTGATGTTCAACAACATACAGGCTGAAGAGTGTAAAGGCAGATTACACCAAGCTTTAAAGCACAGAAAAGAGAGCTTGCAAACTCCATCTGAATCAGCTAATTTAGCCTTATCCTCCACTACTCTTTCCCTAGTTAGCTATTTAATTACTCCATTTATAATCATACACAACTAATGAATACTCAAGTTATTAAATCAAAATATTTTAGGAGTAGCTTTTTCATAAAGCCAAAAAACTCCTTGAAGAAAGTGGCTATCATTCAGGGACATGGGGTCCCATCAGGGGCCACCATTATAGATAGCTAGGAAGTTAAAGCACTTGGTTAAAACACAAGTACAGTTATTTAGCCCTATTTTAAGTAAGGCATCATATTTCAAAGTTAAAGCAAGAAAACACACACTAGCACATAATTTATTCAGACATGTGAATGTTTCTAGAAATTACTTTTTTTTAAAAAAAAAAAAAGAGAAAATCCGTTTAACACCTGAAGAAAACCTGATTTTCGTAGATCTATGTATTTTGATAAACTTTAAGCAAATAATCTTGACCCTTGCAATTATTCTCTCAGCCAGAGATCTGCAGAACTTTTGAAGCATTTCATCCCTCCTTTCTCAGTTGTGAATGGAAAAGGAAGAAGAGCGAGATGGCTTGAATAAAAAAAAAATTCAAATTATACGGAGGATTATTTTGAGGAACAGAACCTCATGCCTCTATGCTACTTTGAGACAGATGCCTTAAAAGATATCACAGTACCTAAAGCTTAAGCTTGGAGGGGTGAGAAACACTCCTTTAAGAGTTATGCAGGAAGGCTTATGTCAGAAAAATTGTTCCTTAAATCTGCTCATTAGCTGCAGTTATCATTAAGATAATTTGATTCAAGGACTCTTAAAAGTACAGAAAAAAAGCCCTCTAAATGCTTAAGTTTAAATCTTTTTTTTATAAACACTTTCAGGGCTCATTTTATGGATTTTAAAGCAGACATCTAAAAGGTATGTCTAAATAGATACGTCTAAACATAGGCATATTCAAATGGTGCATAAGGAATATAATAGTTAATGACAATAAATCTCCACATACAGAATCATCTAGCTACAGCACTTGGTTATAAAAGTATTCACCGGTGAAAAGCAGGGGAGTGTTGAAAAAAACCCCACAGTTACACAGTGATGAAACAGTAAGCTATGTCCAGCCCTAGCCTTGCTCTTTTTGCTTAAGATCAAGAGAGAATCTACTATCATCAAAATAGTGTGTGGCCTTTTTCATTTGATGTTTTTTTCAGTGTTTTCTCCATTGTGTTTGTCTACTGCAGTTATTTATAGATCCGCATGCCGGCTGCTTTGGACGCTCATCTAGCAATTCCGTTTTGCTACAGAGGCAAACAGCAACTTACTACAGTGAGGATTACCTTGAATTGGATGCTCTTAAAGATACAAGGGACAAAGATTTCTGTATATATATAGGAGGCTTTCTTTCGTGCAAAACTGCTATGAAATGCCTTGAGGAAGTTTTTGTATCTACTAACAAGTATTATCTGAAGGTTTTTATACTTTCTGGATCTGTATTTCATAAAATCCATGAAGTATGCAAATAGAGCAAACAACATACTACCTTAGTACAGTAAAAGACACATCAGCTTAAACTAGTGCTTCATTCCCCAAAAGACGCCAGAGATAGTTGAAATTAAGCAGTTATCTCTGCAAGGAATAACACAGATAGTGCTTTTAACCCATTTTGATGACTCTTATAAATGGGCAGAAACTCCATACGTCTACTTACACATCCAAGAAAACCTCTGATCAAATTCAGAACAAAAATAGTATATCAAGATCTATCCTGTTTACACCAAGCAATTCTGAGGATATGCAAGGTACTCTCATAAAGATTTTTTTAAGAAATTGCTGGCACATTAATAGTACTGCAGTTTTTGAGGAAAAAATGGTTAAATTGGGGAAACACTGAAAATAAAACAAAAGCTTACCACCCAAGGCCTTTTCCTCTCAAGCATCTCAATTAAGTCAAGATGACGCTTGCGTTCGTGGTATCTCTCAACATCTTGCTTGTATCGTTCAATCCTCTGTCTCATTTTCTCCAAAGAATTGCTTTTCTCTTTGCACAAGTTCTGTAGGCATACGTATTTTCATACTTTACAGTATCTACTCTGTGAAAACACTTTTCAGAAATTATGCACATCTCATCTGTATATTAGCCAAGAAGGATGTTTAGTACAGCAGTAACTGGGGGGGTAAAATCCAACTAAAAATAGATGTCCATTTTTTCCAGGTACCTTAGTATATATATTTTTTGTCAAGGTATAGTTAGCAGCAGTCTTAATCTGAAGAAAATCTTTTCAAAAAAGGTTATACATTATACAGTGAAGTTATTCTCACAGCTCAAAATTTCATTAACCTAGAATCAGTTAAAGTTGTTTAGCAGCTTCTACCACACAAAAGTAGCAAAAATCCTTATGAAAGCTTCTGCAGAGAAAAAGCGCCCTATATCATCTGTGTCCAGACCACTGGGACAGATATGCCCCAGCACTTGTGAGTTTGTGAATGAATGAAATCTAAGAGAAAATGAGCATGAGCAGATAAAATCAACTTACTTGCACACTTACTAAGTAACTACTCTTCTGTAAAACCTCACATTAAGTTTTATTACACAAATTTTCCTATAGTTATTTCCTTGTGTCTCTGTAACAGGTATGTTTACCTCCAGTTCTCTTTCTTTTTCTCTGAAGTTTTTAAGTTCACAATGAAACTGATACATTTCTGGAGGACCAATAGATTTTTCAGTGGCTTCAAGCAATTCAATCTTACTCATTTTTGCAAACTCTCCAACTTTGTCCTACAAAATAAAATATTATAAAAATACAGGATTAGAATAGTATAACACAACAATGTTGGATTAAATTAGAGCAACCACTGTCATCTAATTCAGAGTTCCATGCCAGACAGTTCTGAAAGTTAAGCATAGCATGACTATCTTATCAAGCAACAGCCTCTAGCCCTCTTAAAGATTTGTAGGGGTTTCATACATGGTTCTGACAGAGCTTAAGTCTTTGCTGTTCTAACCCTCAGTTATTTGGCTCCAACAACAGTTTCTGAGGTACTTGGATGAGGGGATGGTGGAAAAGACACCAGTGTTGCTTGTTTTTTGTTTTGTTTGTCTTAATTCACTATCATTATTCTAAACAAGATTGTTCAGATAATTTTGAATTTTATTCTGCTGTATTCCTCATGTTGGTTCTCAGACTTAGGAGGTCACACCTTTCCAGGTGCTATATGCTATAATGAACTAAAAAATATAGTAATGTGAAATTTAAGATAAAGCCTGTCAGACGAGTATACCAGGGGCCATTGCTGCTAACGCAGAGCAGCTTCCCATTGCTACACTGACAAAGAGCAAATTAACCAAACATATAGCACAGTAATATTCACTAAACTGATGTTCATGCACAAAAGCTATGCTGGAGGAACCTGCGGAAATTTTTACTCTGAAAAAATATTGCGAGTATGTAAAATGAGAAAAGTCAGCTGTTCCCAGACTTTCTGAATTTCTAAATTTTAACTTTTCCAGTATGTTTTTTGAATGCTTTTCCTTGAACAAGAGAGCAAATACATGCTTGACCAAGCTCCAACAAGGCGTCATTTTACTACCACCTTGGATGATCTACAAGAACTGGGGAGGACTCAGGAACGAGTCTTAACCTGTCTGAGCACAGATGGATTAAGCTACAGAAGCTGCATATAGCATTCTTTAGTCTTCTCCCTCCCTTAGGAACTATCAGCATAATTTCATTTAATTCAGACACAGAAAACCTTTAAATTCTGTCTGTTCTCTAAAAACTGTTGACCAGCTTGTGGTTGCAGTTGCAGACTCATCTAATACAATTGCCTCCACTCTTTTTTTTTGCTTTTTGGAGAATTAAATCTAGACAACTCTGCCCTTCAGTTACCAATCAAACACAGAATCTAACACTGAGGAACTGACCGGATATAATTAGTGAGAAGCACATGCAGGAATTGACAGGATAAGTCAGCAACATCATACAGATAAAAGCACAAAGAAGGTGTTGGGAGACCTCAAGAGTACACATTTTTCCCTTCAGATGTCTCTTTTTACTAAGGACACCAACAGCAGAAGCAGTGGGACAGAGAGACACCACTGCTGGTGTTGTTGCCCGAGCAACAACCTAGGGAATACCTGTGGTTTTCCTCATTCTCAACTTATAACCACGTACAAAAGTGACTAATTAGCAAGCCCTGCAAGGCCACACATTTCTTTCAGCATCACACCAGTATGGCTACTTCCTCTCTCTCATTCTTTTTGCAGTCCCATTAAATTGAATTGCATGGTGCAAGACAAAGCAATTAGAAGCTACAAAACCCTCTCAAAACACAGCACTCCATTTGCATCCATTGTCTTCCAAAATTTTTCAATACCTGAGGAAGAAACTGGCACAAATTGCCCACTTGGATATTTAAGGCTGTAATCTGTTCTTCTACGGCTTTCAAGGTTGATGGCTTTCTGTTGATGAACCATGTTGATGTATTGTTCACCACTTGAATTTCCCGTGTGATAATTAAATTGGTATGTGACTGGAACCTGATAATGAAAAGATACTTTTGAGAGCACATGAAGATTACTCCATGTCAACAAAATATGTTAAAGATTTGTACTAAAAAAATGTAACATATCTATTTGCTATAAAACAACTGCATAAAGATTCAAATTCTGTGTTTCACATAATGGCCAGTACTTCAATAATGAATTAATCCTGTTACATTGGCTGTAGAAAGTCCTGTGGAAGTCAAGAATACCTGCGAATC
Organism: Tinamus guttatus; assembly: GCF_059628265.1. Lineage (NCBI taxonomy): Eukaryota > Metazoa > Chordata > Aves > Tinamiformes > Tinamidae > Tinamus > Tinamus guttatus. The sequence continues at coordinate 654,356 of NW_028288719.1, read as the reverse complement.
TGCGGTGCAAGAGCAAAAGCATTGCCAGCAGGTTGAGAGTAGCAAGTCCAGAAGTGGACTACTAAGGTAATAAAAGACTGAAGCATCTCTCAGATGCGAAGCTGAGAGAGCTTGGCTTTTTGAGCCTGGAAAAGAGAAGACTAGGAAGTGGGGAATCTTATGACTGTACACATGTATATGAAAGGAAGGTATAGAGTGAATAAGGCCAATCTCTTTCCGGCAATGCCCACTGACAGAACAAGAGGCAACAGGTACAAACTCGAGGACAGAAAGCCCATGTAAGCTTGAGGAAGAAGTCTGCTTCCTTGGAGACAGGCAGAAGTTGTCTGGACATGGTCTTAGGCCAGCTGCTCTGTGTGACTGGGCTTAAGCGGGCAGGTGGATTACATGATCTCCAGTGTACGGTACCTCCCAACTGCCTCCACTCTGTGACCTAGGAAGCCTATTAGCACAGTCCCTTTTCAAAATGCAAAGGCAAAATACATATAGAAAGCATTCTCTTGGAATCTCCTTTTGAGGTATCATAAAATCTGAAGCTTTAGAATAAAAAGGTCAACTTTCAGTAAAGGCTAGGGATTTCTTTTCTCAAAAATCATCTCTCATTTAAAAGGGACAAATTCCTCCTCTTTAGGGTTAATGTTAAAACACCTCCTTCTAAATTATAGCATATAATTACACTCAAGCACACAAACACACACACAAAGAAAAATCAACACTTTCAGAAATGTCTGATATAATTTTGCAGACTAGGTCCAAATGATATTTCAGTTGGGAAAGTTTATCTAGAAGATTGTGTTAGTCCAAACTAGCCAGAAATACTATTTTTCCTTCCATTTTCCCTCAGTAAGTGGCGTTTTTATAAGAATGCAGATGAGTCCTCCAAATCAGTAGTATCAATATGAAAAAGTGAAAGCAGAAAATTTGATTTTAGAATTTCAAGACTTGAAACCATCTCTAAACCAACCATTACATCTTAAGGGTAATACTGTCTGTATCTGAATTACCTGAACCTTAAATATGCTCAAAAGCTAAAATATCACTTAAGTTATTCTTTCTCTATTTTTGTACACCACGACAAGGCAAAATGCTTCATCAGATGAAAAATCCTGTCACCACTGATCATTTCTTGAAAGACAGAATTTTAGCTTAGAATTTTGAAGGCTAATAAAAATAAAGTCAACATGCTTAAAGAAAGAACACACCAGATGTTTCTGAGAAGTTCATGAATGACTGTGAGGGAAAATAATCTAATAAAAATGCATTAGAAAGTATAATTTTACTACTTACAGTTCAATTTCTACTAGACCTTTCAAGCACCCACGCTTTACGAAGAGACCAACCTACAAAATGAGTTACAGACGTTATTATTGCAAATTATCAGTTACTTAAAATGTTATTTCTTACAAAAATATACATCTGTTCATGTAATAAAACGTATTTGCTGAATATTGACAGTTAATAATTTTGTCTACCAATTAACAATAACTTCTTCAACAGCTCGCAGTACCAGCCCTTCCTCCACAAATTGACACTTTCGATTTCCAATACTGAACAAATTATAATCAAAGAATCTTCAGAAAGGAAGGAGTTTCCATGCAAATGCAAAACACTGCCCAACGCTAATTCTAACATTGTAAAAACCATAAATAAATATGAAAGGCCAAAACACAATACCTACATCACTGTAAAATCAGTTAAACACCCAGATTTAGTTCCCCAAAACTCTAGTGAAACATGTTCCACAAAAAGGCAAGAAGAAAAACTCAAAAATCTGACAATGCAAATTAAATTCCTACTGTGATGTCAGCACATTATCTTTTGGGAGTACACGTGAGACAAGTGATCTTACTGAAGATAATAGAAACATTTATCCCCAAATCAGCCAGCTTGCATTTAAAATCAAAGATTAACAGATTCAGGCTTTTAGATAAACTCTCAGACATATCGATGACATCTTTCACTGATCACATACATTTGGAAATTTATGTTAGACTTTATTCTAATGTTGCCTTAACTTTACATTCCTCAGATTCTTGTTTGAATGTTACTCATGTAACAGGAGGTGTTCTCCTTCAAAATATAACATGCTAGCTTCCCAAGGTTCCAGTCGAATACAAGTTTTTCCATCTAACGATTCAGACAAGAAGCCAGGCAGTTAAAGCTAGGTGATTCCTTTGGTAAAAGGTCTTGCTCTTGGATCAAGGTTACTCTACAATTCAGATATCTTGCATTTTATTTATATATGTGTGCGTGTGTGTGTATATATATATGTGTGTGTGTGTGTGTGTGTATATATACAGGTATATAAACGAAGATTATTTTTCCTTCTTCTGCTGAACTGCGCCTCAATTAAATTCAGATTAAAAATCAACATTACAAAGCTTTTTACTCACCTTATCAGCCCTCCCTATAAAAGACGGCTTTCCAGCCAGGCCCAGGCAGATGGCACAAACAATGCTCGATTTTCCTGTTCCATTAGCACCTACAATCATGTTCAAATTGGGGCCTGGATGTACTTCACAGCTGTCATACGTTCTGGAAAATACAATAATTTACTTCTCAAACCATACAAATAAATGTAACATGAAAAATGTACACTTACCATAAAAAAATAAAAAATACAGCAAATTCTATTTATAAGCAAGTGTACACTAAGTTAGATGCATTCCTCAAGTGTTACCTTGCAAGAAAACCTCACAGTGAAAAAATGACTCTATATTAAGATAAAGTGGAGTCAAATGCTGCCTATTATGCACCAGTTTCCAGTAGAAAAGATTATACAGAATGACATGATGGATGCAGCCGGACAGGAAGAAAAGGAAGGAGAGGAAGGAAAGGAAAACAAGACTGGGAGAATTTATCCAGCTTTGTTGCATCTGCCTCCAGGCACACACACATGTGTATACACATACATACATGTGATGTACAGGGGCTTGCAATGCTGCGAGATGCTGGTGCGCTGTATGCTATTCCAAACTGAAAAACTGGGTACCGTGCACCTTAGTTACAAGAAATAACAAGGGGCCCTGCTACCAGGGCGTTTTTTGTGTGTGTTTTTGCACCTACACGAGACGCTATCCCCCCGGGCGCGGCAGCGGCAGGGACCAGCCCCGGGAAGCGGACACCGCGGCGGGGGGCGCCGCGAGCGGGCCTGCGGCACCGGCCCCACCGGGGCCCCTGCCCCTGTCCGCAGGCCCGCCCGCAAAGGAGGCTGCAGCTGAACGGCCTCGCCCAGGTGCCGCCCGCGGCTCGCCCCGCTCTCTGACTCACAGGAAGTTCTCCATGAAGATGCGCACGATGGAGCCCTCCACGAAGCGCGCGGTAGGCTCGGCCGCCCTGCCCGCCCGCGCGGGGCCACCCGCAGGGGCCCTGCCCGGCGCCGCCATCTTCGCCGCCGCCGCCGTCCACCCGCCTCGGCGCGCAGCCACCCGGTTGGCGGGCAACCAGGAGCGGGGCAACTCAGGGCTGCGCTCATTGGCTGAAGGGAGAAGGCGCCGAGGCGCTCTGAGACTGCTCATTGGCTCGCGCCGCCCCGCGCTGCTCCCGATTGGCTGCGCGCCGCTGGGGGAGGGAGGCGGGCGGAGTGTTGCTGCGTGGGTTTCGCTTTCGGAAGGGTCGGGGGCGGTGGCGCGGGGCGCAGTGCCCGTCAAATCCCCGCAATGCCCGCCGGGAGGTGTAGTCCAGCGGGCCAGGCCTCCCGGCGGGCGCTGCGGCGGCGAGGACTACAACTCCCGGCGGGCATTGCGCGTGAGGCGCGGCGGGGGCGGGCGCAGGCCGAGGCCGCGGCTCCCCACGAGGGGGCAGCGCGGCCCGGCCGAGCGGAGCCGCCGTGTCCCGCGGGCGGCACCGGGGCCGTCCCCGGCTCCCCCGGCTCCTGCTTCCCTGCGGCCTCCCGGTGGCTGCACAAAGACTCGGTGCCCAGAGGCGTCTGAGGCCACTGGTACCCGTGTGGCATCAGGAATGTCCTAGAGGACCGAGAGAGTCCTATGGCCGTACGGGAGCAGTGGAATTGGGACCACAGGGCAAAGTGTTTCCCTGGCAGTTCCTGTGTAGGAAAGGAGGTAAAAGGGCAGTGAAAAAGGACAATAGATAAAAGGTTGTCCAGATGCAAAATAAAGGATGAAGGGGGTTGTTTCAGCAGAGTTCTTGCAAAAAATGGGAGTGCAGATGTCTATGGGCTCTAACAGGCTGATGGGCCTCAGATGGGATGTGAGATGACCCTTCTGGAGAAGGTGCAAAGCTCTGGAAGGGTTCAATGCGGGAAAGCTTGGAGTGGGAGAGGAGACCAGGAACATCCAAAGTGCTGGTGTGCACCTGGGCCCTCGCTGGTGAGGCAGGGAAAGATTTAACATTCTGCAATTAAATACTAATGGTGTGTCACAGGATTTCTGGTAATTGCGAGGTATAACCATAAGTTTAACTGATATGTGTTTACCTAGTTAGATTATGAGTTAATTGATTTATTAGTTCCTTGGTGGTGTTTTCTGTTGCAGAACATTGCAGATAACTTCTTGACACAGGTGGTAGATGAGGCAACAAGGGGAGGGGCTCTGCTGGATCTGATACTAACAAACAGAGATGGTCCAGTGGGAAATGGGAGGCTTGGGAGAAGTCTTGCATGCAGTAACCCTGCGATAGTAGAATTCATGATTCTGCAAGGAGGAAGCTGGGCAAGAAGTAGGATTGCAGCCCTGGACTTCAAGAGAGCTTGAACCTTTGACCTCTTCAGAGACCTCCTTGGAGGAATCCCCTGGGCCACAGTCCTAGAAGGACAGGACAGGACTCCAGGAGAGTTGGCTAATATTCAAGCACCAATTTCTCCAAGCTCAGGATTGGTGCATTCCTACAAGAATGCAGCGGAGCAAGGTGGGCAGGAGACCTGTGTGGATGGAAAAGGAGCTGTTGGGTAAACTTGATGAGAAAGAGAGTATGTAGAATAATGTGGAAGAAGGGCCAGGCCACCTGAGAAGAATATAGGAACATTGTGAGAGAATGCAGGGATGCAACAAGGAAGGCCACAGCCCGTTTGGAATTAGAGTTAGCAAGAGATGTCACGGACAGCGGGAAGGGCTTCCACAAATACATGAGCTGTGAGAGGAAGCCTAGGGAAAATGTGGGTCCCCTGCTGAATGGGGAGGGTGCCTTGGTGACAGAGCATGCAGCAAAGGCAGAGTCACTTCTTTGCTTCTGTCTTTACTGCTAAGGCCAGTCCCCATGAGCTACAGAGCCTGGAGACAAGAGAGAGAACCAGGAGAGAGGAAGATTTTCCACTGGCCGAGGACGATTGGATTAGGGATTCTTTAGACAAACTGGACACCCATAAACCTAGGGGCCCAGATGGGATGCACCCAGGAGTGCTGAGGGTTCTTGCTCTGCTGCTCTCCATCATCTTTGAGAGGTCATGGGGAGCAGGGGAAGTGCCTGAGGGGTAGAAGAAACCAAAATCATTCCAGCTTTCAAAAAGGGCAAGAGGAAGGAGCCAGGAAACTAGAGGCTGGTCAGCCTCACCTCCGTCCCTTGGAGGTAGAGCAGCTCATCTTAGAGACCTTAGAGTAGTAGGCATGTGAAGGGCAAGAAGGTGATCAGGAGTAGTCAGCATGGATTCACCAAGGGTAAGTCTTGTTTGACCAACCTGATAGCCTTCTATGATGGGATGTTTGGCCAGGTAGATGATGAAAAAGCCGTGGATATTGTCTACCTGGACTTCAGGAAGGCTTTTGACATAGTCTCCTGTAACATCCTCATGGGGAAGCTGAGGAAGTGTGGGTTAGATGAGTGGACAGTGAAGTGGATCGAGAACTGTCTGGATGGCAGAGCCCAAAGAGTGGTGATAAATGGGGCCAAGTCTGGTTGGAGGCCTGTGACCAGTGGTGTCCCACAAGGGTCAGTACAGGGCCCAGTGCTCTTCAACTTGTTCATCAATGAGTTGGACAAGGGCACAGAGTGCACCCTCAGCAATTTGCAGATGACACCAAACTGGGAGGAGTGACCAACACTCCTGAGTGCTGTGCTGCCCTTCAGAGAGACCTAGACAGGATGGAGAGTTCGGCAGAGAGGAACTTCCTGAGATTCAACAAGGACAAGTGCAGGGTCCTGCCCCTGTGGAGGAATAACCCCAGGCATCAGGACAGATTAGGGGTTCACCTGCTGGAAAGCAGCTCTGTGGAAAGGGATTTGGGAGTCCTGGTTAACAAGTTAACCAGCAGTGTGCCCTTGTGGCCAAGAAGGCCAATGGGATCCTGGCCTGCATGAGGAGGAGCGTTGCCAGCAGGTTGAGAGAGCTGATCCTGCCGCTCTGCTCAGCTCTGGTGAGGGCACGCCTGGAGTATTGGGTGCAGTTCTGGGCTCCCGCAGGGAGGGGCCGAGATGGGCAACATCTAGAGAGGATCCAGTGTAGGGTGACAAAGATGATGAAGGGACTGGAGGATCTCTGGTACAAGGAAAGAGTAAACGAGCTGGGCCTGTTTAGCCTGAAGAAGAGAAGATTAAGAGGGGATCTGATCAATATGTATAAGCACCTGAGGGGAGAATGTAGGGAGGATTTGGGTCAAGAACAGTTCTTGAGTGAATAGGATGAAGATTCGAAAGCTAATGCAGGACTTCAAAGCAGCTAGATGGAGCACACAGCTTAGCAGTGAGAAAGGGAATGTAACCTAATATGTACAGGGCTCTGAAAGAGACCAAAAAGGGCAGGTAGAAATGCTGGTCTTCAGAGAAACCAGAAGCAAGTAGGAAATAAAAATGGGATGAGGACAGAGATGGAGTCAGGAAAACAACCCATGAAGGAGAAGATGAATATTGACCAAATTAATATAAAGGAGACTTGAAAGTTCATCTGTTCACTGCTAAGCACCTAATAAACTTGTAATGACTAATGGCAACCTTTTTCCAAGGGGAAGGCTACACGTGAAAGCAGCAGCTCATAGTGTTGGTCTGAGAGAGCAGGAGGCAGGTGTTTGGTCTTCCATGTGTGAGGGGTATTGGACTCTGCGTGTCAGGGTGGAGAAGTGTGTCCTCCTCAGCCCTTGCCTTGAAGGGTAGCACAGGAGCCGCAGATCCCGTGAGTGCTGGAAGTCATAATTTGAAGCTGGATTCAAACCCAGCTAAACAAATGCCAGATTTTTTTCCACGCTCAGCTGCAGAGCTTTGTCGGGTTTGTTTAGCTCTAATACAGTACTAGACCAGAATGTTACTTGCATTACATTTATGCAAAGCTAGGGTATTTGCATAGAGTAATTGCTTTGTGCAGTTATTCTATTTTCTCATAGGGGCAACTCGGATCAAAATTTGGCCCTCTTTTTAGTAAGTATTCAGGATAGGGCAAAATGTCAGCCAATTGGAAATATTGAAATAAAACGGGAATTGAACAAGCAACAAAAAGGGCTTTTCCCTTGCTTTCAGGATAAATTCTGCAGCACAAAGCTATGTTTACAGCAGACAAATACAAGCCCTTTAGTGTTTGGTGTGTTAAAGTAGCTTTTGAAGTTTTCTTTTTTCATAGACGTTTTGTGGCACAACCAGGCTCCATGCAATTACTTGTGGATTCTTTCGCATTTGCAGCTTTCAGAGAACTTACCTGACAGCAAACATGCCCAATACAGTGCAGTCTCATCTCTTCGTCCTGCTAAAGTCTTTTTAGAGCTATTCCAGTGACAGGAAAGGAACTAAGAGTAAATGAAAAGGGATCCAGGGTGGAAATTAGTTGCACAGGGAGTTTCAGAATTGGACAGAGCTAATGGAATGGTTTTACCTCAACATAGGACCGAGGTTTGCTAGTGAAGCAATCTTAATGCTTTTGTCTCTGTTTTGGTTTGTTTTTGCTTTTGTTTTTTTAGATGTTTTGTTGCCTTTCAGTAGTTGGGGAATTTGCCTATTCCATAGGCTGAAGTCCAGCAAGTGGTTAGTTTAAGAAATAATAAAAATCTTTTAAAGCCAGCTTTCAAATTTTCACTCCATCCTTCAGCTCCTGCAGAGGCAGTAACAGACAAAAAGGGGCTGTTTTTCCCTTGTGAAAGGAGAACAGCAGGTTTTCTTTTGCAGCCAGGATAGCACCTCTCGCCCTATGAATGTATATACTGCTCTCAGTGACACCAGCGTAGGGACAGAAAGCCAATGGTTACACACTGTGTTTTATTAAATTGATTACAAAGTTCCCTTAGAAGTATGCTGAATCACTAAGCCTTGTGATTTTAATCACGGTATTTGTTTTCTGCTTTTATAATTTGATGTGAATTTGATGTGAATATTGGTGCTGAAACATCAGCTCTTTAAAGCAACTACAAAACTCTTCAGAAAAAGTCCATTATTTCTGGCTGTTCTTTTCATTTTCAGAATATGGTAACAAGAATAATGCACTGGTAACAAGCTGCCAAGAGAGACTGTAAGTAGTTGGGGCAGGCAGTTAAAATTCCTTAAGTTCTTTTGGCTCTTCCTCCATCTTTAGGAAATAATATTCTGTGTTTCAGGCTGTGTGGTCATGTTATTGAATGTATTTATTGCACAACCTCTTTAATTGCTTTTATGTCCCCGAAATCGGGGGGGAAAAAAGGGCATTTTTCCCAGAGAGAAGTCGTTCCTAGCAAGAGATGCCAGGAGCTAGGCCTTCACTCCTTGTCTCAAAAACGTCCTAAAACACCTTTTAATTGGCAGAATCTGTTCTGCCATAGAACAATGTGAAGTCCAATCTAACATATCCCAGGTGCTGCCTGCTAGAAAAGCCCTCTCCTTTGTGCTGAAAGCAGGGGAGGCCGTTCTCGTTTCTCCGTGTTCGTGCCTTGCAGAAGGAGGTTGGATGCGGTGGCTCCAGGCGTCCCCTGCGTGGGAGCTCCCTGCAGCAGCAGCTGACACTGGGCTGGATGAGGTGACATGCGCATTCTGCTTGTTTCCAGTACTCAAATTATTGGATTTAAGCTGTTCAGTTCAGTTGTTTCTCACTATGCCAGTAACTGAAGTTTGAGGCAGAACAATAAGATGTTTTTTGAAGCAGGATTTTACTAGGAAGTTAGAATAGTTTCAAAACAAAGTCTTAAACACGAACTCCGAAAAATCACTGAGCTCAGTGTCTTATTAAGATAAATGCAGGGCACGTCTGGTTGGGTAAAGTGTGAAAAAAGACAACTATATTCTGTGTGAGTGTACAAACTGATTTTATTTAAAAAAAAAAAAAAAAGGAAATATATGCCAGAAAAGCTACAGCATCAACTGTAAGTATCCCCCTTTCAAAACAGCAGTACCTTACATTGAATTATACTGAAACACTAAAAGTCAATTTGTTATCGACAAGAATGACAAACATATTCATTATAGTAAAATAATACAAAAACATAAAAAATGGTAGCAAAATATTAGTTTCCCAGAGAGATTTGTCGTCATGAATAATTGCACTTAACCTGCAGGATACTACTAATAGCTAGTATTATTTTCTCTATTACTTCAAAATATTTATAATTTCCTTTAAAAAATCCATTCTGTACCCAACACAAAACATTCACTGAATGCAGATTTAAGAAAACACAACCCTAGGTTTTAATTGTGCACCTCTACTTTCCTCTTTGATTTACAAAAGCATTAAAATACAGTATTTAAGGATGTGTGCAAAATGGGAAGCTTTTATATAGTAACTGAAACCTCATGCAAAAGAAATTAAAAAAAAAAAAAAAACAGTCTAAGAAGCCCTGAGTCAATAATTTCATTGCAAAGGCAAGGTATATGAGTGCTCTGAGTTCTTCCTATATGTCGGTGAATATTCAAAACAGTCCAGTATTTATTTAAAACATGCTTTAAAACAGGTAGTTTGTGCAGTTCCTCACATAAAAACTTTCTGCTTTTTTCCTTTCAGCAGCATCTTTAAAACTCAATTTCATTTAAGCTGTCGGGATAGCCTGATGAAAACTGAATTTCTTCCACTTCTGGAATTAAAAAAGAAGGGAGAAATACTGTAGTTACTTACATTTTTTTATCACTCCACCTAAGAAGAATGCAATTGTCATGTTGGATTTTAAATGAAATGGCCGTACAGCTATTATGTAGTTCCATAAGATCATCGCTAGTTCAAGTTCTGAGGATTTTCTCATTTTTCACATCTTCTAAAAAAGGAAAAATTCTGCAGTACCCCAGAAGCATGATGCTAAAATCAGACTCATTCACTGGGAACTCAAAGGAAGAAGTACCACCTATCTAATTATAGAAATTACTGCACTAAATACTAGGTGTCTCCTAAGAAAAGGTTTATTTAGCTTACCTAAGCAGGATCCTGCCTGGAACAGAATATCATCAACAGCCGTATCACTTCTTATTGATATCCCACGAATTGCTTCAAAAATAATCTGTAAAGGTAAGGCACAAGTTCATGAATACCACATCGAGGGTGAAGAACTGGAGAAAAAGACACAGAGTGTATCCTGAAAGCCCGCTTCGTGGAAATAAACATGTTTCTCCAGCAGTCCGTCTGAATACTGTGGTCAGAAAAGCTGGGAATATAGTTGTGTTGAAAGAAGGAGATTTGTTGTCACAGTCTGATGAATGGTTGCGTTTTAAATACTGATAAATTTATGAGAGCTTATTCTCATAAAACTATGACAATTTTTACCATATTGCTATCTTGGTTTTCAGCCCAGATTATTTGCTACACTTTATTATGGGCAGGTAAGTTTCAAGAGGAGAAATAAAGTATAAAAATAGTACATTGTGGTCTTGGAGCAACATGGAGCTAAGCTTGCTTTTCAGTAAAAGTTCACTTTCTCTTATAGTTTCCAGACTCTTAAGGCAAACTGAAAAAAATGAGTACATCTTTGCTTAGTGATCAGTACAGTTTCAGTCGAGAGCAATTTCAGCTTTCTCTTTGACAGAAAGCTGTCATCTTTTTCTCTGGAAGTGCTGAAATCAAAGGCAAAGCTCCAGCCTACAGCAGCTCTTGGCATGGTGACAATTTAGAAAGCCTATCCTGAAAGTATCAGAACTTCTTCAAGGTTTTATCAAACCTAGACAAGGCCTTGGACAGTTAAAAATGCATGAGTAATGCAAATACAATGACTCCTACTGGCAGGAAGTGATAATGTATTTAAGCAAGCCTAAATATGTGTTAATGAATTAATGAACTATTTTTATATTTTCAGCTCACTGTTTCATGATTCTAACGAGTTCATTGCTTCTGCTTGTTGGTCAAATGGCCATTTAATCCTGTCTGCATTTTTTTTATGCAGAGCCAAACTGCCATTTGAACATACAGTTAAGTTTAATTTTCCCTTTTGACTTTTTTGTTTGTTTTGCTTACCTGGTGGTTTTTTTCACTTTCATATTCTATCAGTCCCCTTAGCCATGAGATGCTTTGTTCCCCTGTTCTCCTCCATAATGGAATCTCTTCCTCATCATCTTCCTTTTTTAAGTAAACACTTAATAACCCAGTCCCAGCTCCATACATGTGATAGAAAAATGTCAGGCACAGTTTTCCAGAAGTCCCTCTTAATGTTCTTGATGTTAGGTATGCTCTCTGTCCATATACCATGTCGGATGCTTCTATATACATATAGTATCCTTAAAAAGATATACAGTCAAATATTAGCATAGGGGAAGCGTTCTTTCTTTCAATGTGATAATTATGTAAAAATGTAGGTATGAAACTGTTTTGATAAATCAAAGTTCTACCTCAAAATAGAATTCAAAAAGGAGTATGTTTTTAATTATGGTAAATGAATGTTGATGAAAGAACACTTAAAATTCGGCTTATGTCAGACGAATAGCTGAAGATGAGATCAGAGAACAAAGCAAACTAATTGAAAACCCTCTTTTACATTACATATGACATTGATAATAATTTTCTTTCTGTGTAAGGACCAAGTGAAGAAAAACTGGATATTAACAATCTAGGAGCAAATAAAAAAAATGACTCTGATTCTTGGGAAAATTGATTGGTATCAGATAAATTATTTTTGCCTTGAGAAGCATCACTCAGTTATTTCCAGCTGGAGCCAACCGAGGTGTGTGGGAGGACGGGAAACACCCCAGTGCCCTCCCAAGGGGCCTGTGCATCGCGAGGCCCCGCTCTGCCAGCCGGCAGGAGGAATCAAATCATCTGCAGCTGTGGATCTGTAATGGCAAGACCACTTCATACAGTGTTTTGGAGGAAATTCCCAAGGCCTAATGCATGCCTGGTCACAGGAATTTTGATGCTGACTCTGCTTAAGAGTTACAACTAGTAATACAGCACAATAAAAAAAGTTTGCTTTTTAAGGCTTTAAGGCCTTAGAGATACTTGTTGGAAAGACTAGATTAGTTCTGGGTTTTTGAATTCAAGTCTGTATTTTTCTCAATACATTCTGCTACAAACAGATGTGTGATGCAAGGAATAAATATTGCTGTAAACTTGTTTTCTTGACACAGCCCAAGCTTAAAAGATACTTATGCTTCACAAATTATAAGGACAAGTCGTCAGTTTCAAACTTCAGAATGGCTAGTGATCTTCATAAACACAAAATAGGTCTGAAGGCTCTCTCTGCTTTAAAAATTAAGAAAATTAAGCTAATAGTCAATTCAAACCAAAGAGCGGTTCCTTCATTAACTATATAAATAACTAAATCCACCTAAGAGAATTTGACCTTGGGAGCATAAGATCTGGGACATGGGGTGTTTGGAAGAGGAAAAATACGTGACATTTCATAGAGGATGACAGTTAAACAAATGCAGCAAACAAACCTGCACATTGACTCCTTCTATTAAGTAAGGTGTAGTTACCCACCAAAATAGCTAACAATTTTAAAATGATGCAATCCTTTCACATCATATCGTGTAGAAAGTGTTCCAGGCAGCACTGAGATGGTCTACACGTGCTTCTCCAGTAGGTCCACCAACTGCATCTGCTCAGAATATGCTCCAATTTACAAGTAATGTTCATTTTATTTCAGAACACGTAAAGAGGAGTTTCACAGCTTAAAACTTGCTTATAATTGAAAGCTACTCATATTTATACTTGGAATCAGCACTGTTTAGAACAGACAGTGGAAGAACATGATTTCTTGGCAGCCTGAAATTTTCAAGCCAAATTAAAACATTCTCATCAACATGAATGTTACCACTGCGAGTGAGGAGAAATCCCATGATCCACAAAGCCTTTTTAAGCCTTTGCAAGCCTTCAGAGCTCAGAAGTTTTATCCGTAATACCGAAGTCAGAGGAATTCCTGCTCAAAGTTCCCCACTGCTGGAGTGAGTACCAAAGGCTATAAAATAGCTCCTTATTTATGAAAGTCAGCAGCTACTGTGTCCACCGTGGGAGCAATTCTGACAGTTTTCTGTGCGCTCACTCCTCCCTAAGAGCCCTGCTTGCCTAAGTACTCGCTCTGCAGATAAAGTGCTGGACAGGATTTATGTTTTATAACCTGTTGTTTCTTCTAACTTTGAACAGCAAGGTGTTCGTGCAGAAGACTTGAGCTCCCACCAACTAGCTCACATTTTAAGGGAATACTCACAGAAATTTGGGGGTTAGTCTCTTGCTGCAGAGCCCCCCCCTTTTTTTTTTCTCCCAAGAGACTACTGTGGGACATGAGCATCAATTTTTTTTTTCACTTTTCCACAGTAATTCAGTTTAATCATCACATTCTCAAAACCAGCTTACTCTGCGGGTCCCTAAGAAACTCGACTGTTTAATAGTTGTTCTGAACAGAGGTATAGAAACCTTCCCTGTGTTCTAGGTTATCACTTTGAAGTACTTGTAATTTAGAGATCCCCTTCTGTTCTGAAAGGTCAATGTGAAGCTGAACTCACCTACCCCAGTAGTGTGGTCTCCTCTGGGCCCAGTGTAAGAGGTGGGAGTGGGACCCCTCCTCCTGCGCCAGCTCCCACGGCCTTGCTTCTTCTGCGTGAACATACACTCGTCCTTCTCAAAAGTGCATTCTCCAGGATTGGCTGGCAACAGATCTGTAATGAAAGGCCACTGTTTAAAGCTACAGATATATTAGACAGATGTATGGAGGGATTAGATAAATTTAATGTGTTCAATCACCTGTTGAGAGCATTTGTTGTATCTAGTCAGCAGCAGTCACAAGCCTATAAATATTAGCTTCAACATGAAATAGCATTCATTTAATTTTCTTCACATCTTTGAGGAAATCTGTGTGCTAGCTTGGCTCTCTATCATGTATTGGTATTCTTAACATTTTCAGTGTTTGCAATTCTACTGCGATGCAGGAGAGAGGAAGTTCAGAATTCAGGTGCTGGACAGAAACTGAGCAAGTGACTTTCAGGTCTTCAGGTCTTTTGGGTTCTTACGATAAAAACCTGCAAGTTCCGTTTTGTGTGTGTGTGTGTAAGAGCCTCATGCAATCTGGGTATTGTGTAATTTTTGCTGCTCTCTGTGATAAGCTATACATCCAAGTATCTGGTTTGCATCTCCGGTTCTTTTTACAATTTCTTAGGAAGCACAGACAGGCAAACTCAATAACTGTTGGGATTATTTTATAAAAAACCCGCGTGTTGTTTTATATGCATAACTTCCTCTGCTCAATAATCATTAGCTGACAGGATGCATGAAGTCCAGTGAAAAGAGGTACGATAACAGGGTAACATGAAAGGCATCATAAGTCAGCCTCATCACCATTTCAAAGGCACAACTTTATTCAGAATAAGAATAGGATTATAGATTGGACCTGTCTCATGAGAATGGTTCCTAAAATAGGATGCAACTGTTGTACTGTCAAGCCTCAAAAAGCCCCCAGAAGAGGGAATCTGGGTGAGTTCAGAGAACTGCACATGTCAGAGCGTAAAGACTCGCTCAAAAGACTCACCTGTTCCTCCCACTGCGGGAAGGCGACTTTTTTGTACTTAGAGAACTGCAGCTCAGGTAAGGGACTATAGCTTGGCCTCACGTAACTGTACTTTTGGAAAAAACAATACTGTCATTTGAAAATGCTGCTTTTGAGTCTGCTTCTGGTCTCCTAGTTTTAAGACTCAGTTGGAAACTGCACCTGCCTCTGTGACCTTTTTTTTTTTTTTTAATTGTAATGCCCTCCAAAGAATGCTCAATAATCTACCACTACACTGCAGTCAGTGGGGTTAATTAGATTTTGGTTGGTACCACTGTGAAAAAAAATGGTCCTCCCCATAAATATGCTATTGCAAAAATGGGATTCGCGCAATACTTGCAGCAAAATGAAATGAAATGAAATGAAATAAAATAAAATAAAAATAAAAAACAGTGGATATAAGACATCTGTAGGATGGGGTTGGAAAATGAAGATGTAAGATGACCTTTTATTAAAAAGGGGACAGGGAGGGTAGCAGTCACTGGAAGACAAAAATACACAGTCTTACCAACAGCCTGGCAGCTTCCCAGGCTCAGTGATATGTCATCCAGCGCCACAAGTCCACAGTCCCAGAAGCTTTTACACCAGCTCACAAAGACAACCTGCAATACAGGAAGGAAGTTTCACATATCCTGGCTCTGTCAACAGTTTGTTTTTTTAAAAAAAATCAATAAAAAGTGTTATCATATTTTTATATTAAATGATATAGCTCTGTATTTAGTTGTTTCATTAGTAGAATAGCTGCTTTTTAGTGTATCAGAAAGAAAGCATGACTCACTGCAGTTGTCGTCCTCCCCCCTCAAAAAAAAACCCAAAACAAAACTGACAGCTCAAATCTCAAATGCCCTCAGTTGCCTTATCCTTGCAACCTCCTTTGGAATTTTGTCCCTGGGAAAATAGATGTGAATGAGCAATGCAGGGAGCTGCCTAGCAGGAATGGCCTGAGCAAACTGCAGGCAAACAGCAAGGAGATAAAACGGCGGCGCACGAGGGGATTTTTCGCAAACACCATGAGGCCACAGCACCATAGGGCAGGAGGCTGGCATTGCTCACAGGGCTCGTCTGGGTACCGCAATGATTGGGAACAGATGTCTTGTTCCAAGATGTCTTATTTTACTAGTCATTAGTTATGCCATGGAAAATAAAAGTCACTCAAGATTTGAAATATATAGCCAGTGAAGTAAAAGAAACCACCAAAACTGTAAGATTCCCAGATGCCTTTCCCCAAGGTTGACACAGATCTGTTCGGATTAGACAAGAAACAAAAAGATTTATTTTGTGAAAATAATTGCTGGCAGTTTTATTTGCTCAACTACTGCAAACCATCTGTAGGACCACTCGGGTTATGATCACAGTCTGGGAGGAGTTTTTCAAAACAATTCCTTTGTGATGAGGTCTGAGTTAGTAGCTGGAGACAGATAAATGTCACTTGTAATGCTTTAATGCTCCGGAACAACTGTAAACTCCTCACTTCTACACTGGAGGTTCAGGGCTGGCTGACAGTTTCACGCTGGCACAAAAACGTTGTTAAAAGTTCTACATCAGTTCCTTCATTTATAAAAGAGTCTCCAACACGTCCAGCACTGTCTTTATGCAGGATCTTGCCAGATTGCTTTGTTGTGTAGGATTTATTTCTCTATTTGCTTGTGAAACAGCCTGAGAGGTAACTACACTTCAACCTCTCAAAAATGTATGGATTCTGCTACCTGGAACAAAGCCATTTTCAAAACTATTTTATGTTCAGCACTGCCTGTCTTGGTAAAAGGAATCGTCTATTTTGCAAACTGTTGCAGGTATAGACCTGAGGAGTGCGCCAGCACAGCACGCCCAACAGCTCAGTGCATAGTGACCTAGTACTGGTCTTGGATCTTTTTCTTAACATAAAGATTTAATAGAACTCTTTTCCCCCCCCTAATTTGTAGGATCATTCTCAAGAAACAATCTATTAAAAATTAAACAAACAAACAAACAAAACCAGTAGCTTATCTTAGAATACATAACGCAAATAAACACTGATGTTGTATACATGTCATTCACCAGACTCTTCAGCTGTTAATAAATGCATTCTGGTGAACATTTGTAATAAACTGGAGACCCATTATACTTCCCAAACCAAGAATCTTCAGAAAACCACACGCGAAAGGATGAAGTCAGTTCTCTGTTTTGAAACAACATTTCCGCACAGTGGGCCTAGCTGTGTTTTAAGTGGTGTTTTCCCATTGACGTCACTGGGAACAGGATCGAGCTCTTTATTCTTAAGTTGCAATAATTCGTTCCATACAAGATATGTAATTACCCACTGGATCCCGCAGAAACTGCACTCCATTCTAAACGCATTGCAACAGTAACTGTTGATCTGTAAAAGGCTTAATCAAACTCATGCTTTTCATAAAAAAAGACTGGTTTCCTTCAGTCACACTTGTAAACTGGTTCAGCCTTCAACATGACTGATGGTTCACTTGCTTTCTGTGGTATCGGGTGACATGCTGCCACGAGCAGGCTTCATAACCGAGCACTGTTGGTGGGTTACTGTGTTAGTTTGCGCTTGGGAATGCAGAATTTGCACTACTAGCTCTAGCATAATCTACTGAAGCTGCCCGTCATCTTCCTGGCTAACTTTGTTGTTACAGTCTTGATTTGTTTTTAAGCAATAGAGTAGAGGATACTTTTCTTCACAGGTTAAAGAATTTTCACTCCTCCTTTCTCCCAAATCCCTTTGGTCTTTCTACAGTATTTGAACTTACCTCCCAAAATCCTATCGGTTTGGTGCATACTCAGCCACTCATTTGTACCCCAGATCTCTGAATCCTTTCTACGCTCTGCATCGGATGGATGTTTTCTTGTGAATTGAACTAAAATACTTCCTAAATTGAATCTTTCAAAATAAATCCTTACACATTTACCTCATGCATTGGAAGAGAGAATAGGGAGATCTTTGTCCTCAACTCACACTTTCTTTATAAAACATGACAGAAGAACTAATTGTTTCAAACTACATAAAAACTCTTCATCGGTTTGTATGCTTTCCTGGAGACTAAATTAGAAATGTTATCAAATACTGCTAGTGTTGCTAGTGTTACCAAAAAAAAAAAAAAGGGACACATATTTTCCTCTTATGTCTCTTCCTATTCCAGTAAAAAAGAGATGGCCAGGACACGAAACTCTTCCAACTAATTGCCTCAAGTTCTGGAAGCCTATTTGTTTATTTTCCAGTGCTTACCCAATGTTATTACCTACAACCTCTAAAGTATCAAAGAACAGTTCTTTTCACTTATCCTAGCAATAAAGCATAATGTCAAATGAGAACAATTAGAGGAGTTAGCAGGGATTTTTCGTATGATATTTTGTTGAGTCTGGGCTCAGTTAGGCACAAAGGATTTCTTGTCTTTACCACTCCACAACTCTACAAATAAAATGAGTTGAATGTATGCATAGAAGGAGAATTTTGAGAAGAAAGCACAGAACATGCAATAGAACTCTCAGTCAAGACATATAAAGAAGAAAGGATTAATGGAGAAGCTTGTAAAAGTAGTCTTGAAGGAGCTAGAGTCTCAGCTGGACTAAGATTCGGAAAAGGAAAAAGGAAAAAAAAGATGCCCCCAGACTGTCATGGATCCCGTGTGTTTTCTTTCATATTTGTTTATCTCAGAAGGGATAGCTGTTGCTCAGTTAGAGAGCCTGACCAGACAAACTAGAGAAAAATTGGGACAGTGGCCGAATCTGGTCACTGGAATGCAAGCTCTGTGCCTTCGCAGCAAATTAATTTACCTGGTTCTACCCTGCTATGTATTTCAAAGTTTAAATTATATACTGTATAGCTGTAGATACATAAAAATCATTCTGTAATGCAGACATATCTTCAGAGGTTTTAAAGCCAAGAGAAAGACAGCTACAGTGAAGCCTGGGCTGGGTTTTTGTGAAGAGCATCAGTTTTAACGTCAAATACCATGACACGAAAGACAGTATTACGAAATCCAAACAGAATCCCTTTGAGCACGAGGAGCACAAGTGTGACGTGACATAAAGAAGCTGTTGAGACATTTTAACCAAACAGTGGGCCTGACTCTTTGGCCAGTGACACCAGCACACAGCTGGTATGCCACAGTATGTATGCACGTACACGTGGTGCTCTCTGGCACTGTTAAGCAGAGATGTGTTCGGACAGTCCCTACCTTAATGTCCCTACCTTTTTAAATGGCTTGTTTTCATTTGACTTAAACAGGAAGTAATTTGTGAAATAACTGAAATACACTATTAAGCCAAAATTTCATTACCTGCAACCTTCCGTATAGTTTTAAACAAACTGATTTAAAATGGCACTGCAAGTTTAGGTTCCTTTTAAATAAATGCTGTGAGCTACCACAAGTGAAATAAAGTTCATGAAAGTTTCTACATAGATATCCAGGTAACACTAATACAACATTAGTGACATTGGAGAAAATGTTTCTGAAAATTTCTCTTGTCCAAGGACAAATAGCCTTTTGACAAACAGTAGAAATAAACAATGAAAGATACCAGGAAACCAACAGAACAAGCTGAGGCTACAGGCATCTATACCCAAAGGTTAAAGGATAGTGATAACTTCTGCAATCCCCTAAAGTCCTGCTAGATTGCCAGTATTCTCTTATTGTAACTCTATTTTCTTTTCACTGGAACTGGTTAGCAAATTTTTTATAACAAGGAAAGGTTTTTGCCTTTAGACCGGAGTCTTTTCACATGATCTACCATGGTAACATCTTAATACTCCAAATAAAAAACTGAGCAAAATAATAAAATGTTAAATATATGTATATAATATATGTATAATATAAGTTAAATATCACAGTTGCCAATATAACTGTGTAGTAATAGGAGTAATGTAAGAGTGTTAGTGTAACGTATTCTTTTGCTTAGCTACTTAGAACGTGCAGACCACTAAGATAAAGCTTTCTCACCTGAATATTTTTTTTTCATTTCCAATATATTGTTTTCATAACTGTGAAGCAAATACCACAGACACCAGGACACACTGTTTGCAAAAACTACCATTACTATTTACAACCCCCTAAGGCTGTTATTTTAAAGGAGCATCCTCATAATGCTCCTTCTGTCCAGTGACTGCTCTTTAGGATGTTTCCTGCTTTGCAGGTGGAAGAAGGAAGGACAGAAGGGGTTTACTATAAAACAGCAACTAAATCCAGCATCTTTAGCCACATATATCACTGTGCAAAGACAGAGCAAGAATCATGTCAGACACTCATTCCCTTGCCATGAGGGTTTTCCAGGAGAGCAGGAGATGAAGACAAGGATGCTTGCCCTCCTACACTTCACATCTGACCCTAAGGACTGTCCTTCATGTCCTTGGTTGTGGTGGTCTAGACTTTATGATATCCAAGACTGGAATCATCATTACTGGGGGCTTCGGTGTACAAGCAGGAGACGCAGAGTCCTCAGTAACAAAGAGAAATGCTGACATAACTTAATATAGATTTTAAAAGTCTACTATTTTGCTGAGCATCATCACACTGGAACTGCACAACAGCAAAGGTCCCACTACCCTCACTGGAAGCTGTTGGTAGGGAGTGTGGGAAGAATATCGCACAAGTAGTTCAGAGGAAACAGTATAAGAAAAAAACAACCATGATGTATTCTTCCCCTGAAATATAATGTTCATCTTGCAGAGATCTGGGTCAAGACCTTTCTGAACTTCAGGTCACACCTGTACCACTGTGTTTACATGTCACTGCAATTTCTGCACTCCACGGATTTGCTTATTTCCTTTTCACATACTCTTGGCCTGCACAGCATCCTGTGCAGAGGATTTCAACGTTTAGTCACTTGGAAGCAGTCCTTCCTTCTGTTTGTTTTAAAACAACTGAACACTGAAGTGCAACACTTGCTTGCTCGATTTCACTTTCTCGGAACTGCAAGTAATACTGGTTAGGGAAGCAGGGTGAAAAGCAAACAGATAAAAACAAGGAAAGAGAAAAAAAATGTCAAAAAGGAAGAAAAGTGGATTAACAAAATGAAAACCCCAAGATGCTGCTCTAACTAAGAAAAGTAGGGTCAAACATTATGAGGCCAATTGCTGTTTTCTGGATTAGGCTTTTAACTCTTTGGGAGGTATTCAGGTGCTGCAGCATTGGGTAACATTATAAAAACTTGCATGAATGGATACACACAAGCTGTTTACTTTTGCAAACCAGTGAAATGTTCTGCATAGTGACTCAGATCTTGCTGATGTGAGCAGAGCTGCTATGAATAAAGAAAACCACACTCAGGCCTTCAGTTCAACACAGGGATTTGGACTTTGTTCTGCTGCTTTATAGAAGGAGGATCTTTATATGGTTGTGAAAACGTGCACGCATGTGCGCGCACAGACGCATCATTAAATTGCAAATTCATGCTCATTGGTGCATACGACCATCTCCAACTTATTCATGGCCTAAGTGAATCTGGCTTTCAGATGGGTGTCATCCTTTCCTGCCATGTATTTACCTGAAAATCAACTTTAGGGAATGCCAAAGGAACCAAAGAATCTTTATTTTAGAGTCAGGTTTTTATGCTGCTGGCTTATACAACAGGTTTATACAACAAATAATAATAAATGTTAGGAAGTTTTAATAATGCTTAATAAATGGTTTCATAAATGTTAGCAAGTTCTTTCTGTTTTCTTCATTCCCACATATGCCTGGGCACTACAAATTACAAAAACAACGCTTTCTATGTATAGGTACTTATATTAGTTAAAAGACAGGGTAATTCAACAAAGTGAGAAATCATATTCCATCTCGAATTTCCAACTGTTAGTGTTATGCAGCATATGTATTTCCAGTATGTGCATATATTTACACACACACATATATAAACATTTATGAGTTGCTCAGTTGGATCCTATCCACTTAACCTTTTCACATGGTATTTCCAAAGTGTTATATTAAAGCTTGCTTGCCAGCTTCAGGTTTCCTGCTCACAGAACTCATGCCAACCATCTGTGCCAGACTCCAGTCAGTTAATTCAAAAAGAACTTATGAAAAACTATTACACAACCAAGAAGACCAAAATATGAGTTTTCTTATCGGCTTGGTGCAAAAAATATGTTATCAAAAATAAAACATATCAGAAAGATATCCCCCCTCCCAATTTTTTTTTAAGGCTTGAGAGTAATGTGCAAAGTAGGAAGAAAGACAAAAGAAATATATAATCGAGAATTTTAGAACAATCATTTTCTAGCAGAAAAAGCTTCATGACCTGCCCAGCTCTCTGTCCCAGCAAGCGTGACAGTGTCTCAGAGCTGGCGGGCCATGAAGGTGCTGCCAAGAGGCTGTTTGCTGTTTCCACAAACACTGAGCCAATGTACAAGCTACACCCAGTAACCAGCACGGGAGCAGCCAAACTACTGTGCATGCTCACAGCCTGCTCTCATTTAAGTCCAGAGATGATACATCTCAGGAAGAAACCCTTATGTCTGTGTTAAAGTAGCAGTAGTACTATCTAATTTTAAGACCACCTCACTCCACTAAAAGACCGAATTTTCACTTGGTCATGATAGTGCCAAGATGCAATGATTTCAGCTCAGAGTTTCCATGCTGGGTACTTCCTTCAAGCTTGTTTTGGAACTTTTAAGCCAAAGTGGTTCCATCATTTCCAAGAACAAGACTAGGAAAAATGGCATTATTTTGCCCCTATTTTAAAAGTTCTTTGAAAAGCTTGGGCACTCCTAGACTTTGGAATAGGGGCATAAAATGCGTCAGGGTTTGGTCACTGTACCAGAATAATATTTTCTGGCAAGTCATTAGTTTTTAAAAAAACTACACTTGGTAACAACTAGGACAAGGCAAGTAAAGAGACTGGGACATGGCAGGATTCAAGGGAAAAAGCTAAGACAGGCCAGAGCTGAGGAGCCAGTAGCAAAATGAGGCATGTGAGTGGGGAGCTACATGGAAAAGCAGAGATATCAGTGAGAGGATGCAAGGACAAGTCAAAGGGACAGGAGGAGAGAGGACAAGATACAGTAGGCAGATGAAGTCTGTTTCTCTGCACCATGCACCTCTGGCACAGGAGGAGTATATAATAAAATACTCGTGCCCAGTATTCCTTAGTTTGTTTCAGTTGGCTTGGAAAAAAAAGAAAAAAGGAAAAGAAACAGCAAACAAAATTATGCATAAAACTTTTTTTTAAGTAAAAAGGTTGAAAGTTGGGAATATGAATGCAAGAATTAGATGCACTGTGCAATTTCATTCAAGCCTTCTTGTGAATATTACAACCAGACAGTCTTTAATTATGCTTATTTTTTACCCTTGCAAGCAGAGATAGATTTTAACTCTGGCATCACTTCTCTTTTGTATGCTCCCTTCTCAGCCCTAAAAATGTTATTTTCACACAGTTTTCTACATTAGTGTTTGCTAAACACTAAAAAAATTGCCATTGTCTCCGTTCATTAAATACTTTATAAACTAATTGTGTATATACATACACAGCTATCATAAAAACCATAAATTGCCAATCCATTATGAAAGTTTGCACATTCCAGCTTGCATATGTTTTATTATGTACTAATAGCACTTAATACATATTCAAGGTCGTAACTTAATCCTTATTCCAAACATATTTCAACTTTCCAATCCAGGGAAAAAAAAGACACATCAGTCATAAGATTAAAAGCCAAAATCAAGGTTAAGGGACAATTTTTCCCCACAAACTGCACAATTAATTGGGCAAATGGTGTCTGAATATGCTGAATACACGATTTATCTAAAATTCAACTATTTTACTTTCTGTGCTATCTGCCTCTACAACAGAAATACAAGAAATAAAATTTATACGAATTTGATGAGCTTTATTACATCCTGGGGTGGGAAGAAGCTAATGATGGGATCAAAGGGTGGTTCCAAAAGTTATTAATATCTGATTGTGTAATTATATTGTGAAGTGCATTTGGTCTAGCTGGCTGGCTATACGACATCAAATAATTGTCAGAGATCTGCGGTTCCTTCCCTTCCCTTCCCTTCCCTCTTCCCTTCCCTCTTCCCTTTCCTCTTCCCCCTTGCTCTTTCCCCCTTCTCTCTTTCTTTTCTTGCTTTTGCCTTTGTCTTTCCTAAAATATGCTTCTAGTGTTTTCCTTTGCAAAGGTGGCCTCTAACAGTTGTTTCACATCTGGAAATTTATTTCATTGGAAGAAAACAAGAAAACACTTTCTCATTGCAAGACCCAAAGAATTGGTTGGTTTTGAGCATTGCCACAGGCCAAAGAACCCTCCTTCCTCAGAGCATCGTGTTTCTTTCCCTCCTGCAGACTGCAGGGTGCAAAAGGAGAGAGGATAATCCCTCCATTTCCTTCTTGCCTTCTCATCCCATCCGCTACTGCCTACAGACAGACTGGTAACCATGACCATGAAAGCTGCCATTCAAGAAAAGCTCTCCATCACAGTCAAGATTTTTACCTTTTTTTTAGATACACTAATTTCTAGGAAAATATAAAAATTGTCCTTCATCAATTCATACTGGGGAAGATTTTCCTTGTAAATGTCAGATACTAAAAAAAAAAAAAATGGAATGCCGTCTCCAAGGCTATAAACCATTTGTGAACAGTCATGTTAAGCTGTCATCACTATGCACACAGTATACTAAGCTGCACAGGAACTGAAGGCTTTTAGCAGCTTTAAAGAAACAGGCAATCAAGAGATGGCCAAGTATTTTATAAACTTGGTTTTTTAATAAATACATTTTCTGATTTAAGTATAAGAGGAAAATATATCTCTGCAGATATTTTGGGATGACATTGTGACTTGGGGAGACACTGTGACTTCTATCACTGGCTGGATAGTAATAGAATTCAAATGTTGTTTCCTTCTATCTCAGCTGAAAGAGAGATTTCCTTTAATTGTATTAAAGGGCTGTGTATCTTTATTTATTATAAAAATCTCATCCACCTTTTAAGCATATCCATATAAGCATATGGATATATAAGCATATATTCCATATATCAGGTATATGGAAGAAGCAAATACCCAACTATTAGGCCTACAAATTTCAGTGTAAATCTTCTTTCTAGTACACTTGGTCAACCGCTTTGTGAAGTTTTTTTTTTTTAGAGTGTATTTGATTTCAGACAGATTTTTTTTTTTCAAGAAATGGTAAACTAAATAACTACTGCCACCTTACTTTATGGGGGGGAAAATGCTTAAGATGTATATCTATAATTCAGAAGTTTCATTCAAAATATTACTAGCACAAGCTGTCATTTATATATGCACACTACTATCGCATTGAAAATATAAAGCTGGATTTATCTCAGTGTCCTCAGGTAGTGATCCAGGATTCAGTTAGTTATTTCTGGTCCTCCTCAGATGACTTACAGATTATGAAAACCATTGCAGAAATCAGAATAACTGCAAGAGCAGCGCCTACACTAATTTGTGAGTCATCTGAGAAAAATTGGCCTTTGCTAAAAGAACGGAGATGAGGAATAGTAGCATCCAGAGGACTTACTCAAGAGGTAATGGGAAACATGTTAGTATTTTTATTAACTTGCTGAGATAACAAAGTGTGCTCTTCAGCCAGACACTGCCAATACTTCTAGCTCATTGCTCTAAATTAGACTCACTTACAGTTTGATGTTTTAACCAACTGGATCAGTTCAGGAAACCAGGAGCAGCTTCCCAGTTTGATCACAGCGCAAACAGTTCTGAATTTTTAAGTTAGTTAAAACTTTTCAGTAGGCTAATTGGAAATCTTGTAGAAAACAAAACAAAAGCATGTATGGACACAGAGCCCCTGGCCAAGACACAACCCCGTCCCACCCGATACCACTGCGACGTATCAGGTGGAATCCGTATGAACGGCTGGACTGCGCTCCAGGACTCCAGGGCACTGCCCCAAGCCCAGCACAATGCTCACCAAAAGCCCAGCGATAAGGAAGACCTGGAGGCCAAACCAACCCACAGTTCCCCTCTTTGGAGGCACGGCCCTCTCGGCATGAGCATCCTGAAAACATGGTTCTCCAGGAGGAAAAGCCACGGGGAAGCCCTGTCCATACATCTGCAGAAGGGAACAGATGCAAAGAGCTAGTTCTTACCTTGCAAGGCATGGGCTTCTTGAATGAGATTTCAGCTTGAGTCCAAACACCCTTTGGAGAATCCAAGACAGACCAGATTTTCTCTTGAACCACATGATTCTCCTCAAAGATATAAACAGCAAGAGTGCCGCTCATTTTGAAAAACCCATACAAGGCATAATAAAATCGCAGGCAATACTGCAAGTTTCCTGGCAGAGTAGGGCCGTACAGCCGTCCAATATATCCAGGCTGCGATGTAAACTTTGTGTTTGCCAGCAAGTAATAACCTGTAAGACAGTGCCATTACTGAGTATTTCTAACACACAATTTACAGAGCTTATTTGTTATTAAAGCAGCTTCTTTACTGCAACAAACTTGAGTAGCAAAGACACTTTCTACTGGCAGGAAACAGATGATCCCACTCTGTTTGAAAGAAAAGAAGCATTTCTCTAAAAATATCCATGCTATCTTAAACTGAAGTGGCACATGGCTGTTAGTTATTAAAAGTGAGCACTTCAAATTTACACTGAAAACTGCTCTTCTTGCCTGCTGGCTCCACTAGAAACATTATTTTAGGGTACCACTCGCAGATGAAAGAATCAATGACTGAGGCACAAAGCATATAATTTCTTGCACCATATATGGAAGCCAGTGCTGTTACACTGTGATTTATGGCCCTGGGTGAGAGCAGGAAGAACGAGCTTGCCATGGTCTTGGGACACATTTGTGTGCACTGACTTTCCAAGGAAGGGAGTTGCAAATGATGCAACAAAACTGGTGTCCGTGGCGTTATTTAACAGAGTGAAGAACATCTTAAACACAACATCCAGCTTGACTCTTCCGATTAAAAGGAATTTTGATTTACCAAACCCTGTGGTGTGATCTCCTGCTCTATACACATTACGCTTCACTTTCACTCTGCTCCATCCTGGGCCATCCTTCTGATCCTGGTAAAAATTACAGAAATCTTCCTCAAAATTGCAGCTCGCCTCAACAGGATTGAAAGAAATTCCTAAAAGATATATGCATAAACTCTGTTAGGAAAACACAGGATAATATTAGGCATAAGTTTTTGAAGAACAAGGAGATCAAAGTATATTATGCTTCATCTTTTTTTTGGCCCATGTTCAACCTCAGTTTGTGTTACAGCAGACCAGCATACACAAAGACATTGCGGACACAACGTACAAAGTAACACTCATATCACACTATCAGTTTTCCATCACAAATGAATCTTATTTTCTTTAATTTTTTGCCAGAGGGAGAGAAAAAATCCTCCTTCATAGTCCCTATAAAAATAAATGAGTTACATATACATTAGAAGATGATTTCTTCTTCAGGACAAAACGCATAAAGACATACACATTTGTTTTCATCCTTCTTCAAATATATTTGTACAAAATGAGTGTGTGTGCCTGTGTGCATGCTTGTCAAATTTAGTCAATTTAATTTCCACTTCCACTTCCACTTTTCCTTCTAACATCAATATTTAATATTTTTTTAATTATACTTTTCTCATAAGCCTTTTATAGTAAGATACAATATGTGTGTGTATACACATGTTGTACATATGTAAGTCAAATAGCATTTGGTTCATGTGCTACCTCGTGGCCACTGGCTTCTGGAGTGATGCCTCTCTCAGCTTAACACTGCACGTATCAACACACAAAAGAAAACCATACCATATATAGCGATGTTTATCAAAAACTAATCCCCCCAGCCCAGCTGACGACTCTCTCATTGACCTGCTATGTGGAATTCATAGATCAGAATTCGCTTTAGTCTGAAAACATCCTCCTTGTGCAAGCATGCTTTTAATTCACATATTCCCGCTTCTTTAAAAGCTGCATCGATCATGTGTACCGGAGCCAAAGGAAAGGGGAGGACACAAGTCAGGGTGCTCATGCAATTTTATGCTGTACCAGTAGTCAGGTCCCTCTATACCAGTACACATGACCTGTGCAGGGCTTCCTCTCTGGCACATCTCTAGCAAGGGCTGGAATACATGCAGTTATCTTCAAGAAAGGCAAAATTTTCATTCTGGAGAGATGCCTCTGCTTCTTCAGCTTCACATAAGCCACACACAAGCTGCTACCCTTGTGCTTTTCTCAGCCTTCAGAGAAAGAGGTGGCAGCCCAGACTCCCACCTCTGCTTTCCCAGGCTCAGGGAAACAGCAGGAGCACTACCAGAGCCATGCAGCATCAGATCTATCTTTCCAGTGATCCTTCCACAAGCAAGTTTAACATTCTGCTACATGTTCCCTCCCCTGTGCTAATGGCCAGATCTTTGTCGACCCAAACTTCCAGAATAAATGCAAAAAAAAAACAAACAAAAAAAGAAATCATATTGCGGTAATATACAACAAAAGGACTGTGGTTCTCTGCCGAAAAGGTCTTCAAAGCAGCTGAGAAACTGCCTACAGCTGAATACAAGAAGAATGAACAACTGTAGCTCTTGAATATCTCTACTTAAAACAGTTAAGGATGGAAACTGGCATTTTTTAACAGAAAACACAAACAAAACAAAAACAAACAAAAAAACAAAATAAACACTTTACATTCAGAGTTAGCAGGCAAAGATCTAGCCAGATTTACCCATTTATCTTATCCAGGCAGAACTTGAACCTTGGTACTGAGACTAATATGGAGTTGGGGCAGAAGATACTATCAAAAAGTCCGTAGTGCAAGATGGATAAACTACCCAAGAATTCAAAGGGTAAAATGATATGAGCACACAGCACCAGATCAAGGCACATACAATCTGAAAATACAACCCAAGATTTTCATCACAGTACCAAGCTAAACTAGCAAAATGAAGCTAAACCAGAATAGGCATTGTTAATTAAACAAAAGTGAATGTACTAAACCAAGATTAGTGGGTTAGTAATATAGCTCAAAGCTACATCCTATTGATATTTGAGCAGTGCAGATAAAGCTAGCTGATAATCCAAGCCACTGAAAAAGTTCAAAAATCTCTTCCTTCTAGATGACTTGAAAACATTGTCATAAAATTAAAATTTGTGACCAGAAAGAATGAATGGGCTTGACTGAAAACCACTAATCTGCTTTTGACTTATTGCTTATCACTAAAATCCAAGCAACTAGTGCAAAGCCAGCCCAGAAAATCGATTAACAAAAACCTAAGCTTGGTCCCAAGTGCCTCTGCAGCCAAAGTGATTAGGATCTAGCTGTATTCTGCTGCTGTAAAAAACTGTTCATCTGTTCATCTTATAGCAAGCAATGTTTTGTTCCTAAGAGTACGAGGGCCCTATAATTCAGAAAGTAGCATTTCAGTGTCACTCCAAAGATTGCAAATATTACAATATGTGGATAAAAGCAGCAAAACACAGGATAAAAAAAAAACGGAATGTAGATAGCGATAAGAAGTCATACCTGTCTGATTGCTGCAGTAAACTGGAGAGAAAGCAATGTCATCAAGGGCTACATAACCTCCCTTGGCGCTGTTGAAAGCAACTTCAAATATCACCTGGAAATGACAACCATTTGTTATTGCTCTACAATAACATACAAAGCACATCTCTACTACCGAGTTCTTGAGTAGTCTCTGCCCAGGCAGACCCCAGGGCAGCTCGGAGAGTCCTGCAGGAGTCAGGACAAAGTGAATTGTGTCAGTGACTGGTGACACAAATCACGGTCAGACCCTGGGGCCGTATCATTAGGGCCTTAGGAAGGGTAAAGAGAATACAGCTCTCCGACTACTTTATCAGGCATCAGTAGTTTCAAAGGTGCAGAAAGTTTACTATCATGAGATCATGCAAAGCCAGTACTTAGGGTTATTACTCTGAATTGGCTAAAACTTCAAAGCTGCCTGATTACTACTGTGTCTTGTATCTATTTGAATCAAGAGTTAAAGGAAAAAAAAACATATGCAGAACTCTGCATGAACTGTCATTATCACATTAGCTCTTCTCTAAATATAGTGTCCTCAGACACTGAAACCCATGTCTTGGCATCATCTGGCAAGGAAGATTTTCTTTAAAAGTTATAATTAAGATAAAAACAGAAAAGTTACTATTCTGTTTACCGCAAAAGCAAACACGGTTTGTACTCAGACTTTCTCTAGAGACATTCCCAAAGGAGGTGGAGGACAGTCCATAACTCTTCAGGAAGTGTGTTAAAACTTATCTTAAGTACCAAAGCTCTGAGTTGCAGGAAAACCGTGTGAGGCGGCTTGATTCACAAAGCAACCCCAGGGAAAAGTAAGGATATAAAGACAAATGCTTCCACAGCGACAGCCCCTTCAGGGAAAGCAATGCCTGTGATGTTTCCCTACCATTGAGAGCCAAATTGTGAGAACTGCAGAAGAATCCCAACACTTTTTTTTTTTTAGCCGGAAGGAAAAAAGGAAGAGAAAAACCCCTTTGAAGCTCAGTTGAAATAAGTATAAGTCTTCTCTTATTTCTGTCCAAGTCTCTAAAAATAATGTTATTCATACCCAGATTGCATGAAAATTGTGGGGCAAAACAAAGGCACATCCAGCCCAGCATCTCCTTTCTGAAAGAAGAGGCCCACAGAAAGAACTGGATGAGGCAAGTCTTTGGACCTACTTCCCTCACATGGTATTTCTCATGGATTTTTTTCCTTCCATTAATCTTTTTAATCACTTTTTGACTCATCAAAATAACATGCTGTGGCAGCAGTTCCACATTTTAGCTATGCTATCTACGAAAAAAAAAAAAACTCATTTAGTTTATTTTAAACCTATTATCTGACCATTAAGAATATGAGACAGCAATAGAAATAATAAGAAAAAGCAAATATCTAAAACTTCTCCAACTCATTCATGATTTTTTTTAACCTCTGTCATATCCTCCTTCATTTTTGAAGTGTCTTCACTCATCTAATTTTGTTCTCAGTTCTGATTTTCCTCATCTCTCTCCTTTACTTCTACAATATCCTTTTTTTTTAAAGTGAGAAGATCAGGGTTGTATGCTTTTCTGAAGACAGGAACACCCTATGTATTTATTCAGTGGCATGGTATGTTCTATTTTGCTGTTTATTCCTTTACAAACAATTTCTAATATTCCAGATGGATTTATGAAAGCCACTGAGAACTAAGCTGGTATTTTCACAAAACTAACAAAAGTGATTACTAATTTACAACCATAGCACTAGGACTGTTCTTCCCTTTGCAGGCTAGTTTAAAATTAGTGAACATTTAATTTACTTATCATGCAGTAATATGAGATCGTTCTGCAATTCTTTGTGCCTTTTTTATTGTTGTTTTACTATTTTGAACAGAATCATCAGCAAACCCTGTTACCTCCCTACTTAAAATATATCGAAGGCAATTTAAAAACTCATAGATACATTTATAACTGAGAGGTAAGCATGAGAGACAAGAGCTTTGCATGCAGTCGCAGGGCTTTGACCTTGGTGGGATAATGGATATATGATGGGACACCTTGTACTGCAGTGGATGGATATACAGAATTTACAGGAGAGCATGGCAGGGGAGATGATAGGCACTGGATAAAAGCTTTTAAGGCCAGCCTAAAGGAGACACCACTAAGCATGACATTGTGGTGGCACTGCATGACAGACCACTGCCAAGCAGGTGTGGAAGGAGATGAAGCTTTCTTTGACCAAATTAAGGAAGTCTTTGTACTACAGACATCCATTATCATCAGATAGTTTAACCTCCCAATATTTCCTGTAAGGGCGACATGGTGGGATGTGACCAATCCATGAGATTTCTGGAGGGTGACATGGATAACTTTTTGATAATCGGGAGCTGGATGGGCCAACTCTATGTGCTGGATGATGGAAAGATGGATCTGCTATTCACTAGCAAGGATGAACTGGCCAGAGGTGTGAAAATCAGTGGCAAACTTGATCATGATTTGGGGGAGATCAAGATCCTGGAGGGAGTGAGGGAAGTAGGGGAGTGGCAGATTTCAGACCCTTAACCTAGTAGGTGTTTAAAGAAAGTATCCTGCAATCACAAAAACTGTCTGTATATTCAGCAAACCATGATGTATCCGAAGGCCAGCCTCCTAACCAAGGAAGTCATGGTACAGCTCTAATGCAAAAAACTGCAGACAGGACAAGGAAACAAGGAGAGACTAAAAAGGAGGAAATGAGAAACACTGCCTGGGCATGTAAGTGTGGCATCAGGAAAGCCAAAGTTCAGACTGACTCCAGACTTCAAGGGTCTTTAAGAAGAGCTACCATGACTACATTAGTGGTAAAAGACTGAACAAGGAAAATGTGTGCCCCCAGCTGGATACAGCATGTGATTTAATGATAGTGGTCAAAGGTGAACCAGAGGTGCTTGCCATCTTCTCAGTTACCACCACCAAGGCCTATCAAAACTCTGTGCCCAGTGACAGGCCTCAAGGAAGAGAGAAGCCACTAGCCAGGGTGAGAATGAAGACTCACAAGTGAAGGTGCTGAGCGAACTGATGGATGTCCTTGCAAGTTCACTCTATAACAGCTTTGGCAGCTTGGGGTGATCATGGGAAGCCCACCGCAATAGAGGCTAATCTTGCAAACATAGACAAAACAGGAGAAAAGCTCAATCTGGGGAACTACAGCCCGGTCAGCATCACTTTTGGTCCCTGGGAAAATTATAGAGTCAGTCCTCTTGCAGAAAATTCTTGGGAATATGAGGGAAAAGGTGGTGATGAGAAACAGTATGCATTGATTTATCAAGAGTAAATCATGCCTGATCAACCTGATTGTTTCCTGTGATTTGCAGATGAAAGGAAAGCAGTGATTTTCATTTACTTCTACTCTAGCAAGGCTTTTAATGCCATGTCCTACAATGTTCTTGCATATAAGTTTTCGCAGTTTGTGTGAAAAGACAACCTACATGGGTAAAAAAACTGGTTGGATGGTCAGGCTCACAGGTTTGTGGTTAATCAGTTGTACTCCGCCATGAGGATAGTAACAAGTGTGGTACTACAAGGTCTAGCTCCCAAACAAACACCTATTTTTAAGTTTGGAGGTGTTTATTTTATTGATAATATTAACCAGTTTGCCTAACAGGGAAATCATGCTCTACCTGCAACCCTCTTGTAGTCTCTCTTCCTGGCATACTTAGGCAATTACACAGAATTGTCTATCACAATACGAAATTGTATATCACAATTAATAACTCAACCATTTTGTTCCTTTAATAGTCTTCTGTGAATATCATCTGGGTTGATGATTTGTTACTATTCTTTACACCTACTCTCCCACTGACGTATTCTTTTAATTTCCTTATTGCAAATAAAATTAAAAAGCTCTAGTGTAGGAGCCTATGTTCCTCACAAAGCACAAAGATGCAAAGGACTTAGCTTTTCTGATGCGTGTCTTTCTGTTATACCTTTATGCTAGACTTCCAGATTTGTAGACATCCTTTTTAATTATGATGTGTTACTTTATAATTATTTTGTTCCTTAAAGTATTATTCTTGCTTTCTTTACAGTCTGTCAGAGCATACCATCTTTTCTATTATTCTCATTTGTATATAACTTCTGCATTTAGAATAATATCTTATTTATGTCACAGCTTGCTTCACTATTTAACGTTTCATTTTTTTTCCTTTTTTTTTCCTTTTTTATTTTAAAGGCTTCAGATTGTTGTGACACTTTCATTCCTGGCTTCAGATATGGTGTCTTTAAATGATACCCACGCTACCGTCAAATTTCGTAACTTGAGAGCTACTCTTGTTCTTCTGTCCCTATAGCTGTTAACTATATATGTCCTGATTTGCTATCAAATTTCAGCTCCTTTCTTACACAATCTGAAGTCTATCTCAACAGATGACATGTAAGTTGCTGCATATGCCTTATTCCAGTTTGGCTCCCTACTTATCCTCAGGTCTTACATCACTAAGAATGCATAGACATGCCCTCTCTACAAAACCAATACTGCATTCAGCTCATCTCACCTTCCTGGTGAAGACTTGGCCTCCTGGGCCAACCTTGGGTTCATTGGATGAGTTGTTAATTGATTGTTGCTAATAGATTTATTTAGTTACTGCCATTTCAGAGTGGACCAAGAGAACCTTGACATTATTTAGTGGGAGATAAAAGATCTTGCTCTAGCGAGGCTCCACAACCACAGTGGCCTGATGGCCTGTTTCACCATCTGACCTCATCTATGCTAAAAACAAAGCACCGTAATGAAAAGTGATTTCCCCTTGGCCTTTATGCAAAAGAAGCAAACAATCATCAGAATCTTAATAAAAATCTTTCTGATACTTGAAGGCTACCGTCATGTTCCCTACTTGGTCTGGGGCGGCACCAACGTACAGTGCAAATGAACTACACATGAATGATCACTTTACCTCCACTGGGTATGGGGCATTGAAGTCAACTTCTGCTACAGTCCAGGCTGCGCTCAGGGCACTTTCTGTTTTCCAGATCTCTTCATAGAAGCCACTCATATCTCTCAAGTAGACGGTAAAAACAATGCTACTCTCCTGCTTAAGTTGGTAATAAAAAGATAAGCAGCCAGACATGGGGGCCGTTGTCCTTGGTGAGATTAGCTGGGCCACTTCCTGAAAATGCTTGACGTAAACAGAGTCCACATACATGTAGTGACCTAAAAGTTAAAAAAAAGGTATGAGCACATCATTTGAAGGACATCATTTAAAAGAACTAACCATAGATCAGCAGGAACTAGTGTATCTCTACAACTTAGTCAGTAGTGGATGACTCCTAGGAAATTATAGTAATTTTAAGCAACCTTTTTTTCCCTCCTTTCTTCCTATGGACAACCCACAGTTGTGTGGCTAAGACACCACAGGCAAAACATTCAGTCTGTTATTTTCTCAAGTCTTCATTTTAAAGCTTTTCAAATAATAAGCTCTCAAAGTTTTATAGAGCAGCTCATAAATGCAAAAATGCATTATAATTGACTAAAAGCCCTCCCTCATGACAGCTTATCTTAGTGTTTAATCTTTAAGTGCTAACTGAGGTAAACCACGTAAATGAACAAGGATCTAAGTCATGTGCTTCCTCCTCTATTTAAGCGTTTCACTAAATATATCAAATGACTTGGCAAGTAATCTTTTTTCTGTACATTTCAATGCACATGTAATTCTGCTTAGTCTGCCTAGGATGCTTCATCATTACTGAATATTTTGGTATAAAAATATCCTTTTTTTTTAAATAGCTTTGAGGTGTTGTTCATACATTTTAAAAACAATACAGTTGAGTAGATTCCCTGCGCTCCAACAGCCAATACTATCTGCAGGATTTTCAAAGGGGTGTATTCTCAGACTTATGCTGGTTTGGGGAGAACTACCTTCATTTAAATAGTACGTATGCATGTGCATGGTATGCCATGTTTTTTTCCTCTTTTACACTCACATAAACATGAATCCACGACATCAAACAATATCAACAATATTCAGATCAACTGAAATATATTGCTTTACAAGCAGAAAGCTTTCTGTAGAATGAAAGGCCAAATTCTCAGGCTACTTCAGCATTGACATTGCATACTGTGTGCTTAGGCTTGTACCTGCTTATACTTGTATCCACACCCCTAGAGCCCATTAAATAGCTAATAGTGTTTTCAAACCTGGGATGGATTTCACTTTTTTTTTTTTTTTTTTTCACTCAAGTGTAACAAGAGCAAACGGCTTGCCCAGCAGTAGGTCTCCTCCATCCTGCACATGGTCACAAGACTGCTGAAACTTCAGTGGTACTTGCCTGAGAAGTCAGCTCTTCACTCCTCCTCTGCAGTTTTACATTTACAGCCTCCCTGACAAAAAGGCTGAAGGGCTTCATAACTTTGCACTTCTGTGAATTGCATAACTTGCTCCTCTGTGAATTTTGGCTTCTTAGGTTCTTCTCAGTTCACGGTCAGCAGAGAGGGTTTGGCGTGAAATAGAAACAATCTGGCTATCAGGAAAGAGCTCCCTCCCAGCTCGCGGCTTTTCCTATCACATGCAGGACTTCTTAACACATAGATCCACTGTCAGCCACTTAAACTGTGAGTTAAACTTCCATCAAAGCTTTTACCCATTTTTAAGTGACTCATAGTTAACGCAGGACTGGACTGACACTCTCTACTCAACTCACACAATTGTGAAATGACATAAAAAGGCACAGCGGCATGAGTTAAGGAAGGAGTATCGACCTTACTTTTCACAATGTGATTCCCCAAACTGTCACAAACTTCACTTTGTCTGAGATACACAGAGTGCTGAAACAAGCCAGATCTCCTGAGTCTCATCCTCTGTGGTGTTTCATACAAAACTATGTTAAAAGACTAAAATACCTGCCAACCCTTCACTGTGATCATATAAGAGCCTCTTCTCTTAGCAACGTGCCCAGGACAAATATTTCACATACAGAAATTGCTGGAGAACTCCTTAAGCCTGTAATGTACCTTGTCTTCTGTGGGCTGCATTAACAGCACCTGTCTGAGTTAAAGGAGATAAAACTCCTAAACCTGGTGTGATTTAATGCCAAATTCCCCAAATGTGCTTAAGTCCCTGTGTTTTCTCACTTGCTTCCAGTGCCACTGAAAAAAAACTCTGCCAGATGCATGGGCCAGCAGTACAAACTTATAAAACATTCTTTAAAACACATATCTTGACAGTGAGGGTGACAAAGCACTGGAACGGGTTGCTAAGAGAGGTTGTGGAATCTCCATCTCAGAAGATATTCAAAACTTGCTTGGATGCAATCTTGTGCCATGTGCTCTAGGTGTCCCTGTGTGTGCAGGGAGGTTGGACTAGGTGATCTCTAAAGGTCCCTTCCAACCTTAATGATTCTATGATTCTATGATTATCATGGCCCATATTTTTAAAATCCACAAGGACGATTCCCCTCCACTCCTTGCTCCCTAGCATATTATCCAAATTCTGAATCGTTTTAAAGCATAACAAGGGGCACAGACCCACATTTTCCACTTTACCTATTACTTTCCTCTACTTTCCATTTGTTGCTTACCCAATTCACTGTTAAGCGTGTGATCTTTGGGGAGGACAGACTGAGAATTGCGAATGTTTCCTCCACCAACAAACCAGTTTACATTGGGGTTCCAGCGATTCATGAAGCCACAAAGGTGGTTTTCTTCAAAGTCACACTCTGCAATTGTAGACACCATCATTAAGACTTCATAATAGCTTCATGTACATATTTGCATTACAGAACCTGGAAGAAAAACTATTTCTAAGCCCTGGCCCTGCTTTAGGTGAGTTACTGCATTGAATGCCTTTGCTTCTAAACCTGGACACAACACTTGCTAACTTATAAGAAATGGAAGCTAAATTAGCCACGGTTCTTGATCACTGCTACAGATTCTCATTTACATCCTGTTCAGTCCTACCTATCTTTCATTATTTCGTTACATATGTCTACCATAATTAGACCTGAGCAAAACAAATTTTAAGAGTAAGTTATCAAGACAGTTTTGTCTCTGCAGGCAGCAAGACGCCCTCGTAAAGCAGCAGGAGCAGACAGAGAGCAGAAACAGCACTGCAGCTGTATCTGCAGCAACCTGGTTTTATAAAAAAAAAAGAGTTGGTCCTGCTCAAATAATAAATAGCAGAACAATAAATATAAGCTCAAACAATAAATATAAGAATGGAATTAAATATTGTACATCAAAAATCCATCTACGTCAGAAAGCAAGGCAGGCAAATACTCATGTAAGTGAACTGAATCTTAGTTTAAAAAAAAAATGAATGTCTATTTCATTAAAATTTTGGACTTTTTTTCGATTTTAAATGCTTTTTTCTTTTTTCTTTCCAAACCAAGACCTTTTATTCAGTTTATAAAAGGTTCCAAAACCTTTTATTCAGTTTTTAAATGGTCAGAGAGGCTTTTTGTTCTTGTTTGTTTTTTTCTTTTCTATGCAGCTGGGTAGAGAGTACTCACCAATACAATATCCCGGGGTTATTTTAATTTCAAAAATTGCTATGCTGGCAGATTTATCTTTTCCAATCTCACCTTCCAGGACAATCTGCACAATATAAACCAAACAGTACATTTCAGGGTGTCAGCATTTCTATCATCACACTGAGGCACTTCAACCACAGAAGCAGGTGAAACATATAAGAAGCCTCATCATCCCTAGCATCCATAGAGGTGCATTTATTAGAGAGCCTGGGGGGAGTAGCAGGCAGATTGCACTGAAGACCAAGCTCACCTCCTTTGCTAGGACAGAAACACACTGAAAGGTCATGGGACACAGCCTAAATCAGGGCAAATGAAGGCTGTGAGACTCCTCAGCCATGGTTACACAGGAAGCTATTACAGAAGTAACAGTGTGATAGGATTTGGTTAGAAATATTCTCCTCCGAGCTTCTTGCTCTCTCTTCTCCCAGATGAGTGCAGGGGGCAGGGCTGAGTGAGCACAGCTGCAGACCTAGGGCCTGGGAAATCCCATATCTAACACAGGACGGCAGCAGCGATGCCGGTCTGCGGAGGAGCGAGCATCGCTGCTGCTTTGATTCAGTCAGCTGTGCTTCCCAGGCTGCTGAGAAACACATTTATTCAGAAGCACAATAGCCGTCTGATTCAAAACAACATTACTCTCTTATTTTAGGGACAGAAATGGCCAACTGATTCACACAGTGCTAGGCCAGATCAGATGTAAGATAGAGGTTTTGGAGCAAACAGCCAGCATCCCGATGGGATGGAATAAATTTTTCCTCTAGCCAAGAAGTATATAATGAAGACCACACACTCTGTGGAAGTCTTTTGAGTGAGAACTTAAAAAGAGAAGTACTGTTCGCACTCAAGTGCAATGCAAAGACTGGTTTACAGTGTCCAGCTCTGTGCCGATCTCATGTAATTCCCACATAGCATGAACCAATACAAAAACATGCACC
The DNA here is from genome assembly GCF_059628265.1 of Tinamus guttatus. Taxonomy (NCBI): domain Eukaryota; kingdom Metazoa; phylum Chordata; class Aves; order Tinamiformes; family Tinamidae; genus Tinamus; species Tinamus guttatus. Next base: position 615,725 of record NW_028288719.1, on the reverse strand, counting down.
TGTGACACTTCCCAGGCTGACAGGGGAGAAGAAAGAACTCTATGTTCTCTTAACACTTCCTGGCCATACATTCACTCTCCAGTGAACTACATCTCATGTAGCAACAGGCATCGCATATGGCAGGCCTATAGTACAAGCAGGAAAGTAAACAAAACCCAGCCTCAGATCCTGGGAAAAAATACCGTTTCCACTTTGTTTATTTTCCTTTGGCTTCACCACAGTAAGCTTTCCTACTCGAGTCAACAATAAGAGCCAAGAATAAGGCCAAGGCTGACAAAGTTCAGAAGGTAATCCACATATCACAATATGTGCACAATAAATCCTTTGGCATCTTCTAAAATCATACTTACCTTGTACTTTTTGGTGCTATTTGCTAAATCTAAACTAGCTATGAGCCAGCTATCTGAAGGCTCCTTAGCTGACCATAGTAAACGATCAAAGCTCTCTCCTTCTTGCCTCAGGTACAGGTTGAGCCTGGTGGGATCAGACGAAGACTCTGAAGTTGATGCTATTTGATAGATCAGTCTGATACAGCTCCACTCTTCAGAATGCAGTTCAGGACTGGAAAGTATTGCTTTCTCACCCTCATGAGATGTATCCACAGAAATGTAATGCCCTGGGAACAAAGACAGACACACACCAGAATAAGACACTTGTATCTCTGGATAAAAGAGAATATAAAGCAGTATTTGTCTCAGGGCTAGCTCAGAGCATGAAAGGTCCACTCATTTTCTAGGCAAGCCATTTTGCCCTTTAATACCCCACTATGCACATACAAACCTCATTTCATGTATCTCATAGTACTCTTAATCATTTCAAAATTGCAGTAGTCAGTGTACACTGTATTGAGCAAAAGATATTGTATCAGTATAAAAGAGATTATTGAAATAAATAGGCAATATTTTTATTCAGGTATTGCCCTCCAAAAGTGATAGCTACGATTTTATTGACAAGATAATTCACATAGAAATATGCTGCAGAAATTATGAGTTATCTACAGACCAAAGAACTTCTTACTATTCTTTATTTCTGTTCTTAAAGAAGAAAGCTAAAAGACACTTACAAGCAATAATACTAGCACATATGAATTTACTAATTGAAAAAGATATTAACACGATACTAAATTTAAACATGCCAGTAACCTCATAGGGATTATTTCAAAACTAATCTCCAGATGGTTTATTTTAGGAGCAGGGCCTAAAATATCAGCTTTTCCATAAAAAAAAAAAAAAAAAAAAAAGGAAGTGTTCACAAGCTAGGTCAAAAAATCCCAGAACATGTAGGAAAAGGAGGGAACGGTAAATCACAGGTTAAGCAGAAACTTGATCCCATGACATTGCCAGCACACTGAAACTGAGGCAGGGAGAGTATGATGGGGTACAAGACTCACAGAGTCATGGAAAACCAGAAGCAAATGAAACTGAGCAAGAGAAAGAAAAAAATCAAGGAAAAAAAAATGAAAACCAAACAAACAAACAAGCTTGGATATCCACAGCTGAAATGCTATCCACAGACTTATCTTTCCCTTTTTAGGGAATGGAATGATTTTTGCCTCTTACCATAGCTTTTTTTTTTTTATAAGCCTTATCTACCATGTTTAGTTCTAGTTTCTTGGAAGAATACAGAAAATCACAGGTGGAATGCTAGTAACTTGTAAATGTAGCAGTGCAGGAAAGGAAAACAAGGAAAACAGAAAGTACTTTAAAATGTGTACCAAACGTGCCTGCCAAACATGTTATCGGCCATTAACTGCAGTGTGAGGACACAGAACATCCCCTTGCACACGGATATCAGGCACACCAGAGAGCACACAGGACTTGCTTGCTGGTGTGCTCTGATCCAAGGTGCACACGTTTTCCCAGCAGCACAGCACGGACAGTGAATTACCACAGCTCTGCTGGATGTGGCACATACCTTATTCCACAGTTGCTCATAATTGATGCAAATGGCAATATCAGTTCCGACAAAGAATCTTTTTTTTTCTCTTCTTTCTTTCTTTCTTTCTTTTTTTTTTTTCCTCTCAAGGTAGTCTTAATTTGGATCACTCTGGTTACAAAGAAACCTACAATTCTGAATCCATGCCTGGCAATTTCAGCCCTATTTTTGTCTAGAGTTCATGTTCCCTTTAGGAAACTGAACCACCTTGTAATAGTCATCTTTGTTTTTTTCAGAAATAAATTAGTGACAACACAGGAAAACACATTTACATCAAGACCCCAAACTACCAGCTGTGAGATTCAAAGGGCTGTCTGCCATGAAGACTTAATTATAAGTAGAAGAAGGTTCTTCTACAAAAATAGTAATTTTTAAAAAAGGACAAGGTTTCTTAACTCCAGTCCAGAAGACTATGTCACGATAAACCTGTCTTTGCTTTCTCTATATGCTGTACAGTTACTAACACTTGTTCTGATTCCCCTTTGGTAAGAAAGAAAGATCATGAAGTCTTGTTTTCAACAAATTTGAATTTTTTTTCAGGATTAACATGGTGTATTGGTTAAAGCCTCCAGAAGCAGAGTGCTTGCCCCCCCAGCTTGGTGATCATCTCAGCTGTGCCCTGAAAAGTTCAGCCATGCTTGGCTCTGCTGTGGTCAATGGGGCTATTGACGAGGCGTTACGTGCGAGCCTCCGTGCTCCACTCATATGGGTCGGGTGCTCTGCAGAGTCAAGCACAGAAAAACCCTAAACTTTCCCCAGATGAATGCAGGCATTGACTGTATGGCCTTTACACTGAACTGTGTCCCAACAGCAGCGTTGCCATGTGCCACTGCAGCAGCAAGGAAGGCCTCAAGGGCTGAGTTGCTGCGGTTCGAGAAGGGGCCGGCGCCAGGGGAGGCTCCTCCACACAGAGACCTTCCTTCCTGCAAAGGAGTTACCCGCGGGGGCTGCTCTGCAAAGCACTGCCAGTGTCCATGAATGGGAAAAGTCTAATTACCAGGAGCACGGACGTGCATGGTGGACACCACCGTGCCCAAGTTCATCCCGGGGCGCAGCAGCCAGGGATTGGTAACTACCTTTAACTGCTGTCAGTTAGGCATAACCTGACAGACACCCAATGCATGTCCCACCATACTCCTCTGTTACCCAAGATAGTGAGTGAAGCATTTTACCACCTTCCTACCACTACTTTTTACCCATTGCTTAACTTCATTGCTTTTTCCTCTACAGCTGGATCAGACTCTGCATAGCATGTGTTCATTTTTCTTTTCTCCTTATCCAAGCAAAATATTGAGCCATATTGAAAATGCTGATATATCTAGGGGTCTATAGGTTGCAAACCTCATCATCTTCCCCCCAAATGACTATGCATCAGCAAAGTGAGATTTACAAAATGAGACCTTTGAAATCCTTGTCCATGCACATCTTTGGTCTTGCTGCTCTAATAAGCAGTTTCTAACAGAGAATCTCTCAATTACAATTGATTATACTGTAACTTTATGAATCATTCGCCCAAATTTTGCATATCTATATTTAATCTTTTTTATTTTTACTTACCAAAGAAGTTTCAACCGATTAGTCAGTAGTGATTATATCACTGTTTTTCTGGTTTTGTTTTTTTTTGGTGGGGGCGGGGAGGGTGAAGCAGGGTTGCTCGGACAGGCAGTACTGTTTTTTCCCCAAAACAGTAAGAAAGTTACACTCACTACTCTTTCTGTAAATAACACAAATAAAACACAAGGCCAATAACTGGCTCATAAAGCAAATCAAATTCCATTAACAAAATAAATAAATAAACAAACAGTCAGGATAAGTAAAATTACTGGCTAGCTTTTCACTATGTATTTTGCCTATAAACATTTGGAGGCAAAACCACAGGCGTGTTCCACCCTTCATGGGATTTATATCCGACACAGCTGTTTGCTCAGTTCAGCAGCAGTTTTAGAACAAAAAATGTCTCTAAACAGTGAGTTCCAAGAGAAACATTATTAAGGAAATACGAAGCAGAAAAAGACTGGGAATTTACATGTCATTAGGCACTCATTTATACCCGTAAGTGTGTAAGAAATATACAGAATTACCTGCCATGTTCAGGATTCCTACATACTTCCAACATGGGAACAGAAATAATATTATCCATTTTCCTACAACAAATATTAATCTAATACCTTCTTTGCACCTACATATGCTATATGATACCTATAATGATATATACTATAATGATGCCTATATTTTTTGCACCTTTGCGTCTACTATCTCAGCATCTGCATTTCTGGAGGGTGACTTTTGTGAGGGGGTTTTATTATTATCATGACACTGTTAAAATTAAAACAGAAAAGGAGAGCTTTTTTTAGCACCCAATAAGCCTTCTTATGTCGTGAAGGAAGAGTTAATTAAAAAAAATATAGGGCCAGAGAGACATTGTTTTGCAAACTGAGTTTATACTGTAGAAACTATCTTTGGGTAGAAATTAGATTGAGACACAGTTTTGGCATATGAGAACACAGAAATTCTGCAACCCACTCTTATGAGATTTTTGGTGAAATTAGTAGAAGGCTTGAGAGCCTGGATAAGCAGTTTCACACCTAACAGTCCACATCTGCTTCAGACTTTTCGAAGGGAGGTCTCCAGCCTGACATCCATGCGGGTGCCTGCAGCCAAACCTGCTCGTCTGCCACGGCGGAGCGGGGGCACCTGAGGACCCCGCGCAGACCTGCCACGACAGGACTCGGCTTCCTCAGGAGGAACAAAAGGGTTTCCAGGCAACCCTCGCAAAGACGGGTGTTATTTATTCCAAACAAAAGCATTTCATCGGCAAGCTTGGCGTGGGCATGGAGCACGTGGGTAGCTCTTCCAGGCAGCCCTGCACAGACCCACAGCCCAACATGAGCATATTGTCCTTGAGCAGGTAAACCAAGTTCATCATAGTTTACACACCAAATCCAGAGGTGAGATTTATTATTTGACGATTTGCCAAGGACACCAAACCAGGTCAGGGCGCTCATGCTTCCCAATACGGAGGAACAAATTTTGGAAGACTTGTTGCTAGTGCAATCCCCATGCAGAGGTCTCTCTTTGGTCCCCACCTCCTTCACTATCCTCTTTTTTTTTCCTGCAGAATCTTGGAAACACAGCTGCTAGCAAGCCCATCAGAAAGCACAAAAGAAATATGCCATGACTACGGCCCATGGTCACCAGTGCTACCGCAACGTGGGCTCAAGCCGTGGCTGGGCTGCACAGTGCTGGCGGAGGCCCAGCCGCCCCTGCTTCTGGTTTGAGCACTTGCTCTGCTACTGCTGTCTCACGGGGCATGTTCCACTGGAAGGGCTTCTGGCAACCACCGTGTCCTCTCCTCGCTCCCGCCCTCCAGAGATGCTCACATCATGCACCAATTACACCAGATTCACTGTTTTGTTCCAAACACAACCATGTGGCTTTGTTTTCCTTCAAAATGACCTCACACTTTTTTATATACTTTTGAGTTTTCCCTTCCGCTTCTTTCAAGCGCTCCATCAGTCTCAGGGAGCTGTTGATCAAATTACTGAGCTCTCCCTTCTGCATAGTTCATTGTATAATGTTGACTGACTTTTTATCTGTTGAAGTAAAAGTTTCCAGATCCCTGTCTGTTAGCGCCAGTTTTACATGCAACAGCTGTTTTCAAAGGCCACCTCCACGGCTTTTATTAGCTGCTGCCTCTGAGCAGAAAGCAAGGACTGAGACACGTGTGTCTGCCCTGAATTTGCAAATTGGAAAGATACCCCTTTACTCTTTGTCCACCTAGACCAGTTTCCAACATCCACAGTGCACCGGAAAAGTTAAAGAACAGACAAAGTGGAAACCATTAGGTACTTATTTGTTTCCAGTCTTTCCACTCTGATTCCAGGCTCTATGCCCTTACTAAATCATGTTTCTGATCAGGGGAAGGCTCGGTGATAGCTCTTTCAGCAGTTGCTTGCTCTGGCGGGGAAGCACAAAGTAGCCTTCCTTCAACAAAAAAGACATGCAATTCCTCTCCTATAGTGTTGTTTGTTCGATCAGCTGCACATAGTGCGAGGTAGTGGGATTACCAGCCGCCATCATTATGCACTGAACACAAGTTTGCCCAAGGCAAACCCATTGATCCTCAGTTCACCCAAGTGTCCTGACTACAAGAGGCACTTGGTACTCTTTTAGAAGAAGAACCCATCAGCTCCACAACCTGGAACCAAGTGCTGGCCCTCACTTCAAAAGCAAAGGCTCCTGGCTGTGAAATCTCCTCGATACACTTCAGTTCCTTCCACATTGCTCCAAAGGGGCTAGAGGTAAAGCCTGGCATGTTTGCTGCAGAAGTGATCCTCCAGAACTCAGGCAAGGGAGCCAAAGGATGCAGGTCTCACGGCAGCATCTGCAGGAGGGAGCGAGGAGAAGCGCGTCTAGGGGAGGCACTGGCTGCCCAAGAAGGGTAGTAACACGGTCCTGCCTGGGCTGACCTGGGTCCCTCGGTCCATGACAGGGTCACGACGCGCACTGCACACACAGCAGGGAGCTGGGCCAGGCTCCAGCGCTGTCCCTGGGACCACAGCAATTACCACTGCAACAAAAACCACCTGTAACCCTCTGGGGCCATCTAAAAGCAGGGATGCTCTGAGTAAAAGATTGCATAAACTAATCTTTGTTACTGTATATATCTGCTCACTCTGAATCTGTCAAATCACTTGGCCCCTGCATGACCTTGGAAAATAGCTCATCTGCCTGAAAGCCTGTCTCTCTCCCAGCTGCATCTAATAAAATGTTACCTTTGACCACAAGCCTACTCTAAATGTATTTGGCCTTTATGAATTACGTTATAAATTATGCTAACAGGAAGATCTTTACCTGGGCCCTAGGTCCTGCACAGACTGAGATCATCTGTTTGGATTCACTGGCTTCAAAAACCAAACTGCAGTGAGTTCAGATTCCCATTTTCTGGGCGCTTTCTGTTTTTATACTCCTTTTTTGAGCATCAGGATCCTCAGGATGAGCAGCAGAGTCCTGGTGTACTGAGGAGGGATCTCAGACCACAACATACACAGACAACCCCTGACAGACAACGTCCTGAAATGGGTGGCTAAAGAAAGTGCGCAAACGTGGGCTAGTCAGTTACCCACCTAAAAGATCAGAATCTGGGGCTCCAGTTCAGAGGGGGAGGACACCTCTACACCAATGACCTGTAGGTCATTCCTCATTGTGGCTGGTAGCAACTGAAGATGTGAGCGTGCACAGACATGGGTTTTCCAAACTAGGTTAAACAACAAATTTCTAAAATATCTCATGTGTACATTTTATAGATAGGGAAACTCAGCATGTATTTTAATCTTGAAGCATCCCTTAACACTTACCTAGATTTGCCATTTGAAATTTAAATATACCCAGCAGTGCTGCAGTCACTATGTATCAAATCCCTACACCCAGAGGTGTTCGTATTTAACAGCAAATTTTGCATTCACATATAATGCATCCAGCTCCCTACCTCTTCCCTTCAAGGAGAAAGCACACTGCCAGTGATTCATATTTGTGCTCCACAGTAGATCACATCCATCAGAAGTTGCACACAGCGGCTCTGGTCAAAAATCCTGCTCCTGCAAGGGATTTGCAGCTCTTTTCCAAGAGCATGAGTAATGACTTTTGGCTTAGTAACCTTAAATGGAATCTGCTATAACTGAAAATACTAATCTAGACATGGATTTCACAGTTCAGGAAGCTTGCTTCAACCAATCAAGGCTAATCCAAGCTTTTTTATTATTATTATTACTCTCTACCCCTTTTTGCTGAGGCAATAATTAATAAAATATGAAATGGTATAAATCAAAAAGTTGGCCTGAAAGTTTGCCATGTTCCTTCCAAAAACCCATGTGCATTTACAATTGACAGGATGGCTATGCAAATTTTATAGGTATTCTAGGCAACATACACTTTAGAAGTTTACTGTACGTCCAAAATTCAGAAGATCTCCAAGTATTTTACAGAAGGCTATAGACCCTCCGCAGAGATGTGCTAGTGCCCTGTGGCTCCCTCCCCTCTGCCTCAGTAGTTGGGAGTCTCTGGTACTACCAGATGGGAGAGTCAGATGTGGAGCTTCAGCTCACGACAAGACATTTGTACTATACAGAATTGTTTGTAGAGAAGAAATTACAATACACTTCTTCGTACAAACTCTGGTCCCAAGGAAGAGGAAAAAAATGGATGCCAACGAACATTTAGGAAATTAGGACACTTAGGAACAGAATTGAACAGAATCAGTCTGACAGTGCCATTTCATGACACCATTTCCTTCCAGATATCCTCACTGACTTGCATTTCATTGCCAAAGAAGGTAAAGGTTTGGCAAAACTTTACAAAATTTCAGAGTTTAAGGATCCTCATTAAACTTGTTCTTTTTTCACAACAGACTATCAGTGTTATTAAGCCTTGTTTTATTTATCTCCTAAATATCCTACAGTGATCATACAGATGCTTATGTAGCTTAGGTAACCCATAAAACACAACTTATATTAGATACCTTTGTGCACCTGCGCTGCCAAATCTCAACAGGCATTTTAGACTACCCATACAGTGTAGTTCTGAAAATGTAACTCCCAGTTTATTGCTTGAAAGGTAGTAAGAGAGCACAACACAACTACAGCAGATGGAAAACCATATCCACCAAGCGGCAGTATCCAGCAGTGGCCATGCTCTAGGAAGAATTAAGAAAGAGACAAGCATATTTACATACTTCCGCTTACACCTTCCCAGCCCCTGATGTTTTCCAGCTCGGAGGACTTCCCAAGCTGGTTGTGGTATCTGATCTACCAATATGCGAGCCTAAAATCAGCAGCATGTGCTTTCTTTGTATTCTAAGTGAAAATAAACTACAGAAAATAAATGTCTGTAAAAATCACTTTGTTCCATCTGCCAAGCCCTGTGTGGTCTTTCTGAAAAAGCGTCTGGCACAGACTTTTGAGAAAACTTTCTAATTGCCATAAAAATATATGTCAGAAGCTACTAAAGACAAGGCACATGCTGGAATGTTGCACGGTGTTAGGAAATTTCATAAGGAAAAATGCAAAGGAATGCAAAGCACATTGTGTGTATTTTTACTGTTTCCCCATTGAATACAGACCCGGAAAAGCAAACACACAGCCTCCTGAGGGACAGCAGAAGCTTTGCTTTCTGCACTTGTTGGCCCTGTCTGAGTCCTGGCATGGCTGGCTGGCCACCAGCCGTCACTCCTTGCAAGGGATGAGCTGCCCCATGCGTTGCATCCCGGAGGTTTCTGCCACCAGAGCCATAAGACCAGCGTGAGGGAGACGTCCTCGTGCTGCCCTAGAGCAAGGAGGCGGCGAGGGCCGGAGCCGTCTCCAGAGAGCTCCCTCCTCCAGACCTCAAAAGCTGAGATTAAACCAGGCCACAAGACCAGCTGCTTGCCAAGTTTTATCTTGGAAAACAAGGAAAATATTTATGACCTTTGGGAGCTCGAGGAGGAAAAAAAAAAAAAAGACAACTTTTCAATGTGTGATACTGAAATAACCTGAAGCACTGAGCCAGTATTTCTTTAACTGCTGTGATCTAAAGGAAAACACAGTGTCATGCACACCAGCCTCCAAAAGTCTGGTCTGAAACGCTACCAGGAGGCTGATTCAAGCTGACCAAATATACCACAGTTGTCTAAGGCTGACAATCTTGACCTCCAAAATTAAGGTGAACGTTATTTTACAACATCACTGCAAATGCAAACTTTTCTATACAGACTTTTTTCAGTTTTTCACTTTAACTAAAAATGTTAATGAAGGAGGTAGGGAAACCAACAAAATGCACATGCAAACAGCAGACATTCTTCTGAGGTGGACGCTGGATTTTTAAGGAACAAAAAACATGCAAAGCTTTAGAGCTTTAGAGTGATAAAGGATGCAGCATAAGGAAAATAACCAAACAGGACTACTCTTATGTATGGTTATTTCCTTGATTTTAAAAATACTGTTTTCTTTTTAACAGGAAGATTTTCTTCATGGCATTTTTTTAAACTGCTTTGAAAAAAACAAATCAGTCTGCAATATTTTGACATTTTGCAAATAAAATAATTAATACCTCCTTTTGCTTCAGACTCTATATCACAGAAGCAAAGCAAAGGAATATTAATGCTCATGAAACTGGCCTCAGGAGATACCTGTTGCTATCCTTGCAAGGATAGCAGGAGAACAGCTCTGCTTTCCAGTATTCTGACCCATGAACCAAGTTGTTTCAGGAGAATACAAATCCACTGCAACAGAGGAAGCTGTGAAGCTGCCTTCCTGCTCCACACCCCTGTGCCGCATGAAACCCAGTTGGGAGTGAATTAACCCGCAATGCCACACTGAACACTGATATCATCAGTTGGCGCAAATTATAGATATCCTCAGATGACTCAAATTCTACATAGCTATTTCATGAGAGAATAAACTTGTCATTACTTCCTTATATCTCTATCCCATAAGCAATTCAGCAATATATGAGCATCTGAGTTTTGCATCAGATGCAAAGTGGAAAGGTAAAGGTATCACCAGAAAGTTTTGTTTAACCTTAGCATGAGTGTTTGGCAATATCCCACTGGGCAGTAATTTTTAATGCCAATTAAGTTGTCTCCTGTTTGCAGCAAAAGCTGCATCTCTGCCATGAGAAACAACTATATGGCAGAGAGGTCCCCAAATATTCAAGTCAGTGAAGGACAGAAGGCAGACACTGGCACCCTGCACCAGTTCTTCCTTATCTCTTGGCATTTAATGTTTGTTCATTGGCATGGAGGACGTGTGTCACGAGAAGCCAGCTGGCAACTTCACTGGGACAGGAAAGGATTCCCCCAGCGCAGGATCTGAGGCAGACACACACTCCCTCCCCACTGAGTAATGTTCCTGGTGCAGAGTTTGCTAAAATCCATTGTGGCACTCCCCGTTAGGCGCACGCCTACAGAAACGCTGTGAGCAAGCCTGAGGTTGCTGGTATGATCAACACAGCACACATGTAATTGCTCCCATCAGGCTGATTACCTTCTTTATTTGTTTGCTGAATCTCCAGGAGATCCAAAATCACCAAGTCAGAATTCCTTTTTTTCTTCTAGACATATTTTCCATCTGAAACTTCTTCATGGAAAAAAAACACACAGACATTTGATGGGCTAGCTCAGTAAATTTTCCTTACTGAAAACAACTGAGGACTGCTTGCTTTAAAAATAAAAATAAAAAATAAGATAAAATAAAATAAAATATAAAATATAAAATATGGTCGCCCTAGTAAGCAGGAACTTACAATAGCAAATTCCTGATTCCCGATTATATAAAAATAATCTTGAGCTCAAACAAACAGTGAACTTTTTGACAGTGTCTGTTTAATATAATCATTTCTTCTGCTGAAGCAAAGATGAAAGATTCTCATTAGAATCTCCTCCATAATCATATAAAAACACATGTCACCTTTTGAATATCCTTTCACAACACCTTTTCCAGAGTTCAGTGCTAGAATTCAGACTCAGGGTGGCCTTTTAATAACTATTAGCTGAAAAGGAGAAAAGTACTTTCTCCTCCAGGGTAACTGAAGCTTTTCTTTTAGTTGGTATATGGTCGTGTTGTGTGTTAGGACAAGTGTTGCCAGAAAATTACAAATATTGGCAGCAACATATGGAAACCTGGGCAACAGACCATGCAAACAGACAACAATGCTATTAATGAAGCCATGTGAACAAACAGAAAACCATTTCCACTGCAACCAAACCACTTTCATCAAACCTGCTGCAGTACGCTTCCATGCCAGCCATGAGAGAAACACTGTGGTATAACTGAATTTAAAGCTATGCTCAATAAAATTTTGAGTCGTCCTCAGTTAAGAAGTGGGTGCCACATGCACTCTTGCAGTAAGCAGCCAAGTTATTTCTCCTACAAAGAGGAAGCTAAGTTGGAAGCTGACCAAAGACATTACAGTGAAACTCTTTGCCATAGAGCACAAAAAGGTGCATCAAAAAGGAAGCAGCACAAGAACTCTGCAACTGTGGAAAGGCTAACTGAAAGAAGAACTAGTCAACCCAACAGAGGAAGAGCCTGTTGGAGTCCTCGGCTAGTAAAGGGTGACTGATCCTGTAACTCTATTTTTGGCTCTAATGCCCACCAGCTGTGAAGCCTACTCCAGATTCGTGAGTACTTTTCTCATTAAAAAAAAAAAGAAAAAAAGAAAAAAAATAGTGATTACAGCTCTTTGGTTTTTACCTACATGTGGAAGTCCAAGCCACGCATACCACTCATCTTATTTCCATATAAGACAACTTCACAGCACAAACTTCTCTCTTCTTTTTCAAACAAACTGCAATTACTGCTCTAATAACTCTCCAGCTTGACACTTAGTTTAACATAAGCACTAAAAGTGTCTATTTTTAGAGACCAATCTGGTGTTGAAATAAATCCTCTCATGTTTCTACTTAATCACCCAAGAATATTCTTGGCCAGGAAAGAAATCCCTCTGCGAAAGGCCTCATAAGAACTAAAACACGAAACAATGAGCTGACTAAATAGAAACTAGAGAAGACTCGTGCATTTCAGCTCTTCATACTAGTTACTAAACTTCAGCTGATAAAAAGCAATAGCTTAAACTAGCATCATCTAACTGTATATACATATAAAACACTAGAGCAAGTAATTCTGCTTGAAATTCTAATAAAGTTTAAAATAGTTTAATAAGTGCTATGCAAGCAAGCTGACAGCAAGCACTATGAAGCTAAGTATACTATACATGCTATACTATACATGCAAAGTAAACCAGTATACTGACACAGATTTGTAAGCAGACTTTATTCCTCATACTAGCAGATTTTCTCATTACATCTGGCTTAGACTTTATTATACCTCCAAGGCATCTAGGGAAGGGAGGAAAAAAAGAAAGAAAATTCTATTTACTTAAATGTTTTTGTTTTGTCAATATACTTCAAAAATCCAGTACCAAGCTGTTCATATTTGCAGTTTTCATCAGTGTATACATACGCACTTGAGAACTCAAGCCAGTCTTTGCCTCCCTTTACGAGCACTTAGGAAGTTGAGCAACCAACAATGAGCTGAGACTTAGAGAAGCTGTGGCCATGGATCCTCTGCTTGCCAGAAAGGTTCCAGACTCGCTCACAGCTATGGAAGCTTGCCATTGGCAGTGCAACACTACCAGCTCCACCTTTTCTTGACACCTGTACTGGACTCCAAGCCCTCTAGGCATGGCACGTAAGGCTGGAAGGTGACTCAGAGTCTACGGGAAAGGTAAGAGGTAAAAATGGCATTAGCCCCATTTCCCTCTGCTCTTCTGCCATAACCATTCACGACAAAATTGGCCTGTATCATTGGACTACTCAGGTATGATTTTCCCGGCATGAGATGGATTGGGCAGTAAGATTGTGAAGCATTGCTTGACACAGGGAGAAGTGCCTTTGAGCCTCTGATCTTCTCATTTTAGCCACTACCCAGAACTTTCTGTCTGCTATAAAGCTCTACATGTTCAAGGCAGGGAACACATTTCTCTGCATATTAGGCACCTGGCACATGAGGAAAGAAGGAAAAAAAGGACTTGCTAAGAGTAGACGACAGTAATAAGTACAGATGATGAACGGCTGGTTAATTTGGGGTTACATGGCCCTAGAGGATTAAGGCCTTCGTTTCCAGAGCAGATGCGAGGCAGAGAGCACAGAAATGCTACATCTGCTTCAACACTCGCCTGAGCTTGTTCTGATCAGCTGAGAGCAAGCCAGAGCCTGCATTCATTCACTCATCCACTCCCTGCTGACCCCACCAGGCAAAGGCACCACTTATTGTCAAACATAACTGTGACTCTGTCATATGGCCTAAAATGAACTCATTTGGGCTGAGCAGCTACGAGGCCGTGCTTTCCGTTAAGGAGGTTCATGTGTAGAATGAGCTGCCAACCGCAATTAGATAGAGCAGGACTATTTCGCTGAAGCTTCCCTGGTTTAAAAGCCATGTGTAAAGCAGCACACACCAAGACACGTGTCTACACATCAAAAAGTGTAGATGACGACATTATGAGAAAAGTAGGAAAGGATGAGGAACACACGCTGCTGCAAAATGCATCAGACAGTGCACCATGCCTTAATTGACCTGTTTCTCCCAAAAATATTGCCATCATGAGCACTACAAAATTTTAACTACATGATCATAAATGCATTGATCCAGAAAAATACCAGTTTGGAACAAATTTTCCATCTTCTGTTAAGAGCAACTGGAAGATCTAAAAGGGGACTTGCAAAAGAATTCCCATTTATTCCTACAAATGAATGTGCAGAATTCATACACATATAAACATATATGAATACAGGCATGTACACATACATGTTATTATTCTGTTTATTTTTTACATTAAAAATACCAAAAATTCTCACATTCTCTGGAGTGGAAAACTCTGAAAGATCACTGAACCAGGGCTTTCTTAGCTTTCAGTAAACAAAGGTGAAGGTATTGAAAGCTTAGTCATTAAAAAAAAAGAAAATACAAGAAAGAAAAGGAAAAAAAGAAAACACAGTGCTTCCAGGTAGGGGAAAAGTAGATATAAGCTAAAAGTATTTGAAGTGCTTCAAATAAAGATTAGAAGCTTTCTTTCCTTTTCCTCAGCTTTTCAAAGCTTGCAATGCAACATAGCCTCAACAGCAAGGTTTACAGTAAGTTCTGCAGAAGAGAAGTGAATATTTGGCATTTCTAAACTGGTTCCAGTGAAGGTGCCTTTATATAGCAAAGAAGCAAAAGAGACAAATTCTGTTTTTTCCCCCCCTTGCAATGTTTTATTTAGACATACATTTAGGCAATGCTAATTTAAGCTGTTGCTTTGTGAATTGCTTTGTGGTTTGGGAGCACTTCCACTGTCCACCCCTGTGGGATTCCTGAAGGCCAGTGGTCATGCTGTGAGCAAGCCAGATAAGGGCAGAAGGGCGCCAGACCTAGATGAAAGGGCAGAAGGGCGCCAGGCCTAGCTGAAAGGGTGGAAGGACTGCTGACTAAGAGATAAGGAGATCTTGCGGAGAGTCAGATAAGGAGGCAAAGAGTTGACGCAAATAAGAGCTAACCTATCCTGAGCTCAAGCCTTGCAATATGCATGAACCTAATTAAGTTGTGTATAAGAGTGCACACTGAATGTTCAATAAACGAGTCTTGTCGATGACCATATGGTGTCGCAGTCTCCCTTTCTCCTACAAATGGTGACCCCGACGTGATGCAACGAAGGGCAATCCTCTCTCGGACAGAAAAGAAATCGGGAGAAGGACGCACCACGGTGGAGAAAGTAGGAGTTGGGTCCTCTGCAGCCAGGACGGTGCAAATCCGCCGAGCAAACGCTGGAAGGACGGCACCCCCGAAGATCATATAGATGGTTTCGGGCCATACGCGCCACCGGAGCCTGGAGAGCTGCAACAGCGCGCTGACGTCAGGAATGGATAGGCAAGTGGCGTATGAATTATTTACCCGTACCTTACAACAATGTAACGTACAGGGAATTGACTTAAAGAAAGAATTACCGGGATTGTTAGCATGGAGGTACGCGAAGAGTTGCTTTATTGTCCCACATACAGTGCATGAATTATCGGAGTGGCGAAAACTGGGTGATAAGCTATGGGATGCAATGTTAGATGATGATAAGACCATGGTGAAGCAGGGATTGTGGAAGTCCTACGGAAATTTGGTGAATAGGCTTGTGCAATCCCTGGAGCAAGCTACTGATGAACAGGCCCTCTGCAAGCTTTTGATCTGGTGCAGAGAGAATGGGTTCAAAGCCGAGCCCCACCTAGTATTCAAATCCGATGTGAAAACAAAAAGCAAAGTGGCCGCCGGAGTCACGGCAGCCTTTGCGAGCGCTTCAGGACCGGGACCGCCACGCCACCGACAACCGCTGGTGTTTGGAGATCCATCGCCAAAACCCCCCGACCTGCACCTGCAGCACCTGCACCATCTGCGCCCCCACTTCCGGACCCCCTGTCGAGCCTGAGGAACAGCCCGGCTGGGTCCAGGACTTGTTGAATCGCCTTGAAAAATTAGAGAAGGGGGCCGGGGAAGAGAAGGCGAATGAGATCAAGGAAACTTACGTTGCTGATGGCTTGACAACAGCCAGGGGGGAGGTGCAGGGGAATTTGATCTGTCTTTTAAAGTGGGGGTTGAAGAATTGTAATGCTTTAAGTGAGGACAGAAACCGTTATTAGGGCTATTATTTCTGTTTGCTATGTTCGTCTTTATTATGTGTTGTGTCCTTTGTATAATGATGCTGACACGAGGTATGGTTGAAAGGAGGAAATTTGTATGATCTGTAGAGTCATAATGGGATCTTGAGAAAGAAGATGTTTGCCTGCCCGGGAACTGCAAACATCCTCTAAACTAGTTTGAAGGTCAAACACCTGAGAGGGAGGAAGATGAGGAAGGCAGGAGCCTCAGACTGACGGCTGGGACCGCTTTCTGATATGCGCATTTGCGCACCCAGGAGGGAAGGTTATGTGACTGAAGGCGGAGTTTGTCCGCCCCCCGGACTGCCTGCTGGCACGTACTGGCCCTACGTGGCAGGATGCACCGGGCTTAAACAGACAGTGCAGAGAGAGGGGGGGGTGAGACTCCTAATACTGAGATCCACGTTGTCTCCGCGGGGACGCCCGCCGAGTTAGGAGCCTGTCAGCAACCCTCTAATCTGCCAACTCGAGAAGATGTTCAGTCTCAGTATCCTGCCGACAAGTATTACCTCAAGAGTAGTTATTCATACATTGCTTATTAAAGGTGCTTTCACCTGAATAGAGGCTCGCAGTAGCCACATTGTTTTGGGTGATTATTGCCAAATCCCAAGCCCATTCGCACCTAATTGGCGACAAGGATCGGCTTTGGCAATTGAGACAGTGGAACTCACTAGTGAAGTGCACGGCTACGTGAGGTCGTGCCACTCGACAGAAACTATGTTTGTGCTGTTTGTGTGTGTGGTCTTTAGATGTTGTGTAATGTGTATCAGCAGAGAGGACTGACTAAGTACAACAAGAAAGTGCAGAATTTGAAAGCGGGAAAGCCAGGAATAACTCAGACTATGGCGTCCCCCCCACCAGTGGAGGAATGGGAGCTGTACTCTAACTTGTGTCCTTGGAAAGAGACTAGGGAAATACTTCTGCACAGGAAGTAAGAATGAATGAACCAAAAGCTGAAATACTGGCTACAAAACAAAACAAAAACAAAAACAAAAAAAAAAGGGGAGAATTGGGAATTTTTTAAATTTTTTGATTTATAGATATTGGAACCAGATGGGTGCCAGCGAAATGGGTGAGACCTTGGCTGGAAGCAAACTCGCCTAGATCAGATGTAGCAGGCAAGCAACCAGTACCCTAGCTGTGGAAAGTGTGAGCCTGCAGAAGGAAAACATGGGAGGAAGAAGTGTTACTGTTGTTATTAGCTGTATGTTGTAGCTTTTAGGAGGTAGTATTGCTTTTAACGCTATTATAGGGGTTAATGCTGCTTTTAGCGCTAATGGATATGTTATGCTTTTTAGGCAGATTGTTAATTATAACCAAATCAAGAGTTGTTGGCTTTGTGGAACAGCAGATCAACTCGATGCACCGGTGTTAGGTATTAAGTGTTGGGATGGTGTTGTTGATCCTATGTTGCATTCTACTAGTTGTGCCTTGCTTATTGAAATGTGTATCAAATATGATTGAGAATGCTGTAAAGAAGGTTTGGCTGGCTACAATCACTGAGCAAAACGGGTTTGATGATTCTACTAATCTTGTGCATTTTGGTGGTCGTTCCCTGCCTGATTAAGTGTCTGAGACAGACAGTAGACAAGGCGATCAAAGACATATTTTGGGTGAACCATCAAGAATTCTGGCTTGCTCAAAAACAAGAAGGGGGAATTGTGGGATTCCTGAAGGCCAGTGGTCATGCTGTGAGCAAGCCAGATAAGGGCAGAAGGGCGCCAGACCTAGATGAAAGGGCAGAAGGGCGCCAGGCCTAGCTGAAAGGGTGGAAGGACTGCTGACTAAGAGATAAGGAGATCTTGCGGAGAGTCAGATAAGGAGGCAAAGAGTTGACGCAAATAAGAGCTAACCTATCCTGAGCTCAAGCCTTGCAATATGCATGAACCTAATTAAGTTGTGTATAAGAGTGCACACTGAATGTTCAATAAACGAGTCTTGTCGATGACCATATGGTGTCGCAGTCTCCCTTTCTCCTACACACCCCAGTGCATGGACAGAGAGAGGGCTGCGATGCCACAGGGTATCTCTGCCTCTGCACCATCACACACCTTGGCCTCAATGCCATGTTCTCTTCCCTGTAATAAAGCAACAACTGAACAAAGAATACAGTCTTGCAAATGTCTTCAGTAATAAAAAGCATAATACTAATCACTTTTGACTCACAAAGAATTTAAAATACAGAACACAACATATAGCTCATTACTTCTATCCTCCCTTACAGCAGGGGACACAGCCTTTTCCTTGGGGAAAATAAAGTAGGTTTTCCCCTTGTATTTTCCTTTCATACTTTAGTCCGTACAGATTTTCTAGATGAAGCCATTAGCACTGTGTTTACATATTGTTTTACACAGTGTATATACAAACTTAGAGCAAACTAAAAGATTTCTGAGGCACAGAAAACATACCAGAGGCAGCTAAATAATCCAAGTGTTAGCCAAAATCTTCTGGCCAAGACACTGTCATACAGCGACAATGCTGTACCATCCAAGCTCTGCCAACATCCGAAGCAGGAAGTAGAGAGTCAGAGAAAAGTCACAGTGTTATTTATAAATCCCCAGAAAAGTCAGCATTATTGATTTCCAAAGAAAATATCCCACAAACCAAATGATCATCTTTGTACAAAGACAGGAAAAAACACAGCAGAACTCATGTTTCTTTTGCTCGGAAAGATCATTAGCCACATTCACCTACATTCTCCCTCCTAAGGCAGACTACCAGGAGGTTTAAAGGTATGGACCAATATCCACTTGCACATGAAAGAAGCAAATCACAA
Organism: Tinamus guttatus; assembly: GCF_059628265.1. Classification (NCBI taxonomy): domain Eukaryota; kingdom Metazoa; phylum Chordata; class Aves; order Tinamiformes; family Tinamidae; genus Tinamus; species Tinamus guttatus. The sequence goes on along the minus strand of NW_028288719.1, from coordinate 596,802 downwards.
GCAAATCAGCGAATCATTGGGCAATTTACTTGTTACTACATCAGCAGAGAATTTCTACCTGAAGCACCTGAAGCTTGATGGCATAAAAGTGTTAACATAGTTAATGTAAATTCTGTTCTTAGACCCAATGCATTAAAACACCATCTTTAATGATATGATCAGAAAAGAGGCAAATCTTTTGCCTGTTCACAGAGCAGCTAGATGGGTTGTCCATGAGGGAAGCAGCTGAGCATTGGGTGTCTCCCTGCTCTTAGCCATGGCTTTTTACTGGGGTTGGACCTGCTGCAAAGTTGAGGGCAGCAGCATCCCTCAAGGCAGGGGAGAATTTGCTTTGCTTTGTGTTCAAGGCATGTGGGAGCTAGCCAAGGCCACCTTCAAAAGGGTTTTGATCAACTGTTGATGTAACGCCAAAGAGGGAAAATCTGAGAAAACTGTATGATTCTGAAAGAAAATGTGGAGAATGACTCCCTTTAATAACTGTGCATCTCCGTACGGATTTATATACAATGGTTGTAATCTGCTGCTATCATTTCTGTAGCTATTTCCACATTTCTAATATGAAATACAGTTCATGGCCCAGCAGGCTTAAGGGAACTCGTTAAGTCATACAGACACTCTTAAAGTATTTTAACGGTTCACTAATTGAAAACTGTGGAGTCTGTGTTTTCTAGGAAACTCTGGCTGATATTTCAAATGGAAATCTAATTACTGTGATTCATGAATATTTTCTAACTTTCAGTTAGAAAGGCTTTCAGTAATGAGCAAGGTGTTAGTGACATGCAGCTCATACTTTGTCTGAAAACCTACCTATTTAAAACAATGTTCAAAGAGCATCAACACAATTATTCTATCTACAGTTGTCTAACACACAGATCTTGAGCTGTCTTTGCCAAAAGAAAGTGTGCTGCAGGAACAGCTGCATACTGCAAAAGAAACGATCTGTTACTCGAAGAACAACTTTCAAATGATAGGCACATACGTATTGTGTAAAAATTGTAGGAATTTTTGGTTTAGATCATAGTTAGACTTGAAACTTTGGCTGCATGGAATCACAGGAGAAGACAGAAATATTTACTCTTCTAAATGGGAGTTGTAAACTGAATTCAAATGATACAGAGGCTTTTAAGGAATCAAAGTTGATTAAGCAGTCACATGATGTGAAGCTACAAGGAAGACTACACAGATCTTATCTGACCTTCTGTTGCACTACTTTTACAAAGGAATATTTAAGCAGTAAAAACTAAAAGATTAAAGGAAAATATCTGAGTTTTTGTTTTGTTTTGTTTTCCCCTCAGCCTGTTTTCTTTAGCTGTATCAGTACAAGGCTTGACAGTGATCAATTTAATCAGTAAATTATAGTGTAGCTTGTACTGATCTAACACTCTGGCTGGAGATGAAAAATCTCAGAGGGTCATAAAATGAGAAAAACACCAAAAAAGGCAGAGTGACAAGATGGCTAATTGTAACTACTTTTAGTCTTTTTTTTTTCCTCTTTTTTATACAATAAGCTATCAAAAAAATTCCACTCGATAAGATCATAAGACTACTAGGACATGTTCAGGCTCATTTGGTTACACCTGTGAACAGTTTCTACCATATGCAAGGAGATTTTTAACAGTAAAAATGTTTCTGAAATGTCAGTGGTGACCTTTTAGTACAAATGCAAACTCACTTTTTTCACTGCAGATCTAGACCGGATTCACTCCAGAATTATACATGGAATTTACTTCCCTCTTTCCTCAAAAAACAGACACCCCCCTGATTTTCTGTGATTAATAAGAATTATTTTGGTAAACTTGCAGCATTTTGGCATGCCAAGCAGGACAGCATTTTTTGGGAAGTGTGGCTTTGCAGTGCACACTGTAGACAGTGGATGAGTTTTTCCATCCTAGCAGTGAGCAGAAGACCTCACCAGGCAAGGGGAATCTGCTTTTCTTTGAAGTTACATACAAAATATTTACCTGAGTGAAGTGCATTGGCCTCCATTACCCCTCCCTCCCACATCCTTTTTTCCTCCTACAGTTTTCTTGGGTAGATTTAAAGAATCAGCACATGTATTCTGCTATTACCCCATTAATACTACATGTGACAGCTGTCCCAGCTGTTGCCCCAAATCAACTTCTAATGGCAATCTAGCTTTTTTCAGCTGTTTTCGGTCTAAATAAAGCCACTGTCAGGAGTAGCAGGTATGGTCAGTGAACAGGAATGCTGTAGCAGCTGTCCTCCCTCTCTTGTCAACAACCTCCATGGCTCAGCTAAAAAGCACTAAAATAGATGGCTAATTCCCTAAGCAGTGAATCACTAGCAGCTGTAAGCAAAAACGTGCATCTGAGAGAACTGCTGCCTTGGAGAGCACAAGGAATGCTTTGAAAGTCGTATCTCATCCTGTGATGCTCCGATAACAACCTCGGGTTTGTTTGCTTTGACTTAGTAAAAGTCTCACCCACCACCCGCTGCTGATGAAGCCCTCCATGAAGGTAAAGTGCATGTGAAGTGCTTCTTTCTGCACGAGACCCGACTCTGAAATGAGTCAAAAGCATGCTAAGAACCATAATTCAGACAGGGCTCAAGGAAAATCCTGTTGCGCAGGAGTCTGGACAATCAAAGCCACCAGCTGCCTCACGGTGAGTGAGGCTGGAGACACATGGACAACACGACTAACATACGATACCAAGCTGTGGAATTGCACAAGAAAACAGCCAAAAAAAAAAAAAAAAAAGAACTGCATAGTCACAGAGGAGTGCATAGGTAAATAACACCTCCTGTAAAGGAAGGAATAGGAAGAGCATGAGAGCCTGAGTGCACCCTTGGAAGAGTAAGCCTTTGGTGATTCCTTTCCCTGTGGACACGAGGAAAGAGAGGTCTGTCACTTCAAGTGCAATTGCTCTGTGCAGAAATGCACACATTTTAATCATGAAAACAAGGCAAAGCGGGTTGTGAGCCCATCCTTATGGCATCTCTGTTCTGCAAAATGGCATTCAGGACAGCGATGTCCAGGTTGACAAAATGCAAACCACTGAGCTCCCCCGCAGGGCACATTTACAACCTGAAGATCTCACCACTGAGCTAGCATATGCTACGCTGGCCTGGCTCTGCCACATCTAGACAACAGCAAGTCTCCCTGAATCATACTTCTTTCACAGAATTACAGAATCACAGAATGGTTGAGGTTGGAAGGGACCTCTAGAGATCATCTAGTCCAACCCCCTGCTCAAGCAGGGACACCTAGAGCATATTTCCTTCCAATTCCACATTTATCATGATCACAGCATGGCCTCTTGTCTGATATTACAGTTGTGTAAAGTCAGTAAAGTTACACACTCTTCATAAGCTTATTTTAAAATGACATACTTCCCTAGGTACAAGGAAGTGCTGTGGACAGACACAAGAAAACAAACAAAACTGACCTATCAGCAGTGATTACCTATTTCATTACTCTATACTTACACCCAAATGATGTGGTGCTAACCATGGGAGAGTTTAGGTCAAGAGAGGCCAGCTTTAAATCACAAGGAAGAGTTGTGAATAAGAGATGATTAAGTGGTTGCAGGCAGATTTTAGGTTAGACATTCCTCATGCTGCCGCTCTTGTGCATCACATATTTGAAGCTCTTTGAAGAGTGGTCTGCTATTGAGACCATTTTTCATCTTCAAATTATTTTGAGTGTAACTATACAATACGCATGTTCTCAAACACGTAGTGATGCTGCTTGGTTACCATAAACTTACCTGATTGATTCCTGTTTAGAATATATCAAAGAAAATAAGTCTTGGACTGCTGTAAAAAAAAATCAACCATGTTTTAAGAAAAATTATTCTTAAGGATTTTAAGGGTCCTTAAATTGGTGGAGTATATCATAGTTCATTACATCATTATTCTGAGCGAAGTCTTTTTCTTGTCAGGGACATGTCTTTTTTCTTCAGAATAGTGTTTTCTCTTTCTACAATATTCTAAAACTCTGGAATGCAAGCAGTTAAAAGTGTATCTTTGGAGATATGAGACTCCAAGTCATACACATTTATGGAATTCTGGAAGCAAAGCAGCACAAAAGCAAAACACAGACACATACTTAAAACTGTCAGTGAACACGTGACAGCCAGATGCATAAGGCTGTAGCAAGCACCAGGCACAGCTTCAGCTGTTCAGTTCACATGAGGAACAGGGGATGTACACTGAAAGTTGCTCAGCAGCTCTTCACAAAGAGCAAATGCGATAAGGACATAACCGTACAAGTGCTGGTATCACTAAAATAGCTCCAAGCCCACAACTGGTCATGCACGGGCACATTTAGCAAAGCTCATGTTTAGCAAGATGACACTGCTAGAGAAAACACACATTTCCCTGTAGCTTGCAGGGTAACAGACAGATTTCTTATCTAATGCTTAAGTGCAGTCAAACACATGCAGCACAAAAACTCCATTAGTGCAAATTTGAGCTGCCAGCCCAAACACCATTATCTCCCACTCTGTTAAAAGACCTATGTTAAACTGAAGGGAGACCGAGAACATAACATACCCACAAACACTGACTCATAAAATGCTGTACAGCTATTCTTTGCAGAAGTGTAAACAAGTTGTCCCAAGTCCTATAAAGATGTGTCATAGTTATTGTGTCTAATGCAACTAATTTATGATACTGCGATGAGCGGGATGTGCTTACAGTCAGGTTATGGCTGGTCCTGTGCTGGACAGGGCTGAGAGGAAAGCAAAAATAAAAGGCTGAAATCCAGCCCTGCAGCATGGCTGTGGCTGACCCAGAATAACCCATTTCATTCAGACGGTCCCTTACTTAGATTTCTGGTGAGTCTGTATGGCTTTATCTATGACTCTGATAGGGATTACAACCTTCTACACACAGCATCTTCCTTTGTGTTAAAGTAGCACCGCCTCATCCTTTAGAGTGACATATGGCGGGTTTCTCATAGGGAATGAAGAAAGAAATTTATTTATTTAATAGAGGACATCTCCATATGGAGGTCCCTTATTTGGAGATGTTCCAAACCCGCCTGGATGCCACCCTGTGCCATGTGCTCTGGGTGTCCCTGCTGTACCAGGAGGTTGGACTAGATGATCTCTAGAGGTCCCTTCCAACCTCAACCATTCTATGATTCTTTGTCATTTGCAAAGCATGGGTATTTACTGAAAAAAATGCCAGGCCTGGTTAAACAAAATCCCTGGATTATTTAACGAGGGCCTATCATACAAAGTTTGACATTCTGTAGTACACTAAACTCTTTCACCAGTAAAATATTATGTATTTTGCTGACATGTGGTCTACTAGCAAAACAGTAAATTCCTATAGAAACTGGCCACTATGGATCCACAAAGCTTTATGCCTCAAGGTCTGCACATGAGCTGCTGCTAAATTTACTTCCAGATGTTCGTGGTGACCAACTCAGAATTACAGCTTTCCAACCATCTTTAAATGCCGCTGCTGTGCTGAATATAGGCCTGCTTTTTAAGTTTCTGACCAATTAATTGAGCCGAAGGAGTTTGATCTTTGCCTTAGATTACATATCTCCATATTATTCCATATAAACCCATATTATGGATTTGTTTGTTTTTTACGCAGATGCCTTGTTCATGGGCATTGTGAAGGTAAGAATATTCATGCTAAAATGGGAGCATGCCTCCACCCCTAAACGTACCATACTCCATTAATATCTTGGTTTATGTGTACTACCAGATCATTTAAAGCCAGCATAGCCCATTACAGCTCCGCTGCACACACACGAAATCATCTGTTGCTCATCAGATGTCAGACGCGGGGTTACATAATGCCGCCCTTTTCCTGAGCAACGACCTTGCTGTGTTCCGCGTGCGGTTCGTAACCTACAAACAGCTACTTCACCAAACAGATCGAGTTTGTCCTGGATTTCGCCACCCTCCATGGGGCTTGCGCGGAAGAGAGAATTGGAAACGTGCTGCCACAAGCCTGGTGCTAAATGTGCCCAGCTGCCTTTCATGTCTCAGCCCAGAGAGGATCAACAGAGGTGTATATATATATATATATATATGCATATATATGTACTATATATTATATCCTGAACCAAGCCTAGTTTTCACATTGCTGGGGGCTTGCTAAAAATCACTATCCTTCCAATAGACACTGAGTCAGATGACGACTGACACAGGACTCAGAAAATGAACAGTTCAAAAAGGCACCTTGGTATTGATACTTAAGTATCCCACCCCTGAATTCAGACATGTATGGAACAGCATGAAACAGAATTTTATGGGAATATTAGACAAGTATTATGGTAAGATGGACACATCAGGGCCCAATTTGCAAGTCGTGTCTAAATTAGAACTTCTGCTGATGTTAGTATTGTTTCCTTCTGCACATAGACTAAAATGGGCTCTGAAATGTCATTCGATTAGGTTTATTTAAAGCTAAGGTTAAAAAAAAGAGTCTTCCAATCTTCCAATTATAAAAATGATACTTTTAAGCACAGGGGGAAAAAAATATACCAGACCCATAGACCCATGAAAATACTAGGGAGAAGCCAAAGACATTAAAAAAAAAAAAAAACTAAAAAAAAACTTGAACCCTAGAAAGCTCCTGGTTTAAGTGGGAATGCACAGCTGTAAACAAAAGTAAAATTTAGCCTCATATTTCTTATCTGTGTCTAGCCCTTCAGAAGATAGTGGCTTCCTTGGCAAATGGGCAAAAAACTTTCAAGTATGGAGTGGAAATTTCTGGGCAGGATTTTAGCTATATTTACAGCAACTTGACAGTTTGGCACAAGACTACACTTCTGAGAGATTTATAAGATGAAGAACTAACACTGCAAGTCACATAGTTCCTGCAGGAGATTTTAGTGTATACAACCTTCTATTCCAAATTTTATTTTAAAATAGTAACAGAAGACTTAGAGTTAATGCAAGAAATGGAACAATTTAAGGCTAAATTGCCACTCCCATCCTTATCGTCCTCCTCTGTGCTGGTAAATCACTACATGCACTGACACTGATCTCAGACTTGCAAATACTGGGGCCTGGTACTACCAAACAGGCCAGGGTTGTATTAAAGGAGAGAGTAAAAGAGTATCTGAGGAATCATTTTGCACATCTGCCTCCTAGATATGAATGAACCATTTTCAACTGTATTTAGTTACAAGTCCGTGAATGAATTTCCAAAGAGGTTAATACTTTGCATGCCTAATGTCTGCATGAAACCACATAGTATAGTTTAATCACAGACTGCAGGAGATGGCGTTTATAATGTGAATGCTCACAGTACCTCACCTATTAAGACTGTTGGTATTCAATATATACTACATATACATATATATACGTATATGTACATTTATACATGTATATATATGTATTTCTGAAAAAACAGATGTACAATGACAGAAACTTCACTGTAGTATTGGCTACCAGTATGGTTACAGTCACTCAACAGAAAGAAGCTGCAACAACCCAACTAGCGGTCTGTGGGCCTGTAGGCTGTTGCTGATCTAAATCGGTGATCTAATTCTGTTCCTTGACACACCTGAACATGAATGTGCACAACATCTCGCACAACCCTATCTGCAGGTTTTGCTCCTAGCCTCTCATGGACATTTGGACATGAGTCAATACCACTACCATGTGGCTTCCTATTATTCACAAAAAGGAAGTGCTGCTTCCAAGAGAAGCAACTTCAGAAGGCACGATGTTAACAGGCAGAGCTGGGAAAGCACACATAGCTACCAAATTTCAACTACTGTCTTCCAAAACTCAGGGGAACCTATTTAGCTTTAAATAAACACAGGGAAAAGCAAAAACATACTTCAGTAGGAAATCACAATATCCTCTTGGGACATTCTCAAACTGTTGTGATTAATCTAAAAATTAATTATTAGGGTGGCTTACTTAGGGAATAAATTAGAAAAAAATACCCATTATAAACTATGTGAGAGTGCCCTGCAAAACTAAAGCAGCTAGTTTTGAGTGGGGCACTGATGAAGGGTATTTACCTCCTTGCATGAGTGTTCACTTCACCACTCTTGATTCAGGTTTCAGAGTTTTGAAACTCCTCAGGCACTTAGTCTTCTTTGTTGTGCAAACACAACTTTCACTTTGTGAATGACAAACTGGTCAAAACGAAACCCCAGTTAATAATTTTACATGCCCAAGCTGTATTTGGTTTCACTCATGTCCTAAGTTTGGCCTGAGTGATTCCGTCAGCAACAGGCGTCCCAGCTGAGACCTGACAAGGGCTGCTGTTGCTGCACAGGAATGCTGCATGGTGGCTGGATTTCGTGCTCCTTTTGAACTGCAGTCAGCCACAAGCAGCGCACTGACACGTGAATGTTTATCTTTTTCCTGTTGAACTGCAAGCACTGTGAAAAGGGCAAAAGCTTTTAGTCAGGCATAGCTTAAAGGCACTGCTCATGCGGGTTGTCTGTCCCCTGGCAATACTAGTTGGTTCCCTGCTCTGAAAAAGCAGTCACTAGCAGTCTAGCACACAACACGTAAGTAGCCAAAAAAAAAAAAAAAAAAAAAAGGCAGCAATACTGCAGAAACTCCTGAGCCGCGTTTCATCCAGGGAAAGGGCAAGCTGCGTCCAAGGAATTTCTTGAACGGGAGCTTTTACCTTTCTCCCCATGCTCCCTTTCTCCGCGGGAGGAGGGAGCAGCCGGCGCTTTCGGGGCCTCCCCCGCGGCTCCCGTGCGAAGGGGCGCCCCGACCCCCGCGGCCGCCGCTCACCTTCGCCGTTGAGGGTCCAGGGCAGGTGCCCGTAGAGCCACTCGTAGCCGCAGGCGCTCTCCTCGAAGGCGCACGATCCGGCCGAGAGCCAGGCGGCCCCGGCGAGCCGCAGCGCTGCAAGCACAAAGCGAGCGCGGTGAGCGCGGCGCGCCGCGCATCCCCCCCGCCGCCGCCAACGCCGCTTACCGTGCGCGGCGAGCAGGCAGAGCCGCAGCATGACCGCCCGCCGGGCGACCGACACACCGACCGGCCGACGGACACACAGACAGAGCGGCCCACGGACCGACAGAGCGGCCCACGGACCGACAGAGCGGCCGACCCGCGCAGAGGCGCGGGGGGCGGCGCGGGGGCGCGGCCGGGGCGGGGGCGCACCGGGACGGGGCGGGACGGGACGGGACGGGGGCTCCGCTCCGGGGGTCCCGCTCCAGAGGTCCCGCTCCGGGGGTCCCGCTCCGGTGGTTTCCCGGTGCCGCGACCCGGCCCGGGCTCGGGGCAGCGCCGCCTCCCGCAGGTCGCTGGGGCTCTGGGGCTCTGCAAGGATGGAGGCGCCAGCGCTCCGCTCCAGGGATCAGCCCCCTCAGGAGGAGGAGGGGAAAAAGTCGTCTTTATATATATATATATATATATATAATGAAGACATTTCCCTGTATTTCAGCTGTCTCCTGTTGCCTCTCCGCCTGTCACTGGTCACCAAGGAGAAGAGCCTGGGACCATCTTCCTTCCTCCCCCATTGGATGTTATTTGTGCGTGTTGCTGACACACACACACCCTCCACATCCACCTGCACAGAGCAGGCAGCTGCCACCGCTGTACCACGAAACCCCGCCAGGAACGGGCTTGACACCCGCTGCTGCCCCCAGCCCATGGAGCTGCCCCCCATCCCGGCTGCACCCTCTGAGTGGCCTCCAGTAGCACTGCTTTCCCAGGCTGGTGTTACCCACGCATTCAATGGAGTGTCCCCCATGCCCTCCTCTGCGTTGGGGCAGTGGCCAAGCCCCAGCAGCACAGGCTGAAGCCCCTGTCCTGATGCCCCTTGATTGCTTCTTCATTCATCCAGTCATGCTTGCTCCAGTGGTTGTATAAAGGTTTAGTGGTGAGATGCTTGGGAAATCTGGACTGCCTGTAGGATTGCTTGACCTAACTTCACTTCCAAGCTAATTTACTTCAGCCTTCAGCATTTGGGTCGTTATCTAAATTAATCAGGTAAAATGAGAAACTGGAACAAATGACTTCCTGAAAACAGCCCTCAAAATTACAGAAGTAACCCAGAAGATGTAAGATGTCCTAACCCTTTCCTTTGTAGATTAAGACTACTTGCGGTAATCAGGCTGAGCTCCAGGGAATTGGAAATCACCCTCGGTCTAAGGAGAGCTTCATTTCAGCAAAACTCAGTTTAACTCATGCCTACTAAATGTTCCTCAGTTACAATGTATTGTCATATTTCTTAATTTTCTCACAGTCTATATTAAGATCTATATCTCAGGGATACCTTTTATAAGCATTCTTATAATCAGCATACTAGCTTCAGGAGTAGATTTTTCATAAGGAAGGTGCTAAGAATAGTTCAGAGCCCCTGTATAAGATTTTTCTTAAATTACTGTAAAAATCCATATTGTTTATGCCTACTAAGGCTGTTTCAGTTATTTGCCTTTATTTTTCATAATTTTGACAAGTTTGGGCATTCATCACAAGCTTTCATAGCTTTCTAGAAATGTTATTTGAAATGAGTAGAAAGATCTCTTGCAATTATTAGTTTTTTAAATTCCTAAATAACTGTAATGTAACCTCCTAACATACTTACTGTATTTATCACCATTCCTTAATCTCATGAAGCATCAATAACTTTTCTGCTTACTAGACACAGGAACTGAGTCTATGTTGCAGTGTTGTTATCCCCAGTGATATCTTGCGTTGTGCACTGTGGCCCTCACACGTTTTGTCTGAGAAGATTTTTGAATGACAGACTTTACTGTGTTGCTTGTTTACTTGTTTTATTTTTAATGTCACTTTAGCATATGCATAATCTGCCTTGTAAAGGCAGAGTGAACACACTCTGGAGTGTGTGTCGATTTGAAGGCTTCACTTCCGTACCCACAAGAACTCTGCATGGGGAGAACGTTTGCTGGCTTGGAGGGCTACGACAGTGAATGGTTTATGGCCACATTAGCAGCAAGCACAATGACACTCAAGAATTTTTGGTGTTCCTCATGCAGAAACAACAGGCCTTTCAGCCTTTCCACTGTAGCAAGACTGCAGTAGCGTCTACTCCGAAGACATCCACAGGCAGTTTAATTTTGGATTTGCTGAGTTTTAGTGCCATTCTTTTAGTTTTTCAAAATCACTATAAGATTAGCATCCCTTGTCCATAGCAGACTTTGCACAGCAGCATTCCCATGGTTTCTTGCTCAGCTAGCTAGATTACACAAGATTTCTTGCTTTATTCACTATTCCAGAAAACCTTTGTCTCCTTTCCTGTCCTTCAGGTGCTGTTTTGCTGAAACTCCCCTGAATCCTACTAGGATTTACCTTCATTCTTGGTGCTATTAACAGTAGTTCTATAATACAGAATTTACAACTCTGTTGGCTTTTGCCTAGAGGCCAAACATCAATGTAAATTTCTTCAGACTCTCCAGTCATACTCCCCTATTAGCATCCCATTTCCAAACACCACGTATGCAGACCTTCGCACCCACAATAAAAATCAGCAAGATATTATAATATTTTCCATAAGAACTCCCTCATCAGCCACAAGCCACATGTAGCCCAAGGAAGTGGTGTGTCCAGAAACAGTTTCTGTATGTCCACAAGCATATTCTCTGCTTTTCCTAAGGACAACGGCCAGACCTCTGTGGACACATCAAGCAAAGAAAATAGTTGGCAAAAATATCTGGCACAGTCTCTTTCCAGAGTGTTTCTTCTCTAGGTAGTGGAAAAACATTCCACTTTTAGAAATATGCCTCATTCAGGTCTTAACAAAAAAAAAAAAAAAAAAGGTCTTGACCAGCACATGTACCCTCATTTTTGGTTGGTTTTTTTTTTTCAACTTGACCAGAACAGGGAAGGTCCTCCTGTTAGATTTCTGCTTAAGAAAAAGCAGAAGGGTATTTGCATCCTAAAAAAGCAGGCACCCACAGTGCCACTCTATGCTCTATCAAATTTGCCTTGTCTCCTTGGAGGAGTTCTCAAAACCTTTCTTTTTTGTCAGGGTTCCCATTCATCTCCTTCAAGGAATATGCTGCCTTGAGGACATGCAGGACTTGACTCATTTTTAACCCAGTTCTATGATCTTTTGACTTCTTTAGAATTGTTGTTTTAAAAATACATACAGTGCAGAACATCACAATTTATGCAGCGCTTCTCAACAAGTTTTTTTTTCAGAAGTAAGGTTAGCTTTTTTCTTTTTTTTTTTTTTTTGCCTTTACCCCTAGTCCTTAGTTAAATTTGTCCCTGATAGTCCAAAGATCCTAGCTGAATGCAAAAAATCTATAAAGTTCCCTGCCTTCTGTCCTCTGTGAATTCGATCCAAGAAGGGAGTCCAAATAGGGAAAGTCCTGAAGATACCAGCCTTTTCAGTAAGTTCAGTAAGTTACCTTCACAGAATTTGAAATGCCTCTGTACTGCCTTCATGCAAATTTTGCAGCTCTCCCTATATGTATCCTGCCCTCCTTCATCTCTGCAGCAAAGCCCACACAGATATTCAATGGAAAGGAGATCATGGGTGAAAAAAATGAACAAAGCAAAACAAAATATACTCCTGTTTTTCCAACTGGCTAGCAAAATTCTTCAGAAATTTTCTTCAGATTTAACTCTAGAGGACTACAGTAAAATGGTTGCTTGCTCAGAAAACACTCAAATATGCAAAACAAACTCAGTCAAGTAATGATTGTTTTCTCTTTCTGACAAAAGCACCATATTCTTTAAGTATTTTTTTAGGTCTTAACTGTATGTTATGTCTGCCTGTTGTATAGAGGTCATGTAGCACTTGAGGTGACCAAAGCAGAGTCAGAAAAACAATACAACATGCCATCTGTCATTATGTTGCATTACAGTGTAATGACCAGATCTAAAGAACTTTTCTGAGTAATGTACATGAAACTCCAGAGTTGAATAAAGCAAGAGAATCAAAAGGAAATACCTTGTTTTTTCCTAAATTTATTTAGTTTTACTGTCTTTTTCCTTTGTTCCAGTGCTGTCGCTGCAAGTTTCCCATAATATTAATTGGTCAGCTGAGACCAGATGTGTCTTTTCTGTCATGACAGATGTGAATGCAACCCTGATGATCAATTCCCTACCTGTGACCATGACACATCTCTTTTTCCATCCCTCAACTAGTTTTTCTCTCCCTGTCACATAAGATGTTTGTCTCCACTTTCAATGTTTTTCACAGCTGTTTTTTCCCATAACTGGCTTTACCTCAGTGTTAACATCAGCTTTGAGACTCTCCTATGTAAGAACCTCTCCATAATCCTGCACAAGGTTACTTGTTTTTCTTCAGATTCCTCCTAAAGGCTTTTTTTTTTCCTTTCTTTCTTTTCTTTTGTGAGGCCTGTAAAAGATTTATGACAACAACATGGAAATTGGTGTGATGAAACCAATGCAAGTTAGGCAGGATTGCTTCATTACGTTTGCTGTCTGCCTGGCTGTTTTTATCTACTGTTTCTTTTCTTAGAAAAAAAAAAACTTTGGGGAGAGGCAAGGTTTACTTCTTGTGCTGTTTTTGTATGGAGATACTAGTCTTTGAGCAAGGTTCTAGTTGCTATGGTAAGACAAACAGTAAGAAAAAAAAATAACAAAGGAACCACGATCACCCCATTTGCTATGTTGCAAATACTGAAATTAGGTATTATTTGTCAGTTCACTCCATAAACACAGAATATTTGCCAGATCTGACTTGTGAGATACAAAAATGCTTAAAATACAAACTTGCACATTACTAGTATTCTGTAGGGTCTTCTGTAAAATGGCTTCAAACAGAAAGATTAATATCGTCAAAACCATATACACTTATGATTTAGGACTTTTTCCTGGTCCAAGCTTTCATAGCTATAATCTTCAGAGACCAGAATGATCTCATTTCAGGTCATATCTGCCATGAAGCATTTCTGACAGCTGGCTGACTAATATCTCTAACTAATCTTTTAAAATAAATGGATTTAATCTCATTTCAAAGAGCCACAAACTAAGGCAAGACAAATGGCTCTCCAGGCACTTCTTTTAGCCAAAACCTCTGAAGTTAGATGTGCCTATCCCCATGAATTAATGGCAATATCAAGAGAACTGGATAGCCAAAAGTCTTTAGCAGCTGTGGATAATTCTGTTTGCTTTATACATGCATATAGAACTAAGTGTAGTGTGTTGCACCGTAGACATGAATGCTGGAGTGTTCATGGTCTGAATAGGCCGCTAGTGTTGGTGACTCACCAATGTACGTGACTCAAATAGAACAGCTGAAGCAGCCCCTGCCCTCGGTTGCTTCCCCACCTGCCTCCCAGATGGTGCAGCTCCTGGGCCACCACAGTTTGCAGCTGAGTCAATTCAAAATGTTATTAAACATGGAGTGCTAGGCTGCTGAAATGTATCAAAATCCAGGAAGCAACAGGAAATGTGTGAAACAGCACAGCTGTGTGCAGATGGGATGTTCTGGAGACAAATGGAAAAGGTGAGCAAAAGTGGAAATGGGGTTGAAAAGTTGCAAGGCAGAGGGAAATATAATGGATGTAGAATTAGTGTAAAATTTTGAGAAAATATTTAATATAAAGAGAGCAAGAATTAGGATGCATGATTTTTGAAGTTTAGTTTAGATTTGCAGATTATTTTAGAGGAATGGGAAGAGGAGGATAGAAAATTCCTGAAGACCTTAGGTAGCTGAATTATGGTAGATAAAATGTATCAAAACTTAAGAAAGGGACTTGATGGATGTAAAATGACATTTAAAAAAAATCCTGAAGCTGGTTTAAAATCCCAGAGTTCTTTCTTCCAAGAAATGTGCAGAATATGGCAGACCAATTTCCCTAATGATGAATTATTCAAAAGTATTTTTCACTTTATTAGCTCAGACTTCCTGATGTCCCATCTCACTCTTTTTCTGCTGTTAGATTAATTAGGTTGCTTTTTTTCATGTCATGGATAAACGTATATGATATCTGATCATACATATGCTAACCAGACTAAGTAAAAGTGGTAGTGGTGGGGAGTGTCAGATGTGTCGTTAGTCATTATAAATGGATAGTTGAGGCTTTTTGTTTCTTTGTTTGCTTTTGAGTCCAAAAGCATTCTACAAATGGCAGAGCTTAATTCCATAGTCACTACTCCTGCTTATTCTAACCAGACAGAAAGAAGATATGTCACGCTTATGCTTTTTGCCTTTTAGGACTGGGAATACAGAGATCCAGGATAAGACAGCAGGCCAGTTATATCTTTTGTCAAGTGTTCTTAGTAATTGAACTTGCTTTAAGGACAAACTCAATTCACAAGCCCTGATTTGCTTTGCATTAATTTGACCCCCTCTGTATTTTCAGATTAACTGTAACAGCACAGAAACAGAAGGGCGATGACTAAATCCTGAGCTTTTCCTTATTCTCTGGACTCCTGGCTACAGATATTCTCCTCTTCAGTGTTTGTTTTGAAATCCTGGAAAATATACTTTGAAAAAAATAAAAAATCTCATTGCATGCCCAGGCACATCCAAACTTTCCACTTACTCTCAGACATTGGACACTGGCACTGTTCTGTGTTGAAAAAGGACACCGGGGCTGGACAAGGAAATGAAGTCCTGCAGCACAGTTCAGTGTTTTTATTTCCATCTCCTAGTATTCATGTGTTAACAATATTGTAATGTATTTTGTCTTTTCATAATAATATAATTGTGTATGGCACTTTACAAGTGAATTTAGGCAGCAAGCCTGACATCTATTTTATTTTGTATTTGTTTTCAGTACAAGAAATAGGAACAGTTTGAGCTGAGGTCATCTAATCAGGTTATTTGACCACAATTAAACTGTGTAAGTTTGTGTTGTTATACCTACAGATCCAGTCTTTTGGCCATTCTCTCCAATGCTTGGCAATACTAGGTAATTCTCATCTTCTCCATGAACCAGTTTTTGCAACTGCTTTCTGGAAGTGTTTCATGATCTATGAATATTTCCACTGTTTTCCGTTGGGCTTCTGACACTGAAGTACAGGTCAGCCTGAATCTAGTTCTGCCTTTCCCAACATGTGGCTGCATTGCATCTCGGAGCCATGTAGTCATCTTCAGCCCAGTTCCGTTCACTGAGTGCTGCAGCTGTTGCTCCAGGGACTTAATCCCCATTGGAGCCGGTGGGCTGAGCTATGCTGGAAAGGTACAGTGTGCTGTAGAGATGATGCTCTGCAAAGATGTCATAAAGCAGATGAGGATCTCTCCTTCTGTTGACGATGAAAGAGAAGATATGTAATGGGGAAAGCAACTAGATTGAAGTATACACAATTACCTCTCCTGAGGCAAATATTTACCCACCATCCCAATTTTTCTGAGGTTTTTAAATGATGAGAGGAAACCAAAGAATGGCTGGGTGGAAGGTAACCAGTGATTTTTGTACCATTTTGGGGTGCCAGGATGGCAGAGATACTCTACTATTAGCAAAAAGGTCCTGATGCTGGGGTGGTTCTGTTTGTTTTTCCTCCCTTCCCTTCTTCTGACTACTACCCTATGGCCCTGTCAACAGTGAACTGCCACAGCTGAATGAAGTGGTGGGGAAAGCTCCTACCACTGCAATCTAAAGCATCTGGCACAGGCTCACACCAGCCAAGTAGACATGTGTGTATCCTTCGGGGACTGTTTCAGAGAGCAAAGCTTCTCCATGCTTTCGAACTGCTTCTGCACACCCTTTTCAAAGGTTTTGTTCTGAGCAGCCAGCAATGGTTTAGGACTAACCAAGCATATGTCTGGCACCTTGTCCCACCGTGTTGTACCTCACTTCAGCATGTTTTCTCTTCCACCCACTGATCTTGCCTTTACTGATTGATAGCCCTGAAAAATTCAAGTGGAGAACATGTATCTGTGCTACTTCTCTTTTTTTCTGAGTGTTAGTGATGATTCTTGCTGTGCAGAAGGGCACAGGTGTTTGCTGAAGGAGTTTACAATCAGTCAGTCTGTAATTCATAGGCAAACACTACTGGGGTCAGTATGAGGGGAGAGAGTTAACCCACAGCATTGTTTTTCCAGATTAAAAACTTTATGACCTAACTGAGCAATCTTTTAAAATAATAATAATAAAAACACTTTCAAAAATTGTGCAATGTGCTGGCATTGGGCACAGCACATTGGAAAAGTTGGGCATGAACCCACATCTCACTAATGTTGGCTCTTTCTTTGTAAATGACAGAGAAAGAACTCCAGAAAGAACTGTCTCTTAAATTAATAGTACCAGTCTACTCTAATTATTTATTTATTTTTCCTTCCTCTCTCTAACAACTTTCCCAGACCTTATTTAATTCACTGTGAAGGAAAGCCAGCTGCTGGAAAGAAGGAGGCTCTGGCTGCGTATCACCATGTCCTAAGAGGAGGAAAGCAAACCATCAAAAATGAATGACATCTATATGTGAAGTGATGAAGTGACTTATATCCTAATAGTCTATTTCTTTTCTTGCCCTACTGGCACCAGCAAACTGCACCTTCCTCTCTGGAAAATATACTCGGACATGGGGGAAATAACTAGCATTTAAAAAAGCTTAGTTTTACAAGTAATTAATGGTTTATAGGAGTTATAATGTTTCACTTTAATGTGTATATGTGTGTTTCATTTTGTTTTAACTACATGGTTAGAAAATGATTGGACTATAATATATGTAAACATTGGCTGCAAGCCTTGTTAATGGCCTGCTATCCAGGTGTTGGTATGTGAAGGTGAGACTATTGAATATCACTTTTAGGTACCAACAGTATCCTTTCCCTAGTCAACACTGAGGTGCCCCAACATTGCCAACCACACTTGCAGCAAAGAAGGAATATTTATACTCCTCTCTAGGATGACAATCTGGGTTTTTTTGGGCTCCATGTTCAAAAAAGTTTTAGTTCCTGGACATAGTCACAGGATAATCAGTTCACCAGATGTTCCATTTAATAGGTTCAAACCCAAGCTTGATGAGCCTTGATTCAAAAAAACCTGTGTTCTAGACCACTGATCCCTTCAGGCCAAGCAAGAAATCCTGTTATCCTGCTCTACACCTGGGTTCACCATAAGCACTGAGGAATTTGGAAATGTCTTTCTGTGACACACTCCTGCATTTAGAAATGTTGATAATGCTGTTTCGAAAGTTATCGGTATATACAGCAGGAAGCCTGCTATAAAAAAAAAACTACACAATAGCTTTACTCCTTTGGAGTGAAAACCAAGGGAAACATCCACATCACAATATCCTTTAGCAGACTTGTTATATACTGTTGTTTTTATTTGTTTATTTGCAGAGGGGCAGCATGTGGCCACAGGTAACCAAAGGCCATGAGCCCTCTCTTCCAGGGGCTGCGAGGCAGAGCACTTCCAAGGCAGGCACTGTGATCGGCTATTAGCCTAGACAGGAACAGGGAGAATGGGCAGTACTACGGGTTTTCCAAGGAGAATACAAGGCTGCAGTGAACAGCAGGAGAATCACCATGAATCAGGCTCCAAAAACCCTCCTTCTGGTACCACATCCATCTGCTTCAGGGAGAATTTCCCTTCAATAGGTTCTATGCAGTTGGTAGCTAAACATACACATTTTTAAAAAGCCTTTAATTTCAGCTAAGTGATCGAAAGTAACAAGTTTTCTTAAATGCAAATTGGCTTAAAGAACCATTTGAAATTGCAGATAAGCAGACACCCTCAGGTAATCACAGTCCCTGCTTGTTTATGATTCAGGATTTTAGTAGGTCTTCCAGTTTTTTATCTCTTTCTGCATCCAGCCTTGGCTAGAGTCAGAAACAACAGTAAAAACAGTTAAAAATATGTTAAAAACATAAAAAACAGTAAAAATATTAAAAACTTTTATTCAATCATTCAGTTAGCTTTTATGTGAGTCTTTTGATTCCCCAAGTGCCTATCTACCACTATGATGATAATTTAGTTACTTTAAAGTTCAGATATA
This sequence comes from Tinamus guttatus, assembly GCF_059628265.1. Lineage (NCBI taxonomy): Eukaryota > Metazoa > Chordata > Aves > Tinamiformes > Tinamidae > Tinamus > Tinamus guttatus. The sequence goes on along the minus strand of NW_028288719.1, from coordinate 578,005 downwards.
TTACTGAATGGTATTCCAGTTGTTCACTTAAGAACACTATTAAGTGTTTCAATTAAACTTGTAACATAAATGCCAAATTATTCAAGGCCATGTCTAGAATAAAAAATAAAAGAAGATGATTTGCACCTGTAAATTAAGATGTGCATTTAAATAGATATAAATTCAGATGTAGGGTTTATCTGCAAAATATATATATATAGTATAAATACTAATTTCAGCATATATGTCTATTTTCTTTAATAAAAAGGGATTTAAAGTGCAATGAAATAAAACATGCTTGAGTAGCCATCCATACAGGAGCTGACAGTGTAGCAATAGCAGATGGTAAACTTTTCCCATGAAGACAGAATTCCAGCGAAGTAATGCTCCATTGAAAGAGCTAGGATGATGACTGGGTTTAGGATGGGCGAGTGGAATGATGATGATCATTACCCACTACAGGTTGGAAAGATTTGATATTTCCTCTACTGAAGCATAGTATTAAGGTTAGAGTTAAGGATATGTGAGTCTTCAGATCTCCAACAACACCCACATCCTGCTCAGCCCAGAGCTACATGAAGGCAGGCTCTGGATCTGAACATCATCACATTTTTTGACACGGGGAGGTTTATCATCTATTCTGCAGAAAGGCAAGGTTGGGGCTGGGAGAAATTAAAGCCCTTAGAGCTGAAGTTCCAGCAACATCTGGCTCAACTCAGAGAACTGGGATGACAGCCGGGTTCACAACAGCTCAACCCACACCTGGAGTCAAGAAATGGTCTTATTAGCTCCAGTGTGAGGAAAGTTGAGTTGCAAGCATAGGAATTAGGTTAGGCAGCTGTGTGCCACCAAGTGATCCTTGGAGCAATTTGTAATTTATGAAAATAACCTATCCTTTCCATTATAGGACACTTGAGTCCAGCTCTACATTTTAGTTTTGAAAATAGTATTTTTTTTCTTTAAACAATATTCAATAGCCTTTATCATCTTTGGATGTTACAGAATGAATCAGATGAGGGATAACATATTTTGCACATTCCAGAAAGAGCAAAATATGGTGGACAGAATTCCCTGATAATTTGTATCCAATGCTATGCTGCAGGTATAAATGAAAGCATAATTTTCCTACTAGCAGCAAAGTCAATTAGCAAAAAGGCAAAAAGGCAAAGGCAAAAAATCAATTATTTTAAGTATCTTTTATTTGTACAAATGAGCAAACCATAAAGCCATAAACCATAGAACCAAAAAGATATTGCTTCCCAGGGATAAAGTCTCCTTATTGATTCTGTCTCTGTAACAATATATATTTTAAGCTTTTTTGAGATATCAGCTGAAGAAGGAGTAGGGGAATGCAAGAGTGACTTCATAATCCAGAGAACTGTATAATGAAAAAAATGAGGGTTGCCATGGTAAAAGTTATTTGTGTATGAATAAATGCACTGCGGTCAGTTTCTCCCTCAGATGACAGTGCTCTGCAGTCCTTGGAAGGGAAAAAGAGAAGGCCAAATAAAAGGAGATGTGCAGAGATAAAAGAAGGTTAATGAAGCTGAATGGAAAAATTCATGGAAAAATGGAAAATGGAAAAATTTGAATAGAAACAAAATTAAAGGGAGGAGGTAGGGGTAGAGACAAAGAAAAGGAGAGAGAGGAAAAGGAAGATATGCTCAGTACTGTATAAAATTAATGTATAAAATTTTAGGGCTCTATGGCATAGATCAGTACTTTCCGTACATTTTCATTTCTTCACAAGCATTGGCACTGGGGTAATGAAGCTCCCTGGGAGAGGCAAAATTACTGCCCAAGACACTACAGAAATTCTGCAAGGGAGGTTTGCCCTATTTAAGAGAAGCTGCTGGGTCTTTGTGTGTCTTAAGGTCATGCAGTAGTCAATCTCTTGATGGGGTGTCACCTCCTGCCGTGGTCACATCTTTGTCTTTGACATGACTAGCGCCATCTCTCTGCCCCAACATACTGAATAGAGCAGGGGCATATGCTAAAAAAATGGAAGACATATTTGTAGTAACTGCAGTTGCTGTTGCAAAATCAGTAATAACTGAATGAGAAAAAAAGATAGTAAATTAATAGAAGGTAGCTGAAACTAGCACTTTTGTCCAAAGGGGGTATGACTGAAGTTTTACAAATACATGTCAAAGTGAAGAACAGTTTCTCTGGCTGCCGTTAGAAAGAAAATCAGGATTATAGTGTACATTGGGAGATTGTTGATTAACAAAAAAGCTACATTTTTTTTTACCTCTCTTTCCAATAGTGGCAGCTCCAGCTGCTCTCCGTTTCTTATTTTGACAGTGATACATATCACAAATGTACAGAACATAAGGTAAGCTGCTTTTTTTCTTTTTAGTGTATTTCTATACTCATATAGACAAGTATTGCCATAGGACTCCCCTTCACACCTGTTCATGTTAAATGCTGAAATTTCAAAATACCTCATAAAACAAAACAATGATTGTAGCATATCAGCCACTCTAATTACTGGTCATAACATGCTGTTTACCTTATGTCTAAGATACACACGTATCTAATCTATCTGATGGTCTACTTATTTTACTGGGGTAACTGGCTCTTTATTTAAATGATGTTTTTAGATCCATGAATTTTTCACAAAGATTTTTTAAGAAGGCATTTATTGCAAGGGTGTTAGAAAGGAGATTGCTGGAGAAAGAAAGGACAGGATGAAGAGGTGGCTATTCAGTGATGGGAATAATCCATTTGTTTCCTCAGAAAGAAAAAGGCATGCTAATGAACATAAATATTTTGCTTAAACATTTTGAGCCTTTTGGGGGTTTCATTCCCAGATTTTATACTCCTCTCTAGTTCTTACCAAATTACTATGTTGTTGATATGAGGAGAATGAGGCTTTTCAACCTTAAACATTATATAGTCTGAGATAATGGAGTATAGGTTCCAAATGATGGATGTAAATGCCCTAAACCTTAGAGGCAAAGAAAATTTCCTCTGTGTTCTGATCTTTGAAAGTCAAATTCCATGAGATCCACTGCACCAGTCTGGTCATTCCTCATCCACTTTCCAGTCAAAAAACCCTGTCCATTCAGAAATCAGCAAGGGCAGAAATGTATTCCTCAGGTTAAAACAGTGACTCCATGGGAAGTGCCTAGGGGCAGCTGTCAGGCTTGCCTGTTCCCTGTGGTGGAAGGAATGATTGAGTCACTCAAGGCAGTCCCAGGCAGAAAAAGGCAACTGTCCCCACACCCAGGAGGTTAAATCTGGAAGCTTCAGGGGCGCTTCTTCCTTTTTTTAAAGCTAGTAACCAGATGAGGCTGTTTCTCCTAAACATTTTCACTTGAACAGAAACAGAAAAGCCAAAATTACATCCCTCCTCGTGCCTGTGGTTTGCATTGTCAGCTGGTTTGATCTGTGTCTGGGCATGCACATCGGGCATTTGACATCAGGCCAAAGTGGTCAGATGTGCAAGGAGTGGTCTTTGCACCAAGCACAGCAGTTCTCTTTCCCTTCTGTGGTAAACAAAACGAATTCTAGTTGTCAACAGAATAACAGCTCTGTGACTTCCCTACAACTCTGTAGAGACAAAAGCAGTGACTAATGATGACATAGATGGCAAGGTCCGAAGGGGAAAATGACTAATAATTAAAGTCCCTTGGTACAAGAGTGCCAGATTTGTGTACTAATGCAGACTGATTCTTAGGAATACTTAAAAACATTGCTATTTCTGTTCAAATGGTGTTTTGTTCTGATTAGCAACACTTTGTTGCTTAGTTCTAACATCATGACAAGATGAAGCCTTTAACTAGCAAACTGACAGATTCTCAATTTCGATTAGTTTCTAGACATCAGTTACCTGATCTTCTTATAAGACATACTGAGTCTCATTAAACTTTCTGACTCTTTTGTGCAAACTCTTACAGAAAGCGTTGGCAGCTACCAGTGACGGTGCCAATCAGTCTCACTTGTATGGCAGCTCACTTTTATCAATCAAATCACCTTCCAGAGAGCAGTGAAGTCATGGATTGCAAGAGCCATAGAAGCAGGGTTAGCTTTGAGTCACACTGGGAGGGACAGGAGCCCTGCCCAGTGCTACCTGCACTGTACTGTGCACCACAGGCAAAAGAAGGGAAAGCCACTTTGCTGATCATCAGCATTAGATTTATGCCTCACATTCCACATGCTTTCTCACCACACAGAAACCCTTCTCTTTTCTCTTGCATGTCTTCTCTCTATATGTTGTTGTTGTGCCTGCATATAGAATGCAGATAGATCAGTTGCAGGCAGAAGCAATGCACTTTATAGTACTTTAAATCAGGCTTCTCAGATTTTCCCAGCAGAAATTAAGAAGGCAGAATGGGTGAACATGCTAGGAAAGCTCACTAGAGAAAAATCAGCATAACTTGGTGTGTTAGTCATTGCACACACAGAGTATTTCCTATGAAGGAAAGGTGAATCTTTCTTGGCAAAATCTTTCTTTCAATAAACACAAATTTGCAGGTCAAGCATTTGGTATAATTGCAAAAATATTTAGACAGTGTGTGCAATAATACTCTCCTTCCTAGTTTGGTGGCTGCCAACTACAGTCTTCCACATTTGGAAAGACTATTTCGAGCCATTGAGACATACAGCATTTGGGAGTCTGGATATCTCTCAGTCTGTCCTTCCAGAGCTCTTTCACTTTGCATAGAGGTTTTTTTTTTTTTTTTTTTTTTTTTTTATGGGAGAGAGAAATTAAAATCACAATTAGAATTGCTCAGGCTGACTGAGACCTCAGGGAGATCTCAGCTCCAAAGAAGGTCACTTCAGATCAGATTGCTCATCAATACAAGGACTTTATCAACTTAGGACTTGAAAACCTCCAAGAATGGAGATGGCACAACTTGTGTCCTGACTACAAGGCTGTCCTCATTGATGAAAATGTATTTTTTTGCCGAGTTTAATGCCGCTTCTTCTTATTTTTATGTTATTTTTATTTTATTTTATTTTATTTTATTTTATTTTATTTTATTTTTTGTTTTTATTTTCTATTTTTTATTCACAAGGATGGAGGCTGCTGCAAGGTGCTCTGCTGCCATCCCTGCTCCCAGTGAGCCAGCCTTGACTCCACAGCCTCTCCTCAGAGTGCTGGGTTCCTATGCTCCATCTTGGTTGGTCTCTGATGAACGTACTCCAGTTTGTTGGTCCTTCCTGTACTGGATCAAAACTTGGCTGCAGTATTCTGCATGTGGTCTAGAGTGATGAGTAAAAAAGCACTATTCCCTGGGATGTGAAGTCTTTCCTCAGTTCCAGTGATAAGTAAGACTAAAGATTGAACAGGAGATCTCTGTTCAACATCTAGGGTTGTGGTCAAAAGAGAGGATTTGAACTTCAACCTGTCACGACTGGGTTACAATGCACAGAAAGGATGTAGGCACTTCCTTCTCTTCTGTTTTGCTAACCCAGCTTTCTATTTCTGCTTTTCCTGTGCTTATATTAAAAATATTCCAAAGTAGAGATAATAAATTTGCATTAAGTAATAATTTCATTCATTTTTAAAAAAAATTGTTCCAGAGCAAATGAAAAATAAATTATTTTTTGCCTTTTTGTGTGTGGGAACACAGAATTAAGAAAAGAAACATCCTGTGATATTTGAATTTGCCTGTTCTGTGGGAAAAAAAATAAGGTGATTAGAGGCCTTGCTCAGTGCTTCAGGCTTAGCATGGAGCACTTCAAACACTACTGGTAGTAACAACTCTGAAAGTCCCCCTGAAAAGTCTTTCCAGTTCTAATAGTACTGGAAGTATTTTCAATGGAACTAATTGCCATGAGGTTTTAAGCCCTGTTCCTCCTCCCACCTTCTTCATCTGTGGCAGAAACTTGTGAGAGAGCCTAGAGTACACCTTACTGTCCCTTTGAAGAGCAGCTCCTACTCTCGGCACATACTCTACCATTCATCTGTTTCACACACAAAGTGGACACTTACACAGTGTAACCCACAGCCCTTAGTAAACAACAGGTTAATTGGATTACGTTGTGTTAAAGTTGCTGCCAAAGTCGTCAGGAAGTACCATGCAGCTCCTGAGATTCCGAGAGTCTCTTCTAATCAGCTTATTACAAATCACTGTTCTTTAACAAAGTGTGTCCTGCAGCTGTTGTTGCTATAATCTTAGACATACTACCCTTCAGAATTAGTTCTTTAACTAGGACTTTTCCTTGAAAATTCTCTGGGGAAAGGGGCTTGTTTGCTTTTCTAAAGCTTACTGTGAATTCTGACTTGGAATATTGTTTGTGATTTTGGTTACAGATTGACAAAGTCATAAAGTCACAAGAAGGCTCCTCTTCACAAGAGTGAGACCAGCTCCTCGCTCAAGCAGGGTCACCTACAACAGCTTGCTCAGGGCTGTCTGCAGTCAAGGTTTGAATATCTCCAAGGATGGCAACACCACAGATTCTCCAGGCAACCTCCTCTGGTGTTCATTTACTTTCACAGTCAAGAGGTTTTTTTCTTATGTGTGCCCATTGTCTCTTGCCTTGTCATTGGGCACCACCGAGAGAAGTATGGCTCTTCTTTACACTGTTCTGTAAGACATATATATACACAAGATCCCCCTGGGCCTTCTCTTCTTCAGGCTAAACAGTCCCAACTCTCTCAGCCTCTCCTTCAACGACAGATGATCCAGTCACTTCAACATCTTCACAACCTGTTGCTGGACTCACTCCATGTCTACTTTGTACTACAGACCCAGAACTAGACCTGTCACTCCAGATACAGTCTCACCGGTGCTGAGCAGTGCTGAGTGGAAGGATCACCTCCTCAGCTTGCTGGCAATGTTCTTCCTGATCTAGCATGTGATACTGTTGGTCTTCTTTGCTGCAAGGGCATAATGCAGGCTCATGTTGAGCTTGGTATTGACCATGACCCCCATGGCCTTTTCTGCAAAGCTGCTCTTGGGGTTATTCATCCCCATGTGCAGGATTTGGCATTTCCCCTTGTGGAACTTCCTGTTCTTTCTTTTTATGTTTGAGTTTAGTCAGGAGCAACTTGTTCATCTGCAAAGGCCTCCTGCCACCTCTGCTTCATTTCCTGAGTGTAGAGATAGACTATGCTTAAGCTCAAGGGAGATCATCTTTAAAAATAAATCACCTTCCCTAGATTTCTCTTCTGTCCAGGATAGCCTCTAATGGGATTCTTCCAAACAAGTTCCTGAAGAGAGCAAAGCCTGCTTTCTTGAAGTCCAGGTCTGTGAACTTGATTTTGCCCAGTTCCCGCCTCACAGGGAACTCCATGAACTCCATCAGCTCATGGTCACTGAAGCCAAGGCTGCCCCAATGCTCCAGTGCCCCAGCCTTCATATCCCCAGCCAGCCCTTCCATGTATGCATATATGAGGTTTGAAGAAAGCCCTTTGACTGGATCCACAGTTACCTGGGTTAGGCTGTTATCAAGGCACTCCAGTAACTTCCTGTACACTGTGCAGGATTACTCCTCCAGCAGATATGTGCATGGTTAAACCGCCCCCATGAGGACCAGGACCTGTGAATGAAGGTTTCATCTATTTCTTCTCCTTGCTGAGGCAGTCTGTGGCAGGCACCACCACAGCGTCACTCATGCAGCCACCCACAAATGCTAGTAGCCAAGCTCTTAGCTGACTCCTCACCATTTCCAAGCAGTGCTGCAGCCGTTCCCCCTCCTTGCTTTCCCAGCCTGTTTTTCCTAAGGAGCCAGTTGTCTGGATGGGTACCCATGGACATGGTGTAGTTGTGTGAGCTGTCCCACTAGCTTCTCTGAGAGCCCAATGAGATCACAGTCCTGCAAGCGCATGCAGATCTCTACTTCTTCCTGCTTGTTCCCCATGCTGCATACAAATGTGTGCAGGCACTTGAGAGAGGCACATAAGCATGCTGATTTCCCTGAAAAACTAAAAGTGAAGTGATTCCCCCTTAATTCTGGCTCATAGGCACTTCCTTATTTTTGTGCATGTGCTTGAGTTTGGCCCTCTCCAGCCCTGTTTTGTTGATTATAAGGTCTTTCTTGTCCATTTTTCTCTGCATACTTGGCTTGTGAGCCTAGTCCACCACTTCCTCAACTGACTGGGAGTTATCGTCTCCTTCCATTGCTGTTCCTAATTTTAAAGCTCTCCTCATCAGTTTGGCCAGCATATAGACAAAGATAACTTGTCCCACTTGGTCAGGAGGATCCCAGCTCTCCCCAGAAGTTCCTCAGAGATGTAAAGGCCAAATCCTTGTCAACTGCACTTGCTGCACAATTAGACATTGACCTGCAGGATGTGGCCATTTATCCTCAAGCCCTTCCCCAGGAAAACTGATCTGTAGCACCTCCCAAAATGTGATATTCCAGATGGCTCTGTATTCTTCAGTGGAAGTCTTCGGTGAGCAGCAGGATGTTCGTTAGGAGGCCATTAGCAGAATGGCATTTAAAAGGGAGTAGCCAGATTGAAAGAAAATGTTAGAAAAAGGGATGAAGTACTAGGAGGGGCAGGAAAGTCCACCTGTGCAGGATAGCATGGGCAAAAGAAAGGAAAGATCACAATCTCTGCAGCAGTAATGAAATCCAAGAATCCATTTCTTGCAGGAAAAAATCCCAACAATCCAATATAGGATCACATGTAGCAATCTCCTTTCTTTTTATTACTGTATTATTACTGTATTAATTGGCACGTTTTATTGCTTGCAAAGAAACATGTTGGCTTTTAAACAAATAGGAAAATATTTGGTTTTTTTTGATATTTTTGCCTTGGTGTAAGAGCTGTATCTTGCAAGGTAAGTTGAGCACGACAGTAGCAATTGTGAGCAAAAGCAGATGGAGAATAATCCTGATAGGCATGTTTGTACAGGCATCTAATAGAAGTTTAAGTATCTAACTTGGACAGTTACCAGGACATATGACAATGCCAAGTTTTAAAAGTCAAACACATTGGTTATTTCTATAATGCACGAACTTTGTGTTTACACAAACTTATTCTATCGAAGCTTTTGCAACCAACCTCACTTGTCAGTTCTATATAGTTGCTGTTATGCTGTATCATTCCCATTTCTGCTAATTCGTTAATGTCTAATTCCATATCTCCATACTTTTCACTTGTAAACTGTCTTATATACTTAATAACATACTATGATATACCTTCAGATTTCTTTCTGTAAGCTCATTCTTCAATCAAAATGCCAGTAACTGGATCTCTGTACCACTGAAAATCTTGTAAAGGAGAAAACATGCATAAAATATATCTTATTAATTTCTGCTCAGCAAAGTTCCAGATATAAATGCTGGGAAGGAATCTAGATTCTATAAAGGGAATCTGTCTGCTTTACTTTTTGCACTCACAGCTGAAGGCAACTCCCAGCTTAGAAAAATGTGTTTATCTTCTGTAACAAGTATATTTTTAATTGCAGTTTTCCATAGATTCAGTAATGACAAAATCTAGCAAATTCTAAGGTAACGATGTCTATTTTTCGGTGCAGTTAATGTTTCTGTGAGTGATGTTAAAATTAGAGGGAGAACCAACATATATATATACATCAGATATATACATCAGACACTTTTTTAGGACTACATATTATGAATTTCTGTGGGAACAAAATGTGCAGCTAGAGATTTCATCTCTCATTAGGCCATTCAGAACAGACAAAAGAGTTGTGATGATTGCCCCACTTGCGTTCCTAGACTGCTGCCGCTCTGGCACCAGTCCATTAGCTCGAGATCATCCTTGGCCATAGCACTAGGGTGACTGTTAGAGCAAGGGATAAACTCAGCTCTTTCACATTTCAAGGATGCCTACTGATAATGTCTTTAGCTCCACTAGTAGTGGAGCTAAATGTGGGGATCAACAACGCATTTATTTGGGATTTCAGATTGGAACAGCCTCCAGAGCAGAAGCAGAATTTTTTTTTCCTGAACTTTTTCAACACTGCAAAGTTCTAATAAAATCTCATACAGTAAATGATACTTTCATTTGTCCAACAGTGAACCAAATTTACTATCAAAGGAGCAACATGCTGCCATTTAACAGGAGGTTCCTTGCATGTAAAGGTTCTTTAATGCAGTTACTAAATTCTTGTGATGTGGAAAATAGACACTTCTCTCAAATTAGTTTCAGAGTCAGGCCTGACATTACATTATTATTATTAGTAGTAGTAGTAGTAGTAGTATATTTGTGAAACTGCAAACTCTTAACACTCTGTTACTTTGGTATACAGCTAAATGTGATTTATTTTTAAACTGCTTAGTGTGTTAGGCCTCACTGGACTTAGGTATGTGTGCCTCATCATCCTCAGGATATTAAATTATCTCCTGTTAGAGAAAGTGATATAACACTTAAGATATCCTTTTTTTCTCTTTATGCTAGGTGTATGCAGTAAAAGGATTACACTACTAATTGCTTTGTGTTTCAAAACATTTTTTTCCAAAAATGAAATTAATCATTTATGAGAATCCTTCATATATCTATATATACGTATTATTAAGTTTATCTTTATGGGCAACACTATTTTAATTTGCACTACCAACAACAGAGACCATTACAAATTTAGGATGGTTTAATTTTTCACAGAAACTGACTTACAGGCAAATGACATAAGGGATTTTGGGGAAACCACAGTGCAGCAGGATCTGTGGGTTTAAAGCACATTTGACGTTTGTGCATCTGAGCGCAAACATGGAGGGCCTGAAGATGAAATCCAAAAAGGGGCTTTAGGTGACTGCTTCTCATTTGGGCCCTCTCTACACCTTCATGCCTTGGGCCCTGGCGTTTTAGGGACAGTGACTGCTTGGGACAGTGACTGCCTCTGCGTCTCCGGTGCTTTGTGCTGCATTTCGCTGCATGGCCTCTTGTACAGGGAGCATTTCACATAGACAGACCCTGGAGCAGTGCGTTGTGCTGCTCTGCCTCTGTGGGCAAGGCAGCGAGGGCAGTCTCAGGGCCCATTCGCACCACAGGCCATTGGGCTTTAACAAGTATATCGGAAATATATATGTTTCTGTCAATGCAATATTTGCGTTGACAGAGTGATGTGACAGGGATTTCAAAGGAATTAGGTGCTGTTGTTGGAGAGTGATCTTTACAGGTGCCTCAGATGCTTTCCTGTTCTATGGGAGGTCTCAGCAAAGCAGCAGGGAGAACACAAGAACTGGGAGAACATTTTAAGCGTAACCAAAAACCTCAAGGAACAAATTTATTTTAAAAATAATAACTGGATTAACGTTGCATATTCCTATTTGTCAGGTGCCATAATCATCCTGGTAGATGAGCTGAAGGTCATGCACTCAACCTGAAAGGAGTACTAGCATACATTCAAAGTATTAATACAGGGACAGAAAATGTGGGACATGTGGTCCATGCTGTCATCAAGCTCTGAAAAAAACTAAACTTTTTTTTTTTCCTTTCCTTCTCTTTCTTTCAAGTCATGGAATTAATTTCTTTTTTGATTTCCTAACAGACTACGAATAAATATATTAAAGGAGATACACGGTTTTTTTTTCACCATAATAATAATAAGCACTTCTTAATTAGCTCTATAGAATCAGAGATAAATATTTGGTATTCCAAAATAAGCACTGAGCTAAACAAAAGTAAATTGTGTTTAGAGGAATAATGCCATGCAAAGAAGCTGACAAGACCGCGCTGCAGTGCAGAGTTCTAAAAGATTATAGGCAATCTTTTACCTGTGGTGGATGTGGCAACAGTAGAGTAAAGTGGTTCTGAAAAGCTATGACCCACTGAGTATATTTCTATCGAGACAAGCTGTCTGATTTTGAAGAGGTTAGAAATTCTGTGGGAAGCCATGAGCAAGCTTACACCAAAAGGTGTATGCCATGGTCAACAAAGTCTTCCTGCTTGGACTCCTAAGATTCACTTCTGCCAGAAGTTACTCAATACTCCTCTAGATAATTTCACATAAAACACAAGTGTGAAAACAGCAGCTGCTCCTTTCTACAGACACTCAGGGAGTCATGGTACCCATCAAAACATAGCATCATTTTTAATGAAAAATCTTATGCAAACACATAAAAAAAAACTTCATTTAAATTGTTTGTACTCAGGAAATACGTGTGCTAGTTTGCTTTAAATTGAGGAGTGACTGAAAGACTTCCATGGACAAAAAAACTTAAAGCATCCAGTTTTAAAGACACACAAGGCTTTCTGAAGCCATACAGTAACTGAGTTGTAAATGTTTATGAATACAATACAACATCCTAATTCTGATCTCAGTATATGCCTGAAAATTAGGGGAAAGTCTTCCCAGGCCAATGGACCTACTGCTCATGAAGTTAAAGACATCCAAGAACATCATAATCTACAAGTGTTAATGGCATAAAACAGCTGGTGAACATCAGGCTTGTTGAATCTAGACCACAGCCTCTTTAAGACAGGAACTGCTTCTTTGTGCCTCCCTGGTGTCTTATATCTTGACTTGAAGTACTATTACCAAATCACTCTATGACTGTAAACTCTGATCTTTGCTAACTCAAAGCAGAAAAAAAAATATATGATTGTGTTAAAACTAGAAATTAAACTTTGACCTCCTTAAATAATAGAAAATATCATAGCATGTTAGGCACTACATGAGTCACATTTAACTTTGCTATGTTCATGTATTGTGTCCAATATAGTCTATTTACATATTCATACAACTTAAAAACATATTAAAATAAGTGAGCAGCTCCATATTCCTGGTAGAGACATTACTCATATTTTTATTAAAAGCGGGAATATACTACTATTCTACAATAAGGATAACTGAAATTGTTATTTAAGTCTACAGGACATGATACTAATAAAATCTACACCTAGAGCTTAAAATGTGTTTTAACAGAGAATAATTCACTGTTATATTATGAATGAACTAGAACTATGACTTAACACTCTATTATAGCACTTCACGAATAATGACTCTGAAACTCATTAAAGGGCGTATAATGAAATATAAAAGAGATGTATAGTAGAGCAGACTCCTGATTTCTGGTACACTCTAACTAAGTCAGAAGCTACAGATCCTCCCATTCTACATCCCAGATTTCAGCAGCTCAACCAGCACTCAGGTCAGATGGATGGACAGGAACGTAACAGTTAACAAATACGCTGCTTTTAGACACCTGTATGAAACTTGGGCCAAGACAACAGAGAATTCTGTAGATCACCAGTTGCTCCACTTTTGCAACAGACAACTTTTGCAACCTCTGAAAATTGTGGGGAAGGTGGAATTGGGTACCCAGTTTACTACAGTCCATCTTGGAGTGATATATTCCCTTTGTTTGGTCCACAAGCCTTCCCTGAATATTAACTAAGTCTTTCCACTGACAGTACCAGTGTGACAAAACAACACACTAAGCATTGCAAATTAAACATAAAGACTGTAAAAGGCCAGAGAATTGCAGAATATTAATTCTTGGATAATTTCCATAATAATAGCAATAAGGAGGAAAAGGTAAAAGCAAATCAAAAGACATTAGTTTTCAAAAACTACAATTAATGACTCAACTGTGTTCAAAGGAACAGGTATTTTGTTGATATTAAAGAAAACAGGAGGACTTCAGCTGCCTGGAAATGCTGCCAAGTGAACAGGTATTTTTGAAGACTGTTGGGGACAAAAAGATAAATAAATGTGTTTGTTCTTTATCATGCATTTATTTGGCTTTATTTGGCACAAGAAATAGAAAGGCAGTCCCAATAATACCAAAAAACACTTTCAGTCAGCCACTAGAGCATCTGAACACAATAATAAAAACATTTAGCAACACTTTTTTCTCTGACAAACAGAAGATATATGTCTTCAACAACAGTAGTTAGGGCCTCTGAAAATCAATTAATTATTTGCAGTGTCGCTAAAGAAAAGAGATGATCAAAATTTAGCAAGGAACATTTGTGAGAGAAAAATTACAAACTGTGGGTACCTGTTAAGAAATCACACTTTCTTCTCAGATAAACTCAATTTGCTCATATATCTAGAACACCAAGTTTCTCCTTTTTTGCAGTTCAGCAAAGCTATGCCAAAATAAAACCTGGCTCAATATGTTGCCTGTTCAGTATCACAAAATCTCTCTGGGTGTGAACTAATGAAATCAGTGAAAAACCCAAGGGCTATTTGTTTTGAAAATACAGTTTAAGACTGTTTTCCCTTCCTAAAAAATTCTGACAGACTTTCAAGGCACCTTCTATTATAGATCCAAAGCACCAACATCAACATCATTAGAGCCATATCATGGAAAAATTGCACAAGATCAGAAATACGTCCACTGACTTTCACATGAGCCAGAACAGCAACTTATGCAACTTATATGAAGCTACTGAAAATGTAACCAAAAATGACAGATGTTCCTAACTTAGACAACCTGTGTTTAAAAAGTCTGCTCTGAACAGCGTAGTGGAAATTGTTTCCCAAGATACATCAGATGCATAAGGAATAAATGAGTAATGATTATGCAAGTAGTCTTAGCTCATCCTTGCCACTACAGCAATGGATAAAGATTTCTAGTTTCAGAATTGAATCGAACCATTTTAAAAAAAAAAATGCATTACTTCGTGAGTAGGTTCAGTGCCCTTTTTAAATATACCTTAAAAATCACAATAGAAAAAAGAAAGAATAAATTCTCCCTTTCTCTTTCAGTAATACATAGATTCACATTTGCATGCAGCAAATCACTTCATCTGTAGGCAGAGCAGTTGCTTGTTCACAGGGATGTAAATTTATAACTAGTTCCTGCTCCTAAACACACTGTAGAAGTGTTCATTGTGACTTAGAGGTATTCACAAGAGGCACTGTCTCATATTCCAGTCTCGTCAATCACAGGTAAACTATAGCAACCTCTCATGAAATCAAGATCAGCAAAATATCATGCACATGAAGCCAGATCTTTTTGGCAGGAGCCCTCCTGCATCCACAGAATAGTCTTGCACATTTTTTCCTTTGCCCCCAGCCAGTTTCTTGTACAGTTGTGGTGACCATTTGCCATATCTTCCACTGAGAATCTCCAGGTAAACTGTTTATCAGTGCAAAGAACTTCTGGCTTCCTCCCCACCTAAACCATCTGCTATGGTAAAAATCCACCAACCTCACTACATTCAATTGTGTCCTTATAAATTGCCCTGTTAGAAGTGGTCTCCCAAAGGCAGACTTGTGATTTGCATTCAGGAAGCATTCCTGTGTTAAAAAAATTTGCATGGTGTTCCCAACTGAGGGCAACTTGCACACAAAGTAGTCATTTGGAGAGAGCGACTGTTATGCCAACTTCAAACATACATTTAACTTTGAGGGTTTTACAAGCCTTTGAAGCTAAGCCCAGAACAATTGTCCACTTTTACAGCACTGATTTTTAACGTGCCACTGAGGATTGCTTCATAATCACACACACACACACACACACAAAAAAGAGACCTCAGAAGTAAAATTTCTGCCAAAAAAATAAGTAGGCTAAATCAGGCAGATGGTTAATATTAACTGAAAGGACATCCAGATTCATGATTTTCATTTTCCTTAACAGCAGTATCAACAAACAAGTTTAATTTTCAAGTAAAAAAACTCATAACATCCTTCAATTAATAGTCAGACACTCAATCTCCTTGTGTATTTCATAGGTGATTTATCAGTAGCATCAGCTTTGTCTGTCATAACAATACAAGTGAGGCTAAATGGATACCTCACATAATTCCAGAGACTTCTGCTTTTCACACACTAAGAAATCTTTCTTTGTCCATTAAGATAACAGGTAATAGTTGTTTTCTGTCTCTGATCTCTTTGGAAATGCATAGTATTTTTAGGTCATAACCTCATGTCAGGGGATATAGATGGTGTGTTTATCCACAACTGAAATCCAGCTGTATAAGAAAAGGAGTGAAGTGGTCTGGGCAGTAACTTAAACATCTATTTTGGTAATAAGAGAAACAGCTGAACATTCTCGCAAGAAAACTTATCTTGGGAGATAATAATAAAAAGCTTATTTTTTTTCTATTCTGATTCCAAAAATGGAGAGAACAAAGGAGACAAAAGAGGTTTCAGCTCTGGATCTGGGCCTGACTGCATCCAGCAATTACAAGACAGAGTAGGAACACCGTTCTCTCCCACAAGCCAGAGACTAATTAAGGTCGTCACCTCATCCACCTACTCAGGGTCAGAGACCAAAGCAGAGCTACAGCAGACTTGCTTTCTAACCTGGAGAGAACTCATCCTGAGCAGGGATTGTATGTGCAGCCCACAGGGCCTGAGAACCAACCCTCCAGGCTGCTGTGGTGAGGAACTTTTTTCTTCGTCCACTCTGCTCAGGGCCTGCACCATAAGGAAGGGCAGGACTGTGTTTACAGCATGCAACATCTAGCCTGAACCTGCTCTGCACCATCCCTGTGGTCCTGGAGATAATAATAATTAGTATTTCTTATTATTACAGTAGTAAATTTATCATTAGTTCTAAGTACCCGGAAAACTGAGAGACACAGGACACAGTCAGCCACTCCAGTATGAACCATCACAAGGTGCTTTTCATGTCCTGGCATAGGATGTAAAGTCATACACTAGCCTCCTGAGATTGCTTGCAGTAAGAGAATCCACATTTGGTGCAACTTGTGCCACCTGTTTATAAAGATTTTGGAGTGAAATACCCTGTCAGCTCTGCCTCTGGAAGAAACCTGATGGTTTGTTCTATCTCAGGGTAAACTAGCACAGGTACATTGTGAATGATCATAGGATGAGGTCTTGCAGGGAAACAGGCAGTAAGGCAAACTGGTAGCACTGATGCATCTGTGCACTCTAAAATGGTAGAGGAAGTCATGGTCATCCATGAGCACCTCTTTGAAGAAGTTGTTCCTCAATGTTCCTTTGCTTCTCTCAACTAGGTATCCAAAAGATTTCTTTTTACTGATGCTCAAGTCTTCATACAAAACCCAGATTTCATGGCTATGAGGATATAATCTCAAGGATTGGGAACAATGAATCATTCCTCTTGAATGTTTTCTACAGCTGCACGTTATAATCAGGACCAATTGTGGATTTCTTCCCTGTGAAAAACAGTTACTTCCTATGGTCTATTTGGTTTCTTGGGCCAGTGCTCAAGACAGTTCAAACTCCCTTGTCTCAGAGAGAAATGAAGTTCTTGCAAAAGAACAGAAGAAGATTTAGGCAGACAAGATTTCTTGGGAACAATTATTACTACTTACAGTAGGACACAACATAGGCAAAATAGGTCAACAGAAACTCTTTGAAAGTCTTAGGGCAATCCATGTGAAGGTCTTTCAAAACTTCTGAAGATCACATTTAAACATCAGGCAAAATCAACATATCGATAAGCCAAAGAACAGAGAGAGCAATTTTTCATACATGAAATTTTGGCTGTGCAGTGAATGGAGATTCATGCTCTGACCACCAGTGAATTATCCTGGAAGCTGCAGCTTCATAAAATCCCTCTTTGTTATAGCCACAGAGTCTTCTCCATGAAGCAGCACTATGTGATCGCTGCATTCCCGGGAGGTGCAGAGCTGTCACTGTTGTAGCCCCAGCCAAGCAGGAGAAAATGCTGCCAGCCCATAGCCCACCAGGAAGAGCAATTCCATCTGACTTTCTCCAGCAAGATCTGCATTATCAGTGCGCATCAAGAGGACCTGTCCATCCTGCAGGGTCACTGGCTGTGAGGGCGCATCTCACACCAAACAACTATCCAGGTGACAACACGCTTTCCTAATCCAGTGCATATCTCACTAGTTCTGTGCTATTTGCGTGCCACAAGGGGTATGATACAGTATAACTACACGACACACGGCTGCTGCTTAGGCTATTGGGGTGCATGTGAAGAACGGCTGCTCCTGTCTGCGATGCTCTTTGCGTGGAGTCACAGCCAGAGGTGCTCTCTCCTCAGCCAACTGCCACATTAATCACCAGCTGAGCTATTCCAGCCCTATCACGCTAATTGATGCAGCTGTCAAAATATCAGATAACAGTGTTTCAAAAGCTTTATTCACCACAGTTTTCAAATGTCAAAATAAATATTATCTATGTCAGAACTGCCTGCAGTGAGGTTACAGTGACATCCATTAAAAGTCTCAGTTCACATTCCTGTGGTCTATGGCTTCAGATGAGCCTTATTAGCAGATAACTCTCATATGTAGTAACTGTTTATTGACGTCTAATTGTACTTGTAACTCTAGAAAAAGGATCTGCCAGGACTTGAAAGGCTCAGGCATGACTCAGTAGAACATCAGAACAATAAAAGAACTTTGCACACACACACTGTGTACTACATGGATTTGAAGACACATTTTAATGGCTTGTTCCTTTGTCATTGTTTTCCCAGCAAATTAAAAATCATTAGCGAGTTGTTTAAAAGGTGGGGTTTTCTATTTGTTTGTTTGTTGTTTGCCATTGTGCTTTTAAATAGGCTATTGAAATAAAAACCGCTTCTTTTTAACATCTCTCCAGCTATTGACATAGCACAGGAAATTAACGGGGAAACATGGAAGAGGGTAAACATTTCACCACCGAAGTATTTTGCTGTGCCTGTTCCACTGTGACATACTGCAGCTCAGTAATTCTAGAATATCCCTTTGAACAAGAAGCTTTGGCATTTAAAGCACAATTCTCTCTCAAAAGCAATGAACAGCACTGGTTTCCCATCCACATAGCCAGACATCTCATTGTAGAAGGCTTTCAGGTTGGTCAAGCACATTTTCCATTTTGTAAGTCTGCACAGAACACAGCAATTCAGCAAGACACAGATTTATTTTACTAAATTTTACAATATTTCCCATCTCTTACCCATCCTCTGCCAACTTTTGTTTCAAAGATTCAAATTATATATTTGTTTCTGCACCAAGACTAACAGGCTTCATCTCTTTCCCTCATGCCTCATGTCATCACATGTTCTAGAGATTTTCTTCTCATATTAATTTTTCCACTGAAGCCTGTCTAGTCAGTTAATGTAATTAGCAACTTAGGTTCATGATTTTCTTCATACAACTACCGTAAACTACAGTCACCTGAACAAGGAACCCCTGCCCTTTTCAGAAGTAGCATGTTCCTCGCTAGCACTGAACAGATTATCCTAAGGGCTAACATAGGTTCTAAAATATTTTAAAGCAACATTTGCAACTGCTTTAATGGCCCTCGCATCTGAAAACTTGTTTTTTTCCCCCTAAGTATATTATGTGATCCTGTAAAAGTTAACGTCTACTCCTCTATATCTTTCTCTGTTATTAAAAGGGTCTCAAGGATAGGATCACATGCTCAGCAATTTGTGCATTTTTTCCCAGCTAAATTGTCTAACCTAATCACAGATATGATGTCTATATAAAATCATTGTCTCCCCGCTGTAGTTAGATCACCACAGCTAAATTATTAGCATTTCTCCTAAATATACTACGTTCTGCAGTTATGTTACTTAAAGAAATAATGGCTAGATATATTGCTTAGCTGTTAATTTTTGAAATAAGCTCTTAAGTAGGATTGTCAAAGGCATTCAGTGATGATCTACAGCTGATAATGTTGAAGCTGTCATTGTAGATCCATTGATATCAGAGGAAGAAAAAGAGAGGAATTTAAAAAATCTTTATAGATCCGGACCTTTGGTACCTAACTGACACTGAAATCAAATGTCTTGGTAAGCCAGGTAGTAACTTTCAAGAGTGGTACCCAAATAGCTATAAACTTTCTCCCTGCCACCCTATGTGATCTCACTCCCAGTCACTGTCAGCAACAGTACGCGGGATTTGGCCATCATATTTTTACGAGAAAACGCTTTACAAGAACAAAAACTTCACTTATTGCCCTAGGTATGTTTGATTCAGTTCTATTTTACTAGGATGCTTCAAAAGAATTAGGCCATTGCATCTGTGTTTGTGAGGGAAGAAAGGGAATGGTAGGAAAAGGAGACATGCACAGGATTTCCTCCCCATTCTTTTTTTTTTCTTTTTTGATATACAATTTAAACTCATCTCACAATTTCTCCCTTTCTATAATGTTCATAAAGCAGATGTAATCACCTTACTGATATGAAAAACAGGATGATCTTGTGTTACAGTTGCACTTGATTCATATTGTTTAGTCTCAATGAGTTAGTCAAAAAAGACTGTTTGCTCATTGTATCATGACCTTTAGTGGATCCATTAAAAGTAATGGATAATTCAAACACCATCAATTTTCCTAGACAAGAAACTGTGGAAGAATTATGAAAATAAATACAAATAAAATAAGATTTCTTTAAAAATTATAACTCAGCTAGCTCTAAAGCACAGTAAAATATCATGAGATAGATATACTTCATGCATAATTTTACCAAGTGAGTTCACTGTGAGTAGTTCAGCCATGGGAAACCCCAAACTAATTAATACAGATGAGATGCCTAAAATGAAACATCGCTTGTTTTTTTGCTATGTTAATAAGCAACTGTAGAAAATATTTCATATATGGGGCATATGGGGTAACTAGACAGATGGGAGATGTCACAGGCTCACTAAGCAATCTCCCCTGCTTCACTATCCTTCTTTTTTCTTACATCTAGTCAGAACCTCCAATTTCAGTTTACAATTCGCCTCTTGCTCTTACAATTCACCTCAATGAAGAGGCTCACTGTCTTTCACTAAGTTCCTCATATATATTGGAAGGCTGCATTTTGGTCCCCAAAGACAGCTCTTCTCCAGGCTAGCAAAGCACACTCTCCACATAGGCCCTTTGCTCCATTCCTCATCATCCCCAACCATTCTGGTGGCCCTTCAAGGTATTCAAATTTATCAACATCTTCTTTGTTTTGGGGACTCAGCACTGGAAATGTTAATTTGTTAACATACTTGTTAACTTGTCTCATGTTATTTTTAAACATATGACTGCAAACAGTTGAGATGTGAACCAGGAGATATGTGACTGTTATCACCATGCTTAAACTGCTCAGCACAGCACCTCTTTTCCAGTTTCCATTGAACCGAAGCGAAGGAACAGTTCAATGACTCTTTATTGAACAATATTTAAACCATTGTGTACGGAATAAAAGCCAAACATATTTCTTGTAAGCAAGTGTTTATCTTCGTCAACTTTTTTTTTCCCCCCAAGAGCTGCAAAAGTGTTTTCTGATAACTGAGAGGTGACATGATTCCAACCTGAAAGCAAACTCTACAAGTTCATCTCAATTCGCTTATTTGTACTGTCAAGTTCATAACTGCCTGGCCCAATTTGAAAGCAAAAATAGAAAAAAAACTCATAACATAAGGACCACAGGCAGAATTGGCAGCCATTACAAAAATATAAACACACTGTGTTCAAGTGGGTAAAAAATGATCTGAACATCATTTCTTGTTATTTTGCTTTGAAATACTTGTTGAAAAAAATCACGGCACCTGATAAACATCTAATCTCCCAGAAGGAGATATTTTTTTAAGCATGGTATGTAAGGATGAAATATGTGTTCAAACACAAATGGATACATATTTTTGCTACTGAGAGTGAAAACTGACACAGTAATTAGCTTGTTCCTGTTTGTGCTGGTCTTCAGCTGGTGGGATGGTGAGAACTGGATTAGCGCACTCAACGAAAGTGTGATAAGCTTTTATACCAATCAGACAACATGTTAAGCATCGAAAGGTGAACATTCTCCAGTTTAATGCTCCTTTGTTGTTTTGAGATCTAGTCTGGTCTTCAGACTATAGTCAATTCCGGCCCCCCTGCCTCCCCCTCTCCCCCCAAAAAAAGGGCTCAGTTTGTCTCAAGAATTCTGATTAGTAGACGAAAAAGAATATGGCCAGAATATTCTGTTTTCATGTCAGAACTAGTAAATTTTGAAGACAGAATTGGACTTTCGTAATCAGGTAAACATATACCAAAATCTGGCAATGTTTTTGAATTTTGAATCAAGACAAGGGTATAGCCAAGTATGAAATAGTCTAAAATTCATTCATAAATCCCATGGAATTTTCTCATTTTCCAATAGAATATTTTAAAACTGCTTTTCATAATGCATTCTTGAAGGTTCTGAAAATGCATCATGACTTGCATATTTTATTCTTCGTATTTACTATCCTGTCTGCCAGCACACTCCAGGTTTAATGACAGTAACTGAGTAATGAAGAAAGCCAGCCCCACACCCTCCCCACATGTGATGTTAAAGGGTCAGACTGTGCCCAACTCCGAAAGTGTGACACAGACAGAGCAAGTACATCCTCAGCAAAACACATTATTTAACAAAGACAGATAGCAGATGGCACTGCTTTCCCATATTTCACCTATACTTTCCTAGTATCTGAAATACCTATCTGAGGCAACACTGACTGGAAGCTGACATCCTTTTTGCTGCTTTTTTTCCAGTCTTGGAAGTGAAACTCATATATACTGACAACCAAGAGCAGATCAAGAGACAGTTCTGAATTACACTAAGCAGACTTTGGATAGAACCTTTCCAAATGTTCTGCTGCACTTGATATCTGCTACCATATAGATCCTTACAAAATAACGTTTATCATAAAACATTGCTTCTCATGCCGAAGCTCAAAACAGTATGAAAATCAACAAAGTAATTTTATTATGTCCCATCTTCTGCATACGTTACCCCACTTATTATTTACAGAGCTTTCTTTTTGTTTTTGAAGTTTGAAGATGCTGCTATCAGCTGATGCATTAAAGTATCAGTTTAGAATGCACCATTTAAATTACAATCATACTTACATACATGATGTTATGCATATTTTCAAGCTGTATACTAGTCTCATCAACTCACCACAACCCACCACAAACAAAATAGTTTTAGGTCAGGGTAAAGGTCTGAATTGATCAAGGGAAGAATTTGGGCATAGAAAATCCTTCAAACATAACTGGAAGGGAGGTTTCGGTCCATCATCCTTCACTATGAAGTTCGGGAGGTCTAATTCAGAGTTCTGTAATATACACAAATACAGATGCTTGTTATGCCAATCAAAAATATCATCCTGGAAGTTCTCTTTGTTTAGCATGTTGAACATTGGGAACTCTGCTTCCTTATATTTCTTATTTGCCAAGGACTAAGAAAGATAAACTTTGTATGTCATGATCCAAGGAAGAAAAAAAGCAGAAGAAAACCCACACAATAATCTTCTGGTGAAGTAGTCCAAAATTTAAGGAGAGGTTATTATGGGAAATGCTATATTATTTGCCTCTAGAACTATTTTTGAAATGTTAACACTTTTCCTGAACAAACCCACCCATGCTTTTCCATAAATATTAGAGAGCAGCTGACTATCAGATCATGAGATCACTAATGGAAGCCTCTGTGCTCAGGAAAGCATGAAGCATTTTTCAGCAATGATGTGCTCTGCATATATAAATTTAATTTAACCAAAGCAAAGCTCAACAGTACTAAAAATACCCTCATTTGTCATTCATTATCTATGGAATTCTTTTCATTATCATGGTTACTTACTATTATATTACGTATTCGTTGTCTCTAAATGAAAGAAAGGCCAGGAGAACTTCTATATATGTTCAGTTATATATTGACTAAAACTAAAATGATGAGTTGATGTTAACGGGAGATGCCATCCTTTAGCTGTGAAGAGGATGCAACAATTGAGCTGGAGCAAGGTCAGCCTTCCTCCAGTATCATCACATGCCCTCTGTAGCATGCAGCATTAACACTGTTACCAACAAAAGGTGGAAAAAAAAAAGAAAAAGAAACACTAATTTGTCCACCTATCATTGCAAAAGTTTAAAGGAGCAGAGTAGCAGAAAAACAAATCATTGCTACAAACATAACTGGCAGGGTTAAAAAGAAAATAGCGAGGCAAAATAAAAGTCATAACTCATACAGGAACACAAAATATTCTTCACATATTCTGGAAAAACACAGTTTAGCTAAAATCTTTAAAGAGTTCATTAAACAATAACAATTTTGTTTTACTGTTGAACATGTAACAAGAAAGCCTTTTCCCCCAATAACTCATGAATTAAGATAGCAGTGTAATATTGGTTAGCATTCACACATACCAGACAGCAGGTAGTTACAGCAGCATTCAGAAATCTGTCAGTCAGCACTGATACTTTCCAAAGATTAAAAGAAAAAGAAGTGTTAGGCGACTGCCTGTTTGTAGAAGTTTATCATTGCTATTGAGGCCTGACCAGGAGGGCAAGCAATCTCACAGTAACCAACAGGGCTGTTGCAAGATCATTGTGACTGGGGAACTCACTTGTTCTGAGCAATCCCTACGCAGTTATGCACGGTCTGTTCAAGGGCTTTTACCAACTCTTATGATCTGTCTCCATATTAGGCACCAAATTCAGTAGATGTTGCAAGTACACAGCCCCTTAAGACATAGATAAAGAAGTATTTCAAACACAGTCTTCGTCAGTGCTTCATCCATTATTAAAGGATGTATCAAAGATATTAGAAGCCAATAAATACACAATAAATGATTTCATTAGAGGAAAGACTTCTTTTTTCTTTTTTTTTTTTTCTGTTGCGAAGAAGGACTTAACTTCAGGATGCAATTTTAGAATTCTACATCATTCTGTTTTGCAAGCAACTTTTTTAGAGAAAATTTTTACTGATCTGAGTGCATTATAGTCACAGCACTGTTGGCACAACTACACAGGGACAAACCTGCAATAAAAAAAATCAAGGCAGAGTGTCAGTACTAAGTCTCTTAAAACACTAACACTAAAGAATTAGTGCACCCCCTTGTGTCTGAGGAATCCTCCACGTCTTGAAATAACTGAGTTCTATAGGTCTAAAAGGGATATTCCTGTAATCATTCTTTCTTACAGTAAATGAATTTTCCAGTAATCACAGCTGAACACAGAATATGACAGCAAGTCATATGAAGTGCAACTATTTACAATAAAATACTTAACTTTTTTTTCAGACTATTAAAACAGCGTTTATTGCTCTCACTGAGGACTAAGTCTAGACTGAGTACTTGAGAAACTACCTATGGAGAAAGAGTTACTCTGAAAGTCCTGTAATACAGTTAATATCAAGTTCAAAAGGAGTTGTACTTGAGGCTAATGAGACTAAGATCTAAATGAGGCTAAGATCTAAAAGAACTCACTTTTCTGCAGTTTCTGCAGTTAGCCATGTCTGCTAGGAAGCAGCTACATAGTTTCTTCTTTTTCATGTTTAGAATGGCAGCATATTACCATAATTTAATGAAGAAGAAATGAGTGCACAGGAAAAGCCACAAATCAGAAATGTATGTGTTATCTTTGTAGGCACTAAACTTTAGTAATATCTAATCTCTCTTACACAAAGATCAAATAATTTTTCTGCAAACAGCAAGACATGAAGTGGGGGCTTGTCTCAGCACCAGAGAACTGACACCAGTAAAAACTGCCAGTCTCCATTATTGAGCAACGAAAGAAAAAAAACTCTTTTAATACATTTTATCATCACCTAACATGTACAAGAATTTTCTTGTAGTAGCAATAAAATGTTTGATAGGAAGTTTTACAATGAAGAAAACTACTGTATTAATTTGATCAACTGATATTAATTATTTCAGATCAGCAAGTTTAAAGAAGACTAACACAACTCCATGATCTTGTGATTGAAATGCTAGCCTTCAGTAAAGAATAATAGCATTGCTATATCAGTAGAAAATGACCTTAAGCTGGTTAATGCTGTTAGTAGCTTATATTTACAGAAGTTTGAAGTGAGAGACCTTTTCACATCAGGTAGGACTGGTTGTGATTTATGCTCACACTATGCACCTGTAGGGCAATACGGAATTTGGAAACTCAGAAAGCCCTTGAAACTACTGCAGGTTTACCAATACTCTTCATACTTACTATACAACTATTTTACGTGACACTATAAAGTAAATATAAGCTAAATCAAACATATTTAATATCTACTTTTTTTTTTTTAAAAAAAAAAGTTTCAATTGTAGCCACTGAGAGTTTCTGAACAAGTGTCTATTTAGTTTGATACAATACAATTTTATGTATTTTATCTACTTGAACTACATTCTCTGATTTCTGAGAGCTGTTGATTCAAAAGATTAAGCTTTGATATTAGGAAAAGATCTTCTACCCAAAACAGGACAGGTTGTCCACACATACCTCACAGTCTCAATATAATGTCTTAGAGGTCAAATTTTTGTTTTAAAATTGAGGGTATTGGTGACTAGATGAGTGCCATTAACTTGAGCTGAAGACAGTATGTTCAACTTCACTTCTGTATAGGAGCAACATCTCTTCCGCTCACTCCAGACATGGTAGATGTCACCAAGGCAAAAGCAGGCCCTAGATGTTTTCCTTGCACTTTCCGACTTTTGGACATACAAGAAGGGGAAAAGAAAACCAAAACCCATATTCACAACCTAACACGTTTTAAATCCCTTCCCTAAGCACGCTCCTTCTAGCCATATCATATTACAGTAGTACATAAAGATCAGTATGAAGCCAAAACACTGCTAAATTTTGATTGTCCTTAATATATGCAGTTACACTCACCGAATGGTATAATTAACTAGGGAATAAACCTTAAATATTGTATAATGATATTTAGGCATCAATCTCCACAGCCTTCTCCTTTAGTAACCCTTCACAGTCAACATTATTTCCTATATACAATTTAATCCTTTGAAGTTTACATTACCTACCTGTCTCTTCACTTAAAATATCTTCACAGCAGAAACACTTTGCTTTCACTTCTACCTAAATGTATCTTGCACTGTCATACCAAAAAGAAAAAAAAAAATCACAGGGAGAGTTAAAGAGGGAAGAGTTCAATCTATTTTCTGGGTATTTTTTCCTAAGTATATTTTCCCTAAGTATATTTTGATTTTTTTTTAAATCTACTTAATTCTACAGATTCAGCCCAGATTTGCTTTGATCTTAAGAACAGCATTATGTAATATACAGACTGAAAGACAAATTGTAGCCTTTATAGTCTTACTGATTGTAGTAATATGTTTCTAACTCCCATTATAACAGAAGAGATTTAGCCATATAATAAGATAACAATCTAAATGCTGCGAAGGATCCATGTCCCTTATCATAATTTTTTATGGAAAAGCTAGTTCAGTCTTTTTTCACTTGCTTTCTTGCATTTCTTCTAGAGACAGGCAGAAAAAGCAGTGGAAAAAAAACTACTTTCCCCTAAAACTGTTAGATTAAAACCACAACTGCCTTCTAGAATAAGACATCTGGAGCAGAATTCCCTCATTTATTATTAAGACTATTCACATTTGAATGGCACTTTAAAATACATGGACACATTTTAACTGTGTTAATTAACATTTAGTTTACTGCATTTAAGCTGCTAAAAGGATATTTTTAAGCTGGTACTCAGTTTAGGCATGTCTATATATGGATGACTGAAGTCAGCTGCCCTATTATGCTCCTTTACAATTGTAATTAAGGTCTTCCATTGATGCTTATGCTTTTTGATTCTGAGTTTTTAGTAAAACACCAGTTAACTACTGAAAGGGAAAATAACATGCTACATACCAGCAGGGTTTCAAAGAAAACAACTTTCGTTATTCCCACCCCCACCAAAAAAAAAATCAGACTTTTTTTTCTTCTTCTTGAAATAAAACTGGATAGAACATGAGCAGCAGCACAAAAAATGTGCATTCTTACTCATGCCTTCTAACACAGTAAAAAAGCACCTTGGCCAGCAAGACAGTAGCGGCAGTTACAGGACTGGTAATTCCCAATTCCTTATGACTTTATAATTAACAATTGCAGTGGTAGGGATGACATTATTCCTTATTATTCATTTTGTTATTGCAAAAATACTTTTTTACAGATTGTTTTTGATGATAGAAAAAGTTAAACCTCTATTAATTTTTCTTCCTCATGCATAAAAAGGCTTTTAATTTAGCTTTATGATGTGTAAATGTCTATAAATTTGTGCAGAGTTTCTGAGGTGACTAAAAGCTCTGTCAACAGAGGACTATAATGGGTTTCATGTAATTCAACAACATGCCTGCAGAGTCCCAGACTGACACACCAAGTTGTCAAAAGCTCCAGACGGCTATGGGCTATGGGCTTTTACAAATCTGTTGGTACCTGCTGCTGTTAAAAATATCAAACATCTAAAACTGTGTTTGTACCAAAATTTATAACAACTGCAGAGCTATATTAAAGAACTACATCACAGAAACCAATTAAATTTAAAAAAAAAAAAGTAAATGAGACCCACTAAGAATGTAAAACATACTTGTTAAATAGTAAGATAGATGGACCTAAATCTAACAGACATGTCATTTAAAATAAATGCAAAAGTGTTGAGACTTAATTTATAGCATATGATAAGAAATTATTTATCACACATTAAAATGTGCATATTACTTTTATCAAAAAATGCATTTAAAATTGAGAAACACATTTCTCAAAATTAAATAGTAGTATATTGTGCATGTTATACACAAATATAAAAGTATATTTGCGAATGAATTAAAATACCAGTATTTCTAATTTCTTTTGTTTTTATTAATACAGAGTATCTCCTCCTCCTCCCCTGGCGCCCAGAATAAGTGTTAGCCATATCCTACAAAGACAACCACTATTGTTAGCATTTATGATAAGCAGAGCTCTGGAGGTTTTAGATGATGGAATGGATAAAAAATACTGTAGAATAAGAAAATCCATTTATTCAGTCTAATAAAATTATGTATTAGTTCACTGTAAATTTTGGGGGGGACTTTTTTTCTTCTTTCAACCCTTACCTGGACACTTATTACACACGTACTGAGATCAGTAAGGAATTTGTTCCTTATCCCTTCAGTTTTCAGACAAAAAGACTTTCTTAAAATCTGCTAAGAATAAGACTGATCATCACTGCCTCATATTGCTGATACTGCAGACTGCTGTGAAGATGCATTAGTCAAAATACAAAAATTTAAAACATAGGGAAGTAGAGTAAGCAGAGTATTTTACAATATTTGTGCACCACTGTAACAGATGGTGACAGTCTTCCTGTTTGCTAGCCTGTAAAGCAAATGCATGTATAACTGCTAAGCACACTATTTTACATGCACACCTTTGTTAGTTTGTTTGATGTTAAGGAAGTTTCATTGAAAAATCTGAAGTGATGCTTTTTGTAGCTTTCTGAGGAAAAAAAAAAATGAGTGGGGGGGACTGGATAAGGATAGTATTTCTTCCTGCACTTAAAACATGGCTATTAAATTCTCAAACAAGCACTGTTAGAATATCTAAGCAAGGACAGTGGTTAGGCAGTTTCCTCATATTGACTGTGTATTATGCTGTTTTTCAGTGGAATCTGAAAAAGTAGAAAAGCAGGATAGAAAATATAGACATCGGTAAGATCATCATGCCTGTTTCCCTGTGCACATCTTTCCAGACTGCCACATGAAGTGTGTTAGTTCTAGCTGAGAGGAGGCTTGGTGCAAAATATCCTCCTTAGCTGACCTTAGTGCTCCTACTGCTTTAACCTATTCATCAAGTTGTAACAAATTACATTTGTTGAGAGGCACAGAACCTAACCAAGATTAATCACATATGTTTCACAAAAGTGCCTACGGCATTAACAATTATATTCTGCAAATGGTGAATTGGATCAAACTGAAAGATTATAAACATTTATTTCCTTTAGATGTAGATGAAGAAAGCTTTATAAAATCTAACAGCTTGTTATACTATTATAGATAGCTACAGAATATTATTATTCTGCATTTGTCAAGGAAGTATTTACCTCAACCAAATTGTTTCCAAGATTTTTGACACCTCCCCAAATATTAGAGGAATGAATTACCCATAAAAAATTATTTTCTGTGGATAGCATATATGCATGTAATATTTAGATTGTTTCATGCTGATATAGTTTCTACATTTCATTCATGCACCCTATGTGAAATTTCTGCATTCGTTTATAATAATTTTGCACAAATAAACTAATAAGCTAACACATTTGATTTAAAACCCAACGATCACTCCAGAAGCTAGCATACAAAACAGCATACAGAATTAAGTTTAAGTCTGCTGAACACTAATGCCTCTCATGCACATTATGGAATCTAGGTACCTGATTAAGGTGCACAATTCATTTTGTGTTTTAAAATACATTTTATTGTGCTTTTAAAGTAAGAGCAGCAATTTAATATTTAGGCCTTTTTTAAAAACATGCATGATGTTATACACCGCATACATATTATTAGTTAACCATATTATTCCAAGCAACTGTAGCTTGAAAGTACATTAGTAGCTCTATACTGATGGAGCATTTTCAGTACAAAACTCTCAATCGTAATGATTGACCTTCACATGTATCCAATACTATCCTTAAAAATAAATAAATGAATAAAATCAAGGAAGTTAGACTCTTAATCCCTAAAGAAATTTTGGAAAGAATAACGACACTTGAAAGGTGTTCTTTTTACATCCAATTCACCAAAACTTCTCGACAGAAATTGAACTTCATTTAAAGCTGAAAAATACTTCGTATGATGGGCTTCCTGACTACAGTTATGTTGTCACCTTTAACAAAGTTTTAACAAATCTGTACACTGAAGGAATCACGTAAGTGAGAAGCCAGCGAGCATTAAAATGTATGCTGTCATCTACGTTGAGCTGGCTTATTCCTTTTTTGGAAAAACACAGATATGGACACAGATAAAGGGAACTCTTTGCTATAGTAAACATAATTATCAAAGTTATTTTGAAAAATAATTTGGATGTATCTGCTCAATATATTTGCAATGCCCACCACTGAGTTAATCCGTTTTCTTGTATTTGTATTTCTGCTTATTTGACATCCAGAGTGTATCAGCTTGCACAATGTCCAGTGAATGAAAGCCTTAAACAGCACAATATTTTTGAATTAAAGCATTCTAATTTTCAAATCTCTGACAAAAATAAACCCGCTGAGTTGCCTATAGTTTCACCCTTTAACTCTTCACAGGGTAATCTGGTAAATAAAGTCAGCCATAGGATGAAACATTAACGCAGTACACATAAACAACATTTCGAAGAATCCTCAGCAGCAAACAGCCAAGGACTCAATATGTTATGAAGATGAAAAATTAACAAAAATATATCAAGATAGAGGAGTAAAAAAAAAACAAAATAGTATTATAACTTCTACTGGAGAACTTTAGGTCTCCGATTTACCCAAAAATCTGTCACGAGTCTTGACACAATTTTAGCTCTCTATCTTGCATAGTCTGTGAGCTGCTGAAACCAGCATTATTTAGAAAGGCCTTTACAATTTCTCATGCATATTTACTTTTCTAACTTCAGTTTAACATTAAAATAATCCTGGAGGTGTCCAGATTTGTGAAACCCTAGAATTTTTAATATAAAAAACACATTCTAAGTGCCATATGACTTTAAAAGGTGTTGTCTTCTCCTGATTAATACAAAATAATAATAATTAAAATGTTATTGAATCAAAGCCCAAACCAGAAGAACTAAAGCCTCTTACATTTTATCAAAAACACACCGGAGCAAACTAATCATTCCACACTTAGATGGTGCCACTGGTGCCTATCTGACAACAAGACATCGTCATTTTTCTGGACGTGCACTGGAAGAAAAATATCTACCGAAAAGAAAAAGCCACTTCAACCAAACACGTATGTAACAATGTAGTAAATTCTTATGAATTGGAACAAAATTAGGGCAAGTATGCAAATACTAGGGCAACGGGAGCTGCTAGCACAAAATAATTTTAGTATTTTCAAACTGCAAAGAATTGGGCTGTTGTGAACACTGCAGTTATGAGGGCTTCCCATCTGGTAAAGCCAAGAGATCCTGACATATTATTCACATATATCAGTCTTATAACAAAGGGTAATATAAAAGTGGAATGCAGGAAATTCTTCATTTCTTTATTCTAGTCGCAGGATACATGCTCTAAACAACTTCAAGCCACAGGAAAAAACATGAAAATTCCATGTGGAATAAAACTGCAGGGAACTGAAACAGAAATCCATCAATACCTAAAATTATTATTTCATGAACGATATTGAAAGCAAGATGAAAAACAGGGAGCTACCTTTCAGCATTGCTCACCTCGCTCAGATTTTAAAAACTCTGGGTGCCCATCAACTTCTTGCTTCACGTGTGATTCTTTGCACACATCATTTCGTACTTGTCCCATCTGAAAATATGTGATACGGCTCAACTATCAAAGGGAGAAGAATCACCACGAAACACACTTTTGCTTTAGATAAAGGTATTTAGTTCACTTAGAAATACAGCAAAACTAGGCAGTGGGGAGCACACTGAGTGTGTTCTCTTGCAGGCAGCCCTGACCGAGCGCCTTTCCTCCACAGGCTCTTTCTCCTCCTCCTCTTCTCCGGAGGGGAACGGATAGTGCCTCCTCCAGGTGTTCTCGGGGGCGGAGATGGTGAAGCAGATGGCGATGACACTGCAAGCTTTAATACAATGACAATACCGCTTAAGCTGCTCCTTTTTGCGCTTAAACCGCGTGTGGCCGCGGTTCGCTTTCCCCGGCCCGCAGAGGCGCAAGCGCGCCACGCGCAGGCCCCGCCGACCACGCCCCACCCACGAGGCCCCGCCCCTACACAGCCTGGCCCCGCCCCCAAAGCCCGCGGGCCCCCCCCCGGCGAGGCCCCGCCCCCAAAGGCGTGGAACCGCCCCCAAAGGCGTGGAACCGCCCCCGCCGTCGCGCCGCGCGCCTGGCTCCGGCGGGAGGGGGGCGCTGACCCGGAAGCGCTCCGGACCGCCCCGCTCGTCCCGCCTCGCTCGGCGGCGGCGGCGGCGCGGCGCTCCGGTCGGCCTGGCTCGGCTCGGCCCAGCCCGGCTCAGCTCAGCTCATCTTAGCTCAGCTCGGCTCAGCTCAGAAGATGGCCGAGTCCCCCGAGGAGGTGGCGGTGCTGGTGCAGCGCGTGGTGAAGGACATCCGCAACGCCTTCAAGCGCAACCCGCACATGTGAGTGCTGCTCTTTGCGGCCGTTGGCGCCTCAGCGGTCGCGGCGGGAGGAAGGGGGAGTCTCGGTCTCACTGCCCTCCTGCGCACGGCCCCGCGGCCGTTAGCGCCGCCGCCCTGCCCTTCCCCCCGCCGCGCGGCTGTTAAGGCGCCAACGGCCGTTAACGGCAGCCTCCTAGGCGCGCGTCGGAGAGGGCTACGCTTAAGCGAACGCTGCTCTTGATTTCGGGGGCCTTCCTTGACCGACGATTTGTTGAGAGCTAACGTGCTCGGTGCCTTGGGTAAAGCAAGCGCTTGTCCCGGGGTTTTACGTAACTCTTGGACGCTGGTGTGACTGGCCGTCCTGTTGTGCTGAGTGAATTACACTTAAAAGAGCTGAGAACGTGTGATCCCCACGCTATGAAAATGAGGGATATGAATAAAACAGAAGGGTACTTGCTGTTCTGCATCCTGGAAACTCCCATTGTCTTTAAAATTTGGAAGCACTAAGTATCTTTATAAAGTATCTTTCTAAAATGAACTTTACTCGAGTTTGAGATCTACCAGTGTTGAATTCATAATGCTGCTCAGAAGGGGCTGATACCGCATGTGGGTGAATCCTGAGACAGCCACCTGAGACACAGAGATGCTTCTTCACATACAGATAGTGCACTTTCTTGAGTAGTACTATTAAATTTGTTATATCTCTGCGATGTCTTGTAATGAAGATGCAGGTGCTCTGCACTGTGGGTTGTTTTGAAGGAGTCGAGATTCCTGTGCAAATAGGAACCACCGTTACTGTCCTTTGGGAATCAGGTTTATCTGATCATCTAGGAGTCAGAAGGTCTGTGTTTTATTTTCAGTTCTGTTACCACTCAGAGTCCTTGTTTTCAGTACCTCCCCTATTTCTGTTTCTGATGTTACCATCATTTGTTGTTTCAAGGCATAAACTTTTTGGGGAAGCACCTTTCTAACTGTGTATGTAGATTTCCCATGGGTTTTGGCAAATGTTATCTCAGGTAACAGATAATAATTTTGTAATAATGTTCGTGCAGCTGGGTCCAAAAAGCTGCAGTCTCTGAGGAAGTAGTCTATAATCTGTTCCATAAAATCGTGTGCTAAGCAGTTATTTAGGGAATTTTCGCTGGTACTTTTTAATTTGACCATTAGTATTAAGGAGAGAACTGGTATGAATATCCTCAAGTTCTTCTAAATGTGTCTAGCAACCTGGTTTGGGGGTCAGGTTTTAAAATACAGCTTGTGGATGCTGTGAAGAAAGAACTTTAATTTGCCATGAGGTTTCATTTTTATGTTGTGAGGTATAGAGCTCTGTAAATAGCCAGGATTTTTGATTGAACATCCCAATTCTTTTCAGTTCCTACTCAATTGCAAACACTTTGCTAGTAGCAGATTTTGAGTTTGTGTTTTTGAGGAATATTTTGCAATATACTGAACATATTGCAGTGTACTTTTATCTTCTTTGTTGCAGCTATGAAAGAAGTCACAGTTCTGTGCTGTGAGACTGATTCACTGTGTCATGCTTAGCATGAAGAAACATGTACTATTGTTAGTTTGTCCCTTTATTAAAAAAAAATAGGGGAATTCTGTCTGCTAGATCTGTAAACTGGAAGTTTGAACTGGAACTGTACATGTCTGGCCTATATGCAGGCCTTCGATGACGATACCACTTGGGCTCTAGGTTGGAGTCCTGCTGGCCAGACTCCCTAGCTGTCATATTACCTTCCTGTTGTTGGCAAAGGCATTTATAATCAGTGGTGGTTCCTGGCAGATGTTACCCTCTTGAGTGGCTGGTTTGTGTCATAAGTCCAAGTTTGGCCATACTGAAAATGAGTGGGCTGCCGGGTGTGTGATGCTCCTAATCAATTCTCATAGTTTTGTCGCATGCTTTCATTTCCATTAAAGCGTTGTTGTCGTTCATTCCTTATTTGTTTTCCCTCTTTACATGTGAGAGAATGGACTTTTTCTTCTGGCAAGGTGTTAGTTTTCTAGGAGTTAAAATGTGTGTAGTGATGGTTTCATCAACACTAAAAAGCAAGTAAAAAGTAGTTTTAGGCTACATGGAATAATGAGTTGTTTCTCCTTTTTTTTGCCTTCAGATAAGTTGATCTTTTTGAGACAAGTTTACTTTTAATTAAGCACACAATACAAAACTCATTTTGTCTTTTCTCACTGATAGCTCCTTCTTCTTCAGAAGTCTAAGATTGTCAGCATGCAAGTTTACAATTTTGTAAGCTTGTAATTTTTTTTGCAAGGTGTTTTTTCCAGTTCCACAAGGACAGGCCTTGATTTACATGAGAAAACTAAATGGGTTGCCAACAGTGAGCAGATCTTCTGTTTTCAAGAGCAGAACCGCCTTTAGGGAATGGTGCTCCGATTCCAGAAAATACAGAATGCCATTACTATCTCAGAAAACTGAGAATATTTTCAATTTTCAAAGGAAAATAAAAAAGTGTTCTTCCTTGTTGGGTTCTCGGTTTTGTTTCTAAGCTTTTCTTCTGCATATGAAGTCAAACAAATACAGACTGTTTGTCATAAGAGCATATGATTTTAATATATTTAATTGGAAAGATGATCTGTTAGATCATGCATAGCATTCGAGTTCAAAACCGAACGACACCATTTCTAGTTTGCCAAAAATTACTCATGTCAACTTGGCTCAGTTTGCCTTTTTTTGTCTTAATTCACCTCTTAATGTGGTAAAAATACTATACTTCTTTTGGTAAGATTTGAAATTCTATTGTGATTACAAATGTCTCTTCTGGGGATTCTGATAGCAAAATGCTGTAACTGCTTTCTCAAGTTCTTACTTTAGCTGAATATGAAATTGTTCTTGCCAATTTACTTTTTTGAGACTGCTAAGTAGCTTTGTAGTGCATTGTTGCTTCAAAACACACCCATTCCAAGTAAAAATAATTTGCTTATAATAATTAAGAATGGGGCTTGCTAGCACAGAGCTTTTTTACTACAGTTTGAGAATTACAGGATGGTCATTTTGGCAGTGATGATAATCTCTTAGAGACTGAAGAATTAATAGCTAGATAAATAAATAGTGGCAAAAAGTACTTTGGATTTCAGTATTATCTCACTTCCAATTTTGGAAGAGATTTTGGTTCTCCTACAAAGATAATTACTAATCATAACTTGCAGATTCATTTATTTTATGATGCATGCTAAAATACTAGGAGAAGAGTTTCAGAATTTGGATTTTGGCCTCCTCTTCCTCTCAAATGTTGAAAATTCATTAAGTGTGTGGTTTTGTCATGAGACTTATTTTAATTTAAAAATAGAAACTTCTCAAATATCCGTGCTTTGGATTGTCTTCCAGTATTAGAT
This sequence comes from Tinamus guttatus, assembly GCF_059628265.1. Lineage (NCBI taxonomy): Eukaryota > Metazoa > Chordata > Aves > Tinamiformes > Tinamidae > Tinamus > Tinamus guttatus. The sequence continues at coordinate 541,927 of NW_028288719.1, read as the reverse complement.
GTAGCTAGGTTAGATGTAGCTACCTACATCTAAGTCATCTTTATCAATACAGTAATATTTGAAGTATATCAATTGATTATACTTCATTCAAATTTTAACCATCCCCTGATCATTAGTTAAAATCCTATTGCTTGTTCTTTGAGGGATAGCTGGGTGTTTTGATGGTCTTCTGGAAAAAACAGAGTCTCTTAATGTTGAGCACACAAAAGTTGAAAACCAATCCATCATGATAATCACTACAAAATTCTCCTTCTAATTCTGTGATATGCTTATTTTGAAAGAAGGAACTTTTTATGTCAGCAAAAGTTCAAAGTGGGCTGGCCAGTGCGGCTTGGGCTGGGCTGCTGAATGACTGTGCCATCAGCCTGGGGCATTTGAATATTATGCAGCAGCAGCTTACCAGCGTTAACTTGCCATGGTTAGGGCTATAAGTATGAAAAAGGTCTGGATTGTGCAGCTCCAGGGTTAGACCTTCATGTTCTTGAACATCTTTCCCAGCCTCGGCGCAGGTTGAAAAGGCTCTGTGACTCCTGTAGTCTTCAGGACAAGCTGGTACTTCTGACTTAAAAATCTTACTCCTAGCTTTGGCTGACTCCAGGTTGTTTTTTAGGAACATAAACTAAAGTTATCATCTAAAGATCATCTAATTATCTTCAGATAATTACTGTAGATTATGGAATATGATTGTTAATTATTTTAGGAAAATAGTGTAAAATGACTAATACCATCCTAAAACTCAAGAGGCAGTATCAGAAAACCAGGAAGAGAAATTAAACCTTATTTTCACAGTAGATGATGCCTCAACTGGTGGGAAATACGAGAGAGCAACTGTCAATAGTCATTTCCTTCAGTATTTTGTGAGCAGTTTGCATGTGACACTTGACCTTCATTTAGTCACCTTCCATACTGTAATAGGTTTGAGTGTGGTCGTACGCCTACCTTCTGCCACATGACCAGGGACTCTGTGCACACAGTTAAACGTATTTCAGTCGCACAGTTTTACGAATGCACATGTCAGTCCTGCTGCAGATACATTTTTGATACTTGATGGGGGAAAAGCTGCAGGTGCTCCCAAGTCATTTTCAGCTTAGGCCGCTACTAAGTTGAAAAAATGACCTACCCACTCTTTGCAGCTCTTGAAGGCCCAAGCCTCTTCAGGAACAGCCAGCTGGGAATAGGTGGTGGTTTGGATGTATTGTTTTGGTAAGCCATAAATTAGGCTCCCCACCTAAAATATCCCAGGAAGAACAGATTTATCTTAAATCTCAAATTAATTCTGTTCTTCTCAAAACTGAATGCAATAATACCAAAGTATTCTAAACAGCATGCTGCTGAATGTCAAGTCCCAGTATAAATCTTCGGATAGGAAGATCAGATTATCTTTGGATAATGTTTGTATAAACTGAATAGTTATCAGACAATGCAGAAAATGGTTTATCTCCATGAATTTCCTTGTCCAGCAGTCTGCATTCTCCGTCTGTTTGGATTCACTGAACAAATTGAGGTGTTTTAGACTGATTTGTCAGCTCTGTACAAAGCCCATCTATTTGGCACTATGGCATATATAAAGTAGTCTTGTGAAATCTAGCTCCATTGAGCTGGGCTTCTTGCATATGAAAAGTACATTGTATTTGGATTTTGTTTGTTTTTCTCCCTCTTCTCACTGTTTATTTCTAGGGAGTCTGTGGCTGGTATGTTTTCATGATCATTTGCAGAGTTAATTAGTGCTGTTGTGGGTTACATCTCCATTAGAACGGAGAATCTGTATGTCCCTGTGTGCAAGTGCAGACACATTTTGTCCAAGGACCAGGTTTAATATTCATAAATTAATATGGAGCCAACAGTGAGTGAATACAAACCTCGGGATATAAGGTGTCATCTTGGGGAAAAAAAAAATCTGAAATGTCATTTAATCTGATTAGTCTTCTGAGAAGCCTGAATTATTTTGGGTGGAGTTGCCAAAGTGAGGATCTTGCTTTGATACTGTTTGCTTACAATTGGTGGAGTAGCTACGCATGTGCTTTCTTCTTTCAGAGCTCGGATGACAAGAGATGGGTAAGGTATTTTGGTATGCATTTGGAGAAAGGGCTGAGTGGTTGTGTGTACCTTATGTGAAGTTACTCTTGCTTTTTGTGTCTTAAATTTTATGCAGCAGTCTGCCAGAATGAACTAGTTTTCTGAACAGGCAGATATATTTAACCAAACATGTAGTGTTACTTTAATTAGCTTAGTAATGAGGACATAGAATTTAATCAGTGTATTTAGATTATCCAGTAAAAATATAAAATGAAATTCATATTATATGGCTGAAACTTGGAACATATTTCTAGACGTTGTATAAAGAAAATATAAGAAATAGAAAAATACTAAGTTCTTTATATGTATTTTTCTTCTGAGATCAGGTAATCTTCCTCAGCAATAGAATTTTTGCCGTAAGAGGTGATGATGAGATCATGCATAGTAGAAACTACTAGAAACTAATGTTGCATTTCATTCTAGTGAATGGATGCAATATATAACTGACAGTGTCTGTCTGGTTTTAAGAAGCTATAAACTCCCATGGAAACTAAAAAAACAATGCGTATCTTCTGCTTTCTTTGCTTGTATGATTTTCTGTGGCCATCATTGTTTATTATGTAGAGGCTTGATTTAAGTTTAAGTTCAGAATGTTGCTACTGTTTATTAAGTTTCTAGTCAGATTGACCTGTCTGACTCACATCCTTCGTTTTAATGCCTTGCATAAAAAGGGGAAAAACAGGAATCGAAATGTCTGCATGTGGGAATCCACACCTTGGTTTATGTGTTGTTAGCAGTATGAGAGACAGAATGTGATTTTCTTTTGCATTGTCTTTGGTCAGAACAATTTGTCACACATCCTTTGCTTCATTGAAAAAATCTTGACAGCTCCCAGTCAGTCAGGTGACTGTACCAATTAAAGTACTCTGTTTGTCTGCGGAAGCACTTGTTAGAGATCCTCACATCTCTGTATCAGTTATTCAGCTAAGAACTGACACTCTGTTATGTTGAGAATAATACTTGGTAAGTACTGCACATAAGCTGAACTATATTTCTTTGTGTTTTTGAAGAGATGAGATTGGATTAATACCCTGCCCAGAAGCCAGGTATAACCGGAGCCCTATAGTCCTGGTGGAAAACAAGCTTGGTGTGGAGAGCTGGTGTGTCAAGTTTCTTTTGCCGTATGTCCACAATAAACTTCTTCTCTACAGACAAAGAAAACAATGGCTGAACAAGGATGGTGAGTTACTCGGTTGCAAAGTGTCATGTGATTCTACAATAAAATCTTTTACTTTTTGTACTTTTTCACACTACACTGACCATTCTTAAGGTCACATTAACCTTCTGTGCAGGACATCATAGTGACCTAAACATGCTGCAGTGCTGAAAATGCAAATTCACTCTCTTTTGCCCAAGTTGGAATAGATAAAAGGAGATTTTACCCTTGAGTGGTTTAGGAAAATAATGTTTCTGTCTAAAGAAGAATTTTGTCCTACTTTCCTAAATCAGAACAGTTCTAATGTTGTGTGATTCTGGGCAACAATTCTGATATTTTCCATATTTAGGAGTCCCAGAATTCATGTGCCTAAGCAATTTGGTAATTAAAGTCCTTTTTTTTCCCCCCTTTATCTTTTTTATCTTTTTTTTAAATTCTCTTTGGTTTTGCTTTATATATTTGCTTTGATTTTGTGAAAAAAAAAGTATATGTTTTTTATTTTGAAAGTTACCTGATGTAAAATGTAGAAAAGTTCCACTTCATTTACCTTTATCATATCTGCAATTGAGAGATATTAAAAAGATGGAATAAATACTAGTATTTTGAGAAGACAAAATAGAAAACGTACACAAAACAACCACAACTCACAATGTAGTATATTTCTCTTATACTGCTTCTTTAAATACTGCCCCTCAGGCTTTTATTTGTGTAAAATTGAAATAGTAACCATCAATACTTTTAATAGATGCCCAATTTAAATATGTAGGTAATCTTTGAACTTTCTTTTGGGCAATTTATGTGTTTCAGTAGGCACTTAAGCTGTTTATTAGGTGTTTAGGTACTTTGCTAGTTCAGGGATGGGTAAGTTGAAGAATTTTCGTTATATGTTTAGGTAGTGTATCAGTAGTTGCAAGCATTTAATCACATTAGAAACATTCATGTCATTGCAACAGGTTGATTTTCAAGGAGGAATGTTTTATTATGGGGGTGGAGAAAAAGTCCATAACCACACACCGTGAAATACAAAGTTGAGGTACTTCTTTGAAGTATTTTTCAAGTATCACTGTAAGAGTCAAGTGTAAAATTTGCCCTGCACCCTTAAGATTTTTTCACTACAGTAATGTGATAACATAACCTGTTCTTCAATGTGCGAACATCATGGGAAACACAAATTACTTTGTTGGATATGCATGACAGCAAGTCATTCTGCAAGTATATTAAGTGGAAAGGTGTTCAACTTTTTGGTCCATTTTTTAATTATTGCCTAACACTTATTTTGCTGAAAAACATCTCAACTGAGATAGCTGATGTCACTTTTCACTAATATATTTTTCATTAATGTGTTCCATTATTGCTTTATACAGCATTTTTTTTACTTTGTGTTTTACAATCATGTGAACTGAGCAACAAGAGATTGAGAGATATTCTCCTCGAGGAATGACTGTCTTTACGGGAAATCGGGTGGAATTTAGTGTGGTTTATTTAGTATCTTAAATGTGAAATTAGTGAGAGGGAATCTGACCAAACATTTTTGGCAGTAAATGCATGTTCCGTTTTGAAGAATTATTTGTCTCATTCTTACTTAATCATAAAATTATCACATATATTAAAAAAGTGATTGCAGGAGCAGATCAACTGAGCTGATCTTTTGTCTCCTAAGGGCAGAGGTTAAGTAAATATACTGGACATACTGAAGGCTGTCAGTGTGTTTTATGTTGAGAGGCCTCATGCACTCTGCTTTTTACAGTCAAACTGCTTGATGGATGCAGTGTAATGCAAAGGGAATAGGAAAGAATTGACAATGATATTACTCCCCCATTGTCAGTTATCACATATGTCAGTCTTGTTTTTTAAGACACTCCTAAAACTTGTATATGGCTACAGTTTGTGCCATATTTAAAAGGACATAAAGTAGTACAGATACTTCTGTTTGTTCTTTATATAGTGAATTAGTCATAATATCTCAATATGAGGCAAATCAGTTAAGAGTAAATTGAAAGTATTGTCTGCTATGTAGCAATAAGGCAGTACATCATCCCGATCCATGGATTTCATTTGCCTAGATGTAGTTTTATACTGTGTATAAGATGTAGTTTTATACTGTGTATATATATACTTTTCATAACTGTATAGTGTAGAGAAGCCATCTGCAGCTCAGGGTTGTACTAAAATAGCATGATTTTTTATGTCACTGTCATTTCCAAGCTTTTGAATTTTGCTCAGATAATTCTGTGTTTATGATTATACTGCAGATCTGCCATTTGAATCACTTAAATTCTCAAAAGTCTTGCAATCCTGTCCCACTTCAAGAAAATGCTGTATTTTTGATTATAGCATTACAGGTAAAGGTTATCAACTTCCATTTCCAAACCTCTTGGATATGACTTCTGCTAGCACAATATAAATTTATTTTTTAAGACAAGAAGAAGGATGCTAAATTGGCCACATGCCCCTCTTAAATTAAACTAGCCTTTTTTATGGAAAAGGATTTAGTAGTATTTTTACAGTGACCTCCAGAGCCAGTGGAGAAGAGACTTTCAGGAAGGGCAAGATCTGGGAATGCAGTGAGAACATCTTGGTTATATGTGAATCACTATTAATTGTTGTGCTGTGTTTTTGTTCTGTTTAATCCCTTAGAACTGATAGATATCACCTGCACGCTGCTGCTACTGAACCCAGATTTCACCACTGCTTGGAATGTAAGGTATGTTGCACTCAGCCACCTTAAGTGTCAGTCAGCCATCAGCTTTAAGTGGTATTGGATGTCACAGCAGCAGCTATGGATGACGCAGCTTTTCAGCTAGGAAATACTAAAAGAGTTTTTAAAAAATCTATTATTTATCTCTGTCAGGTAACTCAAAATAGGTTTTGTTTGTGTTTTTCCCCCCTTGAGTGTAGGCTAAAGACAGTATCATCGCAGGTAAAAGCACAGTTTGGTCTGTGTTTTTTGGATAAATTGCATAGAAGTGCCATTGTTCTGTCAGTTAAGGAAGGCAATTTATAATTGTATGTATATTTAGCTGTACATACTCTTTGCCTTAAATCATGTAGCATCCAACTGATGTCCTCTGTGCTCTCTCACTGTTCTCATTTAGCACTCTTTGAATGTTCTACCTAAGTCCTTTTGACATAACTGTTCTATTTACTACTCTTATCCAAACAGCTCATGAAAGCTGAATAACACTCAGTTAGTACTCTGTCATGTAGATACACTGTGAAAGAGGAGGGGAAAGATAAATGCTTTAGTCTACACATTTTGCACTACCTTACTCTCCTTTTTCTCCTATGGGGTTTGGTTTAGCTTAACTGTTTCTAATGCTGCAGTACCTTGCTGTTCAGGAGTCTTTATGAAAGAGGAGAGGAATTTGCTTTCCTATTCTTACCCTTGCCAAGAAGCAACAGTTCTTTACAGCCTTGTAGTCCCACTCACCGCATCTTCTTTAGCGTGCACAGGTAGAGAAATATTTGCTTTATCCTAAATAGGTAAACTTAGGGACAGTCTTAAAAGAATAGTTTTAAAGGGGTTGGAGAGTAGACAGGAGATTATATCTTGACAGAAGATTATATCTTAGTGTCTGGGAGGATTCTCAATGTTAAAAATAGACTTTTTGCAGTTAAAATGCTCCTTTGCAGTAGGAAAAATGAACATAATGACCTAGAAAGGTGTTATCTCTGGGAAGCCAATAGCCCTAGGTAATGCAAATTCATTTCTTCTTTCATGGCTGGTGTAGTTTCCGAGTATTCTCTAGTGACCTTATTTTTCAGTTGTCTCGGGTCTAAGAAAAGGAGTGTGAAGCTGACAAAAAGAACTTACTATCGTGAAAAAGTGTATATATATATATACATATATATATGATATACTGCCGTGTAGATATAAAGTGATAAAAATGAAAGCAGCATCATGTCTAAATACTAGAACTACTGTAACAATGATATCTTGTTGCTACTGAAAAATGAATTCAGATTTTCATTTTATTACTTTTTAAAATGTAAATGCATGGCCTATATGTCCATCCTTATTAGAGAGTGCTTTTTTCTACTTGACAGCTGAGAGAGCTTGCTAGGACATTCACTAGATGAATAGTGTAAAGTTGCACATGGAATAAATGTATTTAGGGTTATAAATGAGGATTGTTTTCTATTCTCTGATCATGTTTCACTCTTTGAGTGTGTTTGAATTACCTGTGTAGTGTTCAGAGAGAGCCTCATGTTGTACCAACCATTCATCAGCAGTTGTGCAATATAACTTTTAGTCTACCCTGATTATGACTAGGGTAACTGAATCTAAACGTACACTAAATCTTAACTTGCACTGGTTTATGCTGTAGCTGGGAGGTGGCTTTTTTGAAAGTGAGGCATCGTTAAGTGGTATGACCTCAGCTGAAACACCTGATGCTCTCAAGTTCTGATGAAATACCTACTAAATGCTACTTATCACCAGATTACAGATCAAACTACTAAACATGTCTGGAATTTAGTGTCTTAGACTAGAATATAGACTATGTTCCACACAGATGTGCAAACAATGACCTTACATAGAGTTAGAATCAGATTGGAGCTTAATTGTGTGCAATTTGCACTCAGCCTGCAGTAGAATGATAGTTTTATTTTTGCTTAGCAGGTCTTTCTTGCATCAGATCTGTCTCATATTTTTCACACAGAAATTCCTCTTTTTTTTATCTCGAGGGGTGTGTCATGTACTCTAGGAACCCTAAAAAAAAAAAAAGAACAGTGCAATAATTATTTACCAAAATTCTATAACAGCAACCTTTCCTGTGTAGCAACCGTGTCTGTAGAGCATGGTATTGTTTCATTTTAGGCTGAGATAAATGCTGCTTCCTATGTTGAATTCTCTGCTAAGATATTTACGTCTGAGAGCTTCACAGGTAGCAACAGAACCAGCAGCATTGAATTTGAAGAGACAGAAAAATGGTTGTTTGAAACAACAAGAGAACTGAACAAGAAGTAATTGTTAGCGTGCTTGCCAAAGCATGCTAAGAAAGATAAGATGTGTAAATATTTTTTGGTACTCAGAGGGAACTTAGCAGCCCCTTGGAAAAAAAGAAATAGAAAATACTGCTTAGTCAACAAAATAACCTGTTTATACCGAATGGAAAAGAAAAGGAAAAAGCATTTGCGACCATTTATCACTTTGTCAGTTACCTTCTGGTTTTGGAAGTTGAAAATCTTCCCAGTTAAAATGACCAAAATGCTTCTGTAAGTGATTGCAAAGGAATTGTTACAGAAATGCGTGCAGAGAACTAATATATGTATATATTTTTGATGATGTACTTGCTGAAATATACAATTAGTCAAAATTCTGAAGGCTGAATCATTATCTGTTATTCAAGTGGCAAATGTAAACTGGAAATTATATACCCCAAGTTAGATACTCAGTTAAAAGAGTCTCAAAGTTTATTTGGGGTTATATCATACTTCAGTTATGCCTGTGCCTGATACTTCTTACTTGTGAATGGGAGGATTGCATGTTTAAAGACGTTAAGGTATAAAAAGCCTTTTTTGCTGTGGCAGTGAAACCAAATGTTTTCTATAAAATTCCTAAATTTGCTCTCAGTTTTGGAAAGTTGGAGAGTAAGTATGTGTGAACAATGCTTCAGTATAGGAAGAACAATATTGCTACTGAGAGTTTACATTTTGAGAGGTAGCTAGACTGGTAATTTCAATCAGTGTTAAATATGTACTTTTTTTTTTTTTTTTTTTTTGAGTGGCCACTTTTTTTTTTCCTCTGTTCTTTGGCCATTTTATTAATTTCTAAATTTCTAAATTATTAATTAACCACAATGATTATTAACTAACATTTTTTAGCAAATTGTCACCTTTTACATTGCAGTAATGGGCCAGTTCTCCTTCCTCCTGCAATACTTCCATTCCCTGAATCTTTCTCTAGGTTGTTTTGCAAAGGCAAAGGACTGAAACAGTGTAGTGCCTGAATTGTCTGGCCGGTCTCCCATTCTTGACTGATACCTCTTGTGCGTCTAATAAAAATATTGGTCTGCTGCTTCAGATAAAAACAAATGTTCCTGTAACTACGTTTTCTGAGCTCTTTGAGCATTTTTCTGCTGGCTTTGCTAGAGATCAGGTGCAAAACATATTCAGGGTTTTGTTCAGCCATTCATTCAGAAGCAACAGATGTGTCAAGGCTACTGCCCTCCTTGTGTTCTCTGGGATCTTGCAGTCAATAAAGGCATTGTATACATTGTAACCATTTTTTTTCTTGCATGCAAATAATGCATTGTTTAATCTTATCACTGCCACCATTAGCGCCTGGGTCAGTGGGTAGGTAGTAGTTCAATTAAAGCAATGCAAAACCAAATCTAACAGAGTACGTCAGTTTCCCATGAAAACGAATGAATCCTGCAGAGCCATCCAAGAACAAATAATGCCAGTAAATATTCTCTTCAGAAGACTATTTCAATTTACTTGTGCAATTTAGTCCATAACTTTCAAACCATGTTGTATGTTCTATGTCAGCTGCTGGAGGTTCTGGGAATTCAGTGTTCCGTGTCTACATATGTAAATTTGCAATTTACTGAACCAACTCTCATCTTCATTTCACAGTAGCTAGTTACTAGATATGGACACTAATGTCTGTGGAGTGCACAAAGACAGGAAAGTGTTTAAAATACGTTTGAGAAGGGCAGTAAGAGTTTTAAATTACCCTAGCAAGTCAAAGAGGATGTAGCACGGGGAGCCTCATGAGGGGGGAAATAAGAAGGTGGGCTTTTTACTTTGATAACTTAGACGAGCACTTGATGGTGAATTTTAAGTTTTGTTAGGGCAAGTTCTTTATTTTCTTTTTCTTAAAGCCAGAAGTTACGTTTTACATTTAAGTACATTTGCTTGTCTGGTAAGATCTAAAACTTTCTACACAATTTCACATATTTTCTCCTTCTTTTAAATTTGGAGATCCTGAACCATGCATGAAAAATATACTTAAAGATTGCGTGTGTGGAGATTAAGATGCAGGCTTTTTTATTTCAATTTGTTTTTGTTGGGCCTGGTTAAATAGGGTGTGCCCGATATAGTGAAGTGGAATGGGTTAATATCTTGAGGGCTTTTTAAAGTCTTGCAATTTGATAGTGATGATGTATTTTGCTGCAAAACAAATCCCATTGTAACTGTTTTTGTTTTGGGGTTATATATTTTATTCATATAAATTTATTTTATCTTTTGTAGGAAAGAATTAATACTGTCTGGCACTTTAAATCCACTTAAGGATTTGCATCTTGGAAAACTGGCATTAACCAAGTTTCCAAAGAGCCCAGAAACATGGATTCATAGGTTTGTTTTTGTTGGCTTGTATTGTCTCCCCAAATTTAAACTCTTTTCACAGTTTTTCTTCTGTTAGGAAAGCGATAGATGAAGGACATGTAGAAATATAGCAGATTATTTGATCCAGGCATAAAATTGAGTGCTTTGGCTTCTGAGGACACTTTTCTGTATTTTGTATTAAACTAAAATCCTATGCACCATTTTTTGTCGTATATTTTTAAAATGGCTTTGGAGGGGGGATTACATTTCCTTGTGGCTTATCATTTCTTGCAGCATCTAAAACTTTCACGTTAAGAGTTCTGATTGAATAAATATTTATTATTACTTGAATCAGTGTTTTTTTTTTCCTAATTTAATTTCATATTGCTTATTTACAAACATTCCAGAAAGATGAAAAACTGCTAATTTTCGTAACTGAAGTTAGACTCTATTCTGGTCCATTACGTGATGAATTTTTTCTTGTTTAACTTATGCAGTGTTATTAAGTCATCATTGTTACTGAGCACTGAAATGACAAAGCACTTTTTTTTGAGGAGATAGCCTGGTGCATTTGAGTAATAATGGAGTTTTCAGTTGTGATGGAGTGTGTATAAAACACCTGTAGCACAATGAGTGAAGTATAGATATGTTGTTCATGTAATATGTAATTAACATTCCTGGTTTATGTGTATTTTTATATATATTTCAACATGCTCATTTGCACTTTTGTATGTTTACATTTTGTGTGCTCCGTGTCAGAAAGGCAGAAAGTTTATACCCCCCATGAAAGGATTCAAATATTTTTATTGAACCATTTTTTCGACTCATCTTTAAACTTTGTTTTAATGTTACAGAAGTTTCTAAAAGAGATACTTCTCAAATCTCATCCAACGAACTATAGCAGTGTTCTTTCTAAATATGCTCTTTCCTTTGAGTAAATAGCTGTGACAACTTACAGTGAGTGAAAAAACAGAAATACAGCTGAGCTTTAGATTATTGTGGAATGTGATAGCAAAGCTTTCAGTATGGGAATAGTTCAGCTCAAGCCTCTAGTTAGAACTTAGCTCAAATAAAGGAAGTCTCAGTAAAGCTTACTTGATCAATATAAATGAAAAAATATACTTTTTTTTTAATTCTGCTCACATCATTAATGCTGTATACCATTTAACCAGACGATGGGTGCTGCAACAACTAATTCAGGAAAACTCCTTGCCCACTCTTGTGACTAAAGGAAATTTGGAAGCAGCACCTGTGGAAAGAGTTCACCAACTAGTGCAGGAAGAAATGGATGTCTGCTCTGAAGCTGCTGGGAGATATCCAAGCAACTACAATGCCTGGTCACATCGCATCTGGGTTTTGCAGCACTTGGGAAAGCTGACTGTCAAGGTAAAACATAGTAATGAGTAAAGTTTTAAGTTCTGGCTTTAAACAACAACAAAAAAAAAGGTTTGTCAACAGATCTGTGACGTGAAGGGAGAGTATTGTTTTCAGTATTGTTAGAACAGGCAAATGGGCGAATTAATGCAGCAGTTGGGTTTGGGTGCTCTTAGATTTTTCTTGCCAAAGTATATAGCCATTGGTATTTAGTCCTAATGAAATAATATAATAGACTGTGAGGGCTGAAACAAAAAAGTGACAGAGAACATGAAATTTCTAGTGCGGAAATTGAAGTTCCTAATAGAATAAAAGTTATGTGACTGTTGCTATATGTAAGTGATTTCTTGTTATGCTGTCTTTATTCTGCCTTTTTATGGTGTCAGAATGTTCAATGTTAGGAACAAAACTGTTCAAATTTTAAAGCAAGTGTAATTGTGCCTGTATCTGCTTTCTTCAGGTCCAAGAACATCTTCTGGCAGACCTTTTACTGAGTGCTGTTTCAGCACCAGTGAGGATGTCTTGTGCACTCTGAAAAAATTCAAGTTACATCAGACACCAATTTTAAGTAGAAGTAATTGTCGTGACATGATCTAAAATTACAGAAGCAGTTTTATGACATTGTGGTTTCTAAGCTGGTAGGAGAATTCACTGTTTATATTGGGCTGAGACCATCACTCTCACTTTTAGCAGAAGTCATTGTTTTTTGTCATCATACAAATACATAGTGGAAGGGGGTAATTAATTGGCATTTGTTGAGTCTGTAGAGCCATTATTTTTACGTGTTACGGGCCAGCTAGGGACTGATGTTTTTTGTGGATTGTTAAATGACAAGCATTAGAAATTGTGTTCTGAGTTCAGCAGTAAATGGGAAGTATGATACAGACTAGGACAGCTAGCCCAGAATCAGGTCTGATTGACAAAGTAAGTTTGTATAAAAAGGAAAATTATGGAAAATTCAGAAGAATTACAGGATGAGAGTAGATTGGAGGTTAGAAGTCTGTTAAAAGCTAATGTTTTTTTATTTATCTGAGTAGATCACATGTTAATCTTTGCTAGCTCTATTAAAAAGGAAGAAAGGAGGAAGCAGAAAAAAGCACTATTAATTAACTTTTTTTTTTCCTTTACTTGACAGTAGTTTGAAGGTGATGATAACATCTTGCGTGCTTTTTGTATCTGCTTTTCCTTAACGATTTAAATAGAAAGTTTTCAAATTGATAGAAATAGCTCTGTTAGGCTCATAATTTGCCTGGTGCTTTTATTCATTGTCAGTTATGGATGCTTTATATAATGATTGGGCCATAACATGGCTGTAAAGGAAGTGTGTTAAATTCATTAGATCACTACCAAGCCCGGCTGCCTTGGCAGCAGTTCCCCTACTGGTCTGCCTTTTATCCTTGTTACTAAGGAAGTGATTATTCTGTCTGTTTTAATCCAACTGGCTTTCATGCCTTTTAGCAGTATTTTACTAGTGTTACTACTCGTGGAATAATGTGTTGAACCTATTGGGCAGCTCCTCCATGTCAATTCCACATTGTTCTACTGCAGTGGTGATGCATCTCCTCAAATGACCTTGCATGGGTACTAGGAATGCAGGAAGCCTAGGAAACAGCATGGAACATAGTGTGATCATTTTGTTCTTATTTCTAAAACACAGTATCTTTCTAGGGAACTTCAAAAATATTAGTGAGTATTTGCATGATTTTGATATGGTGGAGGAACAAAAAATGAATTCAGAGGGAAAACATAACAGATTTTCAAAAAAAAAATTCCTCTTGCTTAATATTTTATTTGTCTAGGCAGTCAGTTGTGTGTATAAATATCTAAAAAAAAAAACTGTAAGTGTTATTTAGGTGAAAAACTGGACTTGTGATAAAAAGGCAGTCGATAAAACAATGATTCTTCAGTCATTTAATTCTTAAAACTCTGCCTCAAATTAGAGCCCCTTGTATTATTTAAGTCCGCGTTAACATACAAACTTTGTTTATAGATTGATTTTTCTTTTTTTCATTAAGCATTTTTATTTTGTGTGTATAAAATACATGCCCCTTTCTCCCACTGAAAGCATAATGGGCATGTGTAATTATGGAAACTTCTCCAACCATTAATTAATAACCAATTAATAAACCAGTAGGTTTATTAATTATAAAGCTCTCAGATTGATTTAGGTTGTTTTGAGTTTGTTTTTGAGTTTATTTCTGAAGACTGCTTGAGGTTTTTAGTTTTTGTTGTTGTTTTGGTTTTGGAATCCTCCTGGTTCCTGAACTAAAACAGTTTTGAATTAAGCTAAGAGTTTGAAACTGGGTGGAACTTTTCTTCCAGGAAAAATATGTGAAATAAAGGAGGGGAAAGTTAGGCACTTCGTAAGGTTTTCTTAAAAAAAAAAAAACAAAACTGATATTTTGTCACTTTTACGCAAGATAATAAAACATATTCAATCATGTTTAAATATAAATAACTTGATTTTCCTGTAGTATTTGAATGATATTATCTGGTTTGCATAGATTTGGAATAATAGTAGTATTCAATTTGAATTTATCAAGAATAGATGATTCCAAATCATTTGAATTCTATTCTATTATTGGAGTACATGCATCATAAAGGATAAAAGGATAAAACACTTCAGTTAAGTGTTTATGTCGTCTTACATGATGCTGCCCTTAGCTAATGAGGAGTAATTTGGATGTGGAGAACCTACTCTTAATGTGGGTGAAGAGTTAATTGGAATAATGTAAGATACTTTTTGTCTTACAGCATACTGGTGTGCTCTGAGTAGCTCATAAAGTGCTTTTCCCCTAGTTTGAAATAGACAATAAAATGTAAGTAGTAAGTTTTTTTCTGTAATCATTCCACTATGGATTTTTTTTTTGAATGACTAGACCGCCAAAGCTTCCTGTTTTTTGAGTGAGAGGAGACTGGTGTATTTATCTTGTTATTCGTATAAAGATTTTTCCCCAACTGGGCTCCCTTTTCATCTCTCAGTTGTCCCAGACTGAAAAGGAAGTTCTGGGCTTCTGTTTGTGGTGGTTACCACATATAAAAAAAAAGAGGAGAGGAAGGAAGAGTATAAGAGGAAACTAAAATCCAGGTTCAAGGCAGAGAGTAACACTGAATGCACTTTGTGGCAAGATACCAATTCCGTTATACTCTGTTTACCACCTAAGATGAAAGAGGGTTCTTGGGAGAAGTGTCAGTAATGGAGAGGAAGATGTTTTCATGTCATTTCCGCTTTGGTTCATGGAAAAATAACAAAGGACTAGCTCTGTGTAGTGTTGAAATGGAGATCTCTGTTGACTTGAGAGAAAAAAAAAGGGGGGGGGATTTAATTAAAGACAGCTGTTCGTGTTAGCCCTTAGTTTTTTTTTTTTTTTTTTTTTTTTTTAACCTCAGAGCATCTTTCATTGTTACCAAACCTCCTAGAGGAGAGGCTTTGTTTTATTAATAAATCTCAAAGGATTTGAAGATTTTTTTTGTCTTGCCTTTTCTAAAAGAGGTATCAAAGTTCAGATAAGGGATGCTGCTGGGAATTTATCCTTTATCCTGTTTTATACATTGCTCAGTAGCTTAAAACATGTCAGTTGGATAATTGCGAGATCTGAGTAGCACATTATGTGCTTATCATCTCTTCCCAGTGAGTAAAGGCTTGTTTCTGGGTTTTTGGGGGGTTTTTTTGCCTTTTTTTTTTTTTTTAACTTACATGCCACTAGAGCCTTGTGTTGTTTTAGTAGAATCTTAAAATAGAAGTGTTCAGTAACTTAAGATAGTAACTCTAGATGTGTTGAGAAGAAAGAAACTAGTCACATCGTTTAAAGTGCAGGACAGAAAATTGAGTTTTTGCTTGCTTTAGAGACCATGCATGATGGCATGATGGATTATTTGATAATGCACATCAGTTTGCTTATCTGTAAAAAGAAGATTGTACTGCTCTGTCTTGTTTAAACAAAGAAAGCCTGCCTGCTGTCTTTCTGAGGCATATTTATGCTGTTTCTATTTGCTCCAATACCTTTTAGAATAGGTATGATTTCATTTCCCGGAGACTGTCTGTTGTGCTCAGGAGAAGGAGAAAAAAAAAGTACTTCTAGCTATAATTCTACCTGTAAAACATTATCTGTATCTGTCAAACTTACGAAGTGAAGGATGCAGCCTAGAAAAAGCTATGAAAAGGGAGACTGTGCCAGTAGGGTTATGTCCAGAGTTCATAAAAGTAAATGAAAAGGGTACAGTTTTAAATTCATCAGAGAGTTTAAAACAGAGGAGGAACAATATGAAAAAAAAAATGAGTCCTTTAAATAGTACATCCATTAGCTATAGTAAGAGAAAATAAAGCAAAATATACCCTGTCCAGTACCAGATTTGTATGTCTTCTTAGAAATAAGTGCTACTTAGGCTACTGAAGGTTTAAAAAAAGAACAAAAATTATTTGGTGCCAAATATATTTTAATGCATCTGCAGCAACAGTGTATGAATTTATCACAGTTCATTCAAAAGTCTTTCTGAGTTTACCCATTAGCTATTTTGAATCAAGCAACTTAATTATGGACGTACAGTCCTGTATTCTACATGTCCTAGGACTTAAAACTCAGTGACTACTTTAAATTCTTTTTCACAGAATCACAGAATGGTTGAGGTTGGAAGGGACCTCTAGAAATCACCTAGTCCAACCCCCTGCTCCAGCAGGGACACCCAGAGCACGTGGCACAGGTTGGCATCCAGGTGGTTTGAAGATCTCCAGAGCAGGAGACTCCACAACCTCTCTGGGCAGCCTGTTCCAGGGCTCTGTCACCCTCACAGGAAAGAAGTTCTTCCTCACATGGAGGTGGAACTTCCTGTGGTTCAACTTGTACACATTAGCGCTTGACCTTAGTGGTGTCATAGGCCACCACAGAAAAGAGTTTGGCCCCATCCTCCCTACATTTCTCCCCTCAGGTACTTACGTATTGTTCAGATCCCCTCTCAGTCTCCTCATCTCCAGGCTAAACAGGCCCAGCTTGCTTAGTCTTTCCTCATATGATAGATGCTCCAGTCCCTTAATCATCTTTGTTGCTCTATGCTGGAATCTTTTTGGAAAATATAAAGTATAAACTCCTGTAAATCTCTCTTTTTATTTAATAGCTCCTGCTCTCTGACATGCGTCACCTGGCAAGATTCCATGTAACTTCTCTCAAAATAATCTTTATTCATAGCCACTTTGAGACTTTAAACCAGTGCCTATTTATTCTTTTTCTTTCTTTCTTTTTTTCTTTTCTTTCTCTCTCTCTCTCTCTCTCTCTCTCCCCCCCCCCTTCCCTCCTCCCGCTCGCTCTCTCTCCCCCTCTCTCCTTGATCCTCTGACAAGGTTTCTGAGACTTCTGCATTTTCAGATTTGAAAAAAGTGTAAATGTTCAGGGATGCCTAGATATCTGTGGACAAGGATGATGGATCATTTAATTTTTCTGTGTCTGTTTTAGAACTGTTACCACAGTGACTAATTTCTGAGAAACTGTACTGGAGTGTACCTCAATATGGAAAAGTTTTAGTAAATTCCTACTGTTTGCTGATTGATTTCTATTAATGCTTTTTGTTTCAGGTTCTTCTTGATGAACTTTCTTCCACTAAATGTTGGGTGTCCACACATGTTTCAGACCATAGCGGGTTTCATTATCGCCAATTCTTACTGAAGTCCTTGATAGGCAGAACTGTGCCTGACAATAATATACAAGTACAAAAACAAATGGTAAATGAGCAAAACTCTGTCCTTCAAAAGGAGGAGGAAAGTGAGGTGGCAGAGGCTGCCTATGCAGAAGAACAGAGTGTTGATCTTCCCCATCATCTAAAAGAAGAGTTAGAACTCTGCACTGATTTGATTGATGCTTACCCAGGGCATGAAACTTTGTGGTGTCATAGGTAAGAGAACTTTGTCAAAAATGTTGTTCTGGTGATTGGACTGTTCTTTACTTAATGCTTTCAGAATATATATATGTGTATATATATAGTTCAGAACTTAGAACGTACTGCTTGGTAGCAGACTGAGTAGCATTTGATTTTTCTCTTGAACCTTCTCTAGAGCTATTGATGGGAAAATTTGATTGGCCTTAAGCATTTGGTGGGCATAAGCTCTGTGTTCTCTCCAGAGGGCAGTTGGTGCCAGGGACATCTTTACAGTTAATCAGCCTCCACAAGCTTGATGATGTTTAAAAGGACAAAAAATAGACAAAAAGTGGACCAAATACAAAATACCTCTGTATTGCTAGCTGGGTACCTGTGCCTGACTGGGTATGAGTAGCAGCAATGTTGACAAAGTGACCCTGAACCTTTTTTTTCCTCCAAAATCAATGAATACATAACATACTTTTATATTTGATCCTCTCTCCTAGTGCAGCGCTTTGTTACCTAGGAGGCCTGTCTGACTCTTGAAATAGTGACAAAACCTAACTAGGCATGGTGGATGTTTTGTGATATGGTAGCCCAAGCAAATATAAAAATGTTTATCACATGAATTGATTTAGTGCCATTTCCAAGTACAAAATCTGTTTCGCTTCTTAAATTCAGCACTAGTCATTTATATGATCACATTTCTACTGTGTAATAAATACTATGAGAGGGGAACAGCTATTATATACATGTGACAGTTGCTTTCCTGAGTTAAATCTGTTTCTTTGACAAATGTTGTCTAGGCTGAACAGAGAGGCTGCACGGAAGACTTCTGGTGTTTAACCATCTGTATTTTTAGATACAACTTTCAGTCAGGGATTAAACTTCATGAGATTAAAGGCACCCTTGGACAGCAGGACTCTGCACATGATCCTTGTACAGATTCAATGTTCTGGAAATAGAGAAAAGATTTTTCTGTTCAGCTTTGTAACCAATATAACAAAAACAGTAACCATGTCCCCCTCCTTTGCCTGCGCAGCTTGCCTTCACTTTGGCATAAAATAACTCCATGCATGTTGCTTCTGAGCTTGTTCTGTAGCATGTGAGCTGTGATAGTGGATTCTGTGTGGTGAAGTGAGTTTGGAAGAGAAAGCAGTAAACTTTACAGTTCTTTAAAAGGTGCTTGAAATACCTTTTGTTGTGTGGTGGTATAATTTTTACTTCTGAGTGGATATGAAGAAGTGCAAGGGCTCATTCCCTTTTCAAACTTGAAGTTAGCATATACTATCCACTTTAAATAATTTGGGGTTTACTGGATTTGTGGAGAAATCTGATGGGAGGGATTGGCATTTTAATATAAGTATGTTCAGCAACTGCAATAGGTTATTTTCAGTATATGACTTTCTTTCTTTCTTCTATTCCTCTGTAGAAGGCGTGTGTTCTACCTTCAATACCACCTAAGCAACAGAATTCCACTTCTACATGTAGTGTTGTCATCTCTGGACAGCAGTGATGAAACTTTGAATAATTCACAAGCCAGTCTTGCGACCTGTCACATGACACAGGCTATGGATGTTGATGGTTTGAATGAATCCAGCAGCAAGCAAGGCTATACCCAGGAAACAAAACGTCTGAAACGTGCCCCTGTGCAGGACTCTCTTGGCCCAGAAATGGAATACAGGTTCATTGACAAAGTTTTATCAACTTGCAGAGACGTGGAACAAGTCAGATTTGCTACTGCATACCGAAAATGGTTAGTTACTTTCTTAGGTCAGTGAAGGAAAAGTTTAAAGCCTGCAGGGTTCTGCTTTTAGTGCAATATTCTCTTTTCAGACACAAATGCATGTCTTCATTGCAAGTGGTAGCTAACTTTGTGGTTCTCACTCTTTTTCTGGTCAGTGCTAAGTTCATTTTCAGAGTAGATGTCTGTCACTTTATTAAACAACTGACATACCGTTTTATTAAGCATATGCAGTTTGCTGTTTTTAATCCATTTAAGAATCATTCTCTTTCTACTTGTGGCAGCTTCCTGTCATACTATTTTCTTATTTTTTAATTTCAGTGTAAACAATTTGGCTTAAAAAAAAAAAAAAAGGAAGAGTCTGAACCACTGTTGAAAATGATGGAGTATCTGGAAAAGTAAGGAGAGGATCTGTCAGTATCAGCTTAACATGTTTCCAATTTGTTCCTCCTTATTACCGTAGATGTTGCTAGTATCTTACAAAAGCTTATTGCATTTAGGCTTTATTCATTGAGGGCTGTTTCTTCCACATAAGTTTGATATGAACGTCTACGACGTTAAAGTTCTTTAAAGCAGATGCAGAAAAATGAACAAATTTCTTCGTCACACATGCACACATTCACAGCCAGAACTTTATTGGAAATGTATTTCTTTGAACAGACATCTTTACATTCATTTCATACTTTCTATTTATTTATTTATATTACCTCAACAATCCAGAGTTAATGACACTTGATACACATTTTTGAATGTATTGTGTACACTACAATCGCAGCCTGCTAAATCACATACTTTTAAGTTGTGCATGAACCAAGGCTGTGCAAGTCCAGGAGATGATGAGGCAAAAAGTAATTCTGTTCATTGGTCACTAAAAATATACAGTTTTTACCAAAAAAAGAAAAAAAAGGAAAACAAACAAAAAAAGGGCAGGAGGGAGCTTTTGCTTCCCTTTTGTTTTCTGGTAGAACTTTAGTCTTTTTTTGGGTGGGGAAGGGTGGAGGGAGTAAGATTGGTCCTTCTTTCAGACAGCTCTTCTTCTCCAACCATACACCTCTGTTTACATAACAGTAAATGTTAAGGGAATCTGTCACAAATTTCTGTTCCAGTGGAATTAAACATAAACGGATTATTTTGTAATTTCCATAGAACTTACCCATTTAAGGGACTTTTACACTAACAAAATTGCCATGATCCAAAGACTCAGTGTGGAAATATTGTACAGCTATAGAAGTTTGTGCAATGCTATCATTACTTCTGTTCTAAACAGAGACTACTTGTTAAGGGGATTAGATATTCAAGCTAAAGCCTTTGAGAAAATGCTGTGTGATTCTCCTGCCCAAAGTGCCTCCTGACTATAAGTTTCAAGCTGTTTTTTCTGTTGGGCAGAGAGCAACAATGAGGGAGAAACAGAGGAAGCCCACTCAAAAAGTTGCTTGAGAAGAAGAGTGCTTGAAATATGTGGAATGCCAGCAATTCTAAATTGATGGTTAGGGGTTACTCTTTCCATTTCAAAATGAAAGTGGACTACCTCTGGTCTTATTATGTTCATAAATTCATTTCAGCCACAGAACAGAGACATTTGTACACTTTAATGTTTACAGTTTCTAGATAAGACACAAGCATCTTCATGGCAAAGCTTTGCCTGTTTGAGCATCTGTAATTGCCTCTTTATAGTTGGGGATATACATGGCTGTTCAGATGCTCTGGGATACTTCCTTCAATTATTGTTTTAATGACTGAATAATATAATAATGTGGGAAGGACCTGTTGGAATGAAAGGATTACCAGGTTATATGATGTCTCTATGAACACGGAAAAATGAGCGAGAACTTTTATCCATGCAAGACTGCAGGCTGTTTATCTGCATACAAAAGACCTGTTAAAACAAATGCAATAGCCTGTGTCAACTTGGATAAAGATATCCAGTTAATGACTTTGTACCTGGAAAGTGTGAAGTCAGCTGATATTCTCTGTTATGAATCATGTTCTTGGTCCTTGGTTACTTAGTAACTTAGTTGATTTGTCCGTTTACTTTTGCAAACTTACATGTTCATTGGAGATGTACTAGAGGAAGGAGCAGACTGGGAAGTAGGGACATGACAAGAAATGCTCTCTTCCTGTTGCACTAGAATGACTGAGATTTTTACAGAAGCTTGCAAGAGTTATGACAGAATCTGACTTGAAATCCATTATATGTTTTCTCTAGACTATAATCTAGAGTCGTAGTTGGCTTTCTTAGAGCTCTATCGTGGAAATACTGTGCTGTCAAATTTGCAGTCCTTCCATCATAAACAGTTAATATCAAGCCGCTGTCCTCAAATACATTTTTGCAGCCCCTGTTGATTGTCAGCAGGGGTTATGCATGCTTGTGTGAATACGTTATTTGATTCTACATAGCTGAGTAGAGGTGGATTATGTTTTCATACCTGGAAAAACATTCTGATAATCCTGAGTAGAGATAGTGCTAACAACTTTTTACCTTAAATTACATTTACAGAACACTGATTGCTGTAGTATGACTTGAAAGTATAGGATTT
The DNA here is from genome assembly GCF_059628265.1 of Tinamus guttatus. Taxonomy (NCBI): domain Eukaryota; kingdom Metazoa; phylum Chordata; class Aves; order Tinamiformes; family Tinamidae; genus Tinamus; species Tinamus guttatus. The sequence continues at coordinate 519,921 of NW_028288719.1, read as the reverse complement.
TTAAAACTTACACCTGCTAGTCATATTCTCCTTTTTCTAATCTGCTCAGAACAGTTAAAGAAGTATTTGAGACCACAGTTTGCCACACAGAAAACATGGTTGCAGCAGGTCATGTTTCCTTTTGAAAGGAAACTATTTTGTAAGCTGTTGGCTTTAATTTCACATGCTAACAGTATAAATTATGCTAAGGAATAAAATACGTAGTTGGGTTACTCAAAGCAGTCAAGCCTCTTGTTAAAGGAATCTTACATGACCTGATTGAAGGTATAATTTAACAAATTATAAGGTCAGAATTGTATGATATCCTGGAACCATGAGCTTTATAACATAATCTGTTTAACTACCCAGTATTTGTTCAGAGCCTCGTTTGGATACTTTTTTTTTCTTAAGCTAATGGCAGATTTTTGGTAGTTAACATACATAGCGGTTACTAAGACAGCTTCATAGTGCTAAGGAAAGCATGTTAGTCATTTTGTGTTTTGAACATGCGAGCATTTTATCTTAGTCCTCTTCTAGGGAAAACATTCAGCAGATGTAGCAGAGTAAGAAGGCTGTCACTCTTTGAGGTTTCTTCAGATATAAATCAAAATTTGTACATACTTGCTGATTTTAGATTTTGCTGTAATATCATTTAAATAGATTCACACTTTTTGTTCATTGGATTAGTTTTTGAGCAATTCTTTGTGCTAGGAATAAATTTGTTTCTAAAAATCCATTTTTTTCCACTTGAAACTACTGAAATGAGAACAGAAAAAAATCATATTTCTAGTGTGTTAAATTCTGTGTTATATGCATAAACTATTAATGCTTTGTCTTTTGGTTCCTCATCTGTATGTTAAAACCACTGGAGCAGCATGTGCAGCATTGAAAATATTTACAATAACAAACTAATATAAAGTGAATATTGGAACCCATCCCTGTATTTGCTGTGATTAATATTTGTTGATCTATTCATGCTTGCATATTACAGTGTTTTGTTAACTTCTTACAATTTTTTATACAGTCAACAGTCTTGTGTTGTTTAATATGTAGAAAAGTGAATTTTCAGTTTCTACTGATTTACTACCTTTTATAGAACTTGTTTTAAGATAAATAAGCAAAGTGTTAATATAGGGAGAAAGATTGATTCTCTTTTGAAATCAGCGTTTCAGGCATTTAAAGCTTTGTGTTAGTGCTGCCTGGTCTGAATGTGTAGCTAGACTTTATAGACAGGAGTAACTTTTTTACTCTAAGTAGGTAATTAATGAAGTTTTAATAAAGTACTGTATAATAATGATGAAGAGAAACAAGGAGTCTCGGAAAGGCTTGTCTGCATAGCCAGCTGAGCAAACAGACCTCTTAGAATAATTCATAATATAGTGAACACAATGTGACTGCCACAGAGTAATTTAAGCAATGAGTCTTCAGAGACTGGATGACTGAATTTTTGGATAGGGCTTTTTTTCTTAGTTCTGTCTTACCTTCCACACGAGAAAAGAATGGTTCTCAACTTTTTGGATTTAGTAGGAAGTGAATCAACCTTCGCATTTGTGGTGAGAAAATAATACTGCGCTGTATCTTCTACAGCCACTTTGGTAAAAGCAGTGAAGTGAAAGGTAGATGTGACTTCTAAAAATGTGTGGTTCTCCTTTCTCTGTTGATAATGAGAGTTCTTTACACTTAGAATTTCCTGGGGAGAGAGGGGGGCAATCACGTGTTCTTAAATGACCGTAACATTCAAGTTAGTTTCAAAGGAAAGCTAGTGTCCTTGTCCAAGATAACTTCTTTTTTTTTCCCCAGTGTGTTGAGGCATGTTTCCTTCCAGTCTTCTTGTCTGTTCTTCCAACCAGCAAAGAAGAATGTAGCAAAGTCTTAGAGAGGTGGCCTCATTTAATACTTAGATAACTGACTACCTCCTGAAAAGTGCTCTGATTAATGTCCTTAAGTGGAGTTCATCAGGCTTAATTTTTTTGGTACCTCATATTAGGTCTAAATCCTCTTTCTGAGGTAAAAAGGAAGAGCTTTATCTGTGAAGCCATTTAGTTTATCCAGGAAAGTTCAAAGAAGAAAAAATAAAGGAAAATCTTTGGGTTGTGATTAAAGTCAGGAAAATTATAATTTGCATTAACTTTCATTAAACTTTTCCTCTGATAGTAATATATTGCTGAAAGATGGAGGAAATATGTGCTTCCAAGAAATTCTTTGTAGTCGGTTCTCCTTTTGGAATCTTACAAACTGATCCTTTTTTGTGGCTTAGTGTTACTAGTCTGTAACGTTTCTCTCAGGGCATAAACTATTATAGTGAAATAGAGTATGTTTTTAGGGTTTATAGTCAATTAAAAAAAAAGCTATACAATATCTGGCTTTTAAGTTTTTTTTTTTTTTTTTTTTTTTTTTTTTTTTTTGTCTAGAATAGTGTTTTATATCTAGCCACTAGTTAATACTATACCAAATTTCCTGCTCTGGAATTTCCATCTTATCTGCCACTAGTACTTGTCCTCCCTGCACATATTTTATTCTTGATATTTAATTACTCTTGCAGTCTGGCAGAAAGTTCCTGACTCTTGTTGGGGGTCCTGTGAAATTTTCCTAGTGCCATTCAGTAGAACATTTTGTATGAAGCATCCTTACATGGTAAAACAAAGATTTTATTAGAAGACATAATCTTGTATATAATGTACCAATTCAATAACTTTGTTCACCAGTAATACAGTCACATTCCCTGTATGACTGTGATGAATGAACAAATCGATGTTTAAGATACAGGTATGTTGTTACCAGTTATGGAAAAATCACATAAACGACATAACGTACCAGAACTTGTTTTTACAAGGAAAAATATATGTATACCTATTGTGATAGATTTTATTTTCCATTTGTTCCATTTCTGTTTGTAGTGGCTATATTTAAACTTGATAATAATCTTGTAAAAGCATGTTAGGGCATGGTTTTGTTTAATTTCATGTAATAGAAAAGAGGAGATGCCTTGAATCATTTTAAGTAGCACTCTAACTCACCATAGTGAACATCAGCACCACAATATTTGTGTGAGCCATTAAACACTAACTTTGTAACATCATCACCGCTATCAGAGTACTGTTCCAAATAGGGCAAAATGTTTAGCAAGATACATGAAAAAATATTAATTCTCACATCTTTTATATTAGGGGAAAAAAAAGCAGTTCTTTTTAACAGTATCAATATTTTGCATTTTATGAAAAAAATCTCAGATCCACATTGGTGACTATTGTGAATTTTATGCAGATTTCTAGTACCAATTAATTAGATAAATGTTAAGTTTTGTAACTTAAAGAATAAAATTATGACAAAATAGCAAGACACTGGAAAATAGTGACTGGTGTTATACAGCATATTGAATATAAAGTATTAAATTTGTCTTTCACTGGTCTGCTTTGTTATAGGATAAATTTATTTCAGAATAATATTTTTTGTCATCAGCAGGAGATTTTTATCTCAGCAGGTATGAATAAATGTTTTATATTTATTCTCCCACAGCATGTGTGTGTATGTGCAGATGGATGGATGGCAGTACTGTGTTAATGTAATTTTCTGTAAAGGGACAAAATCCCCACGGAAGCCTATTTTTATGTAACACTGGGGATCTGTGAACAGATTTGTTTTCTCTGTGGAAGATGAAGACTGTGTCTAGATCGCTGCCGGTGTCAGGGTTTGCTGAAAGCAGAGGGATCTCTTGCAGCTTATTCTGTCTTCATTCCATGATCCTTGGGCAAACACTGTTCATACGCAAGCCAGATTTTTTCACGTTGCCTCGTGTCGGCGTTGGTAGGCAGTGTTTGGGATGGTGAAAGTTTGTAAGGTCCTGCAAGTGCAGCTGTGAGAGCTGGGCAGTGCTCAGCCACTGTCCGCGCTGCAGGGCGCCCTTCCCAGCGCTCCGGGCAGGAGTGGGCGGACGTGCCGTGGATGAGGCGCTCCAGCACCTCGGGAGACCCCCCAAGGGAAAGCGGCCGAGACTCTAGGTAAGCGGACTGAAAGTGATGCTTGAATGCAGGTACCAAACAGGCTTCAGGTATTTTCTCATTCACAATGTTTTCTCATATGGTTCTTTTTGTAAAAACAGATCACATTAAAAGATTCCTGAAGCTACTAGTGATCTTGTCTACATCCTTTTTCTAAATTACTGAGTTTTAAATCTCTCCTAGGAGGCATGTGTTTTATTGGAAGTGCTAGTACCATTCTTGTCTTCTCCTGGACAATGCTGGTTCAATTTGAATGTCTTAAAATGAGCACTGAAAATCGCAGGGCATTAATGAAACAGACATTTTCCACTTATATGAGAAATATGGCTTGCTTTGTTTTATCTTAGAAGCTGCAGAGATGGAAGGCTGAAAGGATTTCTGGGAAGCTGTGAGTGTGTAGGTGCAACTTTGGGGTCCATTAAATCAGAGAGCTTAGTGTGAGCAAGTAGTAAATCCTTAAAATTCCTTGTACAAACACAGTTTTCAGGATCTACTCATTAGTTTCTTACCGCTTCATGAACTTGATTTTACTTCTGTTAAAATGAGTGATGGAATTGCCACCAAATTCACCTAGGATTAGGCCCTACCGCAAAAAGAAAAGATTTTAGTCATAACTATATAGTAATTTTGATATATTTAGTGTGATGAGTTGTGTCGTCTTTGTCTTACGCAAATGGTTGTATGTATGACTTTATGGAAAAAGCTGTTAGGGTAGTAGTCATTCACTAGAGGTGTTGTTGAGAAGAGACAGCTAGAGAGAAATATGCGTACTGCCAGATGTAACAGCTGGAAAGACCTTTCTTTTAGTGGAAAATATTTTGTACCATGTACATGCCATGGGTAAAGCATGAGAAGTTTGGATAGTATTGCATACCACGGTGTGAATGTAGGCTGATGACTGAACTTGATGCCAGATATTTAGTGAGGGATGGTGAGTTTTATGGGGATAACTGATGTAACGTTGAAGGGAGGAAGTCTTAAAAAATACAAAGTGGCTGAAGTCTTACTGTTCTCCAAGTGTGCTATAAACGTTTATGGTGCAACAATAAATTGCACGTTTCTCATCCTGTCATCTCACAAACATTAGGTCTTGGATAGCAGCCTGTTGGGGGGTTTTAGTTAGTTTGTTTGTTGTTTTAGTGGAGCTACATGATATTGATTTGACATGTTCTGGAATTGTTTGTTGTCATCTGGTACTAGCTTGTTTCTCCGCTCCTTTTAAACCTTCTCCAGTGGAACATAGTTATAAATCTAGCTTTGCTCTGAAGGGAAGTGGAAATTCCACCCTATGAACAGTTAACTTTTTGTTGCCTAGGTGGAAATACAGGAGGGCATTCTACCATTGCTTTCTAGTTGTGCACACTGAGTTTTACGTTGTTTATCTCAAATATTTTGTATTGCATGTTAATTATATTTTTACATATCCTGATAGTGCAAAATATATTTTAAAAACACCCCTTGAGTCCTAACCATTCTATGCAGATGTCTTCCAAAATTTACAGGTACAATTTTAGTGATGGTGATTGATAAATGGATTTTTTCACTTATTTATCAGCAGACTTGTTTTTATATGTATTAGTGACAGAATGTACTAAGCACAGCTGTAAGTTATTGTATTTCTGTAGAAAATGGAAAATAGTGTAAAATTGTTTTTGTTAAATGTTCGCAGTTTTTAAATAAACCTTTCATCTCCTAAAAATCTGTGTGGCAGCCTATTTAACTTGGAGTCCAAATTCATTGTTTGTTTACAAACATACTCTTCTTAATTAGTGCTGATTTCTTTTCCCGGGTTAAGTTCCTTCTGGCAAAATGGACTGTATCATCTTATATGAACACACAGTAGTGTCAGAAGATTTAATTCACTGTAATTTTTGCTTTTAAGAAACTTGCTCTTGACAATGGACAGCTGATGGCACTATCTAGAGTTGTAAAACTTGGACAGCTGAATCAATTTCTTCTTTCCGTAATGCCCTTGATCTTGTGTATCAAAGTGCTTATCTTCTATATTAAAGTGCCTTTTCTAAATCTAGAGAGTCAACTGTAAATGCTTATGCCCCATGGACAGCAGTTTTCATAGGGTCCATAAAATTTCCTGTGCTTATAATTGTGGACAGGATAGAAAACATGGCACAAGCGATAGAAGCATTAGGTAACTGTATTTCTATGCTCAAACAATATGCTTTGCTTGATTCAGAATAGAGATATTATAGAAGCGTGGTACTTTGATTGCAGTTGATTGCCTTTAGAACAAAAAATGTACTGCATAAATGTGATGAAACTATCTGATAAGGATCCTTAGATGACTCCTAAACTGAACTTGATTAAAGAAAAAAAATCCTTTATTTATGGATTTACTTTTCTAAACTTCCTAATTATGCAAATATATATGCATTAACACCAGGATCCACAATGTGAGTTCTTAGATTTGCTGTTACACTTTTCAAATAACAAAATATGTATAATTTTGAGTTTTCATTTATTGATTACTATTTATCAAAATTATATTTTAAAATGTCTTTCACAGATTAAGGTAAAGCTTCCTTCCAGTGCATGGTTTATTAGAGAGAGCAGTCAGGAGTTCTCTAAGATCTTTCATTACAGGTTCTTATCCTTTTAAGTGTGTGGTTCACAGTATTTACATGATTATTGATGCTAGCAGAATGACTTTTTTCATCCAAAACATGACTGCATTAACTTATGCTAATATAACAGGAAAATGCAAAAGTAGCTTCATATACAGGGCATGACCAAAATCCTAGGTCAAATCATTTTTAAGCTTACAGGGATTTCTAAATTTTATTTTTGTCTTGGTCTCTTGTTCATCAGATAAACACGAAAAGTCATGGATGGAATTAAAATAATGTGTCTGCTTAGTCATCTCTTCTTTTTACAGTTTATAACACTCTTCTGTGGTATAGGGCTTCAAATATTCCACTGTTTTGTAATTCATAATAAATACGAATGTTCCTCAGCAATGTAGAACTCCTAGGTAGATGTCAGAAAGTCTAGCTCTAGAGTATTTATTTTTAGTTTCACTTGACAAATAAGAGGCTAGTGCCCTTTTTGTGTGGGCTTGTTGTGTTACTACCACCGCATTTTCATATTTGCTAAGATGATTGTCATGAAATATACATACTCCAAAGCAATAACAAATATCCATATAGCAGGGCTTTAATTTAAGAGGGCTTTTTTTTTTTCCTTTCCTGAGCAAAGTACTACAAAATCCAGAAAAAAAAAAAAAAAAAAAAACACTTGGACAAGGCTGCAACATCTTCGGTACAAAGAGATGTTTCACTATTTTGACCGCAGTAGTCATACCTATATTGCTTGAAGCCTGTCTCCTTAGGCTGGTGGTCCCTGGGGTTTGATAGCCTGTGGGTAGCAGTCTGCAGGAGACTGCTGCAGTCTGGGTCTGCGTTACCGCCTCCTTGCAGGGCCAAAGCTTTGGGAGCTACAGCTGTGCAAAAATACACACGGTGCCACACGTCCTGAAAAGTTACCCGTTGTGCCTCCTGAACCCGTTTGTCGCACTGCCTCTTATCTGAAAGATTTGAAATGGGAACTTCCTGTGGCAGCAGGCGGGATGATTCAGACATCCCGCCGGCGCCCTGGGGTGCGTACTGCAGGTACACCCTGGAGAACCTCGCGTGGGCCTCGGGCGCCTGGTCGGGGTCCTCAGAGCCCTTCCGCGCATGCACCGCCCGCCCGGCGCCTTCCTGCCACGTTGGCCCGCGCGAAGCCAGGCAACCGTTCGGGTAAAAAATGGGGCCTGTGCCTGTATACCTAATGTTACATGTCACACAGCGCTTCTAGGGCTCAGCACTTGTGCTGCACATTGCTCAGCAACCATAGCTTCTACTGAGCATTCAAAAATGAGGAACACGCGGTGCATAAATGTTTAAATACAGAAGTTTGCTAAGGCACTACCACATAAGAGTTCTGCAGAGGAGGCAGCTAGAACTCCTTGCCTTGGTGTGGCATTTAATTTCCATACAGGATATCACATACAGACAAAGGAGAATAATTCAGTTTTTAATCAAAGCTTTCATTCTAGTAGTTCCAAATGTTAATTTGATTGTATGATTTTGCTGTTCCTATTTTTTCAATAATACCCAATTTTTTTTTTTTTGAGGAAGTTAAAATTAAACTGAAACTGCTTGGAGAAAAGCGCAATGGACTGCATTTTTTACCATAATTGCAAAATTAAAGAGTATATTGTAACTGCAGCAAAGAGTCTGTGACATTTTTATGATATATCACATGGGAACCGTAGCATAGTATTTAGACTTAGAGTTGGTATTTTTTGTTTGCATGTATTGCACATATAAAAGCTTTTAACAGTTTAAATTTCCACCTACCACATTTTGCTTCTAAAGGTGCTTAATGAAATTAATTTCTGCACACCTTTACTTAGTGGGATCTTTAACAAACCTTGACTAGTCCCCTACTGACTCTCACCCATCTACATCACTTTTCTCACTTCACCAAATCCTTAGTCCTGACTCAATGATCTTAATGTTTGAAAGCGCAAAATATATAAAGGGAGAGTATCGTTCACTGTCGTCGCCTACTATTTGGTGAGCAGTATTTAGTCCTGATAAAGTGAGTTTTTTTTCAAACAGGAGCCATTAAAGGAATCTTTTATATTGAGTCTAATAGACATCTTTGAACTTGCCCTAAACAAGCAGGCCAAAAAGAATGTGGGGGAGTTCACTGCCACTTTTCTCACAAGCAGTGTTTAAAGGAAAACTTTCTGTCCTTTCTCTCCTGTCCTCCAAGGCAGTGTTAGAAGTGTTAAGACATAAACGCTTGCAAAGTGCTATATACTTTTCAACCAGCACGTGCGACATAATGTGACACACGTTTTGCAGAGTACAGCTACTGCTATAGCATGCCAGTGCCTTAAAGAAGGTTCCGTAAAATATTGCACTTTGCATTTGTGAAGGGCTTCACCTTGAAAAAATAAGCTGTACAGGAAAGTCTGAAGGCTGTTGTGTGCAGGTGATCCATTGGACCTAACAGGTCACTAGGAGAAGGGAGTCTGACATCCCAGCAGTGCTTTAGTGTTAATGTCTTTTTTTGCTGTCTCCCCGACCTATCCGGGACACCAGTGTAAGTGCCTCATTTGAGCCTGACAGAAATGAAAAAAGAAAACTAATGTGAAGAATACTGGTGCCAAGCCATTAATTTAAAAACTCGAATTGCAGAAAAAAAAAAAGCTGTAGCTGTGCCTTATTTCAGCCAAGCAGTTGGGCCGCGGCAGAGGCTGGTTTCTGCAGCATAATTAATAGTGCTAGACAGACGTGATGCCAGTAACCAGTTCAGAAGTGAGGGTACTATTTTGCCTGTTGCTGGAGAGTCACAAAAAACTCTTATCAGGAAGGAAATTCATTTTCCAAATAATTATACACTGGACTTTTTTTATGCCATAAAGCAGAGACTCGTACGATTTGTATTATCTGCCAATCTTCACCAACAGATGGAAGAGAAGACCCTGCCAAATCCTTCACTTTCTTGGACCTCGGGAACCACGATACTACTGCTGCCTTCTCCGGAATTAGGCTTTAAGCCCACTCACCTCCCTTCCCCTGAGATACCTTGGAAACCGCAAGTAACAAAAAGATGAAACAAAGCTGAAGCCATCAGCAAAAACAAATCACACTGCTCAAACCCACACAGCCCAGAATGTCTTTCCTTCCTTGTCAACATGTGCTCACTGGACAGATTGATCTGGGCTGTGCTTGGGTTCTGCAGAACCGTTTAAGGTTGTTTGAGTGGGCTAAGAGTGGCCCAGCTCCATCTGCTGATAGCTCCTACGCTGCAAAGAGCAAGGCCATGTTAAACTGGCCCATCTCACAGGCAGGTAATTTAATGTTTCACAAACACCTACACGAATAGTGCCCAGTAGAGTTGCTTGCTACCATGCTGGTGGGGACTGTTCACAGAAATAATGCAGCCTTCTTGGCATCTGAGGATCCGAAAAGGAAGGCCTGGAAATAGTCAAAGAAATACAAGTGACATGGAAATGTTCTTGCCAATAAGCCCAACACTAGTGGTTTTCAGAAGGAAAATGCCTGTAGCAAAGGTGCCTGTGGAAAGGGTAAAGTCGTTCACAGCAAGGATGACCTGTTTGAAGATGCCCTCTGCTCCCACGATTACAGGAGGACCAGGGCAATGCCCGTCATCAAAACCTCACGCTTGGCTCCACCGTCTGCAAACAGCCGGGACGCGGCCAACACAAGCCCCACGCACGAAGGCAGCTCGCTAGAGTCACAGGTAAAGCGAGGTAGGGTCAAGTCTTGCTCAAGCAGCTCCCTACACTCCGCTGCTTTTATGCTACGTTCCTGTTGTTTTTAAGTGCTGCCTAGGGCAACCTACTGAGAAGGGTGAATCTGCAAGCACCGCTCTCCTACCTAATCCAGCCTTTACATTCCGTCTGCGAGCTTCCTGGTGCGTAAGATGTGTACTCATTCCCTTCTGCAGCTGTGGCAGGAATACGAAAAGGCCCAGCTGGGGGTATTAACTGCAACATACTGTTTTTGAATTCATTGGCTTTAATAAATTGCCCATGATGTTCAGTACTGCTCTGGAAAAAAGAGTCTCCCTGCCCCTTCCCCCCCCCCCCAAAAAAAAAACCCAGTAAAACAGCAAAAAACAAAAAACAGCACAGAATTGAGTATTTTGCAATATTACAATTTTGCCACATTGACATATCTTTCAATATGATTTTAAGTGAAGGTCTTTTATACTTACACTATACAAACAGTATTTCTCAATATTGTACCTGAAAAAAAAAGCCTTTGTTTTCTACCACTGTGGTCATTAAAATTCCTATAATTCCATTCTTAATGTATAATACAGAGGAGGTTTTCTTAAGATAGGTCTTTAAACTGTTACAGCTTTTTTTTTTTGAAAAACGTGCTCTTTTCATTAATTCAGCAATTCACTGCTCAAAGCGCCACTATCAGTTTTAATCTGAACAAGGGAGAAAAAAAAAAAGGAGGAAGGAATGGCATTGCTTTTCTGTGTTTATGTCTCAAAGTACTATCTGAACAGTAGGAAAAAGTGACTAGTAAAGGGGAAAACTAAGCAAAACTCTACACAGTGTGTAAAAAAAGGAATTAAAGGTGGCTTTTCATTGAATCATACTCCATTAACATATCTCCAAACTTTCAAAATTGCCAACTTTCATATGTCTACTGTTTCATATGCCTGCTTTAATAACATAAATATTAGCATAAAATATAATACTATCCATATGGCAGATCACTGACTGTGTTCTCTTTTATTACATTTAAAATATTCAAAATTTTAAATTTATTTTTTGGATTACATCTATGTCTAGTACTATCAATGGCACAGTAATTTTCTTTTATTATGCCCTGAAAAGCTTTTTCCTTGCTAGCTAAGATCCCTATTTAAGGTCTTTATGCTGCATTTTTATAATTTAATTAAAAATTTATGGATATGGTTTCATAGGCAAAAGGAATGCTTCAAAGCATAACTAGTGATATTCTGTCCCTCAGATTGTTAACATATTACGAAAGGAACTACCCGTTCTTTGCAAGCTGTGAGTGGACATGGTACAATAATCGCAACCCTGCTTAAGGGGTTAAAAAAATATCCGTTCTAATGTATGTGCTATCTGTTCCAAAGTTTGGCCAATGGGATGAGGGGACCATCAGAGAACAAGGTTTGTAGCACTTGTCTAGTGTGCAGGGAGAGCGAGGGATATGTTAAGGTATCGCTCCCTGGCACGGGAAGTTTTTTTAATGAAGGGAAAATGGTAGTGGAACTTAAGCGTCTCTGCGTGACAGTGGAGCAAGTCACGGACTTGATGTGTAGGCAGTGGGTGAAGCGTGCAGGGGAGCTCTTCAGGACACCAGGATGGGGCATTACGATGGTGGCATCTAGGTCTGAGGTGCATAAATCTGACCAGCACTCCCGGCACAGCTATCTCAGACCAAACTGAGCAATATGGTGGGATATGTGAGGCTTTATTAATAAAAACTGTCATTTTTTTCAGTTTGTTGGTTCAGCTAGTATCAGAGTTTTCCAGTTCTGAATATTCAAATTCCTGCTTTAATATCATGAAACATGTTTGAAACAGTCTTTTCTAGCTGCAGAAATTTCACAAACCAGTAGATTCAGAGATTAATGCCTTGTGACATATGAAAGCTGTAATTACAAGCTTTCAGAGGTAAAAAGCATTCACTGCCGTCCCTGGTGGACCTTGAACTATCCGACCTTAAATCTATGTCAAGCTTACACAGGTCTTTTCATTCTGGGAATGCCCCTTTTCCCTTTGGCCCAAGGCTTAGAGTAGCAAGTCACAGATGCAAGGCCACAGCAATTTCCTTGAAAATCTCTGGAAAAAAAAAAAAAAAAAAAAAAAAAAAAAAAAAAAAAAACCTCCATGAGCTTAGTAGACTAATGTAGTTTAAAAAAAAAAACTTTTTTCAGCAAAAAAATCCCTTTTTTTGAGCTGTCGTGGAAAGGCTTTTTATCTGGGCTAGTGGAAGTATAAATAGAGGCTGAATGTAGACATGCTGCATGCAATTAATGCGTTTTACAGAGCTTTTTCTATTTTTCTGAAAAAGAGAAACCTGTAACACTTTCCCCCTTATATGCACATCCAGGTGCAGTTACGGGGACATCAACACAAAACCTGGGATCTCTGTGAAGAGGCGTCCTGGTCCTTGCAGTGGCTAGTGCCAAGTATTTTGCAAATATTACCCAAATATTTATTGCCAAGGCAAGGGGAATCATCGGCTTTGAGAGAGGCTCTGCCCATGGAGCGCACAGGCCTGGGATACGAGGCTCCTGCACCAGCGTGCAAAGCCTCAGGGTAAAGCTCTGATTATCCATGTGATTCCACAGGAAAGGATATCTCTTCCAATTTCACAGAGAAAAGGCCAATTTTTCCCTGTTTTCCTGCAGAAAACCCCTTTTTACCTGTATTTTTTTCCCAGGGGAAAGCCCTATTTACACATATGTTCCTGCAGGAAATCCCGATTTATCCATGTTTTCCTGGTGGAAATCCCTATTTATGCCTCCTTTCTCATGTTTCTCTGCCTGGCACCAAGCCTCCGAAGCCTGCAAAGAGGGTTTGGGCAAATGCTCCTCTCCACACTGGCATCCTTTGGCACAAAGAAAGGCGCCCCTCCTGCAAAATGAGCTCAGCCCCGCTATTTCCACGCAAGAGGGTCCTGGTGTTCGCAACGGGCTCGTCTGCGATCCCCACTCAGGGGTTATCGCATCGGTGCTGGGTCTCGGCTCGGAGCTCTGCGAGCCGTAGGGCTTCAATTAACAGCACGTACGTTTTATACGAACGGTTCTTGGTGCTCACGATATGAAGCATTTTTTTTGTTTGTTTTGTTTTGATCGGTTTGGTTTTATTCACGGGTTTTCAACCGCCTGCTGCCCGCCGCAAAACAGCCGCTTACATTGCTCCAAAAGTTGGTTCCCCGCCGGCGCGGCCAACGCAGCTCGGGAAGGGTTTTGGGAAGGCAGCACTGGCAAAACAGAGTACGAAACTTGGCGATTTCCAGGGATTTGGGGAAAGGAGCGGGGCGGACGCGCACAGGCCGCCGTCGCGGCCGCGTCACGCGGCGGAGGGATCCGCCGCGGGGCGGGCTGGGCCGGGCCGGGCCGGGCGGCGGCGGGAGGCGGCGGCGGCGGCGGGGGAAGATGGTGGCGGCGGGCGGCGAGGCGGCCTGCCGGGCTCTGCGCGCCCCGCGCCGCGGCCACCCCGCGCGCAGCCGCCGCGCGTGCTGAGGCGGCCGGCGCGGACCCGCACCCAGGTGCGGAGCGGGGCGGAGCGGAGCGGGGCGGGGGGCGCCATGGCGGCGGGCGCGGCGGGCGCGCAGCGGCCCGGGCCGGGGGTCGGTGCCTGCCGGCGTGTCCCTGTGGCCGCCGGTCCGTGCCCGGGCCGAGGGCGCGGGAGCGGGGTTAGCGCCGCGCGTTCCGGGTTGCGCCGGGCCCCTGCCCGTTATGTCCGCTCTTACTTCGTTATTAATACTGTCGTTATTAATTATTGTTATTCCGTGTCGGCGTTACCGCGGCGCCGTGTGGCGCTGGGGCTGGGCCTCCCCCCATCCCCGATGACCCCCGCTCCCCCGCGCCTCCTTCCCGCATCCTTCATCCCTGCAAGGGGGCGGGAGACGCGGGAGGAGGGGAGGTGACCCAGGCCGGAGCCGTGCGGCCCCGACCGGGGCACGGTGCCCCCTCTGCCCCTTTCCCCTGCGACAGGGCTCTCCGGTTTCCCCCTCCGGCCCCGCGGTGGGAGGGGGAGGCAACATCTGCCGGGGGGGATGCGCGTTTGGCGCAGGGGGGCCCGGGCCCTTCCCCGGGAGGCAGCGGGGCCGGCCCGGCCGCCTCCCTTCTGGAAGCATCAGCGCGGCGGGAGGCTGCGGCGCGGGGGCTGGCGCGGGGGCACGCGCCGCGCGTGGCGTGGCGGGGCGGCCGCGCAGCCCCCGCGCCCGGCGGGAAGCGCTGCAGCCGCAGCGCCGTCTGCGCAGCCCCTGCGGGGGCGGTGCGCGCTGCGCGCTGCGCGCGGCCCGGGCCCGCAGACCCCGGCTGCGCGGGGGAGCCGCGCTCGGAAGGCGCAGGCAGGGAGGGAGGCTGCCGACCCGCTGTTGCCTTTGGCCGTAGCGATATCTAATGGATCGCGTGCAGCCTTGCTCTAGTCAGCTGCAAGCACAGCGAATGTCCGTCGGTTTCTCAGATCTTCCCACTTCGACGGTGTTGAAAATCCCGTTGCGTGGAGGAGTTGCAGTATTAAAAATGCTTCATTCTGCTTTACTTTGTGACTTGTGCTTTCGCTGGAGGAGGGCGGTTAACATGCAATTCTGCTGCACCAGGAGCATTCGTATATATTTATGCTGAAAAGTTAAGTCTCCAGTAAATAAGAATGTGAGATCATGGGGAATTGCAAAACCTGCAAATCCAGCTTTCTAATGCACTTTGGGAAAGGCTTTGTGGATGTCTCATGTGTGAAATGTAGAACAGAATTTGACTGAAAAAGAGCAGGAGCAGCTTGTGTTTGCTGGAAAAAAATAGTAATCTGAATTTAAGAAATATGCAAGCTTTGAAACCGTACTGGCTTGCGAGCTGCCGGCTGCTCAAGGTTATGTTGTGTAGCATGAATCCTACATTTCATTGGTCTAAGATTTCTTATACCTTTTTAGTTGTAGCTTAGAGCTATACATTTGGATTGCACTATCGCATTGTCCTCACTTAGAAAGCCAGTATTATTTTTCTATCATTCTGTCAAGGCCAGTCTTTTGGAAACCTATTAAGGATTTTCATAGATGTTCATAGACCGTAGTTATGGTCCTCTGACCATAAAATGGAAGAATGATGTCAAAGTGATTTGCTATAGCTAGTTATATAGAAAGGATAGGTTTGATGTGTTGCAGAGCTAGGAGAGGCACAAATGTTCCCTAGTATAACTTGGAGGATTATAGTTACTTAATGTAAAATAATATTTACAATTTCTTATACTGACAATATAAATTTTAGACATTTTCATGTTGTCCTTGTGTTTTTGGGAAGAGTGTAAGTAAATTCCCAATTTTTTGTTTGTTAAAGCTGTCCTTGTGTGTGTTAAAACAATACAAAGTAATCCTTGAAATAAACTCTTGGACATAGGACATGAAAACCTTGGCATTGTCAGTTGTGGCCCCATTCTTCTGGGGCAAGGAGAGTAGATATGGATTTTTGGTGGTAGGCATGAACATCTTATTTGCTGTATATGGATGTTTAGAATCTGTAGGATTTTTCTTAAGTATTACTGCTGATTTCAAGGCTAAAGTTTGTGGGGATCTAACCAATAAATGGCAGTAATCAGAAGCTGAAATTCTTTGTATTTAAGATTTGAATGGATTTTAGTTGGAGTTAAATTAATTCCTTAAATCTCTTCTGATTTTTTTAGTATTATTTTATGCCAGAGTAATATGCAATGTTTGCATTTTAAAATTTAAATTAAAAGTAAGTTGTAAAATCTTACAGCATAAGAACTATGTGCATTTATGAAACATTTTTAGCCTTTTACTGTTAGAAGGTCCTATAAGCAGGTCCTGCCAGCCCTGAAGGTTGGTTGAGAGTGTGAGAGGCAGGGTGGGGGAACAAACATTCAACTTACTGTTCCATATTTTCAACAAGCCAGCATGCTAAGTCACTTGCAGTGTTACTTTGTTTTAGATTTTGTAAACGTGCCTTAATGTTTATTGTCAGCAAAATCAAGGAAACATGATGGCAAACCCAGAAAAAATACCTGAGAAAATATATGCTATATTGGTTCTGCAGTGTTACTGCAGGTGAGATCAGGGCTAAACTCTAAAACTTAACAATCATCTTTCTTTAAAAAAGTTATTCAGTAAATTTTGAGCCGTTCAAGCTGACAGAATTAAGGAAAATCAAACATTGTTTACAGCTGCTTTGCGTTAGATCATACATGAGAAAGATTAGGTGATTTCTGTCTATCCCCTCTCAGAGAAAAGAAGAAAAAAGATGTTTCGGGTGTATGTTGTCTGTGCAGCTTGATTAATTGAGGCTTAAATTTAGATGAGAACTTGCTACTCTAGGTTTAAACTCAAACCTTGATGTTCTAATAATGCATTTTAAAATGCGATTTTCTTGTTTCATAGAAGATGCGGATTTCGCTGTAACAAGAGCTCTGGCAAACAATCCCCTGTTCATTTATTTCTGATAGGTTGTGTGTGTTACATGTTGTATAGAGGCTTCTGAAAACAAGAGATTGATCGTTTTTGCCTCATGCTATTGATTGAGTTGATAAGCCAATAGTATGATAGTATTTTCCTATTTGCATTGAATACGAGTGTGTTCTCCAAAAAAACTGTTCGTTTGTTATTTTAGGTAGAGGACCTGAGAAATACCTTCATTTGCTACTTCTACGTATGCAGGCATATAAGGGTAACAGTATCTAGCTTAATTATTAATAATATTTCCTATAAATGTGGGAATAAATACATCTTATAAATATATGTTATATATACATATATAACAAGCATATATTATTATTATAAATAAATAAGCACAGGAAGTAAAATAATGGGTAGATACTAACTGTTGATGGCAGAAGGCTTAGCTGAGGATATGTATTCGAACTGACTGTAGGATGGTATTTTACAGTTAGGCTGCCTCTCTGTTTGAAAGAGTTTTCCTTGACATAGGGAGTGGAGGAGAGTGCGGATCTTTTCTTAGGGAGTCAGCAGGGAGATGCCCCTGTCACTGCTGGGGAAATGGTGTCCGGGTCTTGCTGCTTAAAGTAGTGTTGGTCTAGTCTGCCTTGTTGTCACTGTAGGGTCACGTCTTACAAGGCTATACTGAGTTCGCTCTAATTTGAAATACCTAGTGGAAGGGTAAGTCTATATGAACAGTTTCTTTTTTCTTCATAATTAGTGTCCATCAGAAAGGATACTAATGAAAGGGATGGAATGGAAATATTTTCTCAAAATGCAGTGGAGGTCTGGTTGCAGTGGAGCAGATGAGCTACTTCTGTTTTTGCCAGAAAAAGGTGGAGGAGATATTCTGTGAAATTTAGACCATGAATTCAGAATATATATATTTTTTCAGTTTAGGCATATTTCCTAGCCCCCCATGCTGTCATCTGTTATTGAATTATCAATTTAATCTGAATGTGCCTGTTCATTAGCCAGTGATTAAGCTGTACTTGCATTATTATTACTTTTTTATGAGTGCATTAGTAGGAGTTGGTCTCTGCAGGTCAAAAACCACAGATGAGGAACACCTAAGAGAGTGGTAGACTCCCAGATAAAACACATTGATTGGTAAATGTTATGCCACATGAACAACATGTACTCACAATTTTGACTGCACCCATGAACAACATGTACTCAAAATTTTGACTGCACCCTTTTAGGTTGTGCTTTGGTTTCTCAACTAATTAAGCTTTTCTGAATCTTCAGGGCATTGGCTGTGGGCATCAGGAGTGTCCCTGCTGAATTTGATATGCAAGCTTGGAACTCCAAACGATGAGAACAGATCTGGAAACACCACAAGAGCAGAGCCATGAAGTTTAAAAACTTGGCCATCTGCTACTGAGCTCGGCTGAGCTATTACCCTAAATTAACTCTTCAGGCAGAGGTTCTTATCACTGCTTAAGATACATACTATGGGTAAAACAGCAAAGAACTGCTTTTTTTGATGTGGGTTAGGGCATGTGGTTGAAGTAGCAGACTGATGTCTAGGCAGAGGTTTGTGACCCTGTGTTGAGCTGGATAAATCATTTGGTTTCTCTGCAATTATTTTCATTTTTGCAGATAATAGGATTTGTGATTTTATTTTTGATCCATTTGTCCAAGTTTTGGTCAGTCAGACAAGAAATAGCTTTTGCTAGAAACTTGGATGGACACTGAGGAGGACAAGAGGGTAGAAGCTGGGTAAAAGAAGATACTTTTAAGCAGAAACAAGAGAAAATAAATCACAACATAATGGAAAATTTAAAACTTCCATGAGTATGACCTTTTTTTTTTTCCTAATGTGCTTGGCTTTTTCTTTTTGTTTTCTTTTTTTTCCTCCACAGTTATTTTTTGGAATCCATTCTGATATGAGTTGCAAATTTTTGCTGATAGTATTACTGAATACTTGTCTAATGTCTAATAATACTTATTCTGATGGGAATTTGGTCTTTTTAGAAATCTTGATCTGTCTTGGTTTTTCTGTCATATTATGTAAAAGTATTCCTAGACTAGGTAAATTTAAATCAGGAAAGCATTAAAAAAAAAAAAGTGATATTTGAGACTTCTTCAATCACAATTGGGAGAGGAAGTGGAGGGTGTAAGTTTGTGCTCTAGGATGCCTGTAGGCCAAGGTAAAAAGGGGTTTTAACGAATACATTTAAATCTGATGGATAGACAAAACCATATATATTCTGTGACACATTGCCTGACTTGGATGAATTTCAGGAGCGTAAATACTACCACTGCTCTTGGAGCAGGAGGTTGGCCCTTTTTTTATACATACATACATACATACATACATACATATATATATATATGATCAGGAGGTTCCTCTTTTTTCAACTCCAGTCTTAAACCAGCCTGGTGGAAAGGTTCCCTGAATGATCCCATCTGATCTAAACCTGCTCCAGTTAAGCAATTAAAACAAAAGCTACATACAAGATATATTTAGCCCTTGAGCTACTAATGTATAAAATTCTGAAACAAAAGTGCTGTTTCTTTTGTGGACTTAAAAAATATCAGTGTGCAAAAGGTTTTGGTGTACAGTCCATCCACTCTGAAATATGACTGTTTGAGCTATAGCTCTGTGCCTACAGATCTTTTATCCATAAAGATTAATGCACTTTGCTGGCTGCTGTTGAGTCAGGTAGGAATGTTGCAACGAGGGAGTGCCTGCTGTGTGAAGGAAACAGTGGTTGCCTTCTGGTGGGCTCCATTTTTAATACTTCTTACTATATTCACTCTACCCAGAAAATTACTGAAACATGAGTGTATTTACCGTATTAGATTAGCTGATAACCCAGTAATATTAAAAAGTAGAAAGAAAAATTGTAGACTATGAAGAAGAAAACTTCCAGAAATGTGGAAAATGCATATTTTTTATTAAATTTTATCATAAGAGTTTAAAAAATTGAGCAGTGGTTAAAAAAATAAATGGGGGTCCCTGTAAGCTCTTCCAATAATTTTATGAAGTGCAGTTATTTTTTGGCTAATGAAGAAAACCTTCCCTACTTATTTTATCATTACCTGTTTTGATCTGACCTAATTGTAAAATTTAGTATTTTAGAAGTGTGGATTAGATAAAAGATACTGTGTAAAAACAGTAGGAAGTCTTGTAATTCCATTGTATTTTAGTGGACTTTTAAATGCTATGCACTTCCCTTGTATTTCTGATATTCACAGCTATTGTACATTTTGTCTCAGGGTGATAAATAGGGTTGAACTCAGGTTCTGTTCTCACGCAAGAATTATCTTTCATGGCTGATAAATGATTAACATAATCCAATTATAAAATTGCTATGACATCTTTCAGATTTTGGCATGCTTAATTTTATTTCATACCAACAAAATGAGCAAATCCCAAAGGCCTTGGAAGCTGTTTTCTATGGAAAAGCAATAAGACTGAGGGGAGTTTGAGACCACTGCTGTTTTTAATAATGTTTCTTCTGTAATGACTAACGTGCAGACTCTCTAGGTTCAGTCTTTTACCTATGACCTTGGTCTGATTTCTCTCTAGTTTACCATCTTGTGAAAGTCATACAGTTTTAACTTCTTATATTTCATGTGCAATTGAGTCGCATCAATTTTTGAATCAACAGTTTTAACCTCATTTGGAATTGACATGTACAGCCTTTGGTTCCAATAAACATAAAGCAAGCTTCGAATTCATTATATTTTTCAATTTTTTTTTGTAGAGAGAGGTTGCCTTTCATTGATAACAGTTGATTTTATAACTACCTCTAGCTGTTAAAATACGTTCACTCTTTTTTCTTATCTTAGATTTCTTTATTTAAGGATGATGTAAAAATTAAACGACTTTATTTTTACTTAGGTCAATCTGCTTTTGGATGTAAATTTACATGTAATTAAAGAACAGGAAACCACTATGTTTCAGGAGTTAGACTCGTTCGATACTTTAATATTCAATTCATCAACACGTGTTCTGCATATAAATCTACCTTGTTAAAATGAACTACTATCCCTAATTAGCTACTAATCTGATTATTTCTGGTCAATGGTATAGGAGCCAAGGTATCTAAGCCTCCTGAGCTTAATTTTTGCTTAAAGAAAGCCAAAAGGCATGTAACAATAATTATTGTTATTATTTTAACTTTTAACAATTAATAATTGCATTGTGCCCTCTGGGAAAGCTAGTAGTTGAACTGACTTAAATTCAAGAGGAAAATAAAATCTTTGTGAAAACAGAAGAGAGTGACAACCTTCTAAAGTAGTTTACTACTTTAGCAAAATTTAGGAAATTTAAGAAAAAGTAAATAGAAATGCCTGAAATGAACCTGATAGAAACCTATTTAAAATAGGCATTTTTCATTCCCTGCGAAAAGAATAATCAAAAGATATTTGATTGTGATGTCATATGTGTTAGCTATACACATTGCTGTTCCAATGGGGAAAAAAATTCACAATATACTGCCACAGTGATGTATCGTGTAGCTCCTGAGGTTATTGTTGGTGACATGAAATTTTATCCCTTATCTTCAAGTGTGTTGGATATGAGAATGGCTGTTTGCTGGGATCTCGTTCGTTTTTCATGACTGGGCAATCGCAGAACATTTCTTAGAGGAGATCTAATTCTCTGTCAAAACCCTCGTAAGGTTTTGACATTAATAACCAGGGCTTTGACATTATGGTTTTACCACTGCTAACAAATGCTAGTTAGTTGCATTTTTGAACTGCAGAACAATGTGTAAACGAGGTTTTATGAAGAGTATACAGTAAAAAAGCTCAACCCTAGCCTTTACACAGTTAATATTCATACAGTCCATTAAAAAGTAGGCTCTGTACTCTGAAGAATTACTGTTTTTTTGTGTTTTTGCAGGAATTAAAACTGCATCTAAAATACTGGATTTCTGAATCTGAAAAACTGGTATCTGAAATACAGCATTTTTATGTATGAAGCATGGGCAGTTTTCATAGCAATATTTTGTTTGTTTTAGGGTAAGGGAAAAGAATAGGCGAGTTAACTGTATTTGTTTTTCCAAATAAGTTATGGTTGTTATGTTTTTAATAGCAAAGGAAGGTCTATTTTTGGAGGAAAAATTACTGTGTGTGTGGCATATTTCATCATGCCAGATTTGCTGTTCATTTTCATAAATTTCTGCAACATTATATGTGCTTTTTTCCCCTTAATGTAAAACCCTTCTGTTCGCTGAGTATGGAGATGGGCAAAGAAGTTGGCAGAAGTGATACTAAGGAGGGAAAAATGAAATTGCTGAGGGACCTTCCAAGATGACAAGTTCCCTGGAACCAAAATGGCTTCAGTAACAAGATCTATAAATGTTCATGCTACGTGCTGCTTTATGTGGCAAGTGCTTCAAAAACCTTATTCCTCTTTGAAACAGAGTAGTTGGCCAGTTCTTTTTTGGAGGCTATTATGAAAAATTCCCAACTGTTTTAATATTGAAGAGACTATAAATAAAACTAAATCAGAGCTGAATTTTTAGAGTTATCCATCAGACATGTAGGGTCTCCTCCATTCCTTTTTTTGCTGCTGCTGTTATTATTGTTTTTCCTGTAGCATTTATGTAAGTAAAAGTGTGTTTGGGTTACCCAGTTTTCTTACATAGTATATGTAAAGTATATATTGAAATATATGTGAGATAAAATCATTGATATAATTGAATATAATCATAATGCTTGAATTAATTAACTTTTTACTCCATTCAGTTTCTTAGCAGATTTTTTCAGCAAAATCTTTTAAAGGTTTCTACCCACTGAAAAGTAACTGTTTAGTGTGAAGTAGATTTATAACACATGGAACCACAGGAATAGAAGACGAAAGAATTACTGACTTCCACAGCTGGGAATCTACTTTTTCGGCTGTAATTCCTAATGCTTACTCTGCCGGTTGTGTAGCAACGCCTCATGACAGCCTCATGTGATCAAACGTGGAAGCATCAGACTGTGCTCCTTGTAGCCCTTCTAGCCAGACATATGCTGACGTTACTTTGATGCCCTGAGATACTGGAATGCATCTTGTAATAGGGACTGCCTTCAAGAAGGAGGAAAAGGCTGTCTGGTATGCTAACGCAACATCAAGGTTTTCATTTATGTATATTCCCTATTCTTTAGCATCTCTATCCGTGAAGACGCTGACTTATTAAGCAAAGTCCCCGAAGATATTTTTGATATTTTTTTTTTTCTTCCAGTGTATAACTGTATTGAAACCTGAGCAGCTCATAATTTAATTGAGACCCAGAGTCCTAGATTCTTTATGTATGTCTTTTAAGGAGTGGCCCCCATGTGTACCATGGTGCAGGCTTATGTGCATCCACTGTTACCCACCAGGTAACAGAGTAGCATTACTCGTAAGATAAGAGTTATTTTCTATTCAGAAAAAGCACTTGCATTTGTTCAGAAAAGGAAGAGTGTTTAATTTCCCAACCTAGAACCCCGTGTATTCAAAAGGCAGAATCTATAGAATTTTTTTTTGGATCACTGGAAAGTTGAAATTCTTAAGGATGTGAACTGTTCTTTCATAGGCATCTTGCACCAGAAATCAGGTGGTTGAATTATGGGGAAAGTGTTTGGATGAATAATTCATGGCTTTTATGTAGTATGAGGAAGTTGAAGATATTTTTTGAGTTAGTTAAGATACTTCTTAAGTCAATCTGGAAGTCTATTGATTGGATAAGCAGCGATGGGTTACACATAAAGCTGTTGCTCACTTGTTTTTGAAAATTCGATTTTTCTTCACTTATTAAAAATTTAAGAAGCCACACTTTCACATACACCTCCATAGCTAACTGTCTCCCAATAGACACACATCTTGTGCTGCTTTTATTATTTCACTGTAAAGTCATTTTTTCTGCCTCCAATTTAGCACAGGAATTCTGCTGCTTTATATTTTTCAATATCTAAAGTGGTTATTATGGCATGCATGGTGGCAGATTTTTTATATTGGCGTTATAGAAGTAACAGCGTATTCAGTAATTAATGTATCTGATAAAACTCACTGTTTTGTAGCTCTGAGTCACAATTCAAAATCTGCATAGTCTGTGGGTTCCATTGGTCTTTATCTGGTGTCTGTAGAAAGAGAAGATGCAATTACACATTGTTCTCAGATCTTTCAAGTCCATGTGCAGTGACTGATGTGCTCTGCTGTAAAGTCAGTTATAATCACTTATCCATAGTTTGAACAACATGACATAGTCAGTTGAAATGCCAGGCAGTTTTGGGAACGAGAGCACTGCTTGTAGAGCAGATAACTGCAAAGCAGAGATCTCTTGCTGCAGTTTGGGTGGCAACCTGCAGGCAGGACTCCAGCCCCGGAGCTCCCTGCCGTGTCACAAGTGAAGAGCAAGCTCTGCTCTGCTGTCGTGTGCTGGAAACGGGGTCACCTCTCCGTCTGTCTGGCTGCAGCATTTTACAGGTGATGTGAAGAGTTCTGTGTGAGCATTAAGGAAAGGTTATGGAAAAGGGAACAGTCTGTTTAATATTTTTTTCTGAGGAAGGACAAACTGGAATGTTTAACAAATTAAGAAGTATCAGTCATCTGTTAAGCTTGTCTTAGGGGTGTAACAGAAATAAGATATTTAGGAAGAAAAAGAAATTGCTTGAAACTGCAGTTTATTGCCTTAAATTCTGTGTTCACCATGGCAAAAATAATACTCTCCCCTCCTCACAAGCAGCCTCACGTATCCTGCAAAACAACAGCTTTGAAATTGGTTTCAAAATCAGCATCAAAAGCTACAATTGCTTTTGACCAAAATAATTGGAACAAATAACTTTCAAGGTGACCTTTCTTTACCATGTGCTCACAGCTGTCACTGCTCTCTACAAAATACATCATGTTTGGAGAAGAACAGGGAGGAGCAGGAACAGTGTGAGTTAGCACTTAGCTGGTGCATTTTGATGGTGCAGCGTTGTAGTGAGTTGAGTAGTGTTTGCTGTTTGGCTGTGCCAAATACATAACTCTGCATAAAGTACAGAAAGTACCTGCTAGTGAATATTACACAGTCGGATTTCTATAGTTTCTGACACTAGCCCTGTTTTTCACTCTTGTTCATTATCTGAATCTTTGGAGGACAGTCTAAAATCCCATGCCCATAGCTGTTTAAGAACAAAATTCATGGAATATGAGTTTTTTTCTTTTTTCTTTTTTTTTCCTGAAATGAGGGATCCTGGCAGAGTTCTTCACTATGCCCTTGTTACTCAAAGGGCAAATCTTCTGGCTGCAGTCCTGTCTAAAGAGAAAATAAACTGGTTATATGTTGCAGTTCAAAGATGCCGTGAAAACCTGGAAGCCGTTTTATGCTGGGGAGAGGATAAAACCTAAGAGGTTTAGTCATCTTATTCTGCTGTTGTCTGTGGAAAATATCACTGTGTGAGGTGCTTTCCCCACAGTCTCTGGAGTCTGTGTTCTCTTTTAATGGTTCTTTGTGGTGGTGGGTAGAGCTTACCAAGCCCTAACACAGAGAATGAGATTTTTGTCACTTCTGCTTCTGATAGTGCATTTGAGTGCCAGAAGTGAAAACTGAGTAAAAAATGGATCTATTTCATTCTGCTTAATTTAAGATCAGGTATTATTAATGCCAGATTTTGGAGGGAAGCTCAGGATGGCAAGTAGTGCTTTTACTTGTATTTACAAGATTGCCTTCATGTTCACATTTGTTTGTGTCTCACACCAAGGAATTTGACAGAAAACCTTCCTGTGTGCTAGCTTTTTGCCTTTTATGAGAAGGTTGGCTTTTTTTTTTTCTCCTACTTTCTCCAACTGCGATATGTGAGAATCGTTCTTGAAAGGAACTAAAGGACTTTCATCTGCATGTGAAACATTCTTTTGACAAGGGCTGGAAAATAAACTCACATAGTTGATTTTGCATTTACTAATTTTGCAGTGGATACAATACATTTCAAATGCTTTGGGATTATATGTGGTGATACTTTCCTCTTTTCCTTCTTAACCATCTGTATGTAGTCTGTAAATTATGTTATCATTTCCACTTTTTCTACCAGGAGGAGGCTAAATCTGTAGCCCAGTTCATGAGTTTCTGAGTGTCTTGATACATATTCCACAAATGGAGGGGGGAAAAAACAGTGAATTCTTGTCCACTAGTTGAAATTTGAAAAAAGAAACAACAACAACAACAACAAAAAGAGCAGCTTTTCCGGAAAATCTGATGAATCTGTGGAGGACACATATGAAGAGAGTTTAATCTGAGAACAGAAAAATGCCTTTATATTTTGGAAACTGTAGGATAATCCTAGACTGGGTTAATGGGAAGAGAGCCTCAGAGCTGTCAGAGACTTCACCATTGTGGCAGAAAGAGCTTCACAGGCCACAGTTTGGATCCAGTGGCCTAGAGGGGGCTAAATAAGCCCTTGTGTCTTCACGCTAATGACTTGGCAGCTACTCTGCATAGCTTTGATATTCCAAATTAAAGGAAAGCCTCTCTGCTCTTTGCGGCCTTAATGAGTTTACTGTCAAAGAAATTGAACTTTCTCAATTTTATGTTTGGATTTTTTTTTAATAATAATGAATAAATATAATCTTAACATGCTGTTTGCATATACTTAGATGTTGCATGAGGAACATGGTGTCTTTTTTTTTTTTCTGTGCATCACTAATAAGGATGTTCAGTGATGTTCTAGACATAGAAGACCTCATTGTGACAGATGTGGACACAGCTTCTCTTGTTGTCGCTGTGTAATAAGTACATGGCATTTTGTGGTGCTTGATCAGCAGGGGAAGATACTGGATTGTTGCTGTTGTGATTGTACCTCTGCTTTACACAGAGGTTTGTGGGGTTTTATTGATTTACTAGGGCCAGATGCATTCCGAGATTGCAGGAGTGAACTCCCTCATTGCTTTTCTCTGCATAGTTTGCACTGTTAACAACAGATTGATAGTCAGTTGGGGCAGAAATTTTGTTATTGGTATTTACCCCATGAAAATATACAATTATTTTAATATTTAGAAACTTTTTTTCTGAATAATCAGTAAATATTAGATTATGTGTGAACATATGCTCTCTATATGCCATTTTTATTTTTTTTATGTTGGTCCCGTATAAACAGATTTTATATTTCTTTCTGTATTTTGACAATTGATAGCTATAGTCATTGGCCCTTTTTTTTTTTTTTAATTTGTCATCTTTATTTTT
Organism: Tinamus guttatus; assembly: GCF_059628265.1. Classification (NCBI taxonomy): domain Eukaryota; kingdom Metazoa; phylum Chordata; class Aves; order Tinamiformes; family Tinamidae; genus Tinamus; species Tinamus guttatus. The sequence goes on along the minus strand of NW_028288719.1, from coordinate 493,095 downwards.
CTTTCCATTTTGGAATTTGTGTCAAGTTCTGTCTTGACTATCCTAGAAAGTGATCTGCTGTCTCCATCCTATATTCTGAACGTTTATTTATTTTTAAGGATTATTAAGAACTGTTCTGTTGCTTGTCTACTTACCACAACTCCTGCTGCATCCGCTAGTTAAACTCTTTGTTGCTTTTCTCAAGGTTAATTAGTAACTGCAAAGGAAAGAAAGGTGAATGAAAAGGATGTCAAAGCAAGAACAAATACTCTCCTGTTAATTTCTAGCCAGGTACTTTGCAAACTGGTTGCAATTTTTGTTAAGGAGCACTATAATATTGTTATTAACTATAACAACACTATAATTTGGAAAATTTCCCACCTTGTCTTTCTCCACGCTCGGCATGGATAGGAGAACTCCTTTTGGTCTCCTAAGACTTCTGAAGAGTGATCACAAGTTCCTTTTTACCCTTCTGTTTAAGGGTCAGCTCCACAGATAGCCCTTTGTGAACATACCTTCCAGTGCACTAGATTTCCTCTTCCTGGAGAAGAGTGAAAATTAATTGTAACATCAATAAAATCACTTTTTTTTTCTTTTTTTTTTTTTTAACTTCAGACATGTCAGAAGTCCAAGTTGAGTGCAGGTTTGATGATTTCTTTGTCAAGAAAAGATTGTGTTCTTGCAGTGTTTTGACTAATGGAACTGAGGCAGCAAGGAATTCAGGGACTGAGTTAAGAGTAATGCATGAATCATAGCAGCAGGCTTCTAGTATTACAGCATGACCTGCTATGAATGATTTTCTCTTTAAAGGAAAATCAAAATCTAATTTAAAATTAAATTTTGATCTTTGTCTATGTGTCCCTTGCAATGTGAGTTATATACTTGGAATATCACAAGGATGTTCAAACTGTAGGGATGATACTTAAATTTGGAGGAGATTGTATTGTTATTTCAAATTTGTTACAAAAGGGAAAGAATTTTACTTCCTAACTGAAAAGTCAGAGTCCTCGATAGAAATAGTGAACAACACACAATAGTGAACAAAATAGAAATAGTGAACAAAACTGTGAACAACAAGGAAGACTTCATGATGAATGAGAAGATGGGATACAGAAAGGAAAATGAAACATTGAAAATATATTATAAGACTGAGGTCAATTAAACTGTGAAATTGTCTCCCAGGGAGAAGATACACTATGGAGAGATGAATATTCACTGGCACATAGGACTTCAAAAATAATGCAGGGAGGAATTCACAGCTTCAGTAATCTCATTCTGAAGGATTTTGACCTGGCTTTGTTTTAGGCATTAGGGATCATTTCATCCCTAAAACTGCTGTAATCAGATTCCCTTTCACTTTCCTTCATTTTTTTTTTTCCGGGAGCATACATTCTTTTGTGATATAGAAAATTACTTTGTATTTTCGTTTTGTCCTCGGAGTGTTCCCTTACTGTTTGAATGGTCAAATGTTTAGGCTGATTTGAATAAAGTATAATAAACTTTAGGAATGAACACCAGTATACTTCTCACAAAATATCCTGAGTTATTGATAAATCTGGAAGTCTAACAGATTACTGTAGTGTAATTACATAAAGTCTTGTTCTATAGTGATATTTTTATTCCTTTGATGGTTGCTGGAGTGCCTCTATCAAGAGTGCCCTTTATCAAGGAGCATTTTTGTTGGGACTGCAAACATCATTTCATTTGTAGTGCTTGGCTTTCTTGTTTAAATATAGAAAAACTAAAATCTGTAGGAAGAAAAGAAAAAAACAATACATTGTAGGGATCAGCGAGTAATTGAGGTAGATTTATAACATTTTTTTTTACTTCCAGGGCTCAAGACGGTCAATACAGGTGACTAAAGAGTTTTGCAGGCCCTGTGCTCTCTGACTGTTAGAGCGCTTTCCTTGCAGGGACAGGACTGCAGGGACAGTGGAACTCTCTCTGGTTGCCACTGCTGACTCGCAAGAAGGTGTCTTGCGTTTGTACGTGAACTTATTTGCACTGAAAATACGGAGTAACTCTGGCCGCGTGTGCCTGCAAGGTGGCTTGAATTGGCTCCCGAATTCACTTGCTCTCTTACCAAGTGACACTCTGGCAACTGCTCTTTTAGTAATATATAAAGCTGAGTGATGTTATTTATGGATTCCACTGGTGTGTCTTTTATCATTCAGAATTTTACAGTGTTCTTTGTAGTGCGCCCACATTTTTACTGCTTACCCATCACCATTATAGAATCAATGTGCGAAGCAGGGGACACTGTTTGCTGAGCAGCTACACCCCTTGCATGCCCAGAATCAAAGAACAGTAACGCAGCATCAAGTCCGGCTCTGTTGGATGGTGAGGTTTCAATTACAACCAGTTGCAGCTGATCAGGGCTACGGTCGTGGCTTCAGTGCTGCTCAGAGCTGAGAAAATTGTTGTACAGCATGTCACTGATTTGATTTATTCCCCGGTGTATTAAAAGTGGAATCGTTTCTATTTTTGCTTTAAGGTATTTACAATCCAGCAAATTTTACACAGTATTTCTAATTTCCTTCCTCCCTCAGCTTTTTTTTTTTTTTTTAAACTAAGGAAGATTATTTTTTTGAGTCTGAGATGATAAATGTGCAAGCTACAATAAAGCAGCATCTATTGAAATTAGGCAACAGATATTTTATCATTTTGCTATTTTCTTCTACTTTTGAAAACAGTAAAGTCTGTTAATATACCAGACTTCTACTAACCTTTAGAGCTGGTGCAGCTGCTTCCCTTTCTTGCAGTCATCAGAGTGATTTTCGTAAATTGGAGAAGGTAACTCCATCTCCTTAGGTGTATGTGGGATTGGTGCTCTGCAGTGACGTGACCAAGGACTGTTGCAGTGATGGGTTTTGAAGTTGAAACCTTGACTTTACTGGAATAAAGTTATCTGCTGTAGCTATGATGCATCTTTCAGCTGTACTTCATGATTGCCATACCTTTTCTGCGTTGTGGTGCTCATTTGGAGTTTAAGACACACTGTAGTTTCTGCGGCCTGAATTTTGTTGTGAACGTAATGGAAATTTCCAAGTTAGAGCACATGAAGTTCTACATGTGTGATATTAAGCTCTTCATGTATAAAACAGGATAGAAATAGCTACTTTTACTGCATGAATTGTGATTTTTGACCAGAATTGTGATTTCTGACCAGAAAAGTCTGCTATGGGACTGTCAAACTTCTGTTTTTCTTAAGCAGGGCAATGCATTGTTGATTTTTGCTCTTAGGGAATGAACACTTTATATGTCTTTGAGACAACAGAGGGAAGTGCATTTTTAGTTTTATTGTGTGAAATGGAAGGGTGACTCAAGTGCAGTGTTTGTGACTTCCAGGAATATATGAGACCTCGATTAACAATGCCTATATTTCAGTAATTAGAAAGTATGAAATTAAATAACTTTTGTGCTCGATGCCCAGGGCTTGTGAATGTTCTTAAGGCAATTTACAAACTTCTGTGACTCCCAGCCTAATTCACTGAAACTTGTGAAAAATTTACTGCAGTATTTATCATGTGCCAAGTACTACAATGCAGTGTTTCTTTCTGTGTAGAGCAACAAAAAAATTAAGGTGACATTGCTGCTTTAATCTTGATGGAGTAAGGATAGAAGTAATGAATTGATAATCCTCTTTTGATGTAAGGGATTACCTTTTTTATTTAAAGTAACACTTAGATTATTTGGTACTGATTATGTATGCTTCTGTTTACATTTTCACTAATTGCTTGCTCTAGAAAAGCCCCTAGGATGCCCCAGAGAGTTGAGGACACCAGCATTTTCAGAGCATGAATAGACATCACAGCGTTATGGAAGCTCTGAATAGCAGCTGAGACTGTCCTTTCAAAACCTGACATCCTACATCACTGAGGTGGAAATTAGTGAAAGTGAAGGATATTATCAGCAGCATTGTTTCTGAATTTAGCTAAGTATTTCCTAAGTTGATTTTCTTCACAATGATTCCATGATTACAGTTCCTTGGGAATTTGCAAAAGCACCTCAGTGGAAAATAGAAAAAGAATGAGAAGCTGAAAGATTCTTCAACTTTGTAGCTTTCACTCATCTATTTTTAAGATCATTGTTCAAGTCCCAGTCAGTAACTTAGTAAAGTTCTGTATCTGCAGTTGCCGTACAGTGCCCCGTTAGTTGTAGAACGTCCGCTTAGAGAGAGGTTTTTTGTTACTTGCTTGAAATACATGAAATAGAATACCCCGAGATTAATTGAAAACAAAATGTTTTTGATTTTAAGGATACCTCATGTAAGTCATCACTTTACAGCAGGTGATGTAATCATGCCAGTGCTTCGAGGCTATGCAGGATTTTGTGGAGATGTGCTGATTTAGGTTCAAGTGGGGGTTGGCTCTTGGTGTTTAATCCCTGACTTTTGTTTATTACCGTCAGAAGCCTCAGTTGTGACCTTAACGGGAGTGACGCTGAGGTTTTGTGGGCATGTTAAGGATGTTCCCATTTTCTATTTGGAAGCAAGTTTGCTTACAAAGTTTCTCTTTCCTGCTGCCCTGCCGAAACACAACCTAAGTTGACTCTTTATGCGTTCATATGGGAAACTGCATACTATACTCTTCTCATATTTGCACCTTCCTAAATTCAGAATTGCTCAGTTGATTGATGAGCTTTTACAATGAATATTTGCATTGAAGTTGCTAAGAATAAGATATGATCTGTAGCCATCTGTGCTTATGGTTATTTAGTTTTGGATCCCAATCTTGTATTTTTTTGAAACTATGGCCTAAGATGCAGAAAATAAGTTTTTGTAGTTGATGAACTCACAAGAAAATATAAGTTTTTTTTTTTCTTCTGTACGCTTGCCTGCAGCTGAGAGAAGAAAATCCACCTGAAGAAATCTTTGAGACACAGAAAAACATGCTAATTTAATTGATTTCCATTAGGATAATTTTCTAAATCTTTTAGTAGCATTCAGGTGGCAAAATTACTTTGTTGGTATTCCATCTCTTTTCCTCACATAGACAATTTTGATTCTGTTCTTGCTGGAAATCAGTGAATTTGCTGTTGATATTTGGCAGAAGATGTATTGGGCAATGTAGTCTAAAATAACACACAAACTGGTCAATTGGGATTCTGGAAAGACATTTTAATACAACTCCCAGCTGTATCAGATTTATGTGGAAGTAGATGGGATGAAAAGAATGTTCTAATCAAGAGTTAGATATGAATTTCAACCTAAAAAGTACCTACGAGGTGTTTTAAATTGTCTGCCTTTGACAATGAGGATGTGTTTCTTCAGGTGATGTGGAGAACCTTCTGAAAGCTCTTAACTACTGTTTTTATCTGTTTACAATTTGGTGATTCAGTTGTGTTGCTAGAACCAAGCCAAGTTCAACAGGCAGATAGCAAAATGTAGAAGAAAAAAAAGTAGAAGAAAATAGTTTGGAGGTAAAGCCAAACCGGAGGATAATTTATGAAATAAAAGATGGGTAATTAAGTGGGTTCTGTACACTGGGAAGGAGTGAAACTTTTCAGTAGTGTCATGTTTGGGTGTTTTTGTAGACTCTCTTAGAACGTTAATATTACAGTAGCGAGTGGAATGCCTTATCTTGTAATTGGCTCTTTGTCTGTTCCCACATGTCCTTTACTGCCCAGGGGTTTGCAGAGCAAAGCGGAGTCATCCCTGGTCTCTGCTCCACTGCTTTACATCTGGGTCAGCTCTGGATACCTTAGCTGTAAAGCCTTTTTTTTTCTTTCTTGTTCATTGGTGTAAATGACAGCAGCAGGCTGTCTGGACTACTTGTTTTCACAATACTCTTGGTATACTTTTTAAGATAGTGGAGCCAGAGTTGAGCAAATTTGGCACACGAGCATCTGATCGCAGCTTAACTTGGAGAATGGAGTAATCACTGTCCTCTCCTCTTGCTGGAGGAGATCCAGTGACCTTTCCATGCAGAAAGTCCAATCAGAACCCCTGAGACTCTGTAAAAAGCCATGAGGAAGTCCTACTTGCATAGGATTATGGGGTGCACTTTATAATACATAGCAGGTTTCCCCTCGTTTCTCTTTGCGTGCCCACAACTTTCTATTGTGTGTCAAGCTGGGAGGGGAAAGGAAGGTTTCAGAGCTGGTGAGCACGTGCCTTGTCAGCTGCGTTCTTGTCCCAGTCCCCATATCCTTTTCCAGGTTCCCTGAGAAAACCTTAGGAAACTGGTCAAGAAACAGAGTGTGCTGACGGTAATGTAAGGCCTAACTCTGCTGACTTGCTGGTCAGGTCGTTGCCTGGGTGGTCTGCGGCTGCCACGTGTGTTGAGCGATGGCCACGTTCTGTGCCTTTCCTCTGCTAGGATGGCCATGAAGCGCAAAGGAAATGCGCTGTCATCGAGACTCCTGAACCTCTAAGATTAATTTATAGTTAGGCAGTGGTTAAAAAGTTAAGGATGAGAAATAAAGAAATATATAATCCTTTTAAACTACCATTTGTGTGTTTTTGATCTCATAAAAGAGCCCGTCTTCCAAGCCATTTGGCCATAGGGATTTTTTTTCAGCTTAATATTAAGCATAGATTGTAAATCTTAAGCCTGTATGGTTCTTCATTTTCTTATTGAGAAATAGTAATTGAAAATAAGCAGTATAGTATTAATCAATTTAATAAAGTTCTAGTTGTCTGTGCATTTTTTTAAAATTGTATTAAAGTTGTGTTGAAAGTTTTATATATCCACTGTGTGTCTGATAACTTCTGAAAAATATGCTTAAGCATGGACATCTTTTGTGGTTGCAGTATTGGTGAGCAGTTCTCTGTTTGAGTTTGTATGAGTCTTTGAAGAGTGGAGAGTTTTATAAAGATATAACTTGTATTTATATATCTAAAAAAAAGTAGATTAAAATGTCAAGCCTTAAAAAAAATCCTTTGTAACTCCAGTTGATTATATTGCAGACCATGACTTCTTATTAATTGAATTATTTCCCTCTGTCTTTTTCTACAGAAAAATTGACATTTGAAAGATTTTTTGAATCGCTACTATCAGTAGTGGTCATGTGTCTACCAGCGGCTACGTAATCCAAGAGTGGACTGTGGAGAGCAAAACTTCTATGCGATTCATTTGGATATAGCTTTTTCCACACAAATGGCCAATTCAGTAATTCAGTCCCGTGGAACAGAACTTAAACTCTCAGAATGAATGTATTTGCATAGTTTATCAGGAAAGGGATTTTATTTAGACTTTTGTATTTCACTATTTGTCTAGATACTTTAGATACTGTCCAAATAGGTGAAAATAAAATGGGCGTCAGTTGCTCTGGTAGTATGATATAGCTATTGCATTTCTTGCCAGAATTGTTATCCACCCTAGAATAAAAAGCTAGCACGGTTTCTCCATAGTTACCAGTTTCCTAAGGTACATAGTATTTCCAGCTCTGCGTCTCTGAGATGAACTAGGAAAGGAAATTTTCATGTTGTCTTTTCAAAAATTTTGTAAGAGATAGAAACGTTGAAATCATGTAACACTTGGATATGGACATTTTGATTTTTCTTCTTCTGCTTCTCTTTTGAGCTTTCATATCAATGTGCGAACTAGATAAAATACTCTGATATTTGCTTACAAATGAGGAAATCAAATGTGGACTTTAATACTTGTATTTTTCTTTCCTTCCTCCTCTCTTTCTCATGTGGTTTTGGTTTGTGTGACTGCTTTAAACAGCAAGAAGGCTGGAATTTATTATTAATATATTTTTTAATCTCAACAGTGTCGAATTAAACTTGACCAGACAGATGGAGAGAAAATGTTTGCTTCTGCAAACATTTCTCAGTCCTGTGTACTGGAAAATACACAATTGTTAATGAGCCTAGTTACGTGTTTTTGCCTTTTGTGAGTTTATTACCACACTTTGATTTAAATTGTTTAGAATTCAGAAGATCTGAAGTTCTTGACGTCTAGCCTGTGCTTTGGTCTTTCGCTAAGTGACAGTAGTCATTCCCACTATTCTTTCCCGGAGGGTGGATTTTCCTTGGAAGACCATCACTAGCACCCTTTGCAGTAACCCGACGAGTGCTGCCTGGCAGCTGCGCTGTCTTTGCGGGACAGCTCGCAGCGCCGCTCGAGAGCCCTTCCCGGTGTGTGCGATGGCTCGTCGTGTCCGAACGTCCCCGCACGGAGGCGGCGCCCGTGGGGATGCTCCCCTCGTGGAGCTCGCCTGCCGGGCAGAGGTCAGGGGGCCGAGTGACTGTGTTTGTGTGGGAGGGTTGTCCTTAAAAGTAAAGGAGTGCCTGCCGTCCACAACCGTGTGGTCGTGATGGGTTTCCCGTTCGAAGTGTCTTGTTTTCCCCGGTGGTTCTGTGTCCCTCTGCCTGAAGGGGGCTGTTGATGTGCATGGGGGTGGTGTTACTTACCTCCTTGCACCTCGGAAGGCGGCAGTGCCCTTGGTTGTATGACCTGCCGGTGCTCCGTAAAGACCTGTCCTTCTGTTAACACGAGCAGGTGTCTGTGTTACGGCCTGGTTTACCAGCTGAACCCTAAGTTCAGTTTCTGTTCTCTGACTTGCTGAAAACTCTTTTTTTTTTTTAGTTAGTCTGTTGCTAGCAGTTATAGATTAGTGTTTATTTTTCTGTGTACTAAAGTAATGAGTTCTCTGTAAGTTACCACAGTAGAAGGTTGATCCAGTCTGTAGAGGTTTAAACATTGCATTTATCATATTATGTCAGATTTAACATTGTGTAAAATTACGCAGGCCTTGCACTGATGTGACATAATGCTTTTGGTGGTTATGGAATATGGAAAAAGGTTAAGTAGCTTAGGGTAATGCATAACTTCTTGTCTATGTTGAATCAAGAGATTTGTTTTTAAAAGCAGGTTGAAGATACATACATATGTATATAAGATAATCTAATTGTAGTAATTTTTTTCCTGAAGTAATGGATAGCTTTGCCAGTATGATTTTGTTAATCTATTCTCTTATCCAGTGTAAGTTTGTAACTATGCTTGCTGAGGCAGAGTAGCTTAAGTGCTATGATTTGTATAAACCGTCCTTCCCCCTTGGTCCTCCAGCAGGATCCTTGCTGTAGGTTTCAGCCAAAATTTGGAGAAAGAGTAGAGATCTCCAAAGTCAGTAAATCCGTTCCAGTTTCATGAAACTGGTGACCTGATAATGGGCAAATGTGTTCATTTATTTCACTGCGAAGAAAAGTAGAACTGATTTATATAAATTCAGCAGTAGCCAACTGACTGCACAGATGTGTGTATTGAACAGCTATTGCTTCTGAAGCCTGGACTCTTCACAGATCGTTCCCTTTCCTTTTGATCAGAGTTTCATCAAGTGATAGAATCAACTGTATTGTAGTGGTGAGAGAAGATGCTTTAGAAGACGAATAGAAAGACATAGAAATTTGTATTTTTCTTCAGTTGTCCGAGCAGCAGAATTACTTGCTTAAGTTTTGGAGCAATAAGAACCGTGTAAGTGTTTGGGAAGATACCAGCAGTTTTGTCAGTATCTGCCTGATGAAACAACCCATTTACGGTTTAGCTGCTGAGCCAAAGTCTCGGGGTCTGTACCCGGGGGACTCTGAAACTGGGGAGCTGTTTGCGGCACGTGTTGTTAGGTAAGGATTGCAAACCCAGTGTTTGCATAGCTATTTATATACTAATGTTTCAAAGTCGTTATTTTTATTCTATTTAATGAATGCTTGCTGCTTCCCATGTCGGTCAGAGCATGTCCCATGTGTGGCAGGCTGTGGCTGGCATCGCAGGGGTCTGGCTTTCTTGCCTTTCAGCTAAATGACCCTGCCTGTCTTTCAGAATCAGAAGCTTTATAGTGGTGCTATAGTATAGCTTTATACGGGAAGCATTTTCACCCAACACGGATGCTATGTGGCTGGTAGCGTAACAGCCTGAGGAGAAGCTTTGATTTATGCTGGAGTGTGGATTTAGTGAGGCTGCATTTATTCTGTGAGCTGTAATTATAGCATGTTTCATGCCTGCCTTTTGAATCCAGGTTCTGTGATGCAATTTAAAATAGAGTAGATGTTTGCAAATTAGTAATGTCAAACCCACAAACAAAGCCTTAAATAATTTGTTTTGCAGAGTGATGTTGCTGCTGTTTGTTTTCCCAGGTGCCGTCTGTTGAGACCTTCTTTGCTCTCCCTTTCTGCTTCCTCAATGATACTGCATTAGAGAAAATGTCCAAGATAATTCCTAGAGGAAATGAAGAATTTGGGAAGAAATTGATTTGGTGCAAAACACTGTCAGATATCTAAGTAACTGAGAATTGAGGTATAACTTGGTTCATGTCACAAATAGAACAGTATGTCTGAGAGAACATAAATGGAAATTGCTTTTGCAGGGAGAGCGTGTGAACTGCATTATTTTCCTACTGCATTGCAAATAAATCTACAAATCTGCTCTCCTCATTCTTATTCTGTGCCTGTCTCCGTAGTATTGCAGAGATCCTTGGTATGAATTAATAGGCAAGATAATTAGTTTATCCTGAATTTTCTGTATTTTGAATTTTGATCTAAACTGTACCTGGGGATATCTTGATGTCCAGTGTGGCATAAAGTTTCTAGAATTTTCAGATAATGTAGTTACATTTCTAAAAGTGTTTCAAATTAGAATTCGGTTTCTCACATACTACAGAAACAAGACAATAATAAGAGATAATTTGGTTTGATTTGAAACATTTAAAGTGAATGACTGCTGGAGTTTAACAGTTATTCAACTTGAGATACCATTTTTACATCTCTTTTTTTGGTGTTGGGTGATTAGTGACTATGCAGAAGTCCTCTATACTGCGTATGTTCTGGATGGCACGACTTGCAAAGCCAATCTCTGTCATCTTTGAAAGGTCGTGGACATTCAGGGAACTCACTCCTGGCTAGAGAAAGGTGAATGTTGCATCAATCTTCAGGGGGAAAAAAAGGGCAAAAGGACCATCTATAGGGTGATTAGTGCCACGTCAGTCTGTGGGGAAGATCACAGAACAAATCCTCTCGGAGCACACTTTGAGACCCGTGAGGGACAAGCCGGTAGCAGGGCACAGGCTGCATGGATTCATCAAGGTAAAGGATGCCAGGCGGGCAGGGGCTGGAGGAGGCACCACTGGGCTCGGCACAGCCCACATGCGCGGTTGTCCTCACGCCGATGCCTGAGACGGCCCGAAAGTGACCAGGGAAATCCTGCGTGTGCTCAGAACAGGAGCACTGAGACCTCCCCGCGTCCCCGCAGGCAGACCTGCTTTCCCCTGCACTGCCACTGTGGCCAACGTTACACGTCCCTATTCCTGCACCTTCTCACTGTGTGGCTTTGAGTGCTTGCTGTTTTTTCCAGCCGATTTGATATTTATCAGGAAGAGAATTAAACAACTCCTGTGACTCTGTGCTGTGCTCTGAGGTGTCATGGTCAGTTGACCAATGAATGTCAATTTCCTTTACATCAAAAACACAAACCATTATTCAAAGATGGCGAATTTGACCTGAGGTCTTTGAAATTGTGTTCTGAACAGAAGTCTTTTAGTGATCAAAATTTATAAAGTATTTGGAGTGGACATGCCCTACTTGATAAGTAGGTTTTTATAATGTTAATGTGTCTCTGCCTTCATTAGTGTTATGTGTGAATCACTGTGTTCCTCACCTGTACAGGGCAAAAACAGCAGGCTTTGGTAGCAAGGAGCTGCCAGCGTGCAGAGATGAATAAGAATGAGGGAGCAGACAAGGGAAAATAAGTAAGAAGATGCACAAAGAAACTATTATGTATCAGCCCCAGTCTCCTGCATAGCCAGCCACCTCTCTAGAGAAATTTGCCGGGGGGGAGATTGAGTGGTTCACTGTTTGTTTAATCATTTTTCCTTTTTTTTTTTTCTTTTTTTTTTCTCCAATACCTGAATCGATAATCAAAAACATGCATGAACTGACAAAAGTTAAATAAGACAAAATTCCCCCAGTGAAGACTGTTGTGCCTGTGACAGTGCCATGTCCATTAAGCGACGAGATGCAACGGCTGAAAAGCCGACCTGTGGTGTGCCTTTTACAAGTGGAGAGGCATGTTGCACGTTGAGAAAATGTCGGTTAGTTAGTTGTAAGCTGTATGAATGACATTCTCAAAGTCTGCCTGTCCTGTTTCCAACCATGCATTCTTGGGAAAAAAAGGTATAAAAGCAAGAAAAGTGTGTTGTGATGCTTGCTCAGCTTCCCAACATTTCAAGCGCATAGATTCTTAGTGCATGATGTACAGAGTCTCCTTTTTGGAACAAGGAGAGGAGCTTATACAGAAATACCATATTAGAGCAATTTGTTGTTTTTCACCAGTCCCTGATGCCTCAGATAATCCCTTACATAAAATGTTGGTATTTTGCTTAGAAACAGCTGGGATTGAGATCTCTTTGTTGTTTGCCCCAGAACTCCTCTCTGAAAGCTGCTGCAGCACCAAATCATCATTTCCAGTGTGAATTTCATTTGTGCCAAATTAGCCCTCTGCCAGCATCACCCTTCAGGATAAATAGCCTTTTTTTTACTTCCTGTTTCTCAAGTTCTTTTTTTCCTAAGATCAAGCTCAGCTCTAATTTTGCTTAAAAGGAAATTTGAAATTCCTCTACAAGAATTGTCATAGAATCCTCAATTCTTGAGGATGGTTTCAATACCTCTTCCAATTTCTCTACCTGTTCGTTGTCTTTGGCTAATATTCCAGCTGACATCTGAGATAATTCATTGTTTTTTATTTCTGAATTTGTTTTGCTACTGGAATTCTGATCTTGTTTTCTGAAATTACACTGAGAGCCAATTCTGTATTGTATGAACATCTCATTGAACATATGCAACAGTTTCCTTTTTGCTAGTAGAAAAAGGAGCCATACCAAAATGATGAGAATGTGTTTATAGCATTTAAAACTGAACCCTAATTCTCAAGAAGTAATCTTGAGAAACTCAAGGCTGAAGTATTTTAGGAGTATTTTGAAATAAGCACTCTAAATAAGCACTCTAAAGCAGTAGATAATCTTGATTATCCAGTTATTCTAGGTCTGGTTTATTTTCACATTTTACTAACTTTTTGCAAATTCTATCATTTTTCCTCTTCTCTTTTTGTTTAATAAATTTACCTGAAATATAAAATTTAAACATTTTGAGACTTTTGTTGCCCTCAACACAAACTTAATATTACACATTGTGCATAATATATTGAACATTGAAACAGTAAAGCTACTCTTGCGTTTGGAAAAATAGCCCACAGCATATTTATGAGGTTGGATCCAAGGAGGAGAAAACAAAAAGCTTTGACATGCTTAAACTGTTTAATTTTAAAAGCATTTCAGATTAAAACCTTGTCATTAAAGCATCTTCTCAGCCGTCATCTCTCTGAAGTTCATTGCTGAGGCATATTTAAAATTAGCCAAAGCAGTTTGGAATTTTTTTCTGCTAACCTGTATGTCTTTGCCTAATGCAGAGGTAGAGGCAGTGCAGGGTTCAAACCTGGCAAGATGACTCTTGACTTAAGTGGACTACGAGAGCAGATCCCTAAGTGTATAGGCAGGTCCCTTCAAATGTGCTCATCTCGTACCATGCACCTTGGGATCCACTTTCATGACTGATGAGTCCGGGAATGCAGTTTGTCAAACTGTGGCTTTTTGTCATGCAGCTGTTTTTGTCTTGAGTGTCGGTGCCATGGGAACTATCTACAGGGGGATGAAAGTGTTTCAGAAATGCCCTCCTGTTGGGTCCCAGTGGTGGGTCAGACCTCTGGCTTTTCCGCCCCGCTCCCAAGAGGAAGCCGCGTGCAGCTGGAGCTGACCCTAGTCCCAGGTCAGCCAGCGGGTCGTGTCTGCAGGATTTACAGGTGCAAACAAAGCAAAGATGGAGGAGCACAGCACAGGCCTCATGGGTCTGGTGGTCCCTTCTGGAGTATACCGCAATAGGAAGCGTGTCCAGAAAAAAACAGTTGGACACAAAGGATTGAGAGAATGTAGAGAGCCTAACTGCTGGTGAGTAATCAGCTCATCCTTCTAAGGCCTAAGAGCTTCGGTGTGAGTGTGGCTCCAGTCCCATGGTTTGTGTTTTTTAAGGAAATCGCAAGGGGGTCAAGCAATTACTGAAAATCCAGGGATGTGCTTTCCTCAGTATCCCAGCATCTGCATTACTTGTTGTAATTCCTCCTTATTCTTGGGAATCTGTCCCTTCTTTGTTCAGACAGTATGTCCTTAGAGACAGCAAGAGCTCCTGCTATGCACCATGCCCTTAGGAGTTTAACTTGGTGTGCCCTGGTGGGCCTTGGCATTCAGAAGGTGGCACTTCAAGTCATTTAGCAGACGCCAAACACCCTGGACAGCATTTCGCATGGTATCTCTGTCATTCTCATCTATCATTATGTCCTCTGAGTACCGATATGTGTGTATGCCAGGTGGAACTTGTATTTAATAATTTTACTATAGTGTCATGGGTGGTGGTTGAAGAGTGTTTGTATTGCTTGGGAAGCTCATTAAAGGTATATTGTATTCTTTTCCTTGTAAAGGCAAATTGGAGTTTCTTCCTGAAGAGTAATCATAAAGAACATACTTTCTCTTTTCTATTGGGGAGACACCATTGCTTTACTTTTGAACACATCAAACCCTAAGATATTTTCAAAATAAGAGCTTATGACCCCATCCATGTGTTTATTACTTCATCCCTTTTTCTCCAGACAGCCACAAGTGAGGTTTTGCCAAGGGGCATTTCTCTGTGTCACCTGTGACTCCACTTGTTCTTAAAATTTCTTAGATTCCCAAGTGCTTGGCTTGTTTTAAGGAAATTAATTTCTGCCTCTTATCAATTAGAAATGTCAAACCTAATTTTCTTTATTTTAGACCAGTTGTAGGCATTTTGTTATGCAGGTTGTATATATATATATATGCCCATATACCAGTATGCAAAATTTTATTTTTAATCTGTGTAGTTCTTTCCTGAGGGGGATGAAGGGATCATTTGCCTTCTCCGGTGGGGAAGTGGATGGAGGGTTTTTTTCCTGCTGGACAGCATGATCTTTGCTCCTCTTGCCTTCTGCCTGTTTTGCTGTTTTACTGATGCTACACATGGGCTGCCCACATCTCATGAGTCAGGGGATCCCCAGTACTGTGGTCTCCACAGGTTATTCCATGGAGCTCCAGGGAACCACAGAGGCCCTAGGAGGCCCTCTTTCCCATCTGGTGTCGTTCTATGGAGCTGACCCTGGGAGGTGAAGTGCTTTCTTGTCCAACCCAGAATATTAAAGTGGGGGTGGTAGATGAGTCCAACCCCTTTCCCTTCCATGAGTCGCCAGATTATGTTAGAGGTCTGTCCAAGTTGTATGTCCAAGTGTATGGAGGGGTTCTGTTTATTGTGCTCTCAGCCTGTAATATCCCTTTCTTTTAGGCTTTGAAGAAGAATTTTTACAATGTTGGGCAAACCTTTAGCAAGGGTTTGAAAGTGAGCAGATCCACTGGAGGTGGGGTGCCCCACATTGCCTTGTGAGTGCACACAGCCTTTTGCATAACTTCTGGTAACCTGGACACTCCTCTCACCTTAATTATTAGCAAACTCCTCTTTCCCCTAGATCTGTCCCTCCATTCCAAGAGATGACTTGCAAGGTCTTCTCTTGCCTTAATTGTTTAGGAGGGCTCCTGGTCTCCAGAATCCATTTGATTCCTCAGGCTCTAACAATATCCCGTCACCCCCTGAGAGGCCAGCTGGCCACAAATACTCATTTCCAGTCTCGCCAGGTTGTCCTGATAACTTTCCCTGTGGTTCCCCCATCTTGCACTCTGACCAGGGAGTGGTACGGATCAAGGTCCAAAGCTTTCCACCTTGCAGTCCGTATGCTGTTACTTCCCTATTGTCCTCATATACAGTCTCCCTGTATGTCCCAAACCTCAGAGCGGATGTTAGCAATAATTTGCTAATTTGTGGAGTACCTGAGGCTTGGATTAGTATGGTTTCAACATGCTGCTGTAGTAACTGCTGTTCAACGTGCTGCTGTAATAACTGAATGCTATAATACCTGAATGCATTTCTTTTCACTTTCAGCCTTTCAAGGAATGAATTTAGTACAAATTTTTGTTTTATGCTGCCTGATATAGTTCCACTTGAGTCCAGTCCTTTGGGATTACGTAGTTGAAAAGCTGGGTGGGAATTAATATCTGGTACTTTTTTTCTGGAACAAACTCTCTTGAGCTTCTCTCTGCCACTTTCCATGGGATTAGAAAGTTCCTTAAGGCGGGTGACATTAATTCCTGATGAAATTCCATAAATTTGAATTTAGACATTATTTTGAGGCCAGTGAGTCTGTGACATGACATTTTTAAATCCTATGCCTTGGGATCTATATAATCTTTTTTTTTAATGGATCATGAGTAGCTATTGTTAATGAAACACTTGTGTCTGGAAGATATTTGTGGCTTATGACCCCATTTCATTGTGCTGAGTAGTTACAGGAAAAGAATTGTGCATTTTTCTGTATTTTTTTTTCAAATTGTCTTCTTTACGAAAAACATACTGATATTTAATGCATTCTGAAATGGGTGTTAAAGCCTATAGCCGCTCTTGGAGGTCTTACTGAAGGCAAAGACAGTTTTCCTTGCAAAGCAGCTTCAGGATTATGCAGACTGCATGCCTGGATTAAGAGGATCAGGCGGTGTCTTGGCCTGGGAGCCCTCTGCAGGGAATCGGGTCCTGCCCTGCAGAGGGGGTGGATCTTGGAAAGGGCTTCCCATGACATTTAAGGGCCCTTACAAAGACTCAGTCTGAGCTCATCCTCATTGCCCATTTGCTGTAGTGAGGTGACAGCAAGTAGGACTGTCCAAGCAGTCCTGCACTGTATAAATGGAGGAATTCTGTAGGGTTTTTTTTGGTAAATACACCATCAATATCAAACAAAACGTTCAACCACTTCAGCTTGCTGCCAACTATATAAATCACTTGGCGGAACTATGGTCTTGCATCCCGGAGTAGCTCAAGTCACTTCAATCCATTTGTGACATTGCTTCATTATAAGCGTTTGCTTATTGATATATATTGATTTCAGGTGTAAGTTTGATTTAAACAAGAAAGAATAATCCTATTCTCATCATCCTGCTTCTGTATAAGGGTGCACCAGAATTCGATAATATGTCTTACAACTAAATTCACAGTCTCTATTTACAGATATTTCATTCTCAATCAACAGCAGTATGCCTGACTTAACCCACTGTGAAAAATTCACATCACATATAACATGCTTCAAAGATGTTTGATTTAATTACTGCTGTTCCATGTGCTTATGTACCAAGTATATATTTCTTGTAAATTCTCCCAGATGGTTATCTTCAGGAGATTTGTTTCAGGTAAACACAGTTTCTGTATTTATAAACTGAATGGTTAAGTAGAATAGCCTTGATTTAAGCTGGACGGGTTTCCCTGCTGCTAAAACAAGGCTGATGAAGGAAATACAGTTCACCTGTTCTCCTCACATATGCAGGTTTTATTTCAAAGGAATTTCCTCCTTTTCTCTTCCTCACTGTTATTTCATGTTGCCAGTGCTGTGTCATTTTGGGACTAGTTCATGCAAATTGTGCTTTTTGTTTGCAGAATTCCCTACAAATACGCACTGGTAGATTTTCACCATAGTCTAGTAGCCTGATAAGTCTTGGTGTCTTGCTTGTTAGGCGTGAGAAAACCAAAGGAGAGATTTAATGTGTCTTGCCTGTTGTCTGGAAATGATGAGATAAAAATTAAGGATTTCTAACAGCCAGCTATGTTCACAGAGCATCTCTGTCTTATTACAGACATGATCAAAATATTACATACCTGAAGCAGTGGAACAAGTTATCGTAAAAATCAGCCACGCATGGAGACTGGCTAGTGCTTTTGTAGGCTTATTGGAGAAAACTGGGCTTTTCTAAACCTCTTGTAATTATTTGTTTTCCTTTGTTGTGTCCCAAGTCTGTTACCCTCATCGTGTCCTCCTCGCAGTCCTGCTCTTCTTGGAATACTGAGCTTCATTGCGTGTGATTACTTCAATCCAGCTATCTGTCACATCTGGATTTCCAACACTAATGACTCCCCATTTAGTCAGAACAAAAGATAAATCAGTCACTTTCCTAGTAACATTTTAACTTCCAAAAGTTTTTGGTGGGGATTTCAGTTTTCAGTTCATTTTAAGTTCAATTCAGGTGATCGTTACTCTTGCCTTGAATTTCAGAATAAATGCTTTACTTCTGGTAGACTATATAAGACTGCCTTACTCTTTCTTCTTTGCTGTGATTGTCGTCTGTGAACGGTTGTCATCTTTTGTTACTCTTCTAGTGTGTTGTCCCATGGAGTTTTTGTGGTGCAGAACAGGCCATACTGCAGAACATCTCAGGTTGTTTTATGTTTTTGGAATTCCTGGTTGTCTTTGATGTTTGTTGAAACATGTGGATGTCTCTGTTTCTTCTGTGATCCTATTACTTCCTTGATTCTCTCTCTTAAGACAAAGCTTAAGGCAAAGACAGTTGTTTTGATTTGAGAGGGCTCTTCTCATTAATTCTCTGAAAAACTACTGTATTTTTGCTGTTGCTGAGCTAGTGCTCTGAGCTGCAGCTCCACCTCTGTATTTTCTGCAACGCGCTTCCTTTGACCCGGGTGTCCAGCTGGGAAGACGACAGCCCTGCTGCTGGCCGTGCGTGTGCAGCCGAGTGCATCTGCCCCTGCCTGGGCCTTCGCACCTCACCGGGGCATTGGAGAGGAGCCACCTGTGTCTCTACTGAATTCAGCAATTCCCTGCAAATGGAATTTTTATCTCTAATACAGCCATACGTGGCAACGGAGTTAGTGCCCTGAGACTGGGAAGCGTAGGGAAGGAGGACGCAAAGAGCGGGAGAACAAAGTTAAACTTCCTGAAGGAAACAGCCCTTTAGTATTACAGGACAGAATGTTACAGGTTGGTTTGAAAACCTGTGCTTTCCTGAAACCACCTACCATATCAGCTTCCCAAACCACATTTCAGAAGGAGCCTTGGGTGGTGATGGTCTCACAGGTGCACTTGAAAATGTCTCCGCTCTTCAGCTGTATTTCAGAGCCACGGGGGGAAGTCCACTGTGTTCATGTCCTCAGTCTGTGCTCCTCAAGTCAATCTGGTGCTCGCTGCAGTTTCACTGTTCCTCTGCCAGTTTGAATTGATCAAAGGCATGTCTCGGCATTGACACATTTCAGACGGGATCATTTGCAGAGATCTGTCAACTTATTGCTAGCATAAATCCAGGCTGTCCTAGAAACTATTTTATCACCTGGAGCTTTCCAGATTTTTTTTTCCTGATGTAATGTGTTGCCACAAACTAATAACCTCTTGCTTCTTAATAAAGAAACATAAACTGTTTAGAAATTGATCTGAAGAAGCAGATGATTTTCTCTTTTAAGTTGGCTATATATGTTTCTGAAATTCTAGTATACTAGTATATATTAATTTTGGTACGCCAAATAACTCATCTAACTCATAACTCATACCTCTATGTGGATTTTAATGAAACAGACTAATAGTTTACTCCTGATGTACAAATATATCGGTGATATCCATATTGCATCGTGGATTCTTTACAGTGTTGATGTATAAAAGACTTTCAAAACATAATAATGTAACATCTTGCATAAACACAATTTTTAACAAACATGTTGACCTTTGTTAAACAAAGTGCTACTTGATTGGCAAAAATTTATTGTTAAAACAAAAGTCCAATAATGTGTTGTTTTAATCGGTTTAATTGAGACATTGTTGAATAGTTCATCAGATTTTTACATCAGCTTAATATTTTGAACAATCTCTTATACTCTATAAGAAAATCTGCAGGTAAGTTGTGATTATGGATTTCTGTGGAAGTTTTACTAAGTTTCAGAGGATGTCTAGAGATCTTTTCAATGTCAATATTCAGTAAGTTTAATGACAGCATCGGTGTTAACTGTTAGAAACATAAGTAACAACCTTGGAATCCTAAGTGCTGCAGGCTATTAAAAAAAGACCTATCGTTAGGAAATTAAAAAGTTTTTTGAAGTCTGTTTTTAGCACAGTATGTGGCACCTACAGTTCAGCATTTTCTAAACTGATATGAAAAGCTGCATTGCTGAAGGGAGGAGAAGAAAAAGGAAAAATCTAAGCATAAAATTTCATTTTGAGTCTGTGGAGGAAGAGTCTTTCCATATTGATCTTTTGACTTCTTTTTGCAATCCCACTAAAGCAGCACTGTGTGCTATTTTGTGTGGCAGCTGAGGGTCATCGTTAGCTAAAGATCAGCTATGCAAGATAACGAGAGTTCAGAAGATTGAGATATTTGTATTCAGCTGTATCAAAAATCTAGAGAAATTCTGTATTTAAAAGTTGAAGGCAATCCTGAATGGAAGCACTCCCACTTGAGAGAAAATGGACAGAGAGAATTGAAGTTGTACGAGGTGTGGGAGGCTGGCTGCTCATATATGCTGCTTTTGAGTACTATGCAGCAGAAGGCACATGTGGCTTTACCTTCTTGGAGGTGGAAGGGAATTACAGTCTCTCCTTGCAGGTTGTAGCTCCACATGTATTCGAGATGGTCAGTGATATGGGCCTGTCTTCCCAGTGGTCTTTTCTAGCTGATAATTTTGGAATCTGGATGCGATAGTAAAGGAATAGAGGGTTTTGTCCCTGAAACTTTTGTTAATGGAAGTATTCTGTTGCTGAAGATGATATATGCTAAGCAAGTTCAAAGACAAGGTTTCTGTCCCTGTATTGATAACACTTTGAGGGGGGATTCTCACACTCCTTTACATAAAAAATGTATAACATTTTTTAAAAAGCAGTTCATGTGGCCTTACTGCTATGCCTTTATTTTGGGGGGAACTAAAAAAAAAAAGAAAAAGAAAAATATTATTCCAAAACATAGAACATTGCTGTGAGTGAGGCAACACCTACCTGAATTTACATGAGCTGTTGAGGTTGCAAGGGGTCGTTTATCTGACCAGGAGAGTCAGATTCAGGAGATCTGATTCAGGAGAGTTTCCACATTAAGTCTTCCACAGGAGACTTAATGTTTCTTTGAGCAGAGCAGAACAGACAGCAAAATGTTTAATTTAATTTTGAATGCTCTGTTCAACAGAGCTACAGCTGATTTTTCTAAAATTTGAAAATGGTTCTGTGGAAAGCCTGGGTTGTGATAGTATAGAGCCTGACATCCAGGAATCTTATTTCTTTAGTACATGTGGTAAGTCTGTGAAGACAGGATTTACATGTGCTTATCGTGGCTTAGAGCTAAAGAAACTGTTGTGTTCTTGCTCCTGTGCTTTTGGGCTATTGTCTTTGATTATTATCTAAATTCTAGCTGTGTCTGTGCTCAAACAAAGTTCTCTTCATTATTTTCTTTAATGTTTTCTGCCATTTAATTATTTGCAGTACATATTGATCTTCACCTTGTTAACAGATGACTCTTCTTTGTTGTGACTCAAATTGGACTGGTTGGTTTGCTGATTTTTTTGCATTTGTATTACTTGAGTTTGCTGGATGAGCTCATTAAAATGTTTGTATACCTGTTCCTACTTCCACAGGCTGCAGAATAAATATCTATTTAAGCTTCTCAGCACATTTGGTTACCTGAGTTATGGTTGGTACTGTTATTCCCAAGCCATGTGGAATTAAGTGTCATAATACAGACATTGTTTGTATTTCCTGTGAAACTTCAGGAAGGAAAGGAATTTTTCTGCACCATTGTGTTCCTTTTCATGAAATAGGATTTTTCTATCATTACACATCTCCTTTCCTGATTTTGCTATTAGTTTTTTTTCCTGTACTGCATATCTATTTTGTGTTTTCTCTCTAGCTTGCTAGCGCAGGTATGTGCACAGCATATGTCTTCTTTTGTGCGTGAAGCAAAACACCAGGTTTGTTCTGGTGCTTGGGATACCATGCAGAGCTGCGAACCTTGTTTTGCTGCCGTTTCTCTGCTTGATGGAAGAGTCATGGTCGTAGTTTATCTGTGTAGTTTTCTATCGCTGACCTTTTTCCTAGCTTTTTCTTGTTTCCAATTATGACTACACAGGGTCCCCTCGAGGGAATCATCAGCGTAATACGTGCTAGTGTGTCTTCTCCTTAGTCACTTTGCACAGCTGTAAAGCTCTCATACGGAATTTTGATGCTTGCTTCCAGATTGTCTGGTTTAAATACTTGCTGTTTATGCCTTAAAGACTCTGGCACCATGAAATGGGGTGCAAAAACCTATTGCCAGTCTAATTTGAGCTGTGCGAGCAGAGCCTGTTTTTCCCTCTGGCTTTTGCAAGCAGCCTTTCGGAGGAAGGGAGGTGTTGCCTGCAAGCCTGGTTGGGTCAGCGAGCGGGGTGAGCAGCCTGCCTTTCCTGCTGGAAGTCTGAGCTGATGTCCCGTGGGGATTATCCCTCTGCTGCCTCTTGTCCAAGAAATCCCGGCTGGAATGATAACAGGAAATAGTCAGATCCTCCCCTGTTCCTCTGTTTTGGTACTGTTTTTAAGGAGTCAGGATATGACCTAATTTGCTTTATTTTTATTCTCAGATGAGTAAGTGCTGAGACTGTTGTTCTCATGTTCTTACTAAAACAGCCTTCTGATGTCAAGTGGATTGATCAGTATCTTGTTGTCTTTCAGTTTGTTCATTTCCCTTCCAGACTGATCTGATGTTTTGTTTTAATGTATGTGCTTTGATTACTGTAGATTGGAGCCATTGTTCATTTCCAGTTTGTGACCTCTCTCTTGTGAGGAGGTGTGTGAGGTGATTGGTACATGGATGTGTGAACAAAAGTTGGTACTGAGGTTCTCAATAGTCAAACAGTTTAAATAAATAATTTTGTTTTTAGTAGTTTTATATGGAATAGCTCTTTTCTTTGTTACTGCAGTTAATTTGGAGAACATTCATTCAAAATATATAGCTCAACGATAGCTTAGTAGTTTAGTTTCTATTTTGATAAATACTGTTTTACAAACAAATTACGTATGAAATGTCTATACTTATAGTGTGAATTCTGGATAATGGCATCAATTGTAAACAAATACCTTGTTGACTTTTTCAAATCTGAACATAGATTAATACATCACTCC
Organism: Tinamus guttatus; assembly: GCF_059628265.1. Taxonomy (NCBI): domain Eukaryota; kingdom Metazoa; phylum Chordata; class Aves; order Tinamiformes; family Tinamidae; genus Tinamus; species Tinamus guttatus. The sequence continues at coordinate 470,113 of NW_028288719.1, read as the reverse complement.
ATGTCTCCTGAGGGGCTCACACACATCGTTCAGCAATCTTTCTTGTGATACAGCTAGCTATCAAAAAATAATCATAACAAAATAAATTCCAGTGGCTGGGCAAGCCGATGTGCAGGGTTGAAAGCCAGCAAGGCATAGGAGTAACCCCGTTGCTGTAGAGTTGCAGAGTGAACGTCTCCTTCGCCGGCGTTCGCACTGGACCGTTCAATGGTCCCTGCCCATAAGGTCACCGGTGTCCACCCTGCAGTAAAGACAGTGTAAGAGCCTGCAGCTCAAAAAGTCATTTTGTTCTTAAAGTAAATAGTGAAAGTGCCTTCCCAATAATAATTAAGGCATTAGACTGGCACATCCCTGTAAAAGTTGGATCTTTGAATGTGGTAACAGGGGGGTTGCAGTCTTGGCTAGAAATCACTGAATGTGTGCAAAGATGTGCTGAAGCAGTAGAATTTCACTGATCAGTTCCAATCTAAAGTAACAGTGCGTGCATTCAGAAGCTTATTTTTAACAGAATTAGGCCATTGGTTAATTTTTTTAGTGCCACAGTATAAATGTTAGCTGATCTCTGATGAGGATCTCAAAAAGAAAAAAAAAAAAAAAGTGAGGTATTTGAAAGTGAAAAACGGCATGTCCAAATGAACTTCCGAGAAGTTACATGCTAATGGGTCCTCTGTCTCCTGAAGATCTTTATTTTTCTTAGCACTCTTGTTATGATTCTTAATGAGTTTAGGAAAACAGTTTTTTGAAGAGTGAAAAATTGGAATATATGCAAAGAAAATAATGTTCCTGTGGATTTAGTAATAGACAAGTATCATTAAATCTTATTTCTGGTTCTGTTTTCATGAATAAAGAATCCAAAAACAAATATGCAGTGCAAGGAAGCACATAAATTAAATAAAAATATACCACTGGCAGGGTTTTAAAATTGAAATGCCAGATGTTCAGCTAGATTACTTGTAACTATTTGAATGAGGGATAACTATTGAATGAGGGATAATTGCAGAAGGCATTACTATGACACAATTCATGCCATATTAATCTACCTTTCTGTTGAATGCCCCTTCTCTTCCTTTGTCCTGACTGTCCCCATTTCACCTCTTTATATGTCCATTTTCTGTTCCCCTGGATGTTTTTTCCCAAGCTTACATTTGCTCATTTAAACAGATACATTGCATGGTTATGAAAGGGATTTGTTGGTAAGTTCTGTAGTAAATTTTGGCATTTCAAGCCCAGCGTTAATCAGTATTATCATAACAACGGGCATCTTGATAGGGTCAGGAAGGAATTCCTCACCAGCAGGGTAGTGCAGAGGCAGAGCAGGCTGCCCGCGGAGGGTCAGGGTTGGAGCCCTGGGTTGGAGCCTTGGCCCGCGGAACCGCAGATCACCGGGTCACGTGCGGGCATCAGCTCCGCGGGGAAGCCGCCGTGTGGACGGGGTGATATCCAGGGGGCCCTCCGATCTGGTTCCCTAAGTTCATAAACACAATTAGAGTATACAAACATAACAGAATATGCTAGTTGTCCAAATATTTCATCCTTTTACATGGCCGTTTCTTTTTTTCCTTCTTTTCCCTAGTCTTTGGCAACTTCCCACATTCCAGGGGTTGCATATCCTGCTCTCTGTGAGCTGTGTGAGTGCCTACGGGCAGGCTGAGCGAGTCAGGTGCCTTCCTGGAGCATCCTTCTGTACAGTTCAACTTCATTTGAAAGAAATCTATTTTGTGCTCTGCAATGCTGCTTTACAGTGTGAAGTCCTAATGTGGGCACCCTCAGGAGACACGTTACAGAAGTGCTTCAGAGCACTGCTAAAGTGTAGAATCCCAGCCTGGCAGGCTGACTGCTACCAATGTAAATAATACTCTCTTCCTCCTTGCAAGACTGAGACTTTTGTGTGTGTGTATGTGTGTGTGTGTGTGTGTGTCTTTTTTCGTTTCTCTTCTATTTTTCTTTTTTTTGGCATTTTTTTTTTCTTCTGAAGTCTGTGGCTAAATGGATTCAAGTAAGAAATGCAGAGACTTTCATGGAGCCTGAAAGTCTTCACAGATCTAGGGAGAGTTTTATATTTTCCCAGGATAGGCTGTGATTCATGAAGTGTAGTAGTGAAACATCTTGTGTGCCTTTGTGAACCCCGTTTTCAAAATGTGCTCCTTTACCTTGCAATGATTTGCTTTTAATTCCGTACCTTTTGTGCGGCTGAGCTGCAGACGGTTTATGTGGCAGTTAAGGCAAGCAGGAACCGTGGGGGCCATCATGACGTGTGCTTTTTGAGAGGTCAGGTGTGCTGGTCACAGTGCTCCTCTCAAAGATTTGCACAGCGAGGAGCTGGAACGGCCTGGAGAAGTTGTGTAATTTTTACCACGCAGTGGCCCGTCGTATGATGGACAGGGTCAAGTTCTGTGCTAACGCGATACCCTTCAGTTAATCCTGTAGCCTATTGGCTACAGGGCCTATAGCCTACACGGCTAGAGGAAAATCATATGATTTGTCATAATATTTTAACGATGCTTTCATATAAACCTATCAACAACAATCTTATCAGTGACACCCTACCTTCATTTTAAAATATGATTCCAAGAGAGATCAAACCCTCATTATTTTTTGTCTTCAACTTGAAAATCCCCTGCGATGATGCTGTATATGCTACAGTGGAGGAAAACCGGAATTAGCGTGTGCATGCTTATACGGTCATTGATGCAAAGGCTAAATATTTGAGGTCAGAACAATTCACTTGCATGGAGTAGGGCAGAAAAGAGAGCAGCATGGCTTTTAATTTGATTTAAATACTGCTAGAGAGTAGAGATTTAAAGTGTAAATAGCACATTTAAGCTTAGATATCAAAAGATATCTATGTTGTGGGAAGGATGATCCTTGAAAATGAATAAAAAGATAAAGGAAAATGACTCAAAATTTACCATGCTCCAGGATTTATCTGTTTTATCTAGATTTCATGCAACAATTAAGAGGCATCTTATTTTCTATTTGCAGAACACAATAAAGCAAAATAATAGGACTTTGAGTTTCTGGAGAGGAAATGTCAGGCGTGTTTTTGAAATACATGGTCTTGAAAGTAGTTTCTGTAGATAAGTAAAAAGAGCTGTTGACCTTGAAGTTTTTAACAAACAGAAAGGATAAAAAGGTTGGTTGAATACTTACATATTATAATTACTTTAAAATATTAAATTAACATATTTCAGGAGTGAACTGTTCTTCCAGCAAATTTACCCATGTTAAATGTGTATTACTGTGTAATTAACCATTTTAGTTGCTGCTTTTCTTTGCTGTATGTGCACTACTTTGATGTGTTAATAATGTAAAAAAAAAACGGTAAGATTAGACATGCATAAAAAGAATATTTTCACTTGAGTGTATTCTCATAGTTAAAATGAGTTTCTGTGAGTCTCATAGTTTCACATATTGATATGTGAAAAAGAGAAAAAAAACATTTTTTTTAAAAAAAAGCCTGCCTCCCCATGTATGTTTAGGAAATCTTTTATTTCTATTCTTTTCCCTGTGTGACTGTATATGTAAATGCTGTTACACTGGATTCTTTTTTACTGTTGTCCATGTTTTTTGATTGGTTTGCACTGCAGTTTTAGATGCAAATCTTGCATTAGGATGCAAAAGGTACATTTGAGTGACTCCTCTCCTTTTTGTTTCGTCTGAACTGATTCACATACGGATTTATTCTCACAAGTTTGCTTTCTTAGGCAGTATGGAGGCTGCCTAGTGCACGGAATGCTTTGTGTTTTTGGCAGCATGCAGCTGTTTTCAATTTTCGTGGTCTGGCTGCCTGTGGCAGTAGCGTGTCACCCGGTTAACAAGATTAGCATCAGCGTGTTTTTCTTTGCTATTATTATTTTATTATTTTTAACTGTGCGGTCTTGCGGCTGCAGACAGGCGTCCCTCCCAGCGCTTTGCCGGCTGTGAGTGATTCCGGGCGCGCTGCAGTGTCCGAGGGGCGTTCCGGAGGGCCCGGAGCTGCGTCCCGCGGTGCTGCACCGGTGTCACTGCACCGTGCAAACCTGCGAGGAAAATCGAGGTGAGACACCGGGTTTCATGCAAGCCTTGAGAAACTTGATGTCTGTGCAGTCTCGTACTTTTTTTGTTGTTGTTCCTTTTTTTTTTTAACGTAGACTGATTCAGCAGCTAGCTCTTGAAATGAAAGAATTAAAAGGATATACAGATGCTTCTAGAACTTTCTGGCTGGATATGTAAATAGGTGTGAAGATGGCAGTGAGGACCAGAATGGTAACAGAAAACACAGGAGAAAAGACAGCTCTGTGTGTAGGAGGGAGAATAAAGTTAAGCTCTATCTCCTGTAACCTGCATCTATCTTTTTTTTGTTTCCTCCTTCTATGCATCTGTTGTTTTGTTCTGTGTTTTTTGTTTCTTTTTGTTTTTTTCCTCTGCGAATAAAAGGTACATAGGTATAAGCTCAAATATTTCTTTAGCAGCATTTAGCAGTATCTGGGAGTATGGAAGCCTGAAGTCTGTAGGATTCTTTTCTGTTTATTGGTAAGCTGTGTTTTGATTTTTACTGTGGTTATGCTAAAAAATAAGGTCTTTTTGTTTGTGGGCTGCTTTGTAAGTAGTCTGGAAGGCTTCAGTACAGTTGTCCAGTTTCTCTTAATGAGGTTTTGAAAGCCTGCAGCTCTGATGCTCCCTTGCTTATGTACCTTATTTCTGTGATTGGAAATGGGTTTGGCTCTGACACCATCCCTGAGGAAGGAGAGAAACCACTTAATATTAAAAATATGCTTCTCAACAGTGTAGTGCAGGTGTTTGTGAAGTCCTTGTAGGGAGCTTCAGATACGGTAGCTAGAAGGTGTTAATTCAGTTGGTTCGAAGAATGGGGTGGCAAAGATACATTAATTAGGTAAGGAATGAGATGGTAAAGAGCTAATATACATTGACATAGTGGAGTACTTAACACAGCTCCCCTCTGCATCCTGCCCTGATCCGGGTAACACCTCTGCACCTTGTATGCTTCCCTTTCAAACCTTTCTAGGAAAAGCCATTGCCAAGAAAAGCCAAGTACAGATATTTGGAATTGGAAAAGAAACGGAGAATGGGGCTCTTGTTTTGAGCTCTGAATTGTGTAGGTTTTGTTCGTGGTGTTTTCCACAATTTGTTTACATTTTAATAATTTCACCTGTTACATTGCCAAAAGCTTATTCCAGCTTAATTCAGGTGTAATTCCTCAGCATTTTTGAAATAAAGTGAGTCAAAGGTCTGTTCTTTGCATGCTGTCTCCCATGAAGGTGTATCCTGCTGTCTCGAAGGTTGTGAGCATCTGAACAGATCTTTTTACTGAGTGTGTGATGCAGAATCTGACTGGAAAATTGCTGCAGTTTCAGCCCTTTTTTCTGTGTCTTTTTGCTGGGCTGTTTCTGTTGCTCTTGTGTTGGAGGGGTTAGGAATCAGGAAGCTCTTGGAGCAAGAGGCGATGCTCATTTCTCTTTGTGGCTTTGCTTTGTAGCTTTGCTACAGATGCCTTTAAGAAGTATAAATTACATCGCTTAGTTATCCTAGAGGCTTTCTTAAGCCTGCATATACCTGTATTTCTATTACCACACCCTCTTTTATTATTGTTTGCTTTGTTTTGTTTGCTTGGAAACAAACCTTGCAGAAGGAGTGCTGTGCAACTTGCTTCTGCCAGCTGAAGGAACCCAATTAATCTAGCAGGATAATTGGCTGGGCTTTCCTCTCCTCTTTTTAATTTAGTTTTCATAAAAGCTGCATGTTTGCTGAAAAGCTTTCTCTCGTGTTCCAGAAAACCCTTCTGCTTTCAATGAGAAGATCTCAATGCCATCCAAATGTTTCCCTGTGCCTGACACAACCTGTGAGTTACATTAAATAATTATAAAATGCACAGTTTAACTAACCGTAAAACTTCATTTCCCATAACAAAATGGGTGGACCTCGGTGAGAAGCCTCCTGGCATCGTTTCAGGCAGTTTAGGCAGGAGGGCTGAGTGACTCCGGAGCTGTACAAGGCTGCAGGGTGTTCTGTCTCTGGATTCTTGGCCGGTAGGTGGTCGGTGGCAGTTGTACCGAGGCGCAGCCGCCGCGGGGCGTGCAGCAAGAGCGAGCGAGGACGCAGCCCGCCGACATGTCTCAGCCCGGGACAGATGGGAGCGGGAGCGTTGGATGAAGTTCCTGCTCGTAGGCGGAGGAGAAAAACCAAGGGCCTCTTGGGTCTCTTGGCTCCTGCTCTCTCCATGAGTGAGGTCCAAGGAGCTCTTACTCATCATGAAGCTGTTTAGCCATGACCTGCAATTTACTGGTTCATTTCCTTTTTAATCTCTGCCCGCTGTCTGTGTGCTGTATTGTACTATTAATGTCCCCCGAAAGCAGATGGAAAGGGTCTTAGACTTGGTGTTTTCACTAGTTTAGTGCTAATCCTTCTTTATATAAATGGAGAAAAATACATGTAGTTCCCATTATTATAAAAATGTCACTGGTGAAAAGATAACATCATTTCAGCGCTCATCACTGGAGAGTCAGCGTTTTCCACCGTGTGCTCTGAGACAGTTCTGCTCTTTCCCTTTTACACAGAGGAGAAAGCATCGCAGGCAACCATATGGTCAGACACATTTTTAGCAACTGCGCATCTAATACAGACTGAAGCTAGTCTCACATTGTAATACCGATCTTTAATGTTGTTGTGCTTTGACCCTGCTTATATTCTATTTTAATTTAATTTCTTTGGAAGCAGATTTTATTAATAACAGTGATTTAAATCATGAAACATCAATTCTCCTGAACAGAGCTGTGGATTATGTGGCAGCTAATTGAAAACTCAATCCACAATACATTCAGAAGTAAAACCAGCAGTAACCTACCACAGATTCACAGCGGAATGCTTTAAAAAGAAAAGACAGAGACAAATTTTTGTATGCTAGCAGTTATAATATTCATAATGTTTACAGTACTTAAATTTAACCACGCAGCTTGGTGAACACATTCCTCAATAACTTCCAATTTGGAATTTGTAGGGGTTTTTTTGTATATCTATATATCTGCATAGCCATACGTATCTATATGTAGGTATCAATCATCCTGTCTCCAGGGTATATAATCCATTGTTACATTTGTCTGCAGAGGTTGCCTCTGGAGGTGGCTTCTCGGCCTTTCTCCTGGGACTGCCTTTGGTCCATGTCTCCTGTTGGGCAATAACAGCCACCTCTCCGCCGGCAGCAGGTGGGTGGCCTCAGCGTGTTTTCTTTTCCAGATAAAGCCCTATCCTGGGACGTCAGGGGTTGGTCGGGCTGGGAAGGGGCCGCTCGCTCTGCGTGCGGAGCCAGGTGCCCGTGGGGCGCCCGGGAGGCAGCGACCTCCTCCGCCGTCTCCTTGAGCCGCCGCCGCCGCCGTCGGCAGCACCAGCCTGAGGAGCCCTGCAGAGCACCCGCTGCTCACAGCAGGGTCTGGCTTGGAGTAACAGGGGAGCTGGGGCTTCGGAGGAGAGGTGTTGTGGAGAGATGATGCTGGTAAGGCCCAATCTGTCTATTGCGAGCAAAACTCTTTCTTCCAGGGTTCTTTTATGCCTGCTGAAGGGTTATCTCAGCTCCTCTCTCCTCGCGTCGGGCAGGACTGGGCAGGAAATGATGGAGTTGGGTTTTTTTAATCCTTCATCTGTCACATTGGCCTCATTGTTGGTTGCATGCTGGCTGTATATCAGCTGTTGTGTGTTCTCACGTCCAGTGGAATTGAAAGTTGATTTCTTTCCAGGTGTTGGATTTAACACTCTGTTTTTTTACTAAATATCACTTTTCTAAATTTTGCCTTGGGAATTCAAGACTTGCAAAATGCTGCCCTTATGTGTTTTTAAATCCATATTAAAAAGTCATATGGGTAAACTTCATAGGCAATAAATAATCTTTTGTTTTCAGTAATATGTTACATTTCTAAATATCTTTTTTTTTATATACCTAAAATGCTTTTCAAACATTACACAAGTTGTAGAGACATTTCTCAGATAAATTGACATTTTTTTATACTGGTTTTCTGTTTTTTTATACTGATTTTTCTGTAGCAGTAGATGCTACAGTAGGTGAAATAAAAGTATACTTTGGAAGACTCAGAATAAGGATGAGATTGCATTGTCAGAATAAAAAATAAAAAGTTAAAAAAAAAGATACATAAATTTTAAAAATGGAGAGAAAAAAAACATGTTTTGACAGAAACATTTTGCGGTCCTGTGATCCTGTTATTTTTTCCAGAAAAGTATGATATTTCCAAAATCCACGGGAGAGTTGTGTAGGTTGTCTGGATTCTTTTAGTCACTGTGTTGACTCAAAAAATGATTTTTAGGGTTTGACATAAACAGTAATTTCTGAATTGGATGATATTCAGGTAATTCTGGCAAATGAGGGTCTGTCTGAGATGATGTGCCTTAGGAAGTTTGCTGTCGATACCTGTTCATAGCATTGGAGTGGAGTTTCCGCTGTGGAGTTTTGTATCTTGGCTAGAGCCAAAGGAGATTTAGAAACAGTGGGAAAATTAAATCTGACACGTAATTTGCCTTTGAGTTGTTTATGTTTATATTGGCACTTGGTCCTATTCATGTTCATTTCTAAGTGGTATATCCAGTTCCTTATTGTTCCCTGTGGATCTCTGGAGTTAATAACCTAGTATTTACAGTATTACATGTGGAATAACTTATAAGTATCTGTTTAAACAATAGATCCCATTTTGGCTTCCTGAGAGTTGATAGGTTTTGTTCATTTGTCTGTCTCAGACTTAAACCCCTTGAAGATCCTCACACAGCAGCTCAGTGTTTCACTGGTCCAAAATTTTCTCTTCTTTGGCCCTTTTTGCCTCTTCTGTCCAAAACCGTGTTTTTCTCATGCACTCAGTGTGGGGAAGCCTGAAGGGTCAGCCTGTGAGCCCCGAGCCGTGGTGCTTGGTCTCTGCGTGGCTGCAGTTGCGTTCCCGGGCACGTGTCTTTGTGTCGCCTCAAGCACAGTGATGCTGTATACAGCATACACCGTTTTTAGTGACGGTATTTCCTCACTTTCTGCTAGGAATTTGAAAAGTGCTTTAGGCTAGTTGTGAAGTTAGCCCCTTCATTAAATATACTCATATTTTACTATAATCACTGGACACATGAGGAAAAGAAATACTGCATTCAGCCATTCCATCCTTCACAGAATCACAGAATCATAGAATGCTTAGGGTTGGAAGGGACCTCTAGAGGTCATCTAGTCCAACCCCCCTGCACACGCAGGGTCACCTAAAGCACGTGGCACAGGACTGCGTCCAAGCAGGTTTTCAAGATCTCCAGAGAAGGAGACTCCACAACCTCTCTGGGCAGCCTGTTCCAGGGCTCTGTCACCATCACTGTTAAGAATTTTTTTCTTAAGTTCCTGTGGAACTTTTGGTGCTTCAGTTTGTGGCCATTACCTCTAGTTCTGTTGGTGGCCACCAGTGAAAAGAGACCAGCACCATCCTCCTCACTCCCTCCCTTGAGGTACTTACAGACACTGATCAGGTCCCCTCTCAGCCTTCTCTTCTCTAGGCTGAACAGGCCCAGCTCCCTCAGCCTCTCCTCATAGGGCAGATGTTCCAGGCCCCTCATCATCCTTGTGGCCCTGCGCTGGACTCTCTCCAGCAGCTCCACATCCCTCTTGTACTGTGGAGCCCAGAACTGGACACAATACTCCAGATGTGGCCTCACCAGGGCTGAGTAGAGGGGCAGGATCACCTCCCTCGACCTGCTGGAGACGCTCTTCTTAATGCAGCCCAGGATCCCATTGGCCTTCTTGGCCACGAGGGCACACTGCTGCCTCATGGTCAACTTGTCATCCACCATGACACCCAGATCCCTCTCTGCAGGTGCTGGTGACTGTTCACTGGTTGAACTAGACTTGACATATGTGGATAACAAGGCTATACGTTGCTGTATAAGTACCTCTGCAAATAACGAGCAAATACCATAGTTGAAGTTTCAAACTTTGTTTCTTCAACTATTCTTTAATTTAGTTTAGTGAGATAGCTGATTTTTGGCAGGATTTTAAATTTATTTTTCAGTGCCTGGTCTTGAGCGAGAAAGAACTTTTTTTAAGTATCTAAAAGGGGAAGGAACTTGGAAATAAGGAGTTATTTCTGCAGTCCTTTAACAGTTTAACAGCTGATTTAAAACACCTGCAGATACAAAACTGAAGATGGAATTAAATAACATAAATTAAGGAAAATACTTGAAAATTGTGGATATTGTGCTGAAAATGATTTTAGTTATGGCAATGTGACTAGTAGACTTTTTTTTTTAAAAAAAAAGTTTCATCTACTGACTATAGTGAAAAACACGTGAGCCACCAAGTGCTGTAGTTAAGACCTAAAACAATCTTCATGTATTTAAACATTATATTATTTGTTACTATCTTGAAGTGTTGTACACTGCTGACATTATAGTTTTGTAATATGTAACTTTCTAAATCTCTTCTCTTCTATGTCTGTGTGTCTGTTTTCCCTGAATAATCTGCTCTGTTGTGTTTCAGCTTTTTAATACATTTTTCTTTTTTTTGCCCTCCTCACTTTCTAAATCATTGTATCATACTCTACAGAAACTTAAAAGGTAACTACGTAAAATTTGAGTGATTCAGGTATTGATGATCAGGAAGGAGAAAAGCCTTTTTTCTGAACATCAAGTACTGTATGTTTTAAACTTTGCTCATGCAAAACCCAGAAACAGATGTTGGACTCAGAAATGGAAACTTACATGGTTATTTAGGAAGAACAAAATTGGAATAAAAGACTTTGCAGCACATATTAAAAGCAAAATACAGTTTTTCCTGTGTTTAACATCCTTAATTTTTTACAGGGATACAGGGCTCCCACAATCCTTTTAGAAAACTCTACCTGCACAGATATTTTGTGTGCGCAGCTTTTCTTCCACAGCAGTATGAGACAATGGGAGGAAAATGGGGAGATTAGTGCCTTTTTCCAGGTTTTGTTTCCACTGGCAGACAAGATACATATATATTTCTCTCTTTTTTTAAGCTGTTTAAGGTGGATTTACTTGTCACACAAAAATGAAGGTAATCAGTAATCAGGTTTCCCAAACAGGGGAGTTCAATTCAAAAATAAGAGAACTGTCTAAAAGATGCATCTCGGAAATGTGTGTTTGCTAAAAGAATATGTTTTGTTTTTCTGAAAGGTAAGGTGTAAACATACGCTTTTTAGGAGTAAGTGTATGTGTGTAGGTCCAGTGAGATGCTAGTGCAAAGTGGAGTACCTGGGTGTCCTGTGAAATTCTATGGGCAGCTCTGCTGAGGCAGTCTGTGCTGGGGATGTGACATCTCTGCAAAGTTAGGGTCAGCAGACGGCTTAGAAATTAAAAGATTAACTAGGATGTTGCCTATGGCATGCAGCTTGTTTTAAGAAGGCAACTGTATATAAACCTATTTAGAGTGCAGTCTTTTGTTCCAGACAATAGTGGGGGTGTAGAAATACAGGGCACTGCGTTCCATGTTTAAAAGACATTTGGAATTAACAAATGGTTACATTTCTGCCTGCATGTGCAGGAAAGTAAAGGATTATAGATCTGGATTTGGGAATGCAGATAACAAAATCTGAGCCTGAACACTCACATTTCCAACTTTTCTTGTTGTATTTGGTGTTGTGAGTATCATACGTTGGACATGAATGCCATGGTCTTTCTCCAGAAAGAAAGCATGCCCTTTGATTGGGTTAAAAGGGCTTTATTTGAAGATGGTTGTTTATTTGTTCAGCATAAAGCAGTGGAAAAAATATCCTCAAAAAAGATTTTTTTTTCCTTCTCTATTGCCTTAAAAATATTGGAGATACATATTCTTTTTCTTTACCATCAGGAAGGTAGTTTAACCTTCAGCAAAGAGCTCATTGTGCTAGTAATCAACCTCTGATTTGTCTATTTTGGCGATAGACTCATCCATCAAATTCTGAGTGCAAAGCTAGGAGTGCTTAAAAAGCACTTTCCTGTATTTGATTACTGGAGCACAGCTGCTGTGCTGGGTAGTTAATGTGGCAGTATCACATCTTTCAGATGGCTGCTGTGTCTTTATTTCCAGGGTCAGATGACCTCTCTTGCTTATATTCTCTTCTGCCAACAGCATTTTACGTAGGGTATTGATTTTTGTTTGCTTGCTTTAGATTAGGTGCTTTTGGAAGGCCTGAGGAGAATAAACAGAAAGACCTTGTATTGGTTTGAGAGAAAGAAAGAGAAGAAAGTTTTTGGTTTTTAATTGTTTTCTGGCTACCACGTAAGAAAAGTGCTTCAAACCCTCCCACATCTTAATAAGATGTCCTTATAAAGTAATGTCTAATGGACCAGTTTTAAATAGTCGAAGTTATGTATTTAGTTCAGAAGCTTAACTTTTCATGGAAAGTTATTGGGGATGAGGTAACCTAAGGATGTTTCTTCAGATTCACAGTTTTATAAACAGATGCTCTTCATCATCGGCAATTAAAATTTGAAACAACTTTTTCCATGTATATTCATTACAAAATTAAAAATAAAATTAAATTGAAATGATTGGAAAGACAGCAAACAGAAAATGAGCTTTTTCAGTAAAAACTGTGTTAAGTAAAAGCTTTAAGTAAAGCATTTTTCTTCTCCTCCCCCCACCTTAACATTTTCAAGGTATCATGGTTCGAAGTCATTCTTCAAATGAGAACATTATCACCAGTGAAACAGTTTTACTGTGGAAGTTTTCATTTTGCAAAATGTTAGAGACTTCCAGGTGATCTGTCCAGCAATATTTAGACTGTTCTGGCCTGTATCTCTTCAATTTTTTTCTCATAGATGTAGGTGTCAACAGTACTGTGTCTCTTGTACGCTAGCTAGTGTGTTGTCAATTCCAAAATCCCATCACATATTTTCAGATGTTGTCTTAGCTTTGATTGTAGTAAATACTGTAGCATTTGATAGCTTTTTATGAATCGAGGTACAGAAAGCTGTCATGCAGTTGAATTTTGCCTTTTTTTTTTTTTTTTAAATTTGCCATCATCCTACAGTTGTGTGGAACTTTGTTTCTTTCTCCTGGTCATACCCTTTCTCTGTGAATGGCCAATGACACTTGGGTAGGAGTCAAGGACTACTTTGAGTGCTACAACTGAAATGCAGAACTTGTTAAACAATGCTCTGTTTTGGCCTAATTCTGTGTCTGTTTTGTAAATTTTGTGTCTGCACTGTAAATTTTGCAGCTGACTTCGGTTGACTCTTACTTTGAATTGATTTTTCAATGGCCTGTTACTATTATTTTCTTAGCTATTCTTTTTGTTCATTCTTAAGATTGAAAGCTCTCCAATACTGTTGTTCTTTTTGCCTTATACTATATGGTTATCATCTGATTTGAGGGTTGAGGTGTTTGATTCAGTGCTTATAGGACACACATAAAAACACAAATTCCATCCATTCTTTCCTGATTTCTTGGGAATCTTTGTTGGAAGAGCCATTACCTTGTTACCGAAAGATTCTCATAGCAGGAAAGTGAATTTTCCTGTAATTTCTTTGAAACTAAAGTTTAAAGCAATGAACTTTTCCTGTTTACCTTTATTTATGATCTGAGTTTCTGTATAGTATCTTTACCTGTTCAGTTGATGGGGTTTTTGTGATTTACTTTAATTATTGTGTTACAACTACTATACTATGATCAATTATAACTTTTCTACCCCTGTGAATGTGGAAGGAGCACATCTTGGAGGTTAAATGCAGCAAACTACATTTGCGCAAGCTACATGGGTATCATTTCTGGCAATGAAATGATCCACCTGGGATAGGGGCCAAAATTTGTAATCTAAATTTAAAGTCCAAAACATTGGTTTTGGCATAGGCAAGGAAAAACTGTCATTGAACTGGAAGCTGCCTACCAGGACATAGCACAAATATCATCTATCTGCACGTGCCAGCTTGTTAAAAGCTCTGATGGAGGTCAGCTGAAATTACTTTCATTCCACAGGAAAGTATTCCCACTGCCTTTCTGCACAGAGCTCATTTAGGTAGGAAAGTGTCATCTAAACCTCCCTGCATGACTTCACTAAATCTGTTTCAAGTCCTGTTTACATTCATGTTAGTTTTCGTGATTGGTATTTGGCATGTGTATTCTCATAGTTTCTTCAGGTTATAAATCTTTCATCAGGTACCTTTTCTCTTAGTATTTAATAATAAACCACAGACTAAGGCAGTATTTTATTCATGGGTATATGGTTTGACTTGGAACACATAAGATGCTCCTGTCTTTATGAAACTACATTTTTAAAATAAGGGATAAAGTTCAAAATAGCTGAAACTTTTACATAAAAATAAAACTTCGTGTGTTAGATGAGCTTAGTTGCTCTGACAAACTTGTAGAGGCTAATCTATGTCCTTATGTTGTTTTTTTCTGTGTCCATGGCCTGCATAATTATCCCCTTGGCTACTTATTACTTACTTACTCTGTAGTAATTCTGTGATCTTTTTGAGATTTTTACTCAGACTCAATAAGGCTGGAAGGCCTGGCTCTTCTCAGAGTGGCAGAGGTCACACTTGTGGATATTAGTAATGCCTGCTCTGTATTCTAGGGAAGGCATTTGGTGCAGGAGTCAGCCCGTGTGTATCACAGGCATCACCCTAGGTGTATCCCAGTAAGGATATTGGATCTCGCTGTCAGGTGCTTCCTCCGGCACAGTTCTGAGATGGTTCTGCCACAAAGAATTTATCCATAAAATTTTTGCTAGGGTTGTAGGTGGGTGGTTGGTGCTGGTGGAGATTATTAGCATGGAGGGTGATGTTGCTCTGCTGGCTGTCCTCTGACTTCATAGCTCATGAAGCTGTAAGTGTATTTCCTGGGCTAGTAAGAGTGCCTGTTCTTGCTTCTGTTCATGGACCCTGCTTTTTCTAAGAGTCACTTCAGTGTTTTTTTTTCCTTTGTTTCTCTCTTTCCAGCTGTGATAGACAAAATGTCAGTAGAGTAAGTGGCCAGCCCACCAGTACTTGCCATGAACCATTTGGTTGGACCGCCTGAGGGGGAAGTAAGTGAAGAGCCATCAAACGGAGCCGTGAACGAGTCAGTGGAGGCCGACCTGGCGCACTCGGAGGCGGAGGAGGAGCAGGGTTATGTGACTTGCCACCCGAGGCACACGGAAAGCAGCCGCGGGGGCCAGTCCGCCCAGGAGGAGGAAGGGATGCTAGCTCGGTCGGCCAGCACGGAGAGCGGTTTCCACAATCACACGGATACTGCCGAAGGGGATGTCATTGCCCCGGTGGAGGACAATTATGATACGGACAGAGTTCAGGAAAATGAGGACGAGAGCGCATACGCGGTGCAATATAGGCCAGAGTCTGAGGAGTACACGGAGAATGCTGAGGCCGAGCATGGCGAGGCCGTTCACAACCGAGCGCTGCCCAACCACCTGCATTTCCACTCCATAGAGCACGAGGAAGCCATGAATGCGGCCTACTCAGGGTACGTCTACACACACCGGCTCTTCCACCGAGGGGAGGATGAGCAGTACGCTGAGCCTTATGCGGATTACGGGCTGCAGGAGCACGTGTATGAGGAGATAGGAGACGCGCCGGAGCTGGATGCGAGGGACGGTCTCCGACTCTACGAGCGGGAAAGGGAGGAGGCGGACAATTACCGCAAGGAAGCGCTCGGCGCCCGCCTTCACCATTACGATGAGCGGTCGGATGGAGAGTCTGACAGCCCCGAGAAGGAGGCTGAGTTTGCACCCTACCCAAGGATGGATAGTTACGAACAAGAGGAGGACATTGATCAGATTGTGGCGGAGGTGAAGCAGAGCATGAGCTCCCAGAGCCTGGACAAGGCGGCGGAAGACATGCCAGAGGCAGAGCAGGGTTTGGAGCCTGCTCACGCTCTTGCTGGGCATGAAAGCAATGGCCAGCCCCCTGCTGGCTCTCGAGTCACGTCCAACTCAGGAGAGCCCGTACAGAGGTACAGCAAGGAAAAGAGGGATGCGATTTCACTGGCCATCAAGGACATTAAAGAGGCTATTGAGGAAGTGAAGACAAGGACCATCCGATCTCCGTATACCCCCGATGAACCGAAGGAGCCCATCTGGGTGATGAGGCAGGACATCAGCCCGACGAGGGACAGTGACGAACAGAGGCCGCTAGATGGAGATGTGAGTACGCAGAGCTCGGGCACGCAGCCTGTGTCCGTCGTGTTGTTACCTAGATTGCCATACAGCAGCGGGGTTTTGTTCATTTAATGGACAAACGTGATTCTGTCCATGGTGGTGCTTGGTGCATTTTCATACTAAAGAAGATAGGTGAGAACTATCACTAACATGCACTATCAGTTGAACAAATTTTCCCTTATGAGACTCTGATGACCTCAATTAAGTGGTACAGCAATCTGATTCACAAAAGTCTTGGCTTTTGATTTTCTGAAACAGATGCTGTTACAATATTTTTTTCAGAGCCACTGTGTAGATAACTACCAAACAACTTGTCATCTCTAATCTAGCATTAAGTGTTCCTGTTAGTTTTAAGTTTCGTTTTCTGTCAGATAAGTTTCTGTTAGAAACCTGTTAGTGTTACATATGATTTCTATAAAAATTCTATCACAGATTTAGATTCTAGAGAGAAATTAGTGTGGTTTTTTTTTTTTTTTTTCCGGGCGCTACAGGTGTTCTATGAATCTGAATATTAGATATTATCACCGTAAAATGTATTCTCTGTCCTTTGACCCAAGCACAGAAGGTCACTGTCTAGAGATTTAGGGTATTAGCATTTCTTAAATTCTCTTGGCCCAAGGCTTAACTGGATCAGAATTGGTTCAGTTTGACATTCTGTTCCTTAAAAGTCAGAATTAGGAACTTCTTAACACCAGTGTAGCATGAAGAAGCAAGTATTATTTATTCACAGCGCTGGGTGTGTGGGGTATCTGTCCTCCTAGCACGCACACCGTAAGCTGCGTTAACCAAAGCTTACATTTCTCTATTATCTGCATACGCACTGTGTTCCCAGAATGGTCATACACAATCATTCTATTTCCTGGCACTAATTACAACACACCCCACCCTCGCGCGTGGGCGCGCTGTCCCTTCCATGGTCCTCGGTGCTCTTTCAAGAGCCCTGGTGCTTGTCTTTCGGGGTCCTTTCCATGGACTCCAGTCCCATTGCCCAGTTTCTTCACACAGTGCTCCTTATCTTCGCCTTCAGCCAGTGTTTGTTGTTTTGTCCATACTCTGTCAGGATGTACCAGCAACAACAGCAAAAGTTACGTCCTTGGGTGTGTTCTAGTCTGGGGCTTCTCATAACAGTTCCAGCTGTTGTTCTTGGCCTGTCATAGCAATCTCTACTTGAAATTTTATGACTTTTCTTTATTCCTAATACAGTAAACTCATAAATAACTTTACCTATGTCGAATTTCTTGACGTGAAAAGTCTCATGAGCCAGACCAAAGTCATCTATAAGTGGATCCATTCTGTTGCTTCAAGGAGAACTGTACTGTAAACGTCTGCTCCATCATCTTTGTTGCTCTTTATTTTGTTTTTATTTTTTAATTTTGTTTTATTTTTTTCGGAAGAACAGTGAATGGTAGAGGTTTGATTAATGTTTAGTTTTTTAAACTGTGTTATTGTAACCTTCTAGCCACCCCTCAGAACTATCAAAAATAACCTCAATGTCAGCAAAGCAAATTTCGATAATGAAGAAAGATCCCATGCAGTGAAGGACTATGACTTTTTGTTCTTCCTCTTGGTATATTAAAAACTAAGGAGATAAGTATTCTACAAATATGAAGAGACTTTGGAGTATGTAGTTTGAATTGCTGAAAGAAACATGCAAACTAGCCTGGACAGGTGGCTTACAGATTTTTTGTTTTCCTTGAAAACTGTCAGAAATGCATAGTGATGAGTATGTTCTGGTTTTAGTTTCTTCAGTCTCATTGAAACTCCTTAAATATCATATTTCAAAAATTATTCCCTCATGTTTTAGAAATAAAGCATGTTAGAGAATTCATTGGCAGTCAAGTGCAAAGCTTAAGCAACCTGACTGTTCTATAGAAGAAAAATTATTTTTAATGCAACTTCTTTTGGAATTAAATTTCCAACAGCATTAATTCCTTCTTATTGTTCAAATATGGATCATGTCACTCTGTTTCCTGTAAATTTTAGCCACTGTATTTCCTGTGCTTCTAAATATTTTCTTCAGGAGAATCCAGTTTCCTGCTGCTCAGAACTCTTAGTACCGGTAATGCTTAAGCAACATTAAACTGTGGATGCTTGGAGTCCTGAATCTTTCCTAAAAGAGCTCCGGATACTCTCCAAAACCTCACTGCACCTTGAAGAATTGATTTTGTAAGATGTCCTAGTAGTATAGTACATTGTATGGACAGATGGACAGGCGATCTGCGTTCTTGGATGGAGAAAAAAAAGAGTTAAATAATACAGATTGTGTGCGGCAGATTAAAGTGTGAATTAATGTTGTAGAAGAACAAAATATGGGATGTGGAATTGGAAAAGTTTCTGGTTTTCATGGAAGGTGAGGTTTTATTTGCACTGCTGAAATCTTTATTAAGATACCAACTTATACTGGTCTGAGCAGACTACTTTCATTAACAAAGTGTTCCTAGAATTGCTTAGCAGTAAATTGGATAAAACTGGATTGTGTTGGCTGTGAGCAAGGGGGATCAATTAGGGTAAAAATAAAGTTGAAGCTATTTATCAGAGAGGGAAAAAAGGGAGTTTTTCAGTGTAAGCAGTAGATACCAGAGACATAATTCAGTCTAGTTTGTAACATTGATAATGAAATAAGAAAGACCTAGATTGAGAGGTATGTTTCTAGCTCCAGGCAGCTTCTTCCTCCTGCAGAAGTATCAAGGAGACTGATGCAATTTGTGTACGTTTATTATCTTTAGCATATTTGCAGGTCTGTCCTGAAAATCATATCCACTTTTTTTTTTTTTTAAGAAAACCATTTTGCTTACCATTACTCCTTAGGAGTCATACTTGGAAATATTAATAATTAGTTTTGTGTTTTTAATCATAAGGTACTGAAACTGGTAAGACCTCTTTAGATCTAAATAGCAGTCAGTTTTTATTTTGTTAGCAGGTCCCAAAAGAGAACAGTGCAACCAGGGAGTTAGAAGAATGACCTGCAGTTGAGAGTCATTAAATATGACAATTTCTCTTGACTTTTTTTCATGAGAAAGTGACTGTCATTCCTTAGTGCTGAGAGTTTCGTTGATAGATTAAAAATAGGATGTTTATTGAAGACAGGTTTGAAGGCTCCAGGAACAAGTTTTAGAAGCTAACAGTTTAAATAGCCAGTCTGCAGAAGGGTCCAGTTAATATTGCTTGGAAAGATTATGCAACAAACGTGAAAGAAAGACACAGATCAGTTGGGGAAAGGCCTTTTTTTTTTTTTTTTTTTTAAGAAGCCCTGTTTCCAACTTTATTCATATTTTAATCTGTGTAGTTGGTCATTTCTATGCATTTCTCCACAAAAGCAAAGTTTTGTTTGCATATAAAAAGAGTATTGCCAGCATCTCATAGATGATTCCCCTGTAGTAAAGTGTGGGAGTCCTCTGATGTAGAAAATAGGTAAGAGACTTGTGTGAATAAATAAATAATGCATCCAAGTACCTGCTTAATATTTAACAATGTAGAATATGTGCTGTCATGTGCTTTTTGCAGTCTTGCTTAATGATGCATATTTTTCCTGGAGTGAGAAAGGCAGTTAATTTTCTGGCATTTAGTTTATGGGCAGGTATTTGATAAAGCCTGTCAGTGACCTTGTAATAAATACAGTTGGTAGGGGTTTTGTTTGGTTTTGATTTGTTTGGTTGTGGGTTTTTTTTTGGATTGTTGTTGTTAATTAGTTTGTTTTGAGATTTCTCAGTCAAATGAGTTAAAGGCAGTTGGCATGTATTTCCAAAATCTATCTATCGGAATTCTTTTCTGAAGGCAATGCTGTTGAGAGCCGCACGGCCGCCAGCACGGCGAGAAGAGGAGACCGCTCTCGATGCGGAGGTGGCACTGGGGCTGTCCTGAGCAGGAAGCCGGAGGGATCCCGCTCCCATCCTGCTGAGCGACGCTGGAGAGCGGCTCGGAGCTCCTGGCTCTGCACCTGCAGGAGAGGCTGTCCTGTGAGGGAGCTCACGGCTGCCTCCTGCTTGGGCAGCTTATGGCCTTCCTGGCAGGTGCTCCCTCAGAAACGGCCTGCTCTGAGTGTGTGGAGCCAAGCACAGGAGCAGGTGTGTTTACAGGCCTGAACAGGCTGCGTTTGCAGTGAATTTGCAAATCACTTAAGTCTGAATGCTTGTTACTGGAAAGGACAGTAGCTCTTATGTGTTGGGTGTCTCAGTATGGTGGAATATTCTGGTGTATAATTTGCGTGAAAGGTCTAAACAGCATCTTTAAGTTGTCACAGAGGTGTGAGAATAGTGGCCTCTCGTGGATGTGGAAATAGACCTGCTGAGAAAAGCACTGTCAAGCAGAAAAGCTTAAGGATTTCTTTTTCTTTTTTTTGATCAGGGTTTAAAGAGCATTTCCTTCCTCTCTTTATGAGAGAAGAGAGGCAAGCAGCCAATTTCACTCTTGACGTAATATGGAGAAAACAAAGTAGGCCTCAAAATAAGGTCATGAATCTTAGTACTAGGAATGGAGAATATCCCCCTCTAAACTAGATCACCTATCAAAAGGTTTATGGTTGTGAAATCCAGGTGTTGACCCTCCAGGACATATTTTGTTCCTATATAACACTTCTGTTTTGCAGAACCCCATCACTGCTGTTCACAGTCTTTCTTCCTTTGCAGACACTTGAGGCAGCGAACTATTAGAATGATAACTAAGGTAGAGCTAAACCACATACATGGATGGCTCAGACTTCTGAGGCAGAAGCTGATTGCTGAAGACAAGCCCTTCAGGTAGAAAGGAACTGACCTGCAGAGTTTTTCTTCTCTGTCCTTTCAAGTTAAATATATTTTATTTCAGTCTTTTAAGTTCTCAGTTGTAGAATTTTCTCAATTCTTATAACTCCAGAATTGGAGTATCTTCATGGAGATGAATTTGTTTCACTTTTTCCACAACAGGAGTAATTTATTATTAATAAGGCAATAGAGAAGTCTCTTTTAAATAATTAAGCAGGTTTCACTAATAGATGAACTGAAGTGGGAGGGAGAGAAAGAAAGGGAATGAAATAAATATAAGCATCTATTAATAGGACATTGTTTTCTTTTTCTAAACAGAGGTTTTAAAATTGCTGGTTGAACACACAGAATGCAGGTCAGCTCTGTCATCTACATTAATCTACAGCCTTAAAGTATAGGGCAAACCAGTTTGTAAATATATATATATTTATCACTAGGGCAAAAGGCTTTATGCAGATTTGTCAGCCACACAGGGGAAAGGATATATTTATCGACTAATGTATTTGAAGACTAAACTGTCCCCAGAAGAGTTTTGAACGTTTAAATTATAGTGAAGATTGGATTAATGACCTCTTGAATTGTTTTGTTTTCAGTGTATTTTAAATAATTTATTCAAAGATGAAAGCAATTTTGCATGATATTCTGGTGCGTTTGAAAACTAGAACAGCAGTTGTTGAAGTTTTGAAGTCTGTTGGAAAACACTGGTGTGCTCTGTGCTAATCTTTACAGACTGGCACGTGAAGTGCTGCATTTGAAATCAAAATGTAAGAGAAAGAGCAAGTGCCAAACTGTTTCCCGGGAATCCTGCTGTGCCGGCAGCCCTCCATGGAGTGTGTGAGCACAGGACGGATCCTACCCGCTAGTGCCAGTGCCTGTGGGGCATCTCCCGGGCAGTGGGAGATGGAACCCCACGTCCTGCTGAGAGGAGTTTTCTGCTCACAAACCTCATCTCACTGCGGCTCTCATGAGCCCTGCTGCAGGCTCGCGTGGCCAAAGGGTCACTTTCTGAAACTGGCAACATTAAGGCCTGTATTGTAACAGGCTCAGTTACAACTTCCTTGAATGCCTAGGGATCAAATCTAAACTCATGAGTATTCTTTTTCTTTCTTTTTTGTATTACTTTGTATTTGAGATTTATTAATGTGAATAGTAGCAAGTGAGTATCTTTCTTCAAAGGCTTTGGCAGAGGCCATGAATGTCTTGGGGCAGAACCTCTGTTTTCATAACTTTGGTTAATTTTGCTGAAGAATTACATCTCAGTACTATTGTGCAGACACTCATGTATAAAGTGTTTATTTAAAAAATGCTAAGTTATTCAAAGCTTTTGCATCACATAACACTCTCCTGGGCAATAGAATCTCTCAAACAAAGTGGTCCGTCACCGTCCGGCTGTTGGCAGGGGCTTCCAAATGGTTCAGGGGAAACCCCCCAAACTGCTGCTGTTCTCAGGTCTCACACAGAGCCCATCCTGCATGACCAGAGCAGCATGTGACCCACTGTTGTAGAACACCTTGAGCTACTACCACACATATCCCAGCTATCTTACCCATACAAGCAATGGTTATGCCTGACTTTACCTGTGGGAATGGTTTCTAGTGACTACTTTCAGGTAATCTTATCTGTGTGCAGCTTGGTATTTTTTTCAGAAGAAACTGCTGGAGGAGGCTTCAGCACCCTGAAGCAACCACCAGTGTCCATCCATTGACCAGAGGTGCAGCAGGAGCTCCCTAGGAGCATCCCAGACTCCTGCACAAGACCCCTACAACAGCCAGTTGGGTGCTTTCTTGTGGAGAGGGAAGGAGGTCAGTCAGTCCTTGTCTCAGCTGTGTGGACTGCAGCTAGGGAGTGCCTGGAGCGTCCAGGATATTTATGAACAAATGCACTGGCTATGAACCTGGACACAGCTACACCACAGTTTCAAATACAGAACCAACCTGAGTGCTGTCCTTATGTCGCACTTCTAAATTAAAATCCACAGATCATGCCAAATGCGTGTTTATACATAAGTTTATTCAGAACCTCCATTTTTAATACTGCATTAACTTAATGCAACTTTTAGCTTTCAGTGTCTAACATCTATGAACATAGGCCAATAGTCTTGCTGCAGTTGTCAGTGAACAAGCTGTTCAAATCACAGTGGGCGTTCTGCAACAACATTATTGGCAGCTCTGGCAAACAGGCTTTAATTCCTGCCAAACAGCAGTCAGTCTAGCTAGTGGTAAGAAAGACCAGAAGGTAGGTTGCTTGTATCAAGGGATTTATGTTCAGCTGTATAACAGTCTACTTACAAACCTCATTTTATTCTGTATTAGAAACTTCCCAAGAGAGAGAATCTTTTCGTATTTGATATGCAACGTAATTTTTTTTCTTTAGCTGAGCTAGCTGTTCATTAGGCACAAAAAGAGGTAAAATCATTTTTCTTTCCTGTTACTGTCATTTCCCATTCTTGGATTATGACAGTAGACAAAGATTTGACTTGAAATACATAACATAAATGTATACAGGTGTTGCGGGTCACAGACTTCTGACCTACAGATTATGGACTTGAATTCATAGTTCTTGGTGCCCATACTCCCAAGATGTGATAATCTGCTTTCTGGTGTTATTCTTTGATTTAAAAAAGGAGGTAAGGACATGGTTGAGGAAGGCTAAGGTTTACTTTAATATCATCGTCTAATTATTTACTTTTGTCAGAGAATTGGCTTGGTGTCCTTCTGAAGGTGAGCAGGGAGTGTGTATATCATATTGCTTATTTGGAAACAACATGGAACTGAGTTTCTTCCAGTCCAATATCTGCTAACGTGATGACTCCAATTGACTTCCGTTAGGCAAGTCTTCGATAACGGATTGCTTGCTTAAAACCGCAGCTGTAAATGCAAGTGCATTTCCTTTCCTATTTTTTCCTCTTTAAAGAAAGAAAGATGGTTTAATGCCAGAATTTAAATGAAACCACAAAGCAGTTAACTGTGGCATAGTTCAAAAAGTACCTGAGCTTTTAATGGTGTTTTTCCTACACATTTAACAACATAAGTGCTAGGGTACTCTGAAGGAAATTCTGACCTAATATACTTACTGACACAGCTGTGCTGTCTTGGTCCGTGCTTGTGAAATTGTGGATCTGACTATACCTAGTTGTGGGAACCAAACACTTGTCTCTGCTGAGCTGACAGAATATTCCCTTGCCAGTTCTCTGCCCAGAAGCCTAAGGATGGGAATTGTTTCCATGTAAATAATGGGGTCTGGCTTTTAAATCTTGTTTTGGTTTTGTGATTTCGTCCTCTCTGTCCCAGCCTTGCACATGACAGTTTGACTTACTAGAATATACAGTTTTCAGATACACTGCTGTTAAAAACAGGAGAAGAGCAGCATTTCCTGACAGAAGTGCAGATGATTGTATTTGAAGGTGTTTTGGTTATCAGTTGTGTTTGTCTGCATGTGGTTTTAAGTGTCTAGGTGGATTGACGTGGATAGCTGAGGTGCAACATGATGCTCTTGCCTCTCTTTTTACAAGCTCTGCCATAAACCCCACACACATCATCAGGGAGAGGTTCCCCAGTGAAGTGAGTTGCATGGTAGTTGGAATCAAACAAGGCCACAAGTGAGATGGAGAATTTTTGGATGTACCAAGTTGAGTATCGTAGGAGAAATGTAAGTAGATCCTCAAAGAGGAGAAATTAGTTTGCTCTGATGCTTTTTATGGTTGTTGCCTTAAGAAAAAAAAAAAGGCAGGAAGAAAAAAAAGCAGTTCAAAAAGCAGTTCTTGTATTTTTTTTTTTAAGAAAATAGGATTTTGTTGGGTAGTAACTTCATTCATTTATTAGTTTTTTTTGGAAATAATTTTTATTAGGGTTCTACTACTCTTCGTTTACAGACAATGGAGCAGCACTGGACCTTTATTTGTTTTAAACTTCAGTTTGTAGTGCTTGGAGGAGCTGCGCAAGCTGTTTATCCACTATCTTTAAACAAAATACCTTTGTTGCTGTTATTGTAAAAGCTACTTTCATGACTACATCTTTGCTTGTACATTTTATGTAGTATCTCTTAGTTTGCATTTTCATACAGAAGAAAACTGTTTATTCTTGAATACTGAACGACTATATATACAACAATTTGTGGCAATATCTATAGTTTCATGTCATGTAGCAAGCTGTGTGATGCTTGGTTGGGGTGTTTTTGATTGGAACAAAATACTTCTTAATCAAATTTTTAGCAGACATTCAAACACTACACAGAAAGCTGCTGTGTGACTATTTAGGTGGTTCTTAATGTTGCTTTGTAAATGGAGGTAGTAAAGATATTTTTAAAGCTACTGTTACAGTTACAGGATTAACTGTTAATGAATTTTTAACTATACATAATTTATAAATGCCAGGAGCTAATGTAAACAAGAACATTATTATTATCATTAATCCCTGTGTGTGAAGACAAGAGCTAGCATTGGATATTGAAAGATTACATGCTTTGCTTCTTTGTTTACCATTTAGAACTTATTCTTAGAATATGCTGATGTCATAGCTGGGTGGTACTATGCACCTTTATTTAATCCCAACATTATGGTGTTCTGTAACTGGCAGAATGGGGCTGCTGCAGGAATTGCTCTTTGGGCAGCCGAGTGGCTGTGGAGCAGCATCTCGCAGGTAGTTTGCAGCAAGTTAGGGAGCCCCTTAGCCCCCACAGAGCTCCCAGCTGAGTGCCAGGGCTCTCACCAGCAGTCCTGCAGTTTGGCAACACAAGCAGTTCCCTACCTCCTTTTTCCCCTGCTAATTGCTTCCTAATTTGCCTCTAGTTGTTAAGTATAATCCTGATATTCAAAAAGCAATGAAGATTGGCCTTCTGTAAAAGATGGGAAGTGTTTAAAAAATAATTTTACTTTGTTTTGCTGCATGTCTATCTGCTTAGGGAAAAGGCTGGCGTGAAGACATAGCAGGAAGGAGCTTCTAGATTAGAACTGGTGCCAGCTCAGAGCCCCAGAACTGCTATCTGGCTAAGAGAAGAGCCCTGCTGTGTAATTGCTTTTGGCAGTAGATGAGTACAGTTTTCCTATTTTACAGTCGTTGATGAATTGCTAAGTTGGCAAAACTGGGACAAAAATTCCTATATCAGAAGAGACTAATGTATTGTAGGGCTGCTGCGTTAAAAGCCCAGCTTGTATAACTAAATGGAAAAAACTTTCTTTGAAAATTCAGTACGTGACTGGTGTATTGACGTGTTCTGTGAGGAGATCTGCTTCTGGAGCACCTGCTGGGTTGAGGCTTTGTACTGTTTTACATCCTGATATCCTTCATTAACCCCATGCTTTTGTGTTATATTTGCACTACAGTTCTCCCTGCTCTTGACTTTGCATACCTAGTGTGGCTTTTCCATGTTGGCAGCATTCATTATGGATCAGCCATTCATTATGGATCAGCTGTTACTCAATAGGCTTTCCCAGTCTGGCTTGCCAGCCTAGCTGCTGGTGGATCACACAGAGACAGAAATTTCATGATACTTGTTTTCCATGCTGTTCACTTTATATTTTGTGGGAACTTGAGGAGTTAACCTTTCTTAGCCTTTCTTTGCCCGGGTAAAAGTTATCACTGAAGGGCACATAATTATAACAGAAGGGAAAAAGTTCTTTTTGGTAATAAGTCACTGAGAAAGTGATCTGAAATACAGTTTCTCTGTTGAAACTGTCCTTTGCAAAACCATAAAAATTAGTAAAGCTGTGAAACACTAAAAATGGAATGTTTTCCATGTTTGTATGGTGACATGGGGGTGACATTTATGGGAAATCTGCAGCCTACCTCTACTTAGATAAATTTAATTTACCAGTTCAGGTTAGTTGTGTTTACACCTGAGAGCCTGTGTGTTTTCAAGGGAAATCACAGTTTGAGTCCCTTCTTCCCAGTTTGACAGTTGAGAATAAATAAACTTCAGCTGAATCTCTGTTTTCTGGTCATAGTCAATTTACCCTTCTGTCATGGCAGCTTAATTCTGTCTCAGTGACTTTATCTTTTCCTTTCTGGGCTGTCGGAGTTGTGGGAGATTGCCCTACATTGCTCACTGCTTTCCTTAAGGTCGGGGTGATTTGCCTGCATGCAAATGCACTTGTGCAAGTGAAAATGCTGCAGCTGCAGCTTAATGGGATGGATGACAGTCAAGCACAAGTGTTAGGCACAATACTAGAGTCCCCATCCAAAAATGCAGTTTTATGGCACACTTTTGGAGTGAGTGGTGTTTGTCACTGCCTGTAGACTTTATTTTTTTGTCCTCCTTGCTTCTGTATGATGTTGGTAAGAAACATAAAGTTTAGTTTTTAGGTTTCATTTTTAAGTCCACCAAGATACTGAAAGAGACGGGTTACCTGTGATAAAGAAACAAGAACATTTCAACAAGTGTATGTTCAATCTTTGCTTTTCCTTATTTTTTCTCCTGTCATCCTTCCACTGTGAAATTATACAAAAATGTGAGAGAAGAATTGCTATATTGGTCCCTCAGTTTATTGTTTAATTTTATTTTCTTGCTATGTCTAGTCTCCATCTCCAGATTCCTCTTCACCTCGAGGTGCTGAGTCGTCAAGCAGGCAGCATCACCAGGATGCCTGCAGTACAACAGAGCCCTCCGCTAATAAAGAGGTAGAGTGAAATCTTTTATAAAAGTTGAGTCTCGTTCTTGCTGTTGGTGCCTTTTTGTTCTTGTTGCCCCTTTGTGTCTGCAATCCCTTCTCTCCTAACCAAAGCTGTGACCAACCTGAAAAACTGTTTTGCAGTTCCTTCCCTTTGTGCCTTCCTGGCTCTCCGAGTCTCTAACATGTTTAAGGCTTTAAGTTTATCATTGTACTTCTGATTCTGCGTTTGGCTGCCACAGAGTTCTCTTAACGGGCTAGGAGGTGCTGACTCACTCAAGGACAGCCAGCATGACCTGTGAGGCATGACCTAGAGGCAAATGGAAGCAGCTCTTTTAAAAATCTTGGAGAATGTTTTGCCACGAAGAAAATAAAGTTTTTTAGCATGATGAATAAACTTGCTTAAATAAAAACTAATTGTGCAGCATTTTTGCTGACAAACTGACCTATTGGAAGAACTAAGTGATTTGGTTAACAGTTGTTCACAATCAGGATCTCAGATGTTGTTCCTGAATCCAGGCTTCTCAAAATCAAACTATTTATTAAAAACTCAGATGAGAGTTTTTCACCCTGCAGCCTTGCAGTAGCTCTGTCAAAACAAAATGAGGTTGTTTAAATGGAACTTCTCACAGTATGAAAAGGAAATATTTTTTCAATTAAAAAAAATATTTAAAGCAGTGTAGACTGGCTGGCTCTATAGGCAGAAAAATCTGCAAATATCTGATTTTTTTTTTCCTTTTTAAGCTTAACAAACATTGTCAGTCACAGTAGCTAACAAGACACTGTATTGTTACTGGTAGCCTTACATGAATTATCTTCCACCAAGGCAGTTAGGCCTAGAAACACTGTCAAAATTGAAACACTAAAGAGTAGTGCATTTTTTAAAAAATCTTTTGTTATAATCAAAGGGTAGAAGAGCTTTTTAACATATATACTTGTACCAGTTATGTTTGTATTTAGAATATGATGCAGGGTTTCAAAAGGCCTAAGACAAGAAATTCATAATTTTTGCTCTGCCAAAGCCTTCAGCAATGGTTTGTGCCTTTACATATTTGTCTGCAATATTCTGAGCTTGTTCTAACCTTTTGCTTTCTTTTACTTATTTTGTCACTCCATGTATATTCTAACCATTAGATACCATCAAATATACTCAAAGGAAAAAAATATCAAGATGCTTCTGATTTCAGTAAAAAAGTGACATGAGAAAGCAGCTTGATTATTTTTGGGAACAGCTTTTAGTTCTTAATAAAAACATCTTTTAAGGTATAGATGTTACAACAGTTGGCTGAAAGGCAAGCAAATTAGCAAGAGTAATAAAAATTTAATGACCTAGCTTGTTAATTATTCATGAGTATGTAAAATTAGAAGATATAGATTTCCTTTCTTTTTCACTAACTTTACCTTGTTATTTCTGTGGTTTTAGCAGAATGTCTTTTGATGTGGGTAACAAAAAAATTGGTTTGTACATGGAGCTTTTGCAATAGAAGTATATACGGCTGTTAGTTAAGTTGTTTCCTGAAAGGGTTTTGTGTGAACTAGTCAAATTGTTGAGTAACTGTCAGACCTGTAAGTACAAACTTTGGGCAAGCTTGAGCCCATTTGTTAAAAATACGCAGTACTTTGAAAAGGTCATTCCTGTGGGTAAATTGCCTCTGTTTTTCTCAAGCATGCAGTGGATTTGTTTCCTTGGGCTGCCAGCAGTCCAGACATCCCGTTTTCCTTGGAGCCAAAGACCAGCAGCAAATGCCCACAGTTGCTGAAGTCTGCACAGGAGGTCCAGGAAAAAGTCACTGCAGGAGACGAGCCATAGAGCAGCTTCTCCTAATTTGAAAATAATTGTGTCCTCGCAGCAGTTGATTTCCATTAAATGCTTTGGCAGAAGGAGATCGCTGTTTAATGACAACTTTATTTGTGCTAGTAAAATCTCGGATGGAGAACTTTCCTTGTTGTGTAGTACATCTTAGTCATTTTCCCAAGGAACTGCAGATATTCTCGGCCATGAAGGCTCTTCTCTTTGCGTCATGCACAGTTTGTTTTTTCCGATATGTGGCTTTATTTTATAGCAAGGCCTGTGTAGTTGGTTGAAAAGTATTAGTTATTTGTTTCATCATTGTAATAATAAATGAAGAAGCCTAATGGGGTTAGTCCCTTAACCTGCTGCACAGCTGTGACCTTCCTAATTTTCCAATTTTCTCCACCAGCACATGAAACCTAATAAATTGTGTGCCTTAAAAGTAGTTAATTTAGCATACATGTGAATATATGAATGCAGCTGGAATTTGTCTAACACAGTGGACATTATCCTGATCCTGTTTGGATTGTGTCTTGATACAAGCATACTGGGAAGTCACCGGAGGAGTTTACAATCTTTAGTTTGTCAGAAATTCTTATCTGCAACATAGGGGAAAGCACCATATGTTTCTTTTCACATATTACCATGAATATGCGGACACAAGGAATATGCCCTGTGTGGCCATATTGTTCATTACAGCAAAATGGTCTTTTCAATTAAGTTCTAGTTTTCAGATTTTCTTATGTTACCCACAGACTTTCATAGAAATCTACCTTGGAAATTACTTTACTTTAGCCTGTGGAGTCATATATCTCTGAGAGTGTTTGTATGTAATTGGAAAATCCAGTGTCTATGAGATAGGATATATTTTTCCTCTTGGTTAGTAAGAGGAGAGCACTGATTGGTAGGCAGGAAATGCACTACTGAACAACAGCAGGTAACTGAAAACTGAGTAGAGCTTATTGCCTCATGAATGTGCTAATGCAATGCATTGTACTTAGGAATATTATCCTCTAATGACTAGTCAGAATAATAGAATCCTTAGTAAACTGTAGTCTTATTTTGCTAATATTTTCAGCTAATTTTTTTGGCATGAAGAATTTTTAAATGCATATTGGTGCATGCTTTGTTCTGTTTGAAATCCTGTTTGTCTTAATTGCAGTCCAGAAAAAGCTTGGCTTCATTTCCAACCTATGTTGAAGGTAAGATACAGAACTTCTAAATATTTTATGATATATCCAAAGAACTCTAGATTTATAGCATATGAAATTTTGTTGAATAGAAAAACTTTGAGGATTGGGTGATCTAAGTTAAACTGAATCTGATTTTGAGCTTGAACTAAGCTCTGCCAGACTCTTTTGGAGGCTCAGAATATACATAGAATCATAGAATCACAGAATGCTTAAGGTTGGAAGGGACCTCTAGAGATCATCTAGTCCAACCCCCCTGCACACGCAGGGTCACCTAGAGCACGAGGCACAGGACTGCGTCCAAGCGGGTTTGGAAGATCTTTTATCTTTCCATATTTCATTCATAGTTTCTGTCCAAGTTCTGATTCTGTGTGTGTGTGTTTGATTGGTTCATTGGGAGGTTTTGTCAGTATCGGTTAGAACACCACTAAAACCTTTATTTTTCTTTTTAATGAAGTTTCCACAGCACATGAGAATGTGTGTGAACCATGAGCTATTCTTCTGACAAGGTTAGGCAAGATGACTGTAATGATCTCTCTAGCATTTCAAATTTAATTCCCTGGCCTGTGAGAAGAAATCTTCCTGGCTTTACAAGTACTGATTCTCTAATTAAACAGAGCTGCCTCTCTCAGTCACTTGTACTCTTGCTAAACTTACTCAGAGCAATGCAAAAAGCAGGTTTTCTGCTACGTGAGCTTTTGTTGGCTTATGTATGATTTGCCTTCTATGTATGCAAAGAAACTGCACACTCTAATAATAATTTCATTATGAAAGTATGACAAACAGAAGATTTGAAGGTTTCTTTGCTTTTCTCCCCAGACAGCTGTACCTTCGTAAAGGTGTTGTATTTATTTGGGGCAACCCCAGGATGCTGTACCTGTAAAACACGCCAGGGAGATTCCTCTGCCTGCTGCACTTGCTGTGGCTAATAAGCAAGTGAGCAAGTTGCTGTGGATGTTCTTAAATCGCACCCGTTCAGTCCTCTTCAAGTGTCTGAGTGTAGCTGAACTGAGACATGTTAGTCCAAGTGACGAGGCTGTTGGTAGGGTGAGGGGACGAGTGCATACCCGTGTCTCTGTGTAAGAGCGGGAGCTCTCGGAGGTTGCTCTGCCCAGGGGTGATGCCCGCCGCAGCAGAGAACGAGCTATTGTGAGTGACGGGTCTGATTAAGAGTTGCAGCTTCTGTGCGAGGAATGTCGAGAGCATTTGCTCAGTGTTTCGTTCCTCTGAAAGAACTGGCTGCCAGGCCATCATGCTAAGCCACAGCAGAACAGTCGCAGCCATCAGGTGCAGGCGCAAGTGGTCAGAGCGCTGCTCTTGTGCCATGGTTCAGTATGATTTCTTCAGTGATCTCTTTCCTGTGTTACAGTTCCTGGACCTTGTGATCCTGAAGACTTAATTGATGGAATCATTTTTGCTGCCAATTACCTTGGCTCTACTCAACTCCTTTCAGATAAAACTCCCTCCAAGAATGTGAGAATGATGCAAGCTCAGGAAGCTGTCAGCAGGATCAAGGTGAGGAACAACTGCTACTGCTCACACTGGTGTCTAACAGTGGTAGATGTTAATTTGTTAAGTATGCAGTAGTCTTCTCCTGTTGGGTTATCTGTTTTTTTTTTTTTTTTTTTTAAAAAAAAACAGGCTAGGTGCCCAGTCTTACTTTCTGCAAATACTGGTTTTGTGCTGCATAATGATAAGGAATCATTTTAATTCCTTACCATGCTACTTGTTTCTTTTACTATAAAATATAAAGCGAGTGGTGGTCTAAATTGTGTGTTTCCCAAGTGCTAAGAGAAAAAAAGAAGTTTAGGAGAAAGCTAATGCTGTGGTTGCTTCTGATACGTCATTTGATAAAAGTTATGGTCTTTTTGGCCATCTTGTGTATAGTAGTTCCTCACCTCATAATAGCTATAAATTGATTTAAAAAATCAGTCTGCAATGGTATGGAGATGCATGGAGAAAGTAATATTTTTCGTAGAATCTGATATATTCATTATACTTGCTTGAAAAGAGAAATACCCGCTGCTTTCTGTACTGGCAGGGGTTAAGGGATGGCTCTTCTATATTGTAAGATGACAATCGCGACATTGTCATTGGATGTTAATGTCAGTGTTAGTAGTTATTAAGATGTGTAGACGAAATACTGCTCTGTCGCAGAGGATGCTGCATGGTTAAGATAAATTCCGCTGCCTTGATACACTGCTGCTTGGTAGGCTCCATTTCATGTAGCTTCTGCTAATTCAGCTATCCAACATAATCTCATGTGAAAGTTTTCATGAGATTATTTACAAGTTCTTCTTTTTCACAGTTTATATTGGACTCCAATACTCAATGTGTACAGTAGTGTAAAGAGAGAGAGGAAGGGAGAGGGCATTTCATTAACTGAGCTCCGTTAATAGCTCTGTCTGTTAAGGTCTCCTGCTGCTTCCTACAGTCTTTGCTCCTTCCCATATTTTTCATGACAGGTGCCCACTTCAGTCTGTGCATGAATTTTTAGAAGGATGCTCCAGCTAAACCATTTAGACACTTCCAGGAGTTGTTATTTTAGGGATGCTCAGTAATGCATAAGTTCTCGTAGCCGTGTCTCTAAAAATCACCATCTCTCTAGCACTAGAGGAGCCACCAGAGGAGGTATGTTTGACAGGGAAGTAGCCTTCCTGTTGCAGATAAATCTTGCTCTGCCTTTGTAGGGTCTCATAAAATTTAGACAATAGTTAGCCTTTTTGAAAACAGTGATGTGTGTGTGTTCCACTGTTTCAGTACCAGTTTTAAAAATGATTTTTCCAGTTATTAAGACTTGAGAAAGCTTACTGAGAGTTGTGCGTGCAATATTCCTTGAGTGGCTCTTCCTGCTTTTACAGCTGAGACTTTTCCTTACAGTGCCTGCTCCTTTGTTACTCTGGTAAGGCTATGCCTATCTGTATTTATTAGTCCCCACATCTCCTTTCCTGACACTTGGAGGCATGGTAGAGAAGTTTCCTGATTTGAATGCAGACGAAACAAAAGGTAAGCTAGAGAAGGGAGAGAAAAAAGGACTTCAGTGAGACTGGATCTAGGAGAGAAGTGTGACTGGAAGGTGAAAGGAACAGTTAGGAGCTTAGGGAAGTTGGTCCAGAGACTGAGCGTGGGGTTTGCATCTAGAAGGCAAGTGTGGAAAGGCAAAGACTAAAGAAAAGTGAAAAAGAGAAAAGTGATGAAGAAAACTAGGACAAAGCCTGGTAGCTGTAGAACTGGTTTTGTGAGGCAGAGCAGTGTAAAGTCTTAGATATGAAATACATTTCTTAGAATTTCATTAACAGAATATAGCTCTCTCCAAGGACTCTGTTACGGCCCAGCACTGCTTTGTCTCAACAGAAATAGTCTGCTTAGTGCATTTCACCCATCAAAGTGGTAGCTTATATACCCAAAAGAATGAACGGGTTTGCACATAATTTTGCTGTAAATTTGTTCAGGGTAGAGACTCAAGTGGTTGCGTATTGGCCTGGTGAGACCCTGTCTTGTGCACATGAATTTTCTGAAGCTGAGAGTAAACTTCAGAAGATTCATTGCTTACTGCTTGGCAGATACTGCTTTTAAGCTTCTAGGAGAACTTCAGGAAATGTAGACAGCCCCAGGCCTTAGGATCTCTGGTTTGTTCAATTTGGTTTAGGCTGCTTTTGTCAGTTATTTTCATGAAGGCCAAATTTACTTAGTGATGACTTGATTATAACAGATGGAGTTTCTACTGCAGATGCACCATCAGCATTTAGCCCAGTTGTATAAAATGTTGCCTTTAGAGGGCTGTTGACACTTGTGTGCTGCCCTTGTTTGTTATGAAGCATGTAAGGTTTTGTGTGAGAACACTTCCCTGTGGTTAAAGACAACAGAGTTTAGGAATGAAGATGGAATATTTAAAAACGTACAAGCATGAAATTAAGAACATCAACAAAAGGAAGAAGTTGCAGTTTAAGACCTGCTGTTATACATACTTTCCATTTAAATCAACATGTGCTGTTAGGTTCATGCATCTGAATGTACTAGCAGATTCAGCCTGCACAAACATTCAGTCATTTGGAGTCTGAACCGATTTTGCAAATACTTTTCCGTACTTTTTCTTTGCCTGAGTATCTCTCTGAGTATCTCTTCAGCTAAAAGCAGAAAAAAGAGTTGCAGCTTTTTTTCCTTAGGGGATTTTCTCCATGGAATCCAATCCAGCAAAGTTAAAACATACGATTATTTGAAGGCATTCATCAAACTTTTTTGACTCAATATTCCTGTAAAGATGCTTCTCCATTCATTATTTTCTGACTGTAGCCTCCTTTTTGTAATCATCAAGGAAATTAGCATCTCTCCATATGCTATTGACTGTTAAATTTGTAATAGTTCAGAAAAGTTAATGATCGCAGTTACAGTTTATAACTGATCTGTACAGACTTGTTGTTGAGTTTTGCATGTAAAATAACATTTTTATTTTTCATCAACAGGTTGGAACAGCTTTAGATACCAACTGATTTAATTACTAAATTAATTGAAGATAGAATAGATAGTGAAAATCATTTAATAGTTTCATATCTTGCATATTATTGTTTATAAAAACCATCGTGGATTCTCTGGGCTGTAGTATATTTTTGTAGAAGGTAAAAGGGGTATGTGTATTTAATCCATCCTTCTAGCCTAAGTAAAAGTGTTCTGGGTTGTTCTTCTAGTTTAGGAAAATAGTAATATTTTGGAAATAACAGGTAGATATACATAGTCACATTTCACTTACTTTCACGTAGCTTATATTACATATTTGGACTCTGTGTATTTAAAAAGTAGTATTTCATTTACATTAGGTTGTTTCTGTTTTTGTAAGAACATTTAACAAAGATCTTTTGGTTTAAGTTAGCAAAAATAACAATTGAGAAGAGGATATGTCTTATGTTGTCTCTTTCACAGAATTACCTTATCTAATTTCAAGGACCAGAGTTTCTTTTCTGATCTTTCCATGCAGCATCAATCACTTCCTAAAACTGGCGCCTCAGTTTCATGAAATTATTTAAAAATTGTTATGCAAGAAGTTAAAATAAAATTAAGACTGCTCCACTGAATTCAGGAGAAGATCCTGAAGAGAATGTTAATGGGAGTGCTTTGAATTGTCTTTGATTCTGCACGGTAGACCTCTGCTTCCAGGATTTTTTCCTCCTTTGTTGCCTGAAGCAGAGCTGCTTCTCTGTTGTGAGGTCTGTCACTCTGTGAAGTTTGTACAGGAGAACAGTTTAATGCTCTGTCCTAGCATTTTCTCTGCCCAGTATATGCCAGGAAGTTGCATTCAAGATTATTTCTGAGTACCAGTGTAAATAAATTTAATGTAGCATGAGACAGTTCTAATTTGTTTTGCAGTAGGTTGCTGTCAACAAGCTGTAGCAGATTTCTCTGTTTAAAAAGGTTTATCAAAAACTGGTCTGAAAGTGTTTGTTCGTACTGATAAATTGTGCTTCTTGCACAATCTAAAATATTAAAGCTGCTTTCAGACTTGTATAAACTAAAACTGATAGATTTAAGTTGTAAACATTAAACATCTGATATGTCTGTGATTCAGGCGTCCTTTTTGTTCATCCTAAACATAATTAGTCAGGAATCCTTATTTGTGAAGCCTGTCACAAGACCTTTGTCAACACAAGAGCACTTGTTAATTTACTTAGCTAAGAGGCAATATAAAAGAATATCTGCCAGCCTGGTGAGTATTGTATTTCTTCAGTAAACAGGTTCATAAGTTCAGTTCATCTTCAGTTTGAATTTCACTTGAATTATTGATTGCAAGACTTTAGGAATGATGGTATTTATTGGTGTTACTATTACTGTCACGGTAATAGCACAAAGTTACTAATTCAATGCAAGGGGGTGAAATATCTCTAGATATAAAGCAATTAAACTGCTGAGTGATAGGAGGCAGTTTTCAGGTCTGTGAATCTGCTGTCTTTCATGACAACATGTGATATGAAAACCTTTATGCAGCTGTCAGCTTGCAGTGCGGTGCACGGTGCTGGCGTTGGCATGGGGGCATTTGCACAGGAGAATGAAATGGAGGGCAAAAGGGTTCAGTCATTTTCAGTTATTTTGTTTCTCCAGCAACAAACAGCACGGTAGGGAGTGTTATTTTTTAAGCTTCCTTATATGTGAGAGAGCATTTTGCAATTTGAATTTAAATGCTTTACTACTGGAAAAGCTGAAACAAAAATAAATTTGAGCTTCTTCTCTTACCTTTCACTTGTTTTTTCTTCAAAAGATATCCTCCAGTGTGCAATAAATATGTGCTATAAATAAGAGGAAGCACCATAAAAAAAAAAAGAAAAAAAGGCATCTGTTTAGTTAGAGTAACATTTAAATGCCTTTTGTATTCTTGGTGGTGCGATTTCTTTTCATTTTTTAAACCATGTTAAATGTGAAACTTCTTTTTTTAACCAAAAAGAAAGGGGACAAATTAATCTGAACAGGGACTAGTTTAGAGGACCTAGTACTCTGCAAGCCCTGGCATTAGTGTGCAGATCCCTGCTTAACTTGTAAGTTCTCTAACTGTTCTCCTGTCTCTGTTTATTTCATGCTAAGCAGATGGCCCAGAAATTAGCCAAAAGCAGGAAGAAGGTGCAGTACAAACTTCATCAGCTCGATGTTATGCCTTTTGGTTTGTTTGTTTGCTTGCTTGCTTTCTGGGAGGGATTTTTCCTTTATTTTTATTTTATTCTTTTATTTTCTGCATCCAGCAAGTTTTTGTTCAGGTTTATTTCTGAGATGCCACGCAAGTTGACTTTTCTCAGAAATCAGTTGCCTGACTGGCAGTTACTTTGTTGTTGCTGTTGCTTATCATTAGCCATTTCATGTTAGAAATAGGGCAAAGATTGGATTTATCAAATGATTACAGGGAGTACCCAAAATGTGTACTAAAGAAACAGCACTGACACGACAAAGGTTTTAACTATACAACAGTAGATTAAGTAATAAATGTCTTTTTTTAAATCCCTCAATAAAGAGTATTTTGCTTGATTGATAGATGTATTATGTTGCTGGATGCAAAAAAGAAAAAAAGGTATACATATATACACAATAATATGCTGAGATTGACCGATTTTAGTAATAATTTTTGTTTTTGGAGTTTTAAGCCTCTTAACAAATTTTAACTATACTTGTTTAAAATTATAAGCATTTGCTTTCTGTTAACAAAGGTATGACTTGAGTGGGTTGGTGCTTGAACAGTAGGTTTTCTGATTGTCATGACCTTCTTACCAGAACTGCATTATGATTGATTAAAGCGCACCCACCTGTGGTACATGTTTTTCCTTTGGTCTGAATAATCACTGTTAACCTATAGAGAAACTCCTCAGGCAAGAGACACCTGTAGTCTTTCGTATGGCTTGTGTGAAAAACCTTACTTAAAGTGAGATTCATAATGTGAGGAATATCATTTGATTTTCACAGAATCTTTATACAGTTCATGTTGCAGGGAGGTATAACATTGCTGGATAAGGAAAGTGGTTAGGCAGGCTTTCATGAGGTTAACAGTTTTTCAAATAATATTTAATTATCTTTCACATATCTATATAGTTGGTGTTTATCCTTGTGTTTAGCTTTTGCAATACTCTATCTTGTGTTGTTGTTCTGGTGACAGTGTCTTAGTGTGTCCTTGTTTGTGATCTAGCATCATTTTAAGGATTTTATCTAGTGCTTTTGTTAATGCTGATCCCTTTATTCACAGGCTCCAGAAGGAGAATCTCAGCCCATGACCGAAGTGGACCTCTTCATTTCAACACAGAGAATAAAAGTATTGAATGCAGACACACAGGTATAAATGAGGAAGCCGTTTTCAATGTTATTATAACAGTCTATTGAAATAGACCCTCACTTACCTGTGAAAATGTGACTTTCCAAAATGTGTTGGTTCTTTTATTTCCCTCCAGGATTTCCTAGTAAGAAATCCATGCTCAAGAACCATATCCTACACGTATTACTCATTTCTAATGATAAGAGTTCACTGCACTCAGCCCATTTCTTATGAGAAGCTAAGTTTACAGCATATTCTAGGTAGCCTGGTACGGTAGCGTGGCAAGTATAGATGGGGCACAAAGTAGTATAAAACATGTGGTTGTGATAACTTGAAATTCATAGTTCTGTGTGCATTGGTCCGTATGTGCTCTGCGCATTCAGGTTCTGATGCTGAGGTTTTGCATTCTTTTCCAGAGGTAATGTAATTTTGATTTGTAAAACTTGCACTTTGGTTTGCTTCTGGAAAGTGAAGCTCTTGATTTCTCTTAGCATCTCCACTTGTGCATGAAACTTTTTATGGACGTTAGTAACAAGGGTCTCACCATTACCATTCATGTATTTGTCTAGCCCCAGGAGTGCCATAAGAACTTCCTGAAAACAGCTGATGATGTTGGCTTTTCTGCTACCTAGGAAACCATGATGGATCATCCCCTGCGGACCATTTCTTACATCGCAGATATAGGGAATATAGTTGTTCTGATGGCGCGTAGACGAATGCCGCGGTCTAACTCCCAGGACAACGTGGAGGCATCACACCCTTCCCAGGATGGAAAGAGGCAGTACAAAATGATTTGCCACGTCTTTGAGTCTGAAGATGTAAGGAATTACTTGTGTCTCATGATTGTCTAGGGGTGAAAATGTAAGCGCGTTTCAACGAGCTTGAAATCCGTCACTAGTGCTCTGTTTATTTGTTAACTGAAAAGAAATATTTCACTTAAGCAGAGGAACTTACGTTTTGCATGTTGTTGGTATTTTATTCACAGGGTTGGTATTTATAGAAAAGCTTCCCTATTTTAAGTGCGTACAATACCTTCCAGTGGCAATGAGAGCCAGACCTACAGCTTTCATAGACTAGCTCAGAAATTCTGCCTGTGAGAATGACTGTCTATCCAATACACATTTTTTAATGTAACTTTGTTATGTAACTAATGGAAACCCAAATACCTATGGGAATAAAGTGCCACACGATGTTATCTAATAATTTAGGAAGAGAGCAAATCTAATTTAGCTCTCAACCCTTTGAATAACAGGTTATAAGCTGTTTCCATGGAAAACGTCATTAATGCTAGTCAGGTGGTTCATGTAGCTAGAAGTGGAAAGAGATTATTTCCTCCCAGTCATATTTAGACTAGAGCTTTGATATCATTTAAGTAATATTGCCCAAAGTACAGATGAGGAGGTAATAGTTTATTTCTTGCGCCTAGCATACCTCATGTGCCTCATATGAGGTGAAGAAAAAAATTGTATTTCACTTCAGTGAGTATTGAACTAAGTAACAGTAGTTAAAACTAAATAACCATTTTCTTTGGAACAGCTCACCTACCTTATAGTCCATGGAGTATGAGGGACAAATTTCAGATAGAAAGGTTGCCTAGAATACAAACAGTTGTTTTTATGTTAACAGTGACCCTATTCTGAATTTATACTCAGGTAGCTTCTATGGTAGCAAATGCCTGTATCGCCCATTGTTGAGACTAAGAGCACTGATAAAAGTAATCTTCTACCAAAATCTTGACAGAGAATACAAGAAGTGTGTGTCGGGAGGGGTTAGTTTTTTGGTTGGTTGGTTGGTTGATTTTGTTTTTTTTTTTTAAGAGCACATAAGCTAATTCTGGAAACCTTTCAAGAAACTGGCATGCAAGTGCAGTTAGTGATTTGGGAGACATGATATCATTTGATAAGCTGCTCAGTTTCAGGCTGTAGTTCCTGTATTTCCGGTCACCAGAGTTGGACATCAGTGAATCCTTTTACTGGCCAGTTGAAAAAGTAGAGATTAAATTGTCAGACACCAGAGGTAGTGTCTGCTCTTCTGTCAGCCTGTGGTATCTTAATTATGATCCAGCCTTCCTGGATCTTTTTTCTAGGCTATTCTTAATAGTGTACCTGACTGGGATCTGTGTTTCCATTTGGGGATCACTGGAATTCCTTTTAGTTGTTTAGTTGGATCAGATGTGGTCAGATGTGATCCTCGCTGTGCCAGCACATACCAGCTTGGAAAGTACTTGTCTTGTCCCAAAGAAAACATCATTCCATAGCGTGAAAATATACTAAGAAATTTTGGTAATTATATCAGCTCTCCTTGAGTCATGGTGCAGCTTAAAAAGAGCTTGCAAAAATTGTCTCAAAAATCCAAATGACTAGGAAAAAATACACTCAGGAGAAGTTACAATGTAAGCATCATAATGGCTGTTAGCAGCAAAGAGGTTGCAGCTCCAAAGAGCCTGGACCTCCAGTGGAGCAGTACAGACTCCGTATGCTATAAATCTCATACATTTCGCTGTCACCTTTTTGGCTTCTGGAGCAGCAGGATGTCCAGAAGAATTTACCCAGTATCTGCCACAGGCTGTGAGCTGGCCAGTCAAAGTGGGCCAAAATGCATTCCTGCCTGTGATGGTCCTCGTCTAAGGAGCACAGCACTGGATTTTCAGTTGCCTTTGAGACAGGATCTTCGCATCATCTGAGCTCTCGTGGTGTGTGCAGGTGTTGTGTGTCTACATCGGAGCTCACCTCTTTTTCAGAGAAGTATCTCAGTGTTTGTGTATGAGCATACAGTCTGTACGCATCTCCTTTCTTGGCTTGGCTAAGGAGCTGTAGTTCTGTTTTCTTGCTGTCTTGTTCTTGACATCAAAAATAGGTTAATCTGAGCGTTGGCAAAAATCGTGACAGTCCAGGCATAAGTCTTTTCAATGCCAACAATCACACTCTCCTCGTCCGTAGATTTAGTGCTAGTTTGGGTTGTTTTAATGTAACAATCAGCTTGTGATTTCAAATTAGGAGCCCTGCCTGTTTTGGGAGTCAAACTGGACTTTAGAAGGCAGTGGGTAACTACGGGAAGGCCTCTGTGGTGCCTGTGGAAGCAGCAACACCCCCTGGGTGCGCTGGTGCCCTGTGCCGCGCTGCTGCAGCCGCCCCACTGCCAGCGCCGCGTGTCGCGGCCCCGTGCCCCGTGTCCCGTGCTGGGCCCTGTGCTGGGCCCCATGCTGGGCCGCATGTCCCGTGCTGGGCCCCGTGCTGGGCCGTGTGCCCCGTGCTGGGCCCCGTGCTGGGCCGCGTGCCCCGTGCTGGGCCGCGCCGCGCTCGGCTCGTGCTCTGCTGCCGCCCCGCAGGGCCCTGGTCGCCCTGCTCACTGCCACACAGAACCGCGTGGCTCCAGCCGGCTGTTCCCAGCCCCAGCCCTTGCTCAGCGCTCAGTTTTCTTGTGTCCGCCCTTGTCCCCTGCTTCTGTCCCGCAGGAGCAGATGTTGGGGTCAAGGGCTGCTTGTAGGTGATAGCAACACAGAGGGAATTTGTACCCTCCCTGCACCAAATCCCTACAAGTGCAGGGACACGTTGGATGGGCTGGGGAGGAAAAGCAGCCACTGGAGCAGGGTGAAGAGGGCCGGAAACATGGAATGTCAGGGGAGAGGCTGAGGGAGGCCGAGTGGAGAAGGAGCCGTGTATGAGCATTGCCAGTCTCTCCAGGGCCTGGGTGCAGTCCTTTCAGTTGACTTCTCTGCTTTATCTGAGACAGAGATACGAGATTACAAACATGGACATTTTAAACAAACGCAGATGATTTTTACAAGAGGGGGAGGAAAAGAGGAAATGCCCTCTGCTGCGTGTCCTTCAGCGGGCGCTGGTTTCCAGCGCGGCGCTGTGGTCGGTGCGCGAGGGCCAGCGGCTCCTGCTGCCGCCTCCGCTGCCGTCAGCGTGGCACCTGCCCTGGCCTGCCTTGGCATCCTCACCCGTGATAGCAAGGACATGCGCAGGGTTCTCATGTGAGTTGCCTGCCAGGCTGGATTCACTGCACGGGTGAAAGCATTGACGTTTTGTGGGTCTTTTAGTTTTGATGCACGATTTATTTTTTGTGAGGGTTGCAGTAAGTTTTAGGAAGGAGCCATTTTACCATGTGGTTGTAAGCGAACAAGACGG
The DNA here is from genome assembly GCF_059628265.1 of Tinamus guttatus. Taxonomy (NCBI): domain Eukaryota; kingdom Metazoa; phylum Chordata; class Aves; order Tinamiformes; family Tinamidae; genus Tinamus; species Tinamus guttatus. The sequence continues at coordinate 427,763 of NW_028288719.1, read as the reverse complement.
TGAGAATGTTTGATTTCCTTTTTTATTCCTTCCTTTTCTCTCCTCTGGGAACTGCTACAGGCGCAGCTGATTGCACAGTCCATAGGTCAGGCGTTTAGTGTGGCCTACCAGGAGTTCCTGAGGGCCAACGGAATCAACCCAGAAGACCTCAGCCAGAAGGAGTACAGCGACCTGCTCAACACCCAGGACATGTACAACGATGACCTGATCCACTTCTCCAAATCTGAAAACTGCAAAGATGTATGTCTTGTTCTTCTCCATAACAGCACGACGTTTGTCTGTACAAGCTGTAGATCCATGCTGGCAGAAATTAGAAAACCATTAGTGCTTCTTGTAAATGACTTCCATGAGAACAAAATACCCTTCCTAGTAGGATAGCCTGTGGGCAGTTCTGTTTCAAAGGCAAACCGTGAATCCAGAATTTACCAGCAGTGAAATAATTTGCCATCTGTTTGTGTTCTCTTTACCAAGCAGTTTTGAGACATACAGGACACTACATGTAAATGCAACTAACTTAAAACAGACTGCTAAAAGTGTAAAAAGTATAAAATGTATGGAGGCAGTAGTATTTGACACAGTGGTTGATTCCTAATTTAAGAATTGTGTATGCTGAAATAACTTGCTTGTTGTTGATATTAGTAAAGATGAACCAGGTCACCATTGCAACACACAGGTAATGACTGTCCAGATTGTCCTCAGAAGCTCATGCAGTCTCTTGCTGTTCAGCATACTCCACAAAAGCCCATTGCTCCAGAATTTCTTCTTTTCCAGCTCATATACAGAAATTATCTCTGTCTGGGATGTTCGGCATTAAACAAAATCTATGGGGTTAGGATCAATTATTCCATGTTTAAATACAACTAAAATGCAGTAAAATGTATACCTTACATTGTTTTGCCTTTGAATCAGGAAGAAAGGTTGGACAGAAGAAAGGGGTTTTTTTGTTTGTTTTTGGGGGAGGAGTTGATTCATAAAAGATATTTATGTTTTTTTGGGGGGAAGGCTGTTAAAACTTCCTTATCATCTGTGAAATTGTTTGAAATACTTTTTTCTTACAATGCAGGTCTACATTGAGAAACAAAAGGGAGAAATCCTTGGTGTGGTTATTGTGGAGTCTGGCTGGGGATCAATTCTGCCCACGGTTATCATAGCCAACATGATGCACGGAGGGCCAGCAGAGAAGTCCGGGAAGCTCAACATAGGCGACCAGATCATGTCCATCAATGGCACCAGCCTGGTGGGGCTGCCGCTCTCCACCTGCCAGAGCATTATCAAGGTGGGCTGGGTATGATACGCGTTTCAAAGTGCTCCAGACAGAGCAGCAAGTAGAAAGCATCAAACCGTATGTTATTTTTTTCATTTCCATCAAACGTTTGCATAGCACTCCCCAATTCATTTGTGCCATGAGTGCATTCACAGAAGAACAGGGCAAACCAGGCAACTCAGCCTGTTTTTGGAGTCCCAGGAAGGGAGCTATGGCATTTAATTGCAGAGATAAGGGTTCTGTGCAGAACTTTGGGCCCGAGGAGAATATTTGGTTCAAAAGGAGTATATTACTAGATGTATGCCTGGAGACACTTAAAACTTTGCCTGACAAATGGAGACCCAGATGCCCAGCATTGCCCTAAGCCATTTTTGCTGTTTAAATGCCTCTTAGGATCTAACTCAAAGGGAACTGAGTCTTTTTATTTTTTTCTTTTATTTATTTTTTAATAGTTTTTAAAACTTTGAAACTTTATGTTGAAGAAAAAGGAGCATACTTACCATCTGCAAAAACCACCTGATTTAGGTGAAAGTGGAATGTTTTTCTTAATTTGTCTAAATAGTCTATTTTATTTAGAAGAGTTCTCTTCTAATTGCCACGAGAGTATGTAATTGCAAAAAGCAAGCAGGTCAGCTGGAACTAAAGAATGCCTGAGGTAGCTGCAGCAGAGAAGGGAATGGCTATTTAAACATCAAAGCTTCAAGAGAGGGAGAGTTTCACTAGGAAACGCTGTAGATAAAGCTAAAATGAATCCTCGACTGTCTGTTGAAATAATCCTGCAGAGCCCCTTCATGTGGTAGACATGCAAGTGTCACACTATACAAAAATCATCTGATTTTTAGGAATATGCATTTTAAATTTCATCCATTTATTTATCCTTATTACTGCTATGTAGTTGTATTCTGCAATAGCCATTTTTTTTCCATTATGTAATTTTGTAATTCATGAAGTAAGTTTGTGTTTGTTGTCCATGGCTGGTATCCTAGAGCATGAAACAAATGTCTGCTATAAAGACTTCCCTTCCTCGTACCCAGAGAACTGCTGGGCTCTGAGGAGTAACAGAGACACCGGCCTGAGCCTGCCAGGTGAGATTCAGTGTGTGCAAATGAAACCCTGGAAGTGAAGTACACGAAAGCCAACACAGAGCAGTCTCTTTTCTGTGTGTTGAAGAGGGGAAAAAATAAACATATTAAATATCTCTGTGACAGCTTCAGTGGAACCAAGCTGACTGCAAATTCAGGCTCTTGGTGTATTTTTGCCTTGCTGTAATTCTTTCCTGTCCCACATGAGTTTTGTTTCTAAAACTGTGCAGAGTTTTGCTGCTCTGTGCCTTTCAGAGCCATTTCAAGTAGACTTTTGTTGTGAAGTGATGAGCAATTTCTGTACTTTCTTAAAACAAAAACAAAAAAAAGGACAACTTTGCGGTCTCCAGCTGCAGGAGCTGCCATTTACCTTGTCTTTCTAAAGAGAAGCAAAGTTCTGGAGCTGTTCCTGCTGGAACAGCTATCCTTCTGGATAACAAATAATGAGGCTCCAAGGGAAGCAATCTAGCACAAGTGCGTGTAAAAGTCACAGGAAGGTCTCAGCATTTCAGATGCTTCAAGCATGTTGCAAAGGCTCCTATGAAGAGAGTTTCATGCGTATAAGAATATCTTCCAAGAACTTCAAATAGGATTATTTTTATATTATAAATGCAAGCTGTGCTGCTAATTTACCATAAACCAATTGTAGACTGGCAGAGCTAAGCAGCAGCTTTCCATATGTGATGCTTATTCCCTAACTGTATTATGCTACTTAGGTCTCTTTCCAGAAGCATCTGTGGTTGGCCACTGTCATAAACAGACTCCAGGCTGATCTATAAATTAGTGATTTTTGAAAAATATGTTCTTTCTCCAAAATCAGAAAATAAGGGGCCGTGTGACTTTTTTTTTTTTTTTGCGTTTTCTTAGCAATACATAAAAATAGATCATGCCTTCTTCAGGGGAGGTAGGAGAGCACCAGTGTGATCCACATAAGGCGTCTGAACGGAGCGAAACCCGGGTGACCCGGGGCGCAGAGCCGAGCTCGTCGCGGCGGGGGCGCTCGGAGCGCCGGGTGCAGCGGGGCCCCGTCCGTCCCGGGGCGCAGAGCGGAGCTCGTCGCGGCGGGGGCGCTCAGGGCGCCGGGTGCAGCGGGGCCCCATCCGTCCCGGGGCGCAGAGCGGAGCTCGTCGCGGCGGGGGCGCTCGGAGCGCGGGGTGCGACGGGGCCCCGCTCCGTCCCGGGGCGCAGAGCGGAGCTCGTCGCGGCGGGGGCGCTCGGAGCGCCGGGTGCAGCGGGGCCCGCTCCGTCCCGGGGCGCAGAGCGGAGCTCGTCGCGGCGGGGGCGCTCGGAGCGCCGGGTGCAGCGGGGCCCGCTCCGTCCCGGGGCGCAGAGCGGAGCTCGTCGCGGCGGGGGCGCTCGGAGCGCCGGGTGCAGCGGGGCCCGCTCCGTCCCGGGGCGCAGAGCGGAGCTCGTCGCGGCGGGGGCGCTCGGAGCGCCGGGTGCAGCGGGGCCCGCTCCGTCCCGGGGCGCAGAGCGGAGCTCGTCGCGGCGGGGGCGCTCGGGGCGCCGGGTGCAGCGGGGCCCGCTCCGTCCCGGGGCGCAGAGCGGAGCTCGTCGCGGCGGGGGCGCTCGGAGCGCCGGGTGCAGCGGGGCCCGCTCCGTCCCGGGGCGCAGAGCGGAGCTCGTCGCGGCGGGGGCGCTCGGGGCGCCGGGTGCAGCGGGGCCCGCTCCGTCCCGGGGCGCAGAGCGCAGCTCGTCGCGGCGGGGGCGCTCGGGGCGCCGGGTGCGGCGGGGCCCGCTCCGTCCCGGGGCGCAGAGCGGAGCTCGTCGCGGCGGGGGCGCTCGGAGCGCCGGGTGCGGCGGGGCCCCGTCTGTCCCGCGCGGCTCCCTGTGAGGGCCCCCGCAGGGCCTGGGGGCGCCGGGCAGCGCCGCGTCGCTCCCTCGGGGAGCTCCCCTGGCGGCTCCGCGGATGGAGGCGCCGCGTCCTCTGCGGGCGGCGGTGCCGGCGGTCGCCACCCTCACGGCTCTGGAGACCCCGTTCGTGTTATTCCTATACACAAGTCGGGTGTTGAAATCAAGAAATTGCCATCAGGATACCAGGTGTCTTATAACAAGTGCCAGCTTCTTGGTAAGGGGAATTTGATATCGAGTTGTTCATTTCGTTGAATATCCCCATGCTCCTGTCGGGTATTCAGAGCTCCTATCCCATTAGGATACACACACAAAGCACAGCCCATTCACAGCTGCTCCCATGCCAGTGTTTCAGCAGTTGTGTTTTCCAGTGCTCCTTAAATGTTCCTCCCTGTCTTTGCCAGCATTTTTCAGTGATTTGTTTTTACAGGGTTTGAAAAACCAGGCCCGGGTTAAGCTGAACATAGTGAGATGTCCTCCAGTAACCACAGTCTTGATCAGGAGACCAGACCTCCGATACCAGCTGGGCTTCAGTGTGCAGAACGGCATCGTAAGTCACTTCCAGACCATCTGGGGAAGCTTTAACACGTGTGAAACTTCTTGTTTTATGTGTGTCAAAGTGGGAAGGAAAAAGCCTGCTGTTTCCTTCCTCACTGCAAGGAGGACTTAGCACATGTGTTGAGTCTTAACATGCAAGAGCTGGTTGGAGTTACTGTGCTCTCTGCTCTTCTGCTCACTTCACAGCTTGGGAGTCAGTCAAAGGAGCAGGAAGGCTGTTTTAGGTTAGAGCAACAAAACTGTGGTTGAGGCTGTTTTGGGTCTGCATCATGTCCCCAGTAAAGCCGTTGTATGGCCTTAAAAGAAGGGTGCTGTTCTAGGTTCTCCTTTAAGGTGAGGCATCTGCATCCTGAATGTTGTTGTGACCCTTCACACACTCTTAAACTGCCAAACCCCAACACATGTGCAGTGCAGCTCAGGGAGCCTCTTCTCACAGTTTCTTTTGCTCCTGGAAGAGAAGGTGCAGTCTCTGTTTCTAACAAATTCTACTTTGAATCAGCGATCCATTACTTTTTAGACTTTGCTACAAGGGCATGTGCTTAAATGCTGAATTACAGTTTGCGGGCAGAGGTGGATGAGCTAAAGCGTGGTCCATATCCAGGCTTTAATGACTTTGTCCTTTTCTCTCCAGATCTGCAGCCTTATGCGAGGAGGGATAGCAGAGCGAGGAGGCGTGCGTGTTGGGCACAGGATCATTGAAATCAACGGGCAGAGTGTTGTGGCAACACCCCATGAGAAGATTGTTCACATTCTCTCAAATGCTGTTGGCGAGGTAAGAGGGTGCCTTGCAAGTGTTACGTGTTTCATCACTGTTATATCTCCTGGGCTGTTGCTGTTCAAATTTAAATAGCAGGCAAACTTAAGGACAGCACACCATTTCTTTTATGATTTGCCTGTAATTCTCATGTGTTTCAGAAACAGCCTGATAAAAAGTATTAAGTAGGCACAACTTTAGATGATTGGTTGATGCTCCGTGTTGATAAAATCACCACATGTGGTAGGAGTATGAAAACTGTCGAGCTTCACCTTTTCCTTCTGTCCTGCAAGACCCTAGCAGGCTCCTTCCCCAGCTTTCCCTGGCAGCTGCCGTGCTGGGAATGTGGATTAACTTGTCTTATTCTCTCTAGATTCACATGAAGACCATGCCAGCTGCCATGTACAGGCTGTTGACCGCGCAGGAGCAGCCCGTTTACATCTGAAGGCCGACACCTCACAAAGTGCATGGAGGATGTTTTTCCTCGCTCGTGCTTGTGTCTCTAGTGCTGCATTTTTGTGTCTGCAGAGACCTTTTCTTCTCTCTCACACACACGTGCCCCCCCCCCCCCACCACCACCCTTTCCTCCCTCCTTCCCTTTTTCTCCCACTTCTCACCATCTCCCTGTTTATGGGGAAGGGGAAAGATACATCCATGGGACTGTTTTGGTTGCATCCCTTTGCAAGTGAAGCTTTATGCAGATCCACATGCAGAATAGGCAAATAACAGCAGCAGTGTTCACAGCTGGGTTCACAAAAAGGATTAACTGTGTTTCGTGCTACATAGTTTTATTTCTGTGGCTATAATTTAGAACGTGAGTAAGTGTTGCTGAAGGAAAGCAGACTTTACCAAATAGATACAGTGGCAGGGTAAAGCGCTGCCTTGGACACCATGTGTGTTACTTCACTTCTCTTCCACTGCTTCCCGACCAGCACTGAGCTCCATGTTAAAGATTTTTGTTTGCAGGGAACGTGGAATACCAAAAGGATAAGTTTCACCCTCAGTTAAGAATTACATGCTTATTAAGAATGAGTAAGTGCTGCTGTGGTGAAACCGCCTGTCCAGATGCACCACCTCCTAATTCCCCTGTGCCATCAGTTCTTCGGGATAACAGAGCTCCGGAAGGTACCCGGGAGCCGCCGGAATGTGCTACGATGGGTTGCACTGCTCACACCAAGTCGTTTCACGGCTGCCCCTCCTCGCCCCTCGTTTCTATATCTTCATTTTCTTCTACTTTGTTTCTAAGCGTGACATGTCTTTTATATTCCCCTGCCTATTTTAGAAGTTAAATGAAGTGGGGCTCGGGGGAGGACCTTTAAATACCTACAAGAAAAACAGTGAGGGGCTGTCCTGAGTAGCTACACTTTTTCTAGGCTCTTACTCTCAGATTTGTGCACACAGAGAAGTGTGCTGGTGTATATAGACATTTTTAAGACTGTGCTTGCTATTTATGAAGTTTGAATATGAGAGATCTGCATACCATTCTAAGTAATTCTGTTCTCTGAGCCAGTTTTAACATATATCTTTGTCCAAAGATCTGTCTAATTGTATCAACATTTTCTTTAGTTAATGACATAGATAACAGTGAAAGAGGTAAGGTGGGGATAAATTTATTTATTTTGCTATATAAGTTAATTTTTTTCTATATATATGATACTTAAAGGATATTTGTGTGTACTATATGCACTTGTTTGAAGACAATATACTATGGGGATATGTAAAATTTAGTATTTGATAGGCCTCTAACTTTCATGCCATAAGCAGAAAGGGGAAAAAAGATTTTTTTTTTTTAAGCAGAAGTTCTTCTTCCAAGGAAGACGAAATCATCTCCTTCTCTGTGGTTACGTTTCACCAGGACTGAATACTGATGTTTCCAGCAAAACGGAATGTGGCGTTTAGGCCGGGCTCGTGCCGCGGTGTCTGTATCCCGTTTCTCCCCGAGGAACCGTTCCCGCCGTGTCTGACTGTGACGGGAAGGCTCCGCGAGGTGCGAGCGCGCGGGATGGGCGGCCCCAGCTCGGGAAGGGGGCGGCGCTCGTGGCCGTGGCGGGACGGTGACGGTGCCCAGTGACGGAGGGATCCCCTCGATCCCTAGGGAATCCTGCAGGGATGCGCGGGGATGGGGCTGGGCTCCGCGCCTGCCCGTGCCTGCTGCCGAGGGCTCGCACTGAGCTCCCCACCTGTGCCCAGGGCGCCCGTTCCTGGCTGTGGAAATCATGGAAATCCACGGGCTGATCGGAGTGAAAGAATGAACTTTGTGTTTCAGTGGGCAGCAAATACTTAGGGGAGATGATGGAATAGTGCATACGCTATTGTAGTAAGTGAATCTGTTTTAGTGTGATATTAATGTACAATGACTTGATTTACTGCAGTTCTTGTTGTTACATAATTTAATCCCAATCTTGGAATAGCAGATTGCACAACAGAGTGGTATTAGTATTTAAGGTTAGTACTTACCTCTGCTACCGGACTGATGCGAGTAGATAGTGAATGACTTGTATGTTGTTTAACTGTAGGCATTGGTTTATGAAGATCTTTGAGGCTTTTTTGAGAACTTTACGTATACATAGTAATATATGTAAATATGATATATAACCGTGTACAATTCAGAAGACTATATACAGTGCAGCCTTTACATAAGTTGCCTGAGGAAACTCAGCAGGCTCTTGAGGGCGCAGCTATCGCACTTCTGACTCCTGCTATGTTTACGCCCTCGGCTTCTCTTGTTGCTTTTGTGGCTCTGTCCAACTCGTGCAGCAGGGTCTTCACGTCACCGCACGGGGTGACGATGGAGCCCTAAACATGCAAAAATACTTGGGGATGCAAAAATACTTGGGGATGATACAACTGCGTCTTTGAAAACAAGGCCATTACCTCGGCAGTCAAGCTCACGCTTGGTACTGGCACTCAGTGCTTAGCCAGTTCTCTCACGGTAGGTGACAAAGCGGTGCCTCCGCGCGGCGGGCGCAGGGCGGGCGCCGCGGAGCCTCCTGCACGGCCCCGCGCCGGGCGTCGCATCCGGGGCAGGCGGCGCGCGGGGACGGTTGGCGGTGCTCAGACTGGTGCAGCCTTCTGTTAGATCATGTGTGTGCGGATTCTGTGTGGATTCAGAGGAACAAACCGCTGCTCTACATTCCTTCTTCAGTGACTGCCCTGAAATTCTTCTTTCCTTCCTCCCTGCTTCATACATTCTAATGAACTCTTCACTTCAATGTTTACATTAAGGATGAAATATCCTTTACACTTTTTTATTGGCAAATTTCATGGTCTATTTTTTTTTTGAATCTTGATCAAATTTGTTGGGATTTCCAGGATTTTTTGCTCTTTTTTTTTGCTTATTTTCTAAATTAAATAACAAGTTCCTGAAGATGGCAATGTGGTTGAGATCTCTTGTACATACTTAGCACAGTACCTAGAATATGAGCTTGTACTGTTGTTCTGTAAAGAGGGTGAATAGAAATTATTGTAAAGCGTTGGGAAAAGTATAGTATTGTATTTGTAACAATATTGTTCTTTGTAAACACTTAACTCAATGATCTCTATATATAAATATAAATATATATAAAAAATATATGTGAGCCTGGAATGTTGATACTGCACACCTACTGAATGTAATTCCGCTGATGTTTTTGCCACAGGTCCCTGATCTCTATCATAAGGCTGCAGTGGTTTGATTTGGGGAGGGAGTGGAAGAGGAGTTGGTTTTTTTCGTTGTTGTTGTTGCGGGGAGGGGGTTCTGGCCAGCAATTCTGTTGTGATGTATTTACTGTGCTACATTCCTTTATTTAACAGAGCGCTAATGTCTGTAAGATTTGCAACAATAAAATACAAAACAAAAATACCTCAGATGAGGCTGAGCGTTTGCTGGTACTAGCCTAGGGTTTGCCTTGCTGACACTGAATGCATGAATGCTTGGAAGGTATTTTCTCTTTTTGTCACTTAGTTTGAAGTAATAGTATATGTATGTTTGCAAATGTGAACCAGTGCTATTAACTTCATTTTTAAAACAGCATTATTTTCAGGTAATAAATGAAACAGCTGCTCCTAAATGAAACTTACTCCGTATCTTAGGTTGCATTCTAGTTTTTGCTTTGTGAATCATCACTGTGCTTGAGTCTTCCAAAAACACATTATTGAAAGACACCTTCCATATGACATAAAGTCATTTCATTGACTATCATTCATGGATTATCTTAAACATGCTTTTTTTCATAAGTGATATGTTACTAAAAATACTTCTGATTGTCCTACCAGCTTTATGAGCTACCCTATGTTCAAAAGATAAACATCTTCCCTCCACCCCATTTCCACGTGCAGGCTCATTTGCCTTCCAGGTGGCTTCAGGAACCAGTGACTCCCTTCACCAGCAGCGCTCAGGCTCTGCTGGGTCTTTCAGAATAAATCACACTGATGACCCTGGAAGGAATATGACAAATCCAGAAATTATAGTGTGAAAAAAAGAAAAGAAAAAAAAAAAGGTGCGGGTGGGAGACTGGTTCTAATCAAAGAGATTTTTTTTTTTTTTTTGGTGGGGGGAGAAGGAAGCGGGGGGGACGGGTAAGTAAATGAAAATACCTTTGTTGCCAAGGGCTGCCCTGGCATCTGCTGTGCAGAGCTTGTTTGCAGAAGCTGGTGTACAAGAATTGCTCTTCCTCAGGAAGGCTTGTGCTGTGCTGGTTTGGCACAGTATGAAGCTGTGGTGATTAAAGTTAGCTGCTAAACGTCTTGTACCTCTTGAAACTGGTGCATGTTTTGGAACTGTGGGAATAATATTAAATGTGCTTAGTGTCCTTTTTATTATCTCTTTCTAAGATTCCACTTATGACTGGAAAATGGGGGAAACCTTGGCTGGATTGCTGCTTCTAAATCTGTGTATCTCAATGCCTTAGGGTAACTTGATTTAAACTTGCTACGTCATTTTGGATTGTTGGTGAGTTTTTTTTCCCCCAGATTTGCAATATTGTTGTTCTGTTTAGTACTGGTAAAGAAGGCTATCTGGTATCTTGGAAAACCGTTTAGCTTGCAAGAGGATTGTTTTGTGGTAGACTTGTTTCCAGTCCTCCAGTATTTCATATTCTCTGGGTCACCGTGCCAGAGAACAATAATAGTCACCTGTCAGAAACGGGGTCGTGAATTCGTGGCAGTGTTGGGCGTTTGGTGCTGGGCCTTTGGGACGGGTGGTAGATGTATCTAAAGCCCTCCAAGGTATCGGGAACGTGGTTGTGCTGTCCCGAGCCAGCAGGGCTGCCGAGTCCCTGCGCCTGGCTGGAGAAGGGAGCGCCTGGGAATTCTGCCATGGAAAAAGCTGCAGGCAGGTTCCGTCAGCACCCGTGGAGCACAGTGAGTTACACGAGGTGTGCGGGGACAGACCGGCTCCCCACCTGGCTGGAAGGGCCTTGGCCTGTTGGTGCCTTCTACCCCCTTGCGCTGCCTCTTCTGCCTCTGGAGCCAGAGCTGGTACGTGCAGAGCACCCTGGCCATGGACCCGCATGGCAGCTTCTGTTGTCATCTTGTTTTTCTCCGTGTCTTTTAAAGCATGAATGGCTGGTTCAGCAGTCTTTGTTTTTGACAGCTCTCCAGGGGAACAGTTTACCTAGACAATAACTTGATTGATAACGTTCTGTACGTAATTGTGTTTTACAAGTCCTTGAGTAATTACCCATCTATTTGAAATTAAGGGCTATGATAAGCAAATAAATTATTGAATTAATTTCTTTTCCTTTTACCTGAAGCATTTACCTGCCTTTTGAAACACATTAATTCAGGTTAGCCCCATTCCACATGGATGGTAAACAAGTGAATTCTGATCAGATTTTTCAAAGCTTAAATTTACCCTGCACCCCTAGAACCAGGGACCTTGCAGACCCTTCCCCAGTAAGGCACGGGGAGCTCTACTGGATGTAAAACCAGTCATGAGCTGTTAAAAGCTACTGGTAGCAGTCTGCACAGCACGGGGGGCATAGTTGTTGACAACCCAGTTTTAGAAGGGCAATAATAAACTAGGAAAAGAAAGTTAATATTAAAGATCAAAAAGTACTGCCACTTAAGGTGCATATAAAAGGAACTTAATTGTAATGGAGTTTTTAAAAAACTAGCAGCACTGAGGTAAGAGCTACCACAGTGAAGCAGTGGGTTCTTGGGATGTTCTGTTTTTCATTTGTTTTGCTTTGTCCCTCCCACTTTCCTCAAGATTAAAAAAACCACATTTTTTACTGGGTGTGTTCTTTCTTCTGATGATCAACATGGCCATGTGCCATATAATATTAAGAGCCCTAGTATATGTGCCTTACCAGACAGAAGAAAAATCCACCAGTTTCAAAGTAGAGAGAAACATTTTATTTTACTCAAGTTATCATCTGCATGAAACAAACTACATTAACAGTTTCTGCTTCATAAAAAGCTTAATCAAAAATCACTTTAAATCTTCATGTTTTTCAGTAGGAAATAATTGTTTAATAATTGTTAGATGAAGCTTTGTCTCTAAAGTAACAAAAGGCTATTTGCAGAAGGCTATGAGTAGTTTTGGAAATAATCACCGTGTGCCTGATCCCAGCCTTTGGAAACACTTCAGTGTGTTCCAGGTCAGCAGCAAACAGAGCTGGACAAAGGAGCTGCAGCAGCAGCTGGAGCCCCCGGCTGGTGCGTTACCTGCAGCCAGGGAGCCGCAGCCCGCGGTGGCTGCGGTTGCCAAAGCCAAGTCAAGGGTAGGTGACTGTGCGAAGGGTACGTGCTGTCAGCATGGATGGCTGCTGATACATAGGAAGCACCTCTAGTAGGAAGAACACTGCTAAAATCGAGCAAGCAACAGTGATTTACACGGTAAGAGCACGGGCATGGCCCCCAGCCCTGCTCCTCCGTGAGGTACGGCCCGCGCGCAGGCCTCGCTCTTCTCGGCCCGCCTCCCGGGAGCCAAGGCACAGAGCCCTCTGCCCCAGCTGTGGCAAAATCAGTATCAAAATCCATTCAATGCTAAGGGCTGAGAGACTGAAAAGGTGCAAAGCAGCAGTACTACCTCACAAACATGGTAACTGCACCTGGGCAGCCCATTTTAAAGGCCACCTTGGAAAGTGATTAAAAGGTTTTGTAGAATGAGCTTCCCCTTAAGAGTCTGAGCAGCAGGGTAGGAAAAAATGCACTAGTGACACGTTCTTCCAGCTACTTGTCAGAGATGACTTTCCCGTGGAGCAGGTATGCCTGACACAAAGGCTCTACGGAGAAACAGGAATCTGCTCACAGCACAGTTTCCCTTACAACTCCAATAAGACTGTGAGGCCGCTCATGCTCTAGACCCTGGCTCCTTCTCGCTGCGAGGTGACTCTCAGCTGTTGTAAAGGTGCTCAGATCACCACAGCTCTCCAGGTGCAGCAACCCGGGGTGTTGTCTGAAAGGCAGCATACGGGCCCTTGGTGGCATTGCTCGCTGGGCAGGGGTCATCACCTTTAAAAGGAAAATAAGTAAAATCGGGAGTTTTTTTTTTTCCATTGCAGTAGCTTCTCACTCAATACATAAAGGCTAGCCTGACTGTTGTCTGTTAAAATAATAATTTGGGGCACATGAATGGTGTTTGCTAAAGAGGTCTGGTAAAAGCAATGCTATGGGGAAGAGCACTGAGTGTTGTGTGCCTTGCTTTCTGTTTCCAAGAGGTCGCACAAGGATTAGCTCAGCCCAGCCCAGCTGTGTCAGCGACTGTTTAACAAGAATCCAAAAGCTGCTTCCAGCCCTTCCCGCCAAAGCCACTGCAGTAACGAGCTTCGGCTAAAGTGAAAACCTGCTCCAAGGCCGATGATAAAGATTTAAGAAACTCCTAAGAAAGAAATGTGTTTCAGCCACATTAGTCAAATTAGCTTATGCTTATATTGATGGCAGCGGTGCAAAATCTGTTTCCAGAACCCAAACTACAATTTTGGGCGTTTTGTGTGAGAACTTAAACCAAACACAGATGTTATGTGCACAAGTCAAGCAAATGAGTTGTACCATACTGAACCAGCTCATCATTCCAAATGCTCTGTATGCCATCCAGCCATTTAGACAAAGTTTATACTATCTAAACTTTTAAATATTCATTTAATTTAATGGAAGCACATTATTTTCTACTTTCCAATTTTTTCCTTTAGCAATAAGACTAACATTTATTCTGCCAGCCTACCACAAAAAAAAAAAAGAAAGCTTTTTTTGGGTTTTACATGAAAATCTTCCTGTTTGCCTCTGTTCTTTCCAGCTTACAATTGTAAGCTTATAAAAAGGTTTGTAATATCTCTTCCTTATCCCCATGTGCAATATTCCCTTGAAATTCATGATTCCACCACACAGGACTATCGTCTTCTGCTTCAACTTTTGAGTATGCAGCCTGTTCAGTCTCCTGAAAAACTGCCTGACCTTTGGCTCCTGTATGCTCCCCAAATGTGAACATACACAAATACTAGTGAAACTAAACTGGGTTCAGAAATTTGGAACACGCGTGCATCTGGAAATGTACGCTCCAAACCAAGGACAGCTTTGGTGTTGCACATCATGCTGAGTACCCTAATACAACTACCTGCTCAAGAAAGGTGGCGCTGGTGATGGCTTCTGCCATGTGCTCCTCATCTGATTTCAGAATGGACTTGATGCTTTCCACCAGCTCGTGTATGTCGGGGCTCATGCTGCACGAGGCCTGCCCGAGGACACGTGCCACGAGCACCTTCGTGTCCATGTAGGACTTATAGTCTATCAAAGAGCGGGGTCTTGCCCGTGAAGCTCTGGCTCTCAAACCCTTTCGCAAAGTCACAATATCAAGTCCTGGTTTTAATTCAGTCTGAGTTGTAGCCTCACAGCTTAGCACTAGACCTAAAGACAAGATCAAATAAGTATTTTAGTTCAGTAGTACTGATAAACACATCCCAAGATATTTCAGTACTGATTCAGTGATGATTTATTGCACAGTTTAACCAAGTAAAACTCAAGTCTGGCACAGTCACGATGGCAGTTATTGATCAGTCTGTACTGAATTTACTTATTGGAGAAAAAAAAAAAACTTGAGTGCATATTGTATATCCAAAAAAGTTTGCAGGAACATTTGGGTGAAAGTGAAGTTTTGCCATTCGTGTACATCACTTTGCTTCTGCTTCTTATCAGGAGGAAGGAGAGTTGAGCATTAATATTAACATAAAGTAACATACAATAGTTTGAATACAGTTTGCTAATTTTTATGATCTTTATGTAATGAACATTCAGTGATTATCTGCTCAAGAATGCTGGTAACAAGGTAGGTGGAAATAGCTTCTTCTCCAGCTATAAATAACTGATATTAAAAAATTAATATTAAAAAACTATACTGAAAAAAAAAAATCAAAATGCCTTTGGGGGGGGCTAAGCCAGTGGTGGCAGGGAGCCCTTCAGTGTTGGCATTAGACCAAGCACCACATCAACCCCAGCAGCCAAAATTTCCCGTCAAGGGAACGAACTTGCACCAACCTCCCTTGCTAAAGGAGCTGATTTCCATTTCTGCAGTAGCTGTGTGGTTCACTTTCACGTCCACTGCTGAATAGACCTTATCTATCTCAATTATACATTAAGCCTCAGGGGCCCCATGGGTTCTAATGGAGGGATTCTGCCTTCCACACACCCTGCCCTGTTTTCACAGCTATGAATAGGCTCTGCACCATTTAACTCCTGCTTCAGCAGCAGATTCTCTGGGTACTGCTGGGAGGTTGACAGGAGAAAGCAGAAAAAAATACATGAAATCATTCCATCAAACAATAAGTGATAATTCATATAGGCATCTTCTCAGTATTCAAAATAAATGGTTATTACTTACTTACATGCCTCCTTTCCAGTCATTTCTTGAGTGCTATAAACGTGCCAGCAACTACCATGGGCGCTGCAGAGCCCTCTAATTTAAAGACTGCCAGCACCACCGTGCAGCCACACCATCAGTTTTAACTCAGAGAAGCATTGTTGACCCCCCAAAGCGCTATGATAGACATCACTGGATGTCCTCTCTGTGTGTTTCTTTGGCTTAGTTTTTGTTTGCTTGCTTGCGTTGTTTTTCCACACCTATGCTGATTTTAACTGTTTGCATCAACACATGGGCCTGAGTGTTTTTAAATGTTAACACAGAATATCTCAAATTTTATCTCTCAGAATTATAGAGACTTATTATGGCTGGAAAAGACCTTCCTCATTTTCCCTCCTCTCCCTAAAAACTCATACTGAACACAGTCCATGTTCTTAGCTGTGTTAGCCTAAAGAGAAGCTGGGCTAAGATGGAAATAGAAGAATGAGATGAATCAAAGAGTTTGCTTTAATATAACTTTTTTTGTTGGATAGAGGAGCGGTTGATTTTTTAGGCACTCGGTAGGATTATGACACTACCCTTTCCTGATAATGTCCTTGTTAGAAGTCATTAGATAAAAGCATTGATACAGAAAGATCAAGTCACCTTGCGGCATTAAGCAGTGCAGCACAGGGTCACTTCTGGATCGCTTCTGCAGGGGACGGGAGGCTCTGTTGGCTGCAGGCACCGCGTGTGCATTGGAAGGTGAACGGCTCACTCTGCTGGAAGACTCAGGAATTTCTTCGCCTGAGTAATCGAGAACAGTAAAGGTGATGTAAAAGCAGAGTAAAGCAGACTATAAAATAAAGATTTACTTGAATTATTTTTAATCTGTTTCATCTTTCCAGTATTCCTCCAGTTAAACACCTCTCGGTGTCCTTAAAGTCATAGAATCATAGAATCATTATGGTTGGAAAAGACCTCCTAGATCATCGAGTCCAAAACTAAACCCACCACTCCCTGCCTGCTAAACCATGTCCCTAAGTAAGTGCCCCATCTACACGTTTCTCAAGCACTGCCAGGGACGGTGACTCCCTGGACAGCCTGTTCCAAGGCTTCACCATTCTTTCCTCATGAAATTCTTCCTCATGTCTAACCTGAACCTCCCCTGGTGCAACTTGAGGCCATTTCCTCTTGTCCTGTGGGTAGTTATTAGGGAGAAGAGACCAACCCCCACCTCCCTACAGCCTCCTTTCAGGTAGTTGTAGAGAGCAATGAGGTCTCCCCTGAGCCTCCTCTTCTCCACACTAAGTCACCCAGCTCCCCCAGCTGCTCCTCACAAGGTCTGTGCTCCAGCCCCTTCACCAGCTTCGCTGCCCTTCTCTGGACACACTCCAGCACCTCCATGTCCTTCTTGCAGTGAGAGGCCCAAAGCTGAACACAGGATTCGAGGTGCAGCCTCATCAGCACCGAGCACAGGGGGACGATCCCCTCCCTGCTCCTGCTGGCCACACTTCTCCCGACACAAGCCAGGACAGTGGAGTGACATTTTGTCACATGAAATATTATGCTGTGATACAGGCAATTCCACTTTACTGGGTGAAACCACTTATATTTTCCTTAAGACTATTTTTGTACTTACGTCTGATGGCAGCTGACATCATTGTACAAGGAGAAAAAAAGCAAGAACAAAAAATTAATGTAAATGGTATGTTATATAGAACATTAAAATGAAGTTACTTTGATATGATTCTAGTATAATCTCTCATTTCCTGTCTCCTTCCATAGACTTAAATAAAGAAGGAAGATACTGTTCAGAGCTTTTTCTTTGCTTTAATTCTTTGCTTTGGCATTCAGAAAAAGCAGTACTCATTTTTGATATTAAAATGCTCACTTTCTCATTGAAACTGAATTTAGCAGATGTTTGTTAAAATTTAAATTACTCTTTACACACCATTCAGAGGGGAGGAGAAGGAGAGAGAAAGCAGTTTAAAAGACAGGGAGGCAGCTATATTTTATCACATGAACTCAGGCCTGCATGTTTATGTCTATAAAGAAAGTTTTTAAATACAACATTTCTCATTTTTTTTTAGAGACGTTCATTCACCATAGTTACCACTTCTGGAAGCTTATTTTCCTGTTTTCTGTTTTTTTTTTTTTTTAACCTTAAGGACTTATCAGTAAGCTACTGTTTGATATCTTTTTTCAGTTTGTAGTCAAAGCACTCAGAGAGAGAAGGTAGTTTTGTCTATGAAAAGATTCGGAAATTAAACTTTGTCCTATCAGTCTTCTGATTTTCTTTCTGGCCATTAGGAGAATCTAATGCTTGTTTTCAAAGTTTCAGGCAATCTAGTTTCCTTTTTAGAGCAGTTTAAAATAAATGTTTCTTGATTAAATACTGCTTTATGGAAATAATCTTTTTTTTTTTTTTCTCCTCGAATTACTTAGTAGGGCCACTTCAACCAGTGCAGCAACAATCTTTATTTTATTACTTTTTTTGTATCTGTCTTTTTACTCCCTGTGTCCTTATGTTGTGAACTGTGCAGGGTAGGCACCCATCCACACAGCCCACTTCCGCACAAAGGGCAATCTATGTGTATCAAAATGGCAGGTTAAAATGAAGATTATGGTAGAAGAGATTTTCCTATGCACCAAGGATGTATTGGAAAAACTGCCTGTTGCTTACCTGGCAGCCAACTATGTTTTAAGTGCAGGTGTACACCACAACAGGGAGAAGGATTAGGCTGAATACAGCTCTGAATGATACCATGGTTTTCAGAAAAGCATGTTGAACCAAATTCAGTCTGGCCTCTACTTGTGGTCTTGCCATGCCCTCTGTGTGGACACTCATCAAAAATTCTTTCAATGCAGGCTGGATAACAGAGGAGGCACCATATATATCTCAACACTTATTTCTAACTCTTACTATCTTAGTAACATAACATCAACATGCACCATCATGGACGCAAAACAAAATGAGAGCCCCGGAACTGGACATGATTTCTTACGAAAGGAAAATGTATTTACATCCTAGTTATTGGCAAGATATTTTGCAAATTTGTACATTGTATCTTAAAAGCAAACAACTTACTTTTACTGAATTTTAGAGAGTGATCCTACCTCCCCAAAGCAATCACAATGCTGTATTTCTAACTTGCAACATGGAGGCTGTTTTACAAAGAAATGCTGCTCCTGCTCTATGAAGTCATTTGGATTGGGTAGAACTTTTTTTAAAAAATTGTAAATGTTCTTTTACCTTGAGAAGTCTGCCTATCACTTGTGTCCACAGAATCAGTAGCAGCTTCTACCACAGCTACTTGTAGTGTGTCTCCCTAGAATAAAATCAGAAAGTTAAAAAGTACAAAGAAAAAGATGACTGTGATTTTTTCAAGAACCACAATGTACTCCTTATAAAGTGAACAGCTTTGGTTTACTGCAAAATGACTACAGTACTCATTTAAGTCTACAAAGGGTAGTGAATTTCAGAAATTAGTGTCCATCACCCAGATCAGCCAATTTTTATCTTGCTGAATACATTCTGAAAGGAACAGTGAACACGGATCAGAAATCAAGGAAAAATCCTGACATAGTCCCACATGGGAGGAGCATAGGGACAAGAGAGAAGTAGAGCAAGGAGGTGTGCAACAGTCCTACAGAACAACCAGGCAATAGTGTCCTCCACTGCATATTTTGTGGTATCTCCCATGGTCAGATACAATTTTTCTCCAAGCATCTTTCACAACACCCCAGTACAAACAACATTTTAACTGAAAGGTGAGTTATTAACTTAGTTAATAATAACTCAGCGCCATTTCCTGTGATCCCAGATATGTAACTAAATTTACTCTCCTGCTGTTCTTTAGTGAAAAATATATATACTTGATGGATGTTTACTGTGTCTTGGTGCAACTGTATCCTTTCAGCAGAAAAACAAAACAATGGTTCTGGACTCTACCTGCTCACAGCTGATCTGGCTCGCCACATCTTCATAAGGAGGAGGTGGATCCAGAGGGCAGAACACTTCAATTCCTTTAATTCTTGCTCCATAAATATGTGGTAATGGAATCACGTCAGAGCGAAGTATCCTAGGGTAAAGAACAAGTATGGAATCCCTCTGTCAGTACACATTTCACCTGCAGAAGAACACGATCTGAAGAACACAGTGAGAAGAAAACAGGGACCCACTGGCTTTCCTGTGCCAACTCAGATTTTGAGATTTCAATCAAAGCTAATGAATTTGTCAATAGCTGTGAGAGATTTTTTGCAGACCGTGTCAGTAAATGGCTCCTTAGAAGGTGCCTCTTCAATGGGCTCACCAAGATTTTAACAAACATCTTGGGGCAGCACCTAGGAACATGCATCTAGGAACCCATGTTGGCTTTATTGTGCAAAGAGCTGGGAATGGCACAGTTGAAATATAGATGGGATTTCAAAATAAGTAAGTCTGACTTCTTTTTTTGCCCCTTTCTTTTTCATAGGTCTCACTATATGAACAGCAACTAAAATTCAAGATATTTCTGATCTAATGTTTTACATCCATATACTGATGCACAACTATCAACAAACCCAAACTAAGCCTAGTTTTGTGATACTTGGAGAAGACTGAGTTAATCAATTTGCAGAAGTATGTATAAGATAAATGTATTTTACTGTTAACCTTACTTTCCAGTTTTCAATATAGAGCTCTCTGCAACCTTAAATACAGCAAAAATCCCAAAGAGCTTTTTCCATATCATTTTCCTCTTAGTAGGTAGCTCTAAAAGAGGAAAAGAATAGTCCAGTCTCTGGTGAAACTCATTTTGGAAAATTGGACAACACTTTCATCTTACACCATTTAACATTGAACAAAAAGTGCTGTAACTGACAACTGTGCCACCAAAAGGAGTTTTCTGACAAAACTTTCAGTGAAGTATTTATTTGATCCAGACTGCATGAGTCTTTGTCTACCTCTCATCAGTTTCCAAATGTTCTTCCCCTCCTCCATGTCTATCAAGGTTACAGAAATTTACATTTCAAGTTCCACCTAAAGCTATTTGGGAAAGGAGCCAATGCCTGAGCAGGTACTGACTGGGCAGAACCTCAAGCAAGACATGGAAACACAGGCCTTGCTCTCCAGATCCAGCTGAGACTCCCACCTATCCCTACCTGTGGAAATTCAAATGACAGCATGAGAGCAAGTCCTTTCTTTCCAGAGTTTGGGCTTGACTGGCAAGAGGAAGCTGAAAATCTTTATGCAAGCTGAAAGGAAAATGTAAAGGGAATGGAAATGCCTATGGAAGCTTGTTTAAAGGGGAAAGGAATGCAAGCTGCAAAAAAAAAAAAAACAGAACTGGGGAAGATTTTTGTGAAAGGCTTCTGTCACAGAAGGGATATAATAGAGGGAGAACTGTAAGGCAAACGAAAGAAAAGATCTGGATAACTCAGTGTTTTTATTTGTTTTTGTTTTTAATTCTAAAATTGGAAGGAATAAGACATGTTTTAACTTGAGCTCAGCTATTTCATCGGTCCCTAGAAACATCAACATCATTTGGCAGAAAAACAGAGATCGGTATTTCATTGGCCTCTTTGCAGTTTTCAAACTGCACTTACATGCTGAATCTGCTTAAACACAGGCTTACTTAACTATACATTTCTTGAGTCTTAAGAGTTTTATTTTGTTGTTTTTAAATATGCCTGATCTGGTCCCACCTTAAGATTTAAAGTTCCACGCAAGAACTGTAACATATTAAATTTTATTAGAGAACTCTCAACCGAAAAACATTCCTTTAATATAAAAGTTGTTCACAGGATACGGGTGTTTGTCAGTCTGTTCTTTACTTTTTAATTTCCACTTGCTCTTTCTACGTAAGCAAGAGAAATTCATGCATTAGTCATGGAATTAAATTAAGTGAGAAAGCGTGGGCAGTATTCATCTAACCTTTCCTCTATTCAGTTATTCCTACTCCAGCAAATTAGGTCCCTTCCATTATTTCCCTTTTCCAGTAACTGTAGCACAGGATAAGGACTTAAGTTCAGAGACTTTAGTTCATGATATCAAAGCTCGGTCACTTCAGGCAGAAAACTTTTTCAGATTACATATTCAATATTGTTTTGCAGGACCCATAAGGTTTAAAAGACAAGCAGGCATGCGGGAACAAGAAATCTTGAGATGGTGATATGGGAAGGTAATGAACAACAGTTCTGGGCTTTTCAGGGAACTCCGTAGTGTCTTCCATGGTGTAGATGGTGCAGGATGCTTCCAGGCTGTGATAAGATGCTACGCTGCCTGTGCTGCTTGGGACCACGGAGGGAAGAAGTCCATCCTCGCCATCTCCCTCCCATCTTCTGCAGACACAGCTGAGCTGCAGTGCCAAGACTTTGGACCCCAGAATCCTTAAAGGTTCAACAGCAGTAAACACATTTGATGGCTGTGAAACACCTGTCAGAGGGGTACGGGCCTAAGCTGAGGAACATACTATATTTTAGAATACATGATTTGAATTAACTGCCTTTTAGTAAATGCTTAAATGCTTCTAATCCCAAGTTAATATTTTAATTGAACTGAGAAAGCATTTCTAGACCCAGGCAATTGGTTTGCTGTCCAGAATGGAGTCTCCTCCTTGCAAACTTATATGCCAATAATACCTTTTTTTTTTTTTTTTTAATCTTACACTCATGTGAAAGTTTTCCTGCAACCATACATGTTGTTGTGCCAATTAAGAGAAAAAAAAATACTTAATGACTTAATTACTGTTATAAAATAATAAGATTAGAGATAGGAGTTAAATGGACATTAGTAACACTGGCTTGTTTTATCTATTACTGAATAATACAAAGACTTTCCATGAAACCATAAACGGACAAATTCATTAACTGTCCATGCTAGCATATGGTTCCGCAGTTTAAAGGATGGAGGAGAACATTGGCCCACTCCAAACACATCCTTGGCACATTCTTTGATCACTGAATGCTTCCTTTCTCCTAGGCATGCATCTGTTTTCTAGTTTCCCCGGTGGACTTTGCAGACGTGTAGTTCTGTGGTACTGAGCCCCGGATGAGGTTCTGGTCACCCCCTTTTGCACCAAGGTTTGGATGCTGCACTCATAGCAGTGCACAGCACAGAAAGGCATGGGCAGAGCTCAACACCCAGGGCACAGACCAGACAGGCAGGGGAATGAGATGTGAGAGGAGACTGGAAGAGAAAAGGCCAGGTCACATGTAACTCACTCAGCTGGACACTGTGGATCCATTCTAGGGTGAGTCATATTTCCAAATCTGCCAAGAACGGAAATTAAGCCCATCTGTTGCTTTCAACTTATGCCTTGCTATGTCTTACTCTGACCACTTTAAAACAAGTGACCTGACTTTGGAAATACATTGCCTTAATTTACATATTTTAATGCTGCAAAAGTCAAGGTGGTTATCCATTGTCAATCCAAAGAAGCTTTAAATATTGCTTAGCAGCCCCCACTGTGCCAAAAATGGACCAACAGAAATACCACTGTCAGGAAGGAGATAACCATCTAGAATGACATGCCAGACAAAGAACGACAGACCCGTTTTAAAACAGAGGAACTGTGACAAACATATTTGAACAAATAGCTAATGTTCCAAAAAGCACTGTCTTTGTAAATAGCATGTTAAAAGCTTGAAACAAGACTCAGATAGGGTGGTCGTAACAAAGCTTGGTATTCAAGCTCAGTCTTCTGAGTTTTAGATCACTTTCCTCACTCTAAAACTATTTCTATATGATGTTACCATTTCCTGGGTAAACTCACAACAGAAGTTCTAATTAACTTCAGGTCGTGCACAGTATTCCTGATGAAAAAAATGAAAATAAAATAGTACTGGATACTTTGAGCATGCAAAGAGTAGTAGTTTTAAACACGGTTCTATAATAAAAAGACTGCTTAAGCATTACAATATTTTAACCAAAGATTGTTCACAGGTGTTCACAGCAGGACAATGCAGACACCTGATTCATAATCTAATAAACAAAGCTCATTTTTAAATCACTGAAGACTGCATAACCACTCTGTATACTTTCAAAAGGAAGGACAAAACCTAAAAGCCACCAGTGAATTGCAGGAACCCTAGAAGCCAGGAAATCTCAGTGGTGGAAAATAACAGTTTTCATTCTTAATAGTCAAATTGCATTTTTTTAACCTGCTTTCTGAAAAACAAAACCCAAGCCTACATTTTAACATTCCATGAGGCAGTTACACCAAATAAAGCAGTCTACCATACAGGAATTTTCTTCTTAGACGAAAATTCACAAAGCTATCATTTTGTCCTTCTCTAAATCCTTCTTCCTTAAAATTCATTTCTATCATAATGAATTCAAAAGAAAAAGGGGGAAAAGAATTTCAGTGACGTGTGACTATCTCCTTTTCCTATTCTGAAATGTTTTAATTTCTTTCATGTTACCTTGTATTCCTCCTCTACTCGAGAGCTACAATTCAAAAAGACTACCAGCAATAGCAAGTATTAATTTAGTCTGACTGATCACAGTGTGGCCAAGCCTTCTCAAGTACTAAGATGAGGGTAGTGATTACCTGGCCCAACAAACTATCAAAACATACCCTTTAATCAGCCCTCACTGTCAAAAAGGGGGAATTGGTACTGTTCTGGCAGTAGAGGTCTTCAGAACAGAAGAACCAGACTGCTATTTAGGATCCTCTGCCATCAAAGCTTTGCCAAGAAGTTGGGCCTGGCTTTCAGTCTTGGCCCTTTCATAATCTTGAGGGCATCACAGAAGTTCTCAATCACGGTATATGGTATTTGTCTTACTCAGGAACAGTTCCTATTAAATCTAAGATGAAAACTGTAAAACTATACCTGTCAGACATACTCTATTTTCACTATCTCTGTATTCACCAAAGATTTTTTGGTTTGTTTTTGTTTACTTTTAAGTAGAGAATATTTTTCAGTTAATTATAGTGAAAATTGTCTTAAATTAAGTGTTCTCAAAGACTCTAGAAGAAAGGAAGAGCTTTACCTGCGAGTCATTCTGGGAGTACAAGAATAAAATGTTTCAAAGTATGAAGGAGGTGGCGCAGGTGGGACAAAATCTTCAGGATCTGAAATGTGACCTTGGTCTTCAGTTTCTTCTATGGAAACCTGAGATTGATCCTAATCAAATACAACCTCTGTTAACAAAGCTTCTAACTACAACAGAAAGCACTAACAGGTTACACAGTTGTTTGTTTAATTTTGTTAGTACTACTTTTTTTATTAGGCAGTGCCTTGCACTCACTGAGCAGGTTCTTCTTGTTGCAAATATCTGCAAATAACGAAGAGCAGTTGCTACGAAGCAAACCGTGGTGGCGAGGGCATTCAGGGCACAGAGCGCAAGGAGAACTTTCTGAAGGACATGAAGATTATAAAAATTAAAAGATTAATTCGAGGTGTTTGTTACTATCAAAAGTAAAAGGATAAACAAGGATCTAAAACAATTCATTTTTAATTATGTATGTGATGCAATACTCTGGATAGGTCATTTTTAAGATTGGAATAATTTGTAAAACTTTTCTTTGCCCTACTGCGTGTCCAGACAGAGATGCAGAAGGGTTTGAGATAGCAAGGCCGTGATTTATAGCCCATGTATTCATCCAAGAAATATGTCCCTTCTGTAGGAAACCCAGATGTGGGATAAACACCATTAAAGGAAATACTACAACACTTCTGTACTTGAAAATGATGTCATCTGGAAGTTTTATTTTAGGTGTTCATAATCCAAGGAGGATTGAGCATAAATTCACAACAAGGTAAAATAATTTGTTACAATAAAACCAGCAACATTTTCTGCACTGCACTTCTGCACAAGAGTGGACATTATCAAAGTGATATTTCTGAGCAGTACATGCAAGGTACCTTAAGAAGAAGGTGAACAGCACTGCATGACTTCACTGGGTACAGCTTCAACGCATTATCCTTTTCTGTGCATTTAGTCGGATGAAATTCTTCACAGCAGAAGCAAATTTTGTTTTCACCTGTGTCCAACTTTTTTTTAAAAAAAGTTTAATTTATTAGCTGTTTTATGCAAAACTTTCAGCTGCACCATGTAGAGCTAATGCCTCAAACTATATCTCTGACTCCAAAATAGACCAAATTAAAGACTTATAAAATTAAATTTTTACAATTTCCATGCTAGTGACTCACACATTATAAAACTGTATTAAGCATACTTCTTATCTGCAAATCATTTTTACTGATAATTTCAGGATATTTGAATACAGCTTAATTCTAATCAAAATTGCACCAATTACTGAACAACCTTAGTATCCAAATACCTCTAATTTCAGAGAAACTTGAACTTTCTTTCTTTGACTGATACACAAACCATTCTGTATTTGGGATGTACGTATTCTCTTTGGGCGAACCATGGGCATATTTTGCACCTCTAAGCTTAAAATGACACCCACAACTATAATTTCATCCCAATCAAATCAGTAATGATTATGCCTGCATGCCATCAATGTTTGCGATTTTTCACAAATACCACTTAGTCATCTTAGTTTTCAAGTAGAAATTTAACATTTGGATATCTTGAGTTATTCCTGTTTGTTTAGAAACTCCATAGTCACAGTATAAAACCTTGCATTCATCAAGTTAGGAAAGAGTATACAATTCTGGAAACATCATTTGGATTTGTCCCATCTTTCCAAGCACATATGACTCCTGACTTTCTTCAAACACTTAACAACCTCATCTGAATCAACACTAACGATTTTCAATGCTGCTTCAATATATTCAGATATTGGGCCAATCTTGACTGACAAGTCAAGTCCTTGTAAACCTTGGATGCTCACTATTCCTTTAACCCTGAAAGATCTTCAAATTCATGCCAAAAACTTGATCATCCTTATTATTAAATAATCTTGTATCTTTAAATTTAATTTAAAATATTCCATTGTTTCTGGCTCATGAATAGACATTTTTCAACTCCATCGGGCACCCAAGAAAAATCTTTTGTCTTCTGTCCTTCTTTGTATGTGTTCTTTATAACAATTAGAAGTGCTCTGAAAATCCAGGATGCTTTGATCTTCCTTATTTTTTTCTCATAGTTCTTGTTTTATGATATGAACATGAATTTTTTAAACCAGGTGTATGCCAAAAGAGAAAAAAGAATCCCACTCATCATAGACTATACTGACAGACCAGTTTTGTAGTTAACTCAACAGTACTTGTCAAGCTTTTTTTAAAATGCTTTTATCTTTTTAGGGAATGATATAAAACTTTCACACTGATTCTGTAAATGATTATTGTTTAAAAATCAGTGTACAATATTGCCAAGAGAGTTTCTCTGAAAGATGTATTTTCAATTCCTTCCTTTATAACCCCAAAGAATTGACTAGGGACCCTCACAGAAAATCACATGTGCAATCAGACCCTGAAAACAGAACCCAACCACCAGTGAAATCCAAGAAAATCATTTCTAGGCTAAGCATGCTCTTCTAACAAATAATAAACACCATTTGGGGTCTTTCATTCTGGGAGGTCAACAGCTTATAAAGGCCCACTTCAAAAGAATAAGTTTACAAAGAAAGATAATAAAAGTATTGTTATGGATTTCAGTGAATCTCTTCACAATTTTAAGTTCTTTTTTCCCCACCATACTGTAGCTGTATTACAGTCTCTTGACATCCATTGCTTTTATCCTTGCAGACATCACTTTTTGTGATCCTAGCTTGGTGAGCTTATGAGGCATATTGTCAAGAAATACATGTGAGTTAGTTATCATATATGCTCACCAAATCACATCTGGGTACACTGGACACAAACCGGGCACCTTGGCATCCTAGTATAAATCCAGCCACGTTCAGAAGAACACAGACAACAGACAGCAGAACAAAAAGGTTAACCTGAAATAGCAAAACAAAGTTAGCAGCATTGAGAACAGGATGATGAAATGGTCTCAAGGACCCTATAACAATTCAAGTCACACTCCTGTCTCACGGACAACAGTCCCCTTCTATGTGATTTTCAAAATACCCTTAACTTAGTAAATTATTATCCTTAATACTTATTGTCCCTTCTCATCTTGCAAAACATACTGGAAGAAAACATATGTAACTATTGAAAAGTATGGGTTTTTCTTCCTTGCTGCCCCCACAAAATGGGGATGGGGTGTTGATTTTTTTTTTTCTTTTTTTCTGCTCCAGATCACTTCACAATGTATGAATATTCTAAGAATGTTTTTTCTTTTCTACCAAGTGTCCAAAGAATTGCCCAAATCATCCAGCTATCCTATAATGTCACAGTCAAGGGGAAGATATGTCAGTAAGTGGAGAGCACAATTTACAAACAGAAAGTTTGCACAGTATGCTACTGAGTTCCACTGTACACCCTACCTTTCCACTGAGCATGTCTTTCAACACATCTGGATCAGTAATTAACCTAAGAGGAAGCATCTTAGGACAGTATTCGTTCTGCAGCATAAACTAATGAAAAATATTTGCCACAATACAGTGATGTCAGAGCCTTTTTTTTTTTTTTTTTAAACAAGGCTCCATATTGTCTCCTGACTACTAAAAGCAAAACACCTCCATTCATAAATCAGACAATACCTTCAGTTTTAGAAACATCTGAAAGAGTTATCTGTTCACTCTGGTTCCTTTGTATCAAAATTAAAAACGCTAGAGAATACAAAACACTGAGGAAAAGAAAGACTGCATGAGGGACAGGCTTAGGTCTGCTCCAGGCAATTTTTACAAAAGATTCATCAGCAAGAGGTTCATAAACACAAAGACATCAATAACTTTTCAAATGAGTTTGGCTGAGGTATCATACTTTACTGTCTTAATATCTGGATCATAAATAAATCAGAGCTGTTACAGCAATTATGATCCTGTTCACTGAAGTTCAGGAAAACAAAATCAATCCTAAATGGCTGAGATCCAAAGAGCATTACTATGCACAGTATTTTCAGTGCTTGAAGCCCATTCCTTAAATTACAACATCTCAAGTAGACATTACAGAGGGTGACTATGATGTTATCACATAAAGCAGACTTTAACCTCAAAATCCAAAAATTAACAGAGCTAATAGTACTTCCCTGGAAAGGAAGAGGACTCCTTTGTATCAGATACACCGAGAACAATCAATATTAAGAGGAACACTGTATTTTCACACAGCTTTATAAATATCATAAAATGCTAGACAACAATTTTTAACATTAGTATGGATTTTTAAAACCATTTGTTTTTCATACAAACACAGAATTTAATCTTTTTTTTTTTGAAATTAACTTGTTGTTCAGCACTTAGATGAATCAATACCACTTTTTATGATCTTTATGTAGAGTATCATCTCAGTTACCTTTCTAATCAAAATTGCTCTGACAAAATTGATGAAGAGATGAACATGAAAATCTCATGCACAGCTTTAAAAATGAATCTGAAGCTGATTTAATATAAAACATTTTCATAATTCAAATCTCAAGAAATTAGGTTATGGAAAACAAGTTTTATTTCAATGATGAAGAAAATGATGTACTGAGCAATGAAGTTACTTTACCAAAATCATAAGACAAGGTTGACTGGAGAAGAGATTGGGTGAGCAGAACCAAATTCATATATTAGTTTTCCTTCTTTGGTACGGAAATTACTGTAGAAACAAGAACAGTTCAGGATACCCCTATATAAAAAGAAACTAATTCCAGCACTCCTAATGGTGTACAAAATCTTAGATAAAAATATACACATTTTCTAAAGAAACACGTTAAAACTAAAAAGGAAAAAAAAGTAATATTATTCTTACACAGACCGAAGAACGAGATGATAATTCGTATATTACTGATATTCTAATAAATTCTAGTGTACAAAAGTAAACCTTTGGTCTGTCTTCTGTTATATGTATGGTCTGTTTTTACCTGGAGTACCTATTGCCCAGAAAATCCCAGTGGAGAAGAAAAAAATGAAAACAAGTCTTCCATATAAAATCTGCAACACAGATACTAGCATGATCAGAACTATCACATTTACTAATACACTAAAAATAACTGTTTAGGAGAATTTGTAAAAAGTAAAAATCCTTTTTTCCTTCTGCTCCATTACTGGACAGTATTTTGGGGCACCACTTAAGTGAAATTTCACAATGACACAGTCAAAGCATCTCAGCAGAGACTACAACACAACCATTAAAGCCATGAATGTGTCTTTGAGAAGCACCTTTATAAGAACGAATAAATATGATGGAGATGAATCAACATTACTTTAGGTACAATAGCAGAAGTGTTAACAAAATAGAAGGCAGGACTTATGCTTCAGAGACCATGGTGACCCCTGCATCACTTATTTCACCAGTTCCAGGAAACTATGACAAAATCCTTACTTCGAAATTACGTTTTCATTAGACATATGACATATGGTTACGGCAATGACAAAAGGCAAAGACAGGTGAGAAAAATCTTTTAACATAGATCTGGAGATTCAGATTATGGCTTACAATTTTATAGCACTGTATCCTTTAATTATTTAAAATGAAATATGTATAAACTATCTGGCCAAAAAAAGCAAAAAACAAAACAAAATAAAACAAAACAAAAGTCTCTGCAGTGGCTAGACTAAGAATGTCAGTGCTCAAGAAAAGAAATGTTATAAACCTCATCATATAGGCCACTGACAATTATCCAAAGAGAAAAAAAATCCGAATTTCTATATGATACAAGGCCTTGGAAGCTATAATGTCATGGTTTACACATCATGCTTTTCTCACAGTTTTACTTTAGAAGATATATACTCCTGCAGATGCAAATTTCAATGCCTCCTTCATGACTATCCACCTACAAGTGAAAATGAGTAAGAACACTTTCTATCATAGCAAATGAAGATTCCAACAATATGAAAATCAGGGAAAAAAATGGCTTGGTATATAAAAATAGTTGGCTTGGTATAAAAAAAAATCTGTGTATGAAAGACACTAATAAAGACAAACATGCTATTTTAATAGCAAAACCAGAGGTAACTTGTCTTAACTTGGGTGACAAAAATAGAAACAGGACAAATTATGGCATCAGTTTGGCCCACTGCCCTTAATCTTTCCAGCATTAGATATGCATGCAGCATGGGCAGCTACAGAAAATCTTGAACACACTTATTAAACTACAGAAAAACAAAGAGTATCCTGATGTTAGACACATTTTTTGTTAATATGTTGCTTGGGTATTTTTTTCCAAGAAAAATATCATCATGCACTTTGAGGGTTCAGTCTAAATGCTTTCAGCCAATCAAGCCAATATCAGCTGTGAAGATGATGGGAGTTTTGCCATCAGCGTCAGTGGTAGCAGTGGCAGAGCGGACTTAGGAGATTAAGGCTCTGACCTTGTAATTCATTCTGTTACCCCAACAGGCACTTACTTACATACACAGTATTTGAAAGAAAAACGCTTGCTTCATAGTCGTTTATCTCCTATGCATATATATTTTATAAGCATCCTTCTAGGAAATGATAAATCGATGTATTGTATAAATTTTCCTCCAGATATACAGCAGCAATAGCTAGCTAAGCATTAATTATGGGTCCTGCTTAGTCTCAACCAGCCATTTATTGTGGCTCACCTGCAATATAATGCTCTCTCTCAAAAATAAAAAATAAAAATAAAAAGGAAAAAAAAGTCACATAAAAGTAGAAGACAAATTCATTTATTTAGCAGAAAAAAACCCTCATACTTTAAATGCATCTTTAGAATTCCTGAAATGAACTAGGAGAAGATGGTAAAAGATAAATATCTAAAAATGAAACTATCAGAAGAAAATAGAGTTAAGATAAACGTGAGATTTCTTTCAGTGTCTCATACTTAAAAGTATTTCCTTTTATGTTTTAAGACTATTTTCAAAATCTTTCAGTGAATATAATGCATTCTTGCATTAATGGTTGGAAATCTTTATCTGAATGAACATGTTAACATTGAGCTATCCTACTATTAAAAATCCAGAAAAACGTGCACCACTACAGTAATTCTCACCTAAGCTGAATTAATTACTTGGTTTACTAAGAAGCCAAAATGAGATTTTCAGCATTAAGGTGAGGATCTGCAACTCCTGCTGATGCTGCTTTATATTCTTGCTAGCAGTGATGAGCATGCCTTGCTAACATTTATGAAAGTTCACTTCACTAGCACTAGTGCTATGTATTTAGGTCTAAACCTTAAATCTTGAATAAATCCATGCAAGCCAAGGTGCAGATATCATGAAGGTAATAACTTGCTCTAACTTTTTTATATAAAAGCTGCTGGAAAATATTTTTCTTTAGATAATTTTTGGAAAATGATTTTGATGTAAAACTTTAACTGAAAAAAAATCTTTCAAATAAAAGAAACCTCAGTTCCAAAACTGCTCTGATTTCCAGTGAAAGACAGAAAATTTTTGTCATAGAAAACAAAAAATACTAATACTTTTCATAGAAAAAGTTTTAAACAAAGTAAAATGAACTTCTTGGACTGAACATGCAACATAAGCAAAACCATGTTATTTTTACCTTAAAGCTGACCATACCTGTAATGACTATGACTATACTATGAAACAGTCGAGCCGCAAAGCTGAGTGTCACCCCACCTGCATCTGCACCAGCGCTGCTGATTTCCCGACTGCAAATACAGCAGTGTGTATCGGTACGTACTGAACTCAAAAGCCCATTCAACAACAGGACAGCAACCAACCCATAGGTAACTGAGAAGGATTGCACGCTTCCCTAGCAGAACACCTCTGCATTCACCAGGGCATGACGGATGGCTCCAAGTATCACTTGAGAATGCAACATAAACTCACAGCACATTGTCTTACTATAAATCAAGATAAAATTCAGGGGACTGGCTACTGCAGCCAGCTTCAAAGATGTCAGTTACCTTTGATGCACTGGCAATAAAACAAGCACTGATGGAAGTTAGATTAAAAATCTTCAATTAAAAATAAAATTTAAGATCCTGTGAAAAGTCCAGGAGTGGACAGGAAGAAACTAGCTTCTGTAAAAGTAGAGAACATCTAGCCCCAAAATGTTTAGAGACAATATCCAAACATTTGTAGAGAGGAAAAAGGAAAAAGGTTTTCCTTTCCCACATGAACACACTCAGAAAGACACATACAGAAGAAGTTTCTCCTCTGGAAGAAAAATCAGCTTCAGAACACAAATGCTACAAACTGACTTCAAAAACATCTTTACACGGGATTTCCAGATCAAAAAAACTCCAATAACTAAAAGCTAGGCAAGATCTCAGAGCGCTGAGGTTTCTCAGGAGAAGACTGAAGACCTGGCAAGAATGTCCTTCAAATGATATGATTACAGTTTAGTTTTGTCTGGCAGTGCTTTGTCTCTGAGACTTCCTATTTACTCACTATCTTCTGACATGGCACTACAGCGTGGGAGGCACAAAAGAACAAACTGGCCCTCAAATTTTATTATTAAGTGCCCCCTTCAAGCCTGGTCTCCTCTTGGGACTGGTGCTACTTTATTTAACTATCCTCCTCTACTATCTATCTCCCCTGCAGTAGAGAAGGCTAACCAGCCTTCTCTGTCTTTGCTACCGCAGCCACTTCCCAGTTGTACTCTCCTGTGCTCTTCCCTACCATGAGCACCATGAGAGGAAAAATAACCCAACTGTTTTTATTTCAAGGATTCAGATTGAAAGTGGCAGCTGTCTTCCCCTTCTCCCTGTGTCATCTCCTTCCACGCCCTTCTTTTCCTCAGGCTAGCTCTGGCTTTTTTACACCGTTCTGGACAAACCTGTCAAGGACCCTCAAAAATAGGTGCAGGTGTTCTTCAAACTCCTCCAGCCTAGTGCCTGCTTTCGGGACCGTTTGACTGCTCACAAGAATAAACATAGGCAGTGTGCTGCTAGAGCAGCAATCTGCCAGCCAAAAGTCCATCTTTTTACTGGAGGAAGCACACCGCTGCAGGGAAAAGTAGTGGTAAGCAAAGAGTGGTGATCACTCTTTGCTTCAGAGATTATGAGGCTCTGAAATCCTGAGTCGGAGAATCAAACAGGTTTCTTCTAGAAAGAACTCGATTTTTGAAAATGAGGTGAAGAAAAATGTGAATTATAAAATCCTTTAAGGTCTGCAAACTGGCAGTTAAAGAAAAAAAAAGGAGAGGGGAGAGAAAAGGACACTAGAAGAAAATATGTGAAATGCCATTTTCATGTTCACAAGAGGAAAACCTATCACAGACCACTCCAAGGAGCAGCGCCTCCTCCTGGCCAGATTCTGTAGCACCTGAAGAAGATAAAACCCTACTCCTGAAAGGAGAAAGGGCAGAATGGTGGAACCCAAATGTCTACATTTACTTACAGTCCAGTTGCTGCATCTGAGAGCTTCCAGTATACATCAAGGTAATTTAAAGTCCGCATCTAATTGCTGAAAAATAAAGCTATTTGGGAGGCTTAGATACATATGAAGAATTCTAAAGGGCACAAGAGTGAATAGTTTGCACAAATTAAGAAATTTAACTGAGCAACTGAAAACAGCTCTACTTAAAAAGAAAGATGAGAAAAGACCTTTGCTTCATAATATGAGAGCATCTGAAGATTAAGACATACGCATATATGAAAAAGAATGACTATTATTGATCCCACAAATTTACACTGTACCCATTAAAACACAACCCAGAGTCAATACACAGAGATGACAAAAATGTTCACATAAATTGTTGCAAGACAAAACACTGTAATTCATAACATTGTGACCCCTCCAACAGCACAGGTACCCCATATGTTAAATATCTAGATTCAGAAGCAACCTTGTAAAACCACCTTCACAGGAAACCAATCCTTTCCACAAAGCTTGCTTGCAACTCAAAGGCAACCCATACGCCTGGCTCCTGCCTGAACTGAGGCAGCTCAGGAAGACAGCTTGGTGATCTCTGCTGCCTTCACCACAGGGAGGTGTCTCCACGCTACTGCTGAACAAGCTTCAGAAAAAGAGAGGCAGTGCAGAACCTGGGGAAAGTTGTTCATTAGAAGTGTCCTGGCCGGAGTAAGTGCAAAGGAGGAGAAGGGGAAGGAGCTGTCACAGCTTGGTAGAAGATGCCTGCATCAACCTTAAGTATGTTTGTAGTCTCTAGTCATTAATTTTGTAATTCTAAGCCTTTATATATGAACTGGGTTATTACTTAGGCTTTAAGAAATCTGTTTGTACAACTTACAAAGTTTCATATAGACACTATCCATGTTTTCTTGATAAACTGTAGCTAGTTCTATGCATGACTCCCTTTTCAGTACTACTTTGCAGCAGTTCTAATAAACTATTGAATGACTTTTACAGATGCTGATTTGCTTTTCCGAACTTTTGGCTTCATAACCTGACCCTCAACAATCAAATCTCTCTAAAATACACAGACAAACAAGGGAAAAAATCCACATTCTTTAAAAAACTATACATTCACAGAGTGACTATGGTTGGAAGGAACCTCAGGCAGTCAGTAGTTCAGTACCTAGCTCAAGGCAGAGTCAACACTGAATTCAGGCGAGGTTGCTCAGAGCTTTATCTGGTCTCAGACACCTTCCTAATTGCTGCTCAACCTTTTCCACAAATATTTATCGACTGTTCTAGAGATCATTTAGGTATAAATGACAGGATCAGAGAGAGTTTGTTCTCTAATTGGTAGAACTAGAAAGGACCCATAAAACTTCTACAAAGGTTTATGAAAAGAGAATGTGAAAAAGAGAAGTAAGAGACAAAAGGACACTACAGCAACAACATGCTCTAGGAACAGTTTAAAATATAAATAATACAGAAACACTGAGCCTCTTAAGGGATGTAAACTCTTCAGGATAGATGGTATTAATATTTATTTTCATTAAAATACAGTGCTTCTAAAAACTACCAGGCTGAGAGCTAGAGCCTCCACTATTTATCCACTGAACCAGGATATAAACTTACTTTGCTCCTGCCTATGCCTATGCCTACCAAGGCATCAACAGGAGTGTCAACTGAGCTGAAAAAGAGCTCACATTTACCTTCATACCCTTCCCACTGATGATCACATAGAGGAGTAACAGAACTACAAAACTTCACAGATTACCAAGAACCATCACAAAAGCAAAACAACTATTTGCTGTGGAAAAAGTCTGGAAAGTGACAGAATGTAAAAAATACCAAATCTTTTTTTAAAATTCCATCTGTTAGACATTGAAAGCCATACAGCTTTAGATTGCACTCAGAAAAAGAAACAGCTTCCATGCCATACATCAATTTAGTTCTCTTGGAACTATGTAATGTCAGGTGTATTTGAAGGAACAACATTGGATACTGTAATACAGCACTGCTAAGGTTGGCGCTCAGACCTGCTGTCAGGCAGTGTAACTGAGCTAGGCTTTCAAACCAATATCCTTATTTAATTTTGAGCAGTACCATCTCAGAGAGCTGAATTATTTATTCTAAATGAGCATTTTCTTTTATCTACACAAACACAAAAAGCTCCCTGAAAAAGAAAAAAAACACATTAGCACTCTTTCCAAATGCAGTTCTCCTTCACCCTTTTCTGAGACTATGTCCTTACAGATACACAGAAAAGGTCTTTCCTGTTTTTTCACTGTTTCAACAATCATGATTCTACAGGCTCCAAACAGACACATCAATATAGCTTTTTTCAAGAAGAGCTAGGTTTTTTGCTAATAATTCTATTAAATCAAGAGCATCTTCTGGCAAATCCCTCACAGCAAATTTTAATTCATACTTACCAAAAGTATCACTGGTCTCTTCCATGTTGTTAAGCCTACAATTCCTGATAGGATTACCTGCAGCATCAAAAAACATAATGTGAAGCAAACAATCACATACAAAATTCCAGTTAAGTGGCATTTATCACTCGTATGATAAAAAGCAATTCTGAGTGACAAAGCAGTGCTGGGGAGAGCGCTTTAAAGCAGCGATCAGAGAGTTTACTGGTAAGATTCTCCACTTCTGAGAGCATCCTATCGAATAACGTAATTGGAACGAATATTTTGATATACTGTTTTCTTATTATTTTCATTCATAAACATGCATGCAGATGAAAAGCTATGCCAGCAGCTCCCACATCACTAATCACCTGGAAAGAGTAAGCCTTGTCTCTCCTAATACAGCCAAACAAATCTAGCAGGTGCCTATCCCTTCTCCGCTCGCGGGCACCCGCTTCCACAGGGCAGCCTGCAAATGCACATCCCTGCTGCTGGCTCAGGCCCTCCTCTGACCATTGCAGTGAAATAAACCCAGAGAACGAACCCTACCAGAAAAATCAAAGAGCTCAAAACAAAACAAAGCAGCCATCTCTGTGAACAGACTCACTGGCAAGTGCCTGTATTAACATAGGCAGAGGAGACCATGTGGAAGCCTCTCCTTCAGCTGCAGCTGGCCTAAGGACCAAACCTGCTGAATGACATAACTGTGCCCTAGGACTTTACTTCAGAAGCCAAAAGAAGGAAAGAAGGAAAAAAAGTAGTGTTGAGAACTGACTGAAGCAAGTATCCTATCTAAGTATCCTTGCAGTGGAAGGATGAAAACCCAAAAGAAAGACATGGCAGTTTTCCATCAAGATCTGCAAAAAAGAGGAATACTCCTCATGTGGGGCTTAGAGAAAAGCCAACACGCAGTGAACTCCCACACGAGAAAGAAACAAGAGCACTAGACTGGAAGTTCTCCACTATTATTTTCAGTGAATCCCTTCCATAACTTCATTAGCTTGACATGATTAATTGGTCTAGCGTAATACATATATAACTTGGCCAAAACACCTACTGATATCACTCCTGGTGTTACAAAACTGTATACGTAACTTTCCAGTTTCATAACAAAGTATTTTTGAATTCCCTAAGCAAAAAATAGTCATTTTTCCTTTTTCTCCTCAAGGACAGAAAGGCTGATTTCAAAGCTTTGATATATATATCAAAGAAATCCTTCCTCAGTTTTCCCGATCCATACTTTATCAGTGCACCGCAATCATGACTGCTGTATCTAAAAAGAAAAAAGACATACATCCTCAATTCCAACTTTCAATTGCCTGTACGTTTCCAATATGTTTTTGGGCTAAAATTTTTCACTCATGCTGTCGCATCTGAAAACACATCCTTAATAATTTTTCCTGATCAAACACATTATTACTTCAGAGATGCTAATAAATAAACAAATAAATGTCGTTTCTCCTTAAAAAGAGGGTAGAGGTAATTCTGAAACGTTGTTAACGCATAAGCGTGGTTTTGTGTGCAGGCCTATGAGAAGGTCCATAGGTTAGATATATTGGAATAGACTAGTTTTAACCCGGAGTAACGGCAAGATGCAAACGCAGCAGAGGTACCTGGGAGCTCCGGGCTGTTTCCCCGCGAAGGCGGCTCCCGGGACGAGCGCTCCACTACCCACCGGAGCGGGTGCAGAGCGCCCCGATCGCCCACGCGCGGAGCCCTGCGCGCTGGGAACGCGACGCAGCCGCCGAAGCGCCGGGCACCGCGCACCGCCCGCCCGCACCGCGCGCTCCGCGCCCAGGGCCGCGCAAACTCCACCCGCTCGGCCGCATTTCGGCCCGCCCGGCCGCCCGCGCGCCAGGGGGCCCTGCGCGGCCGCGCACTCACCGAGGTGCCGGCCCAGAAGGGACACGCGCTCTTCACCTGCTCCGAAGCGCTCAGCGACAGCGCGCCGAAGCTGAGCGCCACCATGCAGCAGCCCAGCACGAGCTGCAGCAGCCCCAGCGAGAGCAGCGGCCGCGCGGGCAGCGCCGCCGGCCTGGGCGCCGGCGAGGCGCGGCGGGCCGACAGGGGCGCGGGCGGGCGCGGGCAGCCCGCGCGGCAGTAGCGCGTGCGGAGCGGCGCCTCGGCGGAGAGCGGGCCCGGCGGCGCCGTCGCGGCGGCCGCCGCCTGCGGCGCGGCGGACAGCCCCGCCACGGGGCAGCACGAGCCCGGCAGCACCACCGGCAGCGACATGGGGGCGGCCGCGACGGTCCTCAACGGCCGCCGCTCAACGGTCGCCGCGTCCGTCGCGCGGCGCCGCCCCCGCTCTCGCCCCGCATTTTGTGCGCTCGGACCGCCCCGGCGGGCGCCCCGGCCGCGTGGGTGTCCCCGGGCGGCCGCCCCGCGCCGCCCCTTCTGCCCCCGTGGGCAGTGCTGGGAGCAGAGGGAACGCGTGGAAGCTCCAAAATAACTCCCCGCCGCGGGAGGGAGGGAGGGAAGGAGGGAGGGAGCCGCTGGGTTGCATTTCGGGCTGCTGGCACCTCTCCCGCCGGGAGAAGGCCTGGCAGGGAGCGCGGCGTGCCTGTGTGCGCGGGCCAAGCAGCCCGGGCCGCCTTGTCCGCGCAGCCGGGGGCAGCGCGGGCTGCAGGTGCTGCTCTCGCAGGGACTCTCCTTTGCCTCTCCCAGCACTGGCCTTCCCAGCAAGGAGGCGCGGGAGCGTCCCTGCTCCTGCAGCTCTGCCTGCGGGCGTGCCCAGAAACAGGGGCTTCCCTGTTCCCTTCTGCAGGAGCAGGAGCGGCGTGAAAGGTGCCGCCAGCACGTACTGCCTCATGCCTTGTGCATGAGTACGAGGGCTGAAGGAAGGACTCACCACTCTAGATATTACTCGTGGGATGCATATGCTTTGGACATCTCTGCTGACTATCCACCTGAAAATTCAGGATTTCCTTGCAAAGAAAGACCACCCGCCAACCCAGGCCGCTGTCGTACACTCAAGTTCTCACGTATCAAACCTTATACTCTAAGGCTTATGGATAAGATTTTGAAGCAAAAGATTCTCCTGGGCAAGACCATAAAAGAGGCCTCGGCAAGTGCTGCTGCAACCATGTTTGACAGTATGTGCTTCCACTATTTCACTTGGTCATTAGTTAGTAAATATGTGAGTTTAACCACCTATGTGAAACTAAGAGCTATTACAGAGATTTAGTGCAAACTTGTAGGTAAACTTACTTGTAAGAAAACTTACAGATTTTCTGAGATTTTTCTTCTTATGCAGGTAAATGAGAATACAGTTGAATTAATGTGAATGCACTGAAATCTCCACCTGACTCCAGACTTATTGCACTACCAACATGACAGGAAGCATGTGCATCACAGTAGAAAGCGTTTTTATGTTCTGTTCGGACTTCTTTAACTACTTTTACCGTTTCTGTTATCTCTTGCTGTGACTGAAAAACAGGCAGCATGATTCACAGAGCCTTCTGTAATCAAATCCTTACCATGAGAAGCAGTGCAGAGAACTCAGTGGAAAATACTAATATTGAGCCACTGGAGAGTGCCATGTCCCTATATTTCAGGACTTTGGAGCAGTTGTCTCTAAGCTTAGCATGCCAGAATCCTTAGCGTGCTGCTGAGAATTAAAGATGTGGCATCAGAAAATGCATTTCAACCCTCCTCACAGAATAGTTTTCTTTCTCAGTTATGGCAAGTTAAAAAAAAAGGATATCTGTATTTCATCTTGTGAATGGAATCTGTGACTCTTGTTCTTTAATTCCAATTTCTTTGAACATTCTTTTCTTTATAAGTTTGTTATTACAAGCTGAAAGAAACACTTAGATCAGAACAAAACTGTCTGTCTAAACCAACAAGTTTTACTTCATGTGCCAGAAATGCAAACCCACGATGTTCTGCCTCATCTTGGAGCTCTCTGTCTTGCAAACATGCACATCACTTTGTAGCCTTTTGCATCTTGCCTTAACCTGGAAGACAAAAATAAATCATCAGGGTCCTTTTTCCAGTGCATGCTCCATGTCACCACATGCACCTGAAACTTCAGCGGAGATGAGGGCTGAACAGCAGCAGACTCCTTTTGCGTGGTGATCAAACCCTACAACACCTTGGCTTATTGGTGGGGTCTGTCGGGACAGCTTACATGACTCCGTGAGTGCTGCGATGGATGGGTACAAGCCTTTAAGAGAGACATACAGCGTAGATGAGGAGGCTACTGCTGTGTGAAAGATATTTGGGATTCCTTTATGTGACGGGTGAAGCTTGTAGGTAAGTGTCAGCCACTAACCATGCCGTTGTAGTGGGAGTGTGTTACAGAGCACTGATGAGGTGAGGAGGTACACAAATCTTCAAACTAACTGAGTGAAATCTGTCACAGACCTCCGTTATCATGGAGGAACGGGTGGTCCTGGAACATGTCCTGGAAGGGTAGCGCAGGCAGAGACAGAACACAGCAAGGAGGATGTCAAGGGTAACTTCTTGCTGCACAGGTACTGGATTGGGCATCCAGAGGGGAGGCACAACTAGACCGCTCGTTAAAGAAAAAAGTGGCTGCTTGGCAATGTAGTAATATCAGTGGCAGCCGTGGTTGTAGTGACCAAGAAACAGCGGAGTTCGGGATCAAGATCCTGAGGGGGCCAAGGAAGGCAGACGAGCAGCAGAGTCCAGATCCTGGACTTCAGGAGTGCAGATTTCAGCTTATTCAGGAAATTGATCGGTAGGATCCTGGGGATTACAACTCCAAAGGGCAAAGTTGCTCAGGAAAGTGGGTTGGCCTTTAAGGATAACATTCTTCAGATCCACCCTGATACTCAGGAAACCAAATAGCCAAATAGGACCATTTTCAAGACCAGAAATCAGAGACACGCTATAAGACCTGAGAAATATTGTCCAGGCATCTAAGGAGGGTGTCAGGTAAGCTCATGCTTATCTGATGTTGAGACTTGCAAGGGATGCCAAAGGCAAGGAGAGCATCTACCGCAGCAAAAGATGGAAGAGGAAAAATGTGATCCCAATGCTGGATGGGGCAGGGGATTTAGTGACAGTGGTCAGAGATGAGGCTGATGTGCTTCCTGCCTTTTCCATCATCACCAGCAAAATCCACCAAGTCTGTGCTTTAGTGACAGGGCCCGAGGGGATAGGAAAGACCAGCTGGGATGGGGACTGATCAGGGATTGCTCAAAACATTAATCCTGCAAAAGTCTCTGAGACCCAGTGGGCAGCAGACACGGCTTCTGAGGGACCTAGTGAGGCCATACTGTACATAGCTCTGAGAGGCTGTGGGTGCTAGGTTAAGTCCTCTGTGACTGGAGGTAGACAAGTGTTGCATCTGTCCTCAAAACAAGCAAAAAGCAGCCGGAGGAAATACAGGACAGACAGCATCATTTTGGTCCCTGAGAGAAC
This sequence comes from Tinamus guttatus, assembly GCF_059628265.1. Classification (NCBI taxonomy): domain Eukaryota; kingdom Metazoa; phylum Chordata; class Aves; order Tinamiformes; family Tinamidae; genus Tinamus; species Tinamus guttatus. Next base: position 386,480 of record NW_028288719.1, on the reverse strand, counting down.
GAGGAGCAAATCCTCTTGGCGCCCTCCACATGAGGGACCATACATCATCAGGAATTTAGCCACTGGATTTAGCAAGGGTGAATCATTTCTGCCCAATCAGATCATTTCCTACAGTGAAATAGTTGGCTCTGTGGAAGCGGGGAGAGCTCCTGTATGCACCCCTGATCCCTGGGGTGAGACGGGTAGGAGAGGCAGCTGGGTGGCTGGGCTCGGAGGGCCGCGGTCCCTGCGCTGCGCTGTGCCTGCCGGCCGCTCTCGAGGGGGCCCCGCACGTCTGCCCAGCGCGTCAGGCCAGCAGCTCCGAGGAGGGGGCGCGGGGAACTCCCACGGGAGGAGGGAGTGGACAAAGACGTGGTGAGATGGAGCGAGGACAGGGCCAGGAGAAACCCCTCGATGGAGCCAGGGTGGAGCGTGATGCTGGCTCCATCCTCCGGGGCTGTGGAGCCCTGAGCAGCGGGTCTGTCCCCACGGCTGAGCCTGCTCCGTGCGAGGGCAGCCCAGACTATCCTCTGAACGTCATAGCCCAGAGCCGTTCGGCTTGGAAATTAGCTATCCAGGCTTACTGCAACTAACAGGGAAAAAATAAATAAAGAAACGAAACACCAGCAAAAGCAGCTTTCCTGGGTAACAAATATCCGCTATAGAAGTGAGAATTTAGCTATACACCTATTCTACAAGACAGCTCTATAAAAATATTCCTAGTGATGATACAAGCTCAAAAATAAACTAGTTGTCAATGAAAATGTATTGACTGCGCAGTAGAGTTGGTAGCTACAGTTCTGTGCATTTAATTGATCAACAGCAGCATCACAGGGATGAGCAAAAGGATGAGAGTCATGAGCTCCCATGTCCCCTTCTTTTGTGTAAACTTTGGCTTTTTTATAAACAGCAGCACCCTCCTTAAATTCCCCATCTGTGGAGCAGTGGCTGCAATCACTCCCCTGTCTCTCAGAGAATTGGGCTCTAGGAAGCAAACAGAGAGATCCTGTTGTGCGAAGGAGCCTGCAGAAATGCTCATGAAGTGCCTTGGATATGGTACTGCTTCTGTGTAAATACAAGTGCAGGGGAAAAAAAAGACACTGGAGCAACAGTTATTATGTGTGTGCTCATGTGTAGACAGCCCTAGTGCTGGCAAATAAGTGGAATATACGCTAGGTAGGAAAACCTCATACTTACGGTAAAAATACATAGCTGAGAAAAAAATAGAAATTGAAGAACTAAAATGATTGTTCTTGATGGAGAAAAAAAAAAGCTTACTGCTGCTCATACAGTCGCTGCAACTGAACTGGTGAAACCTGAAGCTCACAAAAGCAGGGTCCTGTTTTCATTCCTATTTTTATACTGTGAAGTCATTTAAGGTTTATGCTGGCATGCTCTCCTTTAACATGCATTAACTGCTGCATTGTTGAGGTCCTCTCACTATCGGTTGGCTCATGGCAAAATTAGTCTCTTCAGTGTTAGTCTTTCCTCCTTTCCTGTATTTTAGGGGATCAAAAGCTTGCTCTAGCAGAGATTTCTAATTTCTAATTTCATTTCTAATGCAATCACTAGTAATAACTCACTGCATTCACTAGACTTGCTTATTGTTATGTGAATTGCCAGCTCCAAGACATCACACAATGTAAAACGGAGTCAGCTTTTACAGCACTTCTAATAGTCAACGACACTAATGTTTATATCCCCTTAAACATACTATAGTTCATAATTACTAAAGAATTCATGTCCCATTCACCTTCATGTTATCTAAAACCCTGATTTTACTACAGTAAAAGATCCAGAGTGGAAAGAAGCCTTCGAGCTGCAAAAGATCTCAGATTTCTTTTGAAATTTTTCTAGAGTGATTTTTTTTCTCTAAACATTACATCTGAGCAAGAACTTGTCTTTTCAACTTCTACTTTTTCAGTGTGCAGATAGCACCGACCTTAAACAATTGCAATGTACCCCATGGTTGTTCCTTCCCTTCTTACTTGGTCTTTAAGGCCTCATCTATTTTCAGAAATAACCACATTTAAACAAAGCTACAGAGTATGTTTGCATTCATGTGATTTTGTATTTTCGAATGTCTGAATAGGTAAGGAAAAAAACAGCATTTTTAATTTGCATAGCAGTACATGTCCAGGTGTCCATGAGTAGCACACAGTTTGCTGAAATGGCATTTTTATGACCTGTAGTCATTAAAAAAAAAAAAACTTTAATAACTTCCAAAAAGTTGAGATGCTATCCTTACTGCACACACTTAAGTATCAGAAAGAATGTTAAGAGCCACTGTGTTGAAGTTTAAACAGTTCTGCTTCCCTACCCTCAAGAAATATATCCTGAAGTTCTTTCAGATCTGTATGAAATGTTTACATACATGTTTGTGTACATTAAAATATCAGGAAGAATACTAGCTACCTTTAAAACTACACTGTAATATGTAGTTTCCAGCATCATGTCTTCCCTGGGGCTCCGCTGAGTGAGGAAAGCAGTAACAGAAAACATAGGGGTGCTATACAGTTAGTCCAGGACAGCTGAATCTGGCCTCAGGAAACGCGATGAAGACAGAGCACGGTGCCTTCTGCAGCACCGCTGAAACGCAGAGGGTGGCCGGGATCAGCGCTGTGACGCTGTCGGTCTGGCTCCTCTTGCAGCACATTACTGCGACGCAGATATATCATACGTGATGGTCACTTTCAACTGAGGCTGTCCTGGTTCTTCAAGAAGTGAAGGGCAAGACCCATCCTCCAAACCAGTATCAAAGCAGCTCTTCTTGCTAGAAGGTTCATACTTTGAACATCAGTTTCCAAAAGCACGTCCTACAGGTGGGCTTTGCACTGAACAAGCCATCCTACTGCAGTGTTACTGCAGGGACTTTACCCTAAAGTTTTATAGGCACCCACTGTGATTTCCAGGCGATTGTCGGATTACCCAGTTACTCTAAAATGAGCTACACCTCCTGTTCCTCAGTTACTGCAAGGGGGAACCCTAAAAGGAAGCCAAAGAGCAGGTTTTTGAGGTTCTGAGATACGGCCTCAGCATTAGAATTAACTCTTACAGCAACTGTAATTCATCAGAGTGCACGGAAGCTACTGCAAAGTTCTCCCAATGGAAGATGTCCCTGCATTTGTCTATAATGAAATAAAACAAGGCCTTACCAACTACTAGGAGTAACAACTGTATTTGGCAAAATTCAGCTCTCACCGACTAAAACGGACACAGGGCAAACTACGCAGTTGTTGAAGCAGAATCCACCTTCCCACTCTCTTGAAAAGCGGGCTGAGCTATTTTTTCCCTTATGTATCTTAATATCATTGAGACATCATAGGCCCCCCGAGTCCACTGCTGCAGTGAGCTTTATAATCGTGATTTACTATCATTTGTCAATTCATCTTTCTAGCCCAAGTAAATGACTTGTGGAGCTGCGGGGAGATTTGGAATCTTCACCCAGATGCTCCAGGTGCCACAGCTGAAGGGTACATTTTCCACGGAATCTTCTGCAGCTTTCATGGGAGGCAGAGACAGAGGGAAAGGGGCAGAGGCAAAGCAGCACTTCTAACCAGCATACAGGGGGAAAAGAGAACCACAACCGACCAGGACAACAAAAACCTCGGAAGATCAGAGTACAGCATTCCACAGTACCGCGGACTAGTTTTTTGAATGACATTTTTGAAGCCATTAAAAATACCAAGCTGCAGATAAAATGCAGCACCAATTCCGCTGGCACACACCTAAAGCAAAGGCTGATATGGACAATCAAAGGCAAAGGTTAAGCAAAGATTCTGGACCTAACGGCAAAAAATAACCCAACTTGTTTGAAGAAAAACCCCTATGTGTGCATAGTTATTATGTCTATGTACTACCTATTTTCATATTTTCTTGATAACTATCCCAGAAATTAACACAACATTCTTTTCTCTAGAACCAGCTAAGCAATTACAGGTGGCACAAATATGCAGATTTTATGTCACATAGGAAAAAAACAATGTTTAAGAAAGTCAGCAATCCAGCAATGCAATAAGCTAAGCAGTAGAGAGGTGGTGGTAGAGTCACGCAGAAGAGTGCAACAAAGCCATGTTTCTCCAAAATCACCAGTTTCCTGTCTTCAAGGATTTCTCATGTTCCTGTTCCCTTTTTCCATGTTCCAGTCTATCATTTTAATTTTGTTAAGCTTCTGATATTTTAGAGCAACTGGAGAGATAAAGAAGTGAGTCTTTATATTCTGAGAATGCTTGGATTTTCCAAGTAGATTTGGCTATACCAAAAGACAGGAGATATGAACAGAAATGAAATACTTAACGACTAGATTTGTACACCTAAGCTCACAACAACATTCACTACACTACCTGTAAAAGCACTACTGTTTTTTCTCTAGCTAAGCTCAATTGGGCTAACTGACTGTCAGCGACCTGTTGGGAGTGCTTGTGCGTTAAATTCCGCACGCTGGGGATAGACGGGATTGAAATCCACTGGTAAAACTCCAGCCTACATCCACATCTGGAGAACTAATAAAGCAAGTCCAGTACACTTGATTAAGCAACTGCTTTTATTTGTTTTGTTGACTTGCTTTCCTAAATAGCAGCAATGACACTAAACTACAAACAGCACAAAAGCAAATAGGACAGAACTGCTACCTTAAGCTGCTAAGCAGATTTTTTACTTCATTGAAGAAGGTACAAATTCTAAGTTACCTAGTACAAAACCCAATAAAATAGGACAATAAAAAGAAAAGATCTGTGTTGCCTTCAGCATTACAGGGTTCCAGAAGGAAAACAGCATGTACTGATCTCTCACAGACCAAAGTCTTCTCTGTGAATGCTCATAGAGATTTGGTTTCCCTCAGGACTCAAATGAAGCAGGATATATTGGCAACATCCCATAAATCCTCATCTCCTCCAATACCAAATCATTCCTTTGGAGTTCAGGCATCCTGATTCTCCAGGAAGGGCAAAAAGCTGATCATTCCTCCCTTGAAACTCCATCATTACTGTGAAGGAGCAGTAGTTTTTTTGCATTACATGATACCTTAATAAATCTTCTGAGGAAAGGGAAACAACAGCTATCCCTAAAAACCTGACTGAGCAAAATAAAGTCACATAGTGCCAAAGTGTTCCTAGATTCCAGACTCAGGAACCGTTTAGGAGAAATGCCTCAGTTCTTCGCCCCACGTCAACACTCCCCTCCCTCTCCTACCAACCCCCTGAAGACTCTCCCTTCATAAAAGAAACAACAACAACCACACAGAAATTATTTTCTCTCACTCCAAAACCAAGGAATGAAAACAGACTAGTTCCATATCAAATCTTAGTTTTGTGTTTCACTCACTCTTACAAACATGCTCTGAATGTTTGTTGCCTAATGTTGGTAGAGCAAGCACATAGCTTTTTCAGGCAACACTAACAGATATTTTTCTGTAGACTTGTGGAGAAAATTGAGGTTATTAAGAGTGCACTGAGGATTTTGTTTAAAATTATGAAACATAAACAAATACATATTTTTCTATTACTTTGTAATTGGGAAGGCAGAGCCACACACTGTGTATCAAGGAGACAAAAATAAATAAATAAATAAACAGAGCTAATGAACTGCTCATGAACTGAGAACTGTCCATGAATTCATTGTGGCCACGATCCCTGAAGGAAAAAAATCATCCTGAAGAACCAATGGTCATGTGTATATATGATGGTCATATATATGCTAAAGTATATCTTACTTTAGCTTTCCTTTTGTACAAGCTAATGTAGGTAGTATTTGACCATTTCCAGTTTGAGTTGTGGGACTGAACTTCACAGGAATACACACTTAAAACATATGGCTGAAACACAAGAGTTTTAATGCTAACAAATTCTCCCCAGCTGTATGTAAAAGTGTTTAATGAAGTAATCTGTGGTGAGCAGTGCTAAGTTTTCTCCTCTGAGGCGCATCCATTCCTTTGCTCCAACATGGAAATTGTCCTTCTGGATCTTCTCTTAAGGGAATGCTATAAGATTGTTTTTTCTAATCACATAAATAAGTAAAAATAATAATAAAAAAAGATTTTTCATGACATTTTCAAGACTTCTTTTTATATAGTGAGATAAAGGATGAAGAACAGAAATTAATGATCTAAAAGAGAAGCATCTTACAGTAAGTCCATAGCCTGTGCTAGTTTTCCTTCAAATCAGAACAAATTTAAATATGATTTTTTAGAACAATGGGAAACAACATCAATGATGAAGTTTCCCAGTTAAGTGAGTAGTAGGAGACACGACCCTTTACCACTGCAAATACACTCATGAAATCCAGAGGCTCTAGCAGGCTATTTGGTGTTAAAGAAAAGAAATGCTTGAGATTTGTTTAGAATATATTCTTTATTATTTCGCGGACTGTGTAAATTTTAATACATGATTGAATTTCTACATCAATTTTAGTTTCAGCACATCCTGGTCTCCCCAATCCACTGAAGTGCACCTTTATTATGTACTGTCAGTATTTATGAAATATTGCATATGCACCTATGAACTTATAAAAACAACATGAAAGGGAAATTGTAGCCATAGGACTGATCAAAAGTTAGGTAAAACAATCAGTCACTTTTTAGTGTGTTATGGCTTTGCACAAATATCAGATGTTAAAACAATCTGTGATGCTTTTTATTAAAGGCACTTTCTTCAGATACTCCTTCATATTTAACTATCTAGCATTAAAAAGTATATCTCTTGGATCATACTTTCATACAACAGTCCAAGAAGGCAATATTATAAAATGAAGAAAAGAGTTTTTGCATTAAAATATGAAAATATCAAGAAATAACACACACTTTAAAATAGGTTTTGGTCCTTTCAAAATAGGCATTTGCATTCAGGCAATAGTGATTTCTATTCCTAGATGCTTGTACAGTAATATCCCCAAAAAATGAACTCTTCCAGTTCCAGCGCATGGATATGTCTAAGTCGGGCAGATCGCCCCCTAACTATCCCCAACAAAGATACAGGTTTCCAAAACTATCTCGCGCTCCCCTCTGGCTGTCTCCCGGCGAGCAGCCCTACAGCTCCGTGTCTCTGTATCTGCTCGGCTGTCCGTAGTAGCCCTTCCTGGAGTGGTCGGCGAGCTGCCGGCGGTACCGCTCCTCCTCCTCCGCGTCACTGCCGTAGCCGCCCGGCCCCTCCGCGTAGGCTCTGCCGGGGGGTTTCTGCGGTTCCGGAGCTCTGGAGCTAACAGCGAGAGGGACGAGAGACAGGAAAAGCTTACGTCCACCCTGAGCCCTGCAGGAGGGCTTCCCTGGGCCCAGGGCGCACGCGCTTTATTGCCGTGCACGGAGAGCCAGCGGGGCCCTTCTCGCCCACCCTGCACAAGCAGCGCGTGCACGGCCCTGGTAACGTGGCCTGCAGGGACCCCTCGCTGCTGCAAGCGGAGCCTGAGGACACAATCAAATCCAGGGAGCCTGCCTGGGAGATGGCTACATTTACAAACATTAAATACAGCATCCCACTCCAGAGCTTCAGAGCTTTGGAGGAATTTCCTGAGCAGAAAGACGTTTTCAGGCATTGCTGCTACTCCACTTGCAACCAAAGGTGACCCACACTTTCCTCATCCCCCTTTAAACAGTGTGTTCTGTACAAGCCTGCTTTCTCTTTCGCATCTGCAGTCTCCTGTCAGCAGGCTTGCCAGCTCTGAAGACTCCCTGTGCGACACATCTCTTAAATTGGTACCTTCCCTGCCCACTCAAGGCTCTCTGTTGCTGGGTGTACTTAAAAGCTGGGCAGTGAAAACCCACACACCTACTTTTTATATACTGTGTTGCTATTCATTTAATGTGGCATGAAGCAGATACATTAGAAAAGACCTACTGAGAAAAGGAAGGGCATTTCACCAGTTTCAAGAATTAGCATTTTTCAGATCCCATATTGTACAAAACTAAAATATTATTCATGTTTCTCATAACCCCCCAGTGCTTGAACACTCCTCCCAGGTCAGTCATTAATATTCTGCTAGAAAGGCAATGCCACTGATATCAATGAGTCACCAAATGATCTGCACATATGGTTAAACAAGACTTTTTTATTACTTCCTAAGCAGCCCCTGACATTGTATAAAAAAACAGCGCGCACGCCTACTGTCTTGAGCCTATCAAGAAAACCCTGAAATTATCCCTGTTTTGATTTCCACTTTTTTACTTTAGATTATATACCATGACACCAAAGGAACTGATTCATCCCCTCCCCCACTCCTCCTGCCTCCTCCCCCCACAGAAAATCCTATTTCCATTGGCTACGACTAAGAGGAAAGAAAAAGGAAGTTCTCTGTTCTCCAGGGCAGAAAACAAGACTCGTCATGTGATGAACTGGCTCTTGCATAGGTGACCCATCCAAGTCATACAAATACTTGCTTTTTCAGGGTAACATGATGCACTGGACAACGAATTCAAAATTCACTGGAATTTAATGAAAGAGTCTCTGACTTTAATGAGATTCAGATTCAAAATAAGGGAGTTCTCTCCCCAGCTGTCCCTTGATGAGTGACCTCAGGCAAGTTTCGTACTCAGTTTCCCTACCCACACAGTATATCTGTAACTGAGCAGGTATTTTGAAGTAATTAAGTAGTATAAAATAATTGAAACAGTAACTATAGACTAACAATCACAAGCTTCTAGAATGGAAAGAATAGACATCAAGGATGTAAACGCCAAGAAATGTGAATAAGACTATTTGGGGAAAAAAAAAAGGCTTTGAAAATCACTCAGTAAAATAATATAATGTTTAGATATTGAAAAACAGGAAGAGTTCTCTGAAATTTTGCCCCAATTTTGCAGCAGTTTTTGAGGAACACCACAACAAAAAATGTAGCAAGAGGTGGCAGGATTATTTTTAGGAGTAAAAGCTGGCAAGATCCTCTTGCTGGTGAAGTAAGCAATCCAGACAGAATGCTTTAAGCTGGGTGCACCTTACCTTACGGGCTGGGGCCAGTTCTGGTCTGACTTCTGCGTTTTGACAGGGACAGCATAAATATCCGGGTGCTTCTGGGCTATTTCAAGCTTTAAAAAAAAAAAAAAAAAGCATAAGAAAATAACTGTTCTTTTTTAAACCTCTCCATCAGAAATCCTAGGCTGACTAAAGTAGGTCACAGCTACATCTGAAACAGTAAGTGCTAACAGATCCTGCCTCTATTCTGCTGGAGTATGAATTCAAAACACATGTGAAAACAATGGATTGCCAAAAGCAAGAGGACATTTTTTAAAGGTTTGCTTGCTATAGCTACAATAGGAAGGCTTAATATATGCCTTATTTTTTACATGCCACAGTCCTCCCTCCAGAAGTGCTGTAATACAAGGGCGTAATTTTCACTCTCAGTGGGAAAGGGCAGAGAAGGGGGTGTGCATTGCCTCATACCCTGGCATTCTGGGCCTCCTGTAGCTCCTGCATTCTTTGAATCCTTGCCTTATGATCCATCTCCTCAAATATTTTGACTTTCCTCAGCACAGATTTTGGAGTGTTCTCTTGTTCGCTTCCTTCCTCTTCCAACTTCTCCTCCTCCTCCTCACTGGCTGGGGCTGCTGGCTGAGAGTTTCTCATGACAGGACGCCCAAAGACAGGTTTCATAGAAACAGGCGGCGGTACCGGCTTAGTGGCTACAGCCGGAGCCTCACTGCTGACAGCCATGCTGCTTGGTTTGGAATCATAGCTCTTGGGAAAATCATACAGATCCTCTTTGCTTTGCAATTTCCCCTGCAAGTATGAAGCCCACAAAGTTTACATCAGCAATTCCAGAACCTTCAAACGAAGGCAAAACTACTAACTTCAGATCTATGTATTTAAACAGTGCTTATCTTTGTCCACAGCAGTTATTTGAAAAGCATATGAATTATTTTCTCCAGACAGTCATACACCAAATCTGATGTGTACATCGAATTGTAGAACACTTTCACATTTAGATACATTTGTCTCGTCCTTTCAAGATTTCCAAAACTACAGTATGTGAGAGGGGACAGTGCAGAGACGAGGTGACTCCCAGATGAAGAACAGACTTGTCAGTTCTACTGCATGTTGAAAATCAGCACCTGGAGTTTAGAAGTGCACAGAACTCAAGCCTATTTCTAGCCCTTCTTTATTTCCTTTACATGTAGACATATTCTGCCCAAACTGAATATATTTTGAATGATCATGAATTGCAGAGGAAAATAGGAGCTGGTCTCCAACTAAGCTTAATCTTTTCCTGTATCCTTCTTGAGCAAGGTTTGAATAGCTACTTTTAACCAAACCTGCAGATGGAGACTGATTCCAAAGACAGCAGATTATATTTTTGTGCTGTGCAGAGCCAGGAGTTTTTTTTTTTTTTTTTTTTTTTGCTATAAGGTTTGTTTTTGTTGTACTAAAATGATTCCTTTACTTTTTTAACAAACACAGAAAGGAGTCAAATTCTTTACTCTCTGTAGCGATCACACATATTTGAGGAGAACTGTGTATTCCACTCAATTTTCGCTCTGTTGTGTTCTCTCTGTAACACATCAATTCATTCTTTCTTTCTTTCTCTTCACTTTTATCCTCTTTTCTAATAATACTCTGACAACTCTTGGTTCTCTCCCTAATGTGTCATCCTGAAAGTTCTCTAAATAGCAGAACTTTGCATTTAGATTTGTTTCTACAAGCCTACCTTAGGTGGTTCAGGCTTGAATGCTGGAGGTGGACTAGGATCTCTGAGAATCTCCCTGCTACCAGCCTTTCTCATCTGAGCTCTTGGTTCTGGGCTAGATTTCTTTAAACTCTATGAAAAGAAAATAATTTAGAGAGATAAATTAAGAGAGACAAATTCACTGCAGCATCCAGTAATTCAATCATTTTTCATCTGTTCATGTCAACTATTTTCGGAACTGTAACCAGGAGTCAAACGCCTTAACACAATCATTGGAGAACTAATTGCAACATTCAAGGTGCCAAGACATCATCAGGAATGATCAGGAACCTACAGCTAGGCCGAAAAACAAAGCTATTGTTACCTTCCTTAACAAAATGCACCTTTAAAATGCTTTTAGAGCTAAGGTTATGCTGCAGCTAAAAGTCAGATTGTTGTCAACTGCAGTTGCAAGAGCCATCTTCCCCTTTTGTTTTGAAACCATACACACAAGGCTTTCTGGAAATCCAAAGTACAGCCTGGCTCAAAATCCAGGCATCTCACCTCCTCGTGATGCACGGGCTCGGAGGATCGGCTAACAGATGAAATCCGTGGCTCGTCCAAGGGCTCATCAAGCTCATTGTCAGTGTATGCACCTCCTTCTCCATCTGTATCTTCTAGGTCACTGATCAGTCTGCTGTCACAGCTCAAATAGTCAGCACCCATTGCAGTAAGGTAAGACATGCGATCATCAGCATCATCTTCCATACCGTCCATCTACACAGATACAAGAAAGAATTTAGAAAAGAAATAAAGTTAAAGACTGAAGAATTAAGAATTAGATTAGGTCTTAATATCATGCTAAAGAATTCCTTAAGCAATGAGCTTGCGGAATAGAAGCTCTACTCCAGTCCTGTAGTCCTTACCACATTCTCCCCTAGCCAAGGCGTTACTGATAAAAGCTCCAGAGTACAACAGAAAGAACAATAACACATCAGTTTTGGCTACCAAGAAAGACACCAAGTAGCTACTTGTCCAAGCTATCCAACACAGAAAAACAACACTTCGAGCAATTATTACTGGTTAGAGATGATATTCAGACACCTGCACAGTTTACTACCTACAGCATGGACTGATTGCCTACCTTCCCTTCTGATACCCATACTGTTTCACCTTGCTGTTGCTGAATTGTGTCTTTCAGACTGCCATACCAGCTATCATTGGCTGAGTTCAAATTGATGGTGGCTGTAAAAAGTGAAAGATAAAAGTATACATATGCAGCAAATGCAATACAATCCATTCTTGTCTTGTTGAATATTTTTTGTTTGTTTTGCTAATGTAATAAACAACTATTTCATTTAAATTACTAACAAAAGCACAATATTTCTGTTTGTACGTTTTTTTTCCACTCCCAAGGCCTATTAAATCACTTGTTCACCAACTTTTAATGACAGTATGCTCAGTCCCAATCTCTCAGATATTAAAATACAGCAGAACATGGAACTTAGAAAAGAAGCAGGGAATAAATTACTCATGACCACTGCCTTCACACCCCTTTATTTATATCCTACATATGATTTAATTTACAGGCAGCAAGTCTCAAGTCTTACACGCTCACATCCACAGTTCTCACAGTGTCCAGCCAGCTGCACACATCATCTTCCTTACCTGTAAAGAGGTGGGAACAAGTTTTCTTCAGCTTGTTTGCTTGCTCATAAAGCTTTCTGGAGCTCTTGTTGGATGTGGAACAAAGCCTTTGTCTCATGGTTTTCACACCCTGCTTGCTGTCTGGGTTAAAGAAGACTACAATTGGAAACCATTGGGTGTAGTTTAGCAGATCCACTGCTTTAGGAGTCACATCCAACAGGGCATGTTTATCCTGTTAACAAGAAAGCTCACATCAGTGTTCTTCCTCAGGAAGACAAGAGATGGTGATGAGATGTAAGGGAATACGGCAGCCTAGGAAAACTAGGATGTTTTCTTCCAAATAGGTCATACTGAGTTGGATTTTTTTTTCATAGTTAAATTCCATTCAGGAAACACAACCTTTTTTTTTTTTTTTTTTTAACCTTCAGATTTAATTTTCTGAATGGTTTTGGTCTGAATGCCCACATTTTTGTATTAATAAAATAACTCATATTAATTAAAGTATACCTATTCCCTACCCTTGTCCTTTAAGTAGGAAGTGAAAGTTAAACAACCTCTTTCTACACGTGTCCTTAGCACAGCTTCCACTGCCGCAGTTGTTCTGTGGTGCCATCTGTGGACTTTTGTCTGCACTAAAGATGGCTTCTGAGCTACCTATAGTGCCAAGACAGATGGGGTTCTCCAGCACGTGCCCCAGGGGGTCCTCCTCACTTAACTGAGTTTTGGTTTGGGGGCTTCTTGATTTCCAGCTATTTACTGATCTTTAAATTTTTAAAAGTATTTAAGATAATACTTAAGATAATATTAAGCTAATACAGTCACAGGGAAAAAAAAATACCCACTAACCAAAACCAACCAACCAAACAAAGGAACTTAGTTATCAGAGTCATTCCCCATTCAGTGAATACAGTAATAAAGTGAGGTAAATTAAAATGTTAACCTTTTGATGACTCTATGAGCAGTTGGAGTACTGAAAGACAGTAAGGGCGACCCTGGCAAATTCAGAAAGTATGCAATAGAGCGCAGTTGCACCCCTGTTTAAATTTACAGTAGGCACAGAAAGGGGAAGTTAACTTCTAATATCAGGTTCACCTTGCCACTCGAAGACATCAACTGAAATAATAAAAATTGTTGTTCAACACTTTCAGAGTAGCCTCATCCTTACACCACATCTGCTTAACATAAAAATAAATGGAGTGAATATCTGAGGACATTCCCAAGTTTTAGGAGGAAACAAATACAATAATATACATTTGAGCACAAGCAATTTTCACAGGAATTTACTCTACCTGCTCAATGATTTGCCTCACGGTGTTTAAGCGCACAACTCCAGTCGACTTCTCTGAACCTGCATCTCTGGGTTCTGTCTCTGCAAAGACAACACTTCATCTTAGTGTTGGGGTAGCTGTGAGGATGTGATTCTCAAATTATCCATCCTCCCATTGACAGACACTAAACACACTATGTTAAAAGGAGGACTTACTTGCTGTTTGGTACAGGTGAGGCAAGTCGTTTGACAACTTTTCCATAGCTACGTCTGCAATAGGGCCAAATATCACGACAGGTCTCTTAAAACCAGCTGAAAGAAAGAATAGTTAAAGTTGGTGTTATTAGGCTGGTTTTGTGCACAGAGATGAGAAGCCCCAATTACTGTAAAATGCTGTGGATAGTTCAAGATATTTAAAAAACCCATTTGACAAAATTTTATCTCCTGGAGGTTTGTGCAAGAGCTTATCTTTTTCATATAGAAAGCCATCTTTATCAGTAGGGAAAGTGAAGGGATCTTTTAATTAAGGAAATGGGGAAGTATAGAAAATAGATGAGCCTTCATACTCCCTTTAATGATGATGGGCTAAGAGGATTCTACATGCCAAAAACACACAACACATCTTTAGAGTAGTCTTCCCAACCAGCAAACTAGGCTAAACACAGTGGGATTTGTGTGGACAAAGCTACAAATGCTTAAATATCTACAGGTTGTCCTGTAGAAACAACAAAATGTAAATTTTGTCATGTCTGTCAAAAGAGGTGCAAGCACAGCCCTCCCTTAAGTCAACAGGGAAGACCACTCCATTGCTCAGTCTTTATCTTGGAACTTGGGAGCTCCCTGAAAATATTTCTAATGTCTCTTCTTCCACATTGCTGACATATGCCTATACAAAGGAAATGATTTTGACCTGCCCAATATGACTAATACTAAAACTAATTCAGAATTACAGAGATGACATCTGAACAGTCATCTGTTCAATTACATTTGAACAGTCTACTGAAGCTACTTGGGCTTTATTTTCTCTGAAGATATTGTTAAACGGTGTTTATGAGCACGCTAATGTCTCATGCATATGAGTGTACTTGCAGAGCTAGCCTAAGGGAGACTGAGGAAAGCATAAAACTTTTGGTATTTTTCCTTTTTCATTTTAAATTCCAAAGCTAACATATAATTTGGAGGCAAAGGACAGCCACATGTATGCTGTTGAAGTAGTTTAAAATAGCCAAAAGCTTTCTTCTAGTTCTGGATAACATCCAGAAATTCACAACTTGCTAAAAGCATCATTTCTTTCTGTTGCTCATATTAAATCCTGAGGCTGAAGGTGTTTGAAAGCACTTACTTAGCTGACCAAACATTTGGGCACTAACACAAGGAGCTATAAACAGACCTTGGGTTCTCGCCATCTGACTTACCCTCACGCAGCTGAACTCTCTCATAAGCTGGGAACTTTGTGCTCACAGATGCAATAGCTGTCAGGTCTTCACGACTCTTCCTCAGATTCTTCTTCACTCCGGATCGTTGGCCACGTGTTCTCCAGAAGTCTGCCCTGTCACTTGAGCCATCCTTCTGGGCATTCTGAACGCTAGCCATCTGCTCAGCTCTGACAGAGAAAACACAAAGTTCGTTTGTACAGAGATACTCAAGAAGGGGCAGAAAGTCTCTCTCCAAAGTCCTATGAATTTGCAACAGATAATTGGATAGGAAGGTAGCCATGTGTGGAGAAAAGAGTAGAGAAATCCAAGTAATCCTTGAAAGAAAGTCAGCATGATGCCCTGACTCAACAGAGCTGCAAGACTGATGGGCAGGAATCAGTCCAAGACCTTAAATTGCTAATAAAAGCACAAATAAAACCCAGCTACACAAAGGTGGTGAGAGAGTGCAACTCAGAACTTAGGAACTAAGAACTTAGTCTTATCCTCCTTTCCATCAGGCTTCTTAAAGTAAGTCACTAATGCTTACAAAAAAGACCTCTCAAGTCAAATCAGTACAAAAGAGAGGCCACAATGCACTAACTAGCACAGCACAGGTGGTAGGATGGGAGACTGGTAGGAAATCACTTCAGAAGCATATTTCAGGAACTTCTGTATGATGCAAATGAGAGATTTTTGTTTAATCACTTCAGTGTTTAAGCACTGAAGAACTTAAAAGCTACAGTCTAAAAATACCTTTATTAATTCTTTTTTGGCTGATGAATTTCAATATGCAGTCATTCAATCTGTTTACCATAAACTTACAGTAATACCTTACAGTAACATTGACTAAAAGAGTATATCTAAGCAAAAAAAAAAAATTGTTTGTATTTACTCCAGATTTCACACAGAAATAAGGACTGAAGGCACCAAGAAATGTTATCTTTTTAAAAAAAAAAAAAAAAAAACACTCTTAAAATATTTTCCCTAAGAGTATACATAAAAGTATACTCTTGGAAGTACTAGAAACTCTCTAAAACATTGATCATCAGAATATCCTTGTACAGTACAGTAGCGAAATTGTTGGATTTTTTAAAACTGTTTTCAGGAAATAAAGCCCATCCCATACCATCTTATAGAAGAGGAACTGGAGCAGCTATTTGTCAAAGCTGAGCTGATAGCTAAACAAGGAGCTCTAGGTCTGTGTGTGCAACAGTGCACAGATAACACAATCTTTGTTCATCCATTCCTTACACAGCACCAGGTTTCTAAAATCTACAGTATTACAGGCATGATTGTTGTGAGAGTCACAAAGCACCCTCGAAACATGTTTTTCATTCCCATAAGGCAAAAAAAAAAAAAAAAAAAAGAAGAAAATTTGTATGAGATAGGAAATAAAAACTACTCAGAAAAACAATAGTTTAGAAGATAGGAGGCCAACCTACCTGCTCTTATTTGGAATGAGACCTTTTTCCAGTTCATTTCCAATTCTCACTGCCAGCCAGTTTCCCAGTTTGCCATCATACAGTGTATCAACTACTCTGAAGATCTCCCCTCTGGTGAATGCTAAGCTCTGCGGCGACTCTTTTTCACACTCAAAATGGCTCCTGATGAAGAATGAATCTCCTCTGCCACAGGCCATGATGTCTCTGTAGACTAAAAGAAGAACTGCTATTTAGTTTTTGTTGTTGTTGTTGTTTTGGTCTGTTTGTTTGAAACCATTTATCTGGATTGCAATGTACACGATGCTGAACCAAATTTTGCCCGCTTCAATTTTAGGCTTTCAGTATCTTCAGTACTTTACACTCGAAAGAAATAGGTCAAGCTGTCATTCCATCAAAATGTTTTGAAACCTTTCCCCTTCATTCAAAAGATTATTGTCAGTACAAGAATGTTCTATATTCATATGCATCAGCTCTTATAGCTGAGGCAGGCATGTGCTCTCACCTGGATGGCCAAAGCAAAAAGCAGCAATGGTAACTCAATATAGATGCAGCAGGCTGCACCTGCAAACAAGGAAGTACAAGGCTTTGCTTGCTGCCTCAATGAAACTCTCCTATTGCCAGATACTATCTGACTGTGAATCCGCTATGACTGTCCAGGCACAGGACAGAGGGGACACAAACATTAGATCTCATGCATCCAAAGGCTGAAGAGTGAGAAGCAGAGGTGATAAGCATTAGGATGCCACTCTTCAGGAATAAAGAGATGCTGCTTGCTGAATATGAAAATTGTGGTGAAGGGCTCTGATAGACACACTGCACGAGTACAACTCTACATCTGTCTCCTTGTGAGACAGATTTTATAAGCTACTGAAAAAGAGGGCAATAAAAATGTTGTCATGAGAGATCATTTGTTGTTTCACTGACAAAGCAGTGACATCTCCAAAGGCTTCATGAATACCTGCATATTTAGTTCAAAACACCCACCTTCATATTTGCTCTGCGCCAGTATGGTCACTGTTTCACCTTTGGGAATTTCCAACAGGTACAAAACAGCATCTTCTCGAACGATGCCTCTGAAGTCTTGAGTGTTCACCTGATATACAAACAAATCAATGATAAAGGGAATATCCCAAGACTTTTCTGTTTCACTGAAAAAGCCTTAATATTTTCTTTTTTATTGGGCATTTTTTAAAAAGTCAAAATAGGTGTTTGTTGTAAAAAAAAAAATTAATCCATCCATTAATAATATCTTTCTGGAAATGGGTGCTGATATATTACATCCTCTAGGAGGGAGTAAGACACGCCTAAATGTGGTAAGAGACAAAGTATGAAAAGAACTATTTGAAGCTATGAACATGACTATTTCAGCACTTAATGCAGTACTAGCACTGTAGTCCTACCTACTCAACAGTGCCTGCTACCAAGTGTGTTGATGTCACCCTATTGTTTGTAAAATTCAATACTGTAAACCTGTTTCAGCATCACCGTTTCTCTCCAACACAACCAGCATCGGCCCTCAGTGATGTTCATCCCTCAACCTCCTGCCAATGCCCATTGCCCCTTTCATTGGATAGAGAAGTGGCTGCCCCTCTTTGTCAGGCAAACCCAATCAAAAGTATCTCTGCTTCCATGTAGCAGGAACAGATGGAAAGAATTAGGTTCTGAACACCACCAAATTTTCCAAATCCCACTCAGAATGATAACAGGAGCAGGGACCAGGGGCTTGAACTAACCTGCACTGAAAATCAGCAGAAATACTTTAAATGACTTCTAAAGACCATAGAAATCAATACCATCACAAGAGAAAAAAATAAAGTAGAATAAAGTAAAATAGAATAAAATAAGAGAAAGTAAGATTTTATCAGTCCTATCTGAATTTTGAAAAAAAAAGGAGAATATAAGATGACAAAAAGGGCTAGCAAAAATAATTTGGGAAGCAGAAATACAAATCAGTTACCCACATAAATTCAAGAAAGGCTGAAGAAAAGAAAAATATGCTGGCCTCCCCTACTACCCTCAGCCCTCCATTGAGCAAGAGGAAGCACATTATAAGATCTTATTTCTGTATGATTCTCCCTGACATACATACACATACATACTTCAGAACCAATACCTTGACTTCCTAAGAACATATTTTCCCCCTACTTCCACTAAGAAGCAAAAATAAAAAAAGTGGTTTGAACTTCAGGGACACGTTTATACTGGTACCTTAAGAATCTGGTCTCCTTCCTGCAATCCTTCCTCATCAGCTGAAGTGCCTTCCTGGATTCCAGCAATAAATATCCCCACGTCATTTCCACCAGCCAGTCGTAGACCTACACTGTCCCCTTTCTTGAATTTCACCATCTTCGTATTAGGACTTCGCAATTCATGTGCAGGGGAAGAAATTCAGGGCAAACATTAGGCACATGAGAGTGATAAGTCCTCAAAGCAAAAAGCCACAACCTTCTCAAAAATTATCCCAATATTCTTTCTCTCAAGAGATACATTATATTTCAATACTTCTGCAATATTTGCATTTTTTGAGAGGGGAAACTGAACTTGAAAGGCAGACTGAGTGAATAATAGCACGATGATGAATCCTGGTTCCCAAGGTCTTGAGACAATTTCCTGCATATTTACGGGTATTTTTGAAAGTAGCTGAGTTATAACTTATGTCACTTGTTTTTTTCATATACACTTGAAAACCACCATATACATTAAAATTGCACGTATTTTCTTTGCAATTGAATTAATATGTTTGTCAGACCACAGGAAAAGCCTTCAGGTTTCTTGTAATGAGCAGTAGGTCCAAGAACACTCTACTGGTACAGTAACAATCACATCTTTCATATTTCAAGGAGGGACAGATTACTGGACTATGTTCAACTTTTTTCCTGCCAAAACCGCTGTATGTCTGAGTGACCTTCCAACACAGAGGATAGTACTTATCTGTCAGCCTTTACTCAGTAATACCATAAGCCTATATTATAAATTCTCCTTCACCAAAATAACCACTTGATTAATTTGTATTATCAGTGGCAACATATGCATGGTCCTACCCAGAGAAGGTTCGAGAATATAATCCAGTTGATAAAGAGAAAAAATAACATCAGTAAGATAGAAGTCATATAATCTCTTCTTGGCACTAAACTACGAAGGACATATCACTCATAACGGCCTAAAAAGAAATAAACCAGTGCAACTAAGTGCAAACCAGTGCAACCATAAGCAAGGTTTTGTTCACAGGTACTCACAGAGCACCGAGGACAGCAAAATTCTCCTTACCCATATATTGCTTCATCCTCAGGACTGGGCTTAAGAATCGTTCTTGCAGCCGGTTTTGGTTGAGACACTGTAGGTAAAGAAAGACATCAGGAGATACTGAAGTTATAGTTACTGTTTAAAAAAAAATACAATACAAAAAAATGAAAAATATGAACTATAATTTTAGTTATCAGATGCTAATTAAACTCCTCCATGCCAAAGATAAAAGCAGATTTAAATGTCTGATTTAAATGTTAGCTTTTCTATGGCCAAAATTCAATTTACTATCCCTTCTTCGCTCTCAAAAAACAGATCCAATGGAGGAACAGACAACTCTTTCAAGCAACCCACCCAGACTGCAGAAAGAGCTTCACCTGGCTGTTTAGCTGAGCTACAGCAAGTCAGTTCTTGCTGTTCATGTTGAAGTTCTCGTAAGCAACAGCCTTCGGGTACTCTCAGGTGCCTTTCTGAGGCACAGAACAAAGACAGACCCATCTGTGCATCAGAAGGGGGTTAATAATGTGTAGGAGACACATGGACAAGGCTGGACAATTTCACACATACTCTGTGAAAAATAACTCTTCAATAAGAGTTTCAACTCTGACCTGGTGCATCATCCTGGTATTTTGGTTCTTTGCTTATGTCTGCAACTGTGGCAGTGTTAGTAGTTATGTCACTGGTTGATTTAAACGGTGTAGGCATTGCTCCCATTCTCGACATCCTACTGGATGGATCATCTTTTGCACTGAAAGAAGAAAATGAGTTCAGTGAAATCAGAAAGGAATGGTGTATTTTAAGCTGTACTTGATAAGCAAAGGACTAGAAAAGAACGTTTCTTACCTGGGCTTTTCTTTTAGCTTTTCATTGGAAGAATGTGAGTCTAGATCAGAGTGATGTAATCTGTCATCTTGAGGGGAGAATGATCGGTTTGACTCTATTTCAGAAATATCTATAAAGAGAGTGAGAACAGAAGAAATGAGGAATTTGTTTGTATAACCAGCAGATCTAATCACCACATTAATTTACTGTGCTTTCACATATTTATATACAGAATCTTCAAACCTATTTCCCTTGGAAAGAAAAGTGTTGTCACACACACCACACCTTGGACTCTCACTAACTCTAACAGCCTTTTGGTTTAAGCTCTCACTGGAACTATCCAAAAAGAAAATGACTTCACACTAGCAACTTTACATTATTGTTACAGTACTGGAGGGCCAATTTGCATTGAAATAATCATATGTATCAATCAGAGTATAGAGCATGACAGGAAAAGCTAACAACTTCCCACTTGCAACCTCTCACCTTAAATCTAGTTAGTGTTCAATTACCTGGTGCATTAGTTCTTCAGGAAGAAAACAAACAAAAAAACAAAATAGCCCTCAGATTTAAATGTCTCAATCTTTAGAGCAAAACCAGCAAAAAGTTGCAAAAGTATTCTGAAATTAGAGAAACGGACATCTTGTACTGATTAACATAACATCCTGATTCCACAAACATCCTGCGTCCTTCCAAGAGCAAGATTTTATAGTGAGATACAGCTGATACCCTGTGAGAGTTCATTCGTATGAAACAGATACTGGAAATAGAAATAAGTTGTCTAGATGGACTTCATTTCCTCTTGTCCTGGCAATTCTCCCCTTCCCATTGAAAGCTGTAATGAATGCTAATGTCCTCAGAAGGAGAGGACAGTCTATTCCACTCTGTTTTGTAATTCAAGCTTCATATTAAAGCAACTGAGTTTCCTGTTATGAGAAGTAGGCCATTTTTGTCTGATCAACTTTGCTTCTTCCATCTCCTCCTCCAAAAATTTTTAATTATATAATCACTGCAAAGTGGTGCAAAATTCTTCTTTCACTTAAAGGAAAAGAGCTTGCTTCTATTTTGACTATTGTTTAGGTTTGGATTTGTTTTGTTCTCTTTTCCTGCAGAGAACCTAACATGATTATACATAGCACAACGCTGCACGTTGTAAGTCCCATTTTGCCTTTTATGCACATTAAACCTCACCATCCATTTCTGAGTCACTGTCATTCAGGGAAGGAATGTTGAGCAGCGTCTGCTTCCTGTCCCTGAGGACAACCAGCTGGAGTTTCCCACGTGACTTCTCAATCAATTTTCGGGCATCAGCTAAAGACATGTTCTCAGTCACTGTACCATTGATCTGGACATATAAAAGCAGCAGTGTTACAAGCAAATAAACTGCACTCAATTTCAACAATTACTGCAGTGATAAGCACGGCATCTCAGATAAACCATTTTCCAAGGCACTTGCTATGCTGCTATCAGTTTAACCAGAACACACCTTGA
Source organism: Tinamus guttatus (assembly GCF_059628265.1). Lineage (NCBI taxonomy): Eukaryota > Metazoa > Chordata > Aves > Tinamiformes > Tinamidae > Tinamus > Tinamus guttatus. Next base: position 364,590 of record NW_028288719.1, on the reverse strand, counting down.
GAATGATATCCCCTTCATGAAGGTTGCCATCTTTGGTTGCTAGCCCAGTATTGGTCATTTCTTTTATGAAGATCTGACTTCCAAGCCGCAGACCATATTCTGTAATTAGAAAAATAATCACTATAGCTTAGAAGAACAAGCTAAGATGCATTTTTAAAAACTATTCTCCATACATGTAGTACACCTCATATACTACTAGAGAAAAACAAAACAAAATGAACGAAAAAAGAAAAGAGAGACCCACAAAACTCACTTAACAGGCTAAATTTCCCAATTCTATGCTGTCACAGTGGTAAGAACAAGCAGTGCTCTGAGAACAGTGGAGGACAGAATATTTGCCTGAGCTTGTAAATAGCCAAAAGGCCAAAGAACGTGTTCATCTAGATGCGCTTATTAAGGCACTGTCTTCTCATCATATTTTGTATGGTTGAGAACAGCATGGAGAAGGATGAAAAGGTGAAGGTTTTTTTCACCAGCTGCTCCATGCTAGTGCTATGCTCGTGTCTTATCTGTGTCCCAATAAGCACCTCAGTTGTTTCAGACAACAGGGGAAAAAAAGAAAAAAAAAAAAAAAAAAGTGGAATATTTGGATCAGCATCAATACTACTTAAAAATAAAGGTAATATTGGTTTTCAAAAAAGCATGGTCTAGAATAGCTGGAAAAATGAAAGCAAATAAACACTGATACCAAAAATCGAACACTTCCAAAATCTCAGCCTTTGAGAGAGACTGCAGAAAACCCAGATGGATGGCAGAGGTTATTTTGGACTCACTAGCTACATATAAAACTTCTTAACAAAGCCATCTTTAATTTCTCTTTATTACTTTACAGTTATAAAGTAATCTGCATCATCTTAACAAACAGAAGCATTACATGTAGGAGAAGAAGAGGAAGAAAGAGATCCTTGCCAGGATCAGGGAAAAGAGATTTTCTGAATTCAAAGTGGGGAGAAAATTCTCATGGATCAAAACAGAGTGCATTCAAAAATACAAGAAGGGGCAGTGTTGAATTCCCTTTGCAGCACAGCAGCATTTATTTCATGGTGCACTAAGGGCCCTGCCTCTGGCCCCCGCCTGCACATACTCTCCAACAGTCAGCAAGGAGAGGCTGCCTCAGCTATTTTTTTTTTTTTTTAATATTCCTTACCTATATCTGGAAGCGCTCAAAATCAAACAATACTTGGAATGGCTTCTTTCCTTCAGTATAACAAAATTAAACCCACTATAGAATCACTATCCTACAGAATCATGATCAGCTCTAGGTTTTCCACCAGAAACAGAAGGATAGGCAGGAAGAAATGGAGAGTTCAAGGACAGAGTAGCTCAAAAACAAGGAAATCCTGTAGATGAACAGAGTCCTTTGTTCAAACATAAGGCCAGGGTGCCATTTAGAAAGCACCCAAATGTGGCGAGGGGAAATAAATGAAGGACTTCAGTTAACCAGTTGGGTAACTGTAAAAGCAGCGCCCCTCCACGCTCCTACCAAAATCTGCTATATTAAAAGCCAGTTCCTCCCCAGCTGTCACACCTACCTTCACTATGTTTGCCTTTTGTTAACAGAACACTGACGGGTCCCTCCTGATCCTGAGCTCCTAGGTACTCATGCTGGTGCCGCGTTTCCGGGGAAGGGCTTCGGGAATAGAGCCTGTCCCGGCTCCGGCTCCTTGCTTCCCTCCTGTACCTCGCGTCAGCGTGAGACCCGTGGCCGTAACGGGGCGGGCTGTAGTCCCCTCGGTAGCCCCGTTCGTAGCCGCCGTCCCTGTCGATGCTCCTGCCTCTGCTCTGGTCCCTTCGGTACTCCCGGTCCAAGCTCCTGTCGATGCTCCTGCCGCGGCTCCCATCCCGGCTGTAGCTGCGCTCCCTGCTGCGGTTGCGCCCCCGCTCCTCATCGGCCCTGTAGCTCTGGTCAAGGTTGTTTCCCCAGCTCTGGCTGCGCCCCCCGTTACCGCTGTGCCAGCTCCTGTCGCTGTAGCCGCTTCTGCCGTCGAACTCTGCGTGATCATCCATGACATCTAAAGCCCTGTCCTCGTAGTCAAGCGAGGGGCTTCTCCTCAAAACAGCAGCTTGGACCTTGCGGGGTCTTTTCACTACCTGTCCAATGCAACATGAAACAAACAAAAACTTCACATCCAAGTGGTTGTTTAAGAGGTGAAAAGTTATTCGCACCTCAAATGGAAGGGCAGGGAAGAGACCCAAATCCAAGTCACTTCTCAGCAGCACTTCTTACAAAGGAAACTAATAGGTTTACAGAACAACCAGCAAAGGGGATTATTAGGGATTGCAGAAGAAACTTTAAATCATTGGGAGGATAAAGAAGAGCAGGATGTTACCAATCACATCAGCAACAGCATACTACTACAACAGTTTGCTGCAACAGTTGCAGTAACGAATACAGGTTTTCTTGGTTTAAGGAGAGTTTTAGAGAGTACATCATCTCCTCTTCCCAGTCCTTCGTCCCCTCCCAAAGTTCTGCATGCCTCTTAATTGAGGAAAGCCAATCTGGGCAACAAGATCTTGTGCCAGTTCTGGTCCTGTAAGTTATCATCGGTTTCATGGAACCTTTCTTTTTTTGTCCAACTGTACTTCACTGTTTGTTAATTTAAAGGTTGGTGACAAATGGTTTATTTTCATTTTTTCTAGAGGATAATTTTCTCTGTAAAAGAAAAAAAAAACCCAAAACACAGGTCTTCATTCTAGTTTATTTAGTTTGTATGTTCTGTTGGGAAAAGGCTTGCATTGCCTTATGCATTAACAGTACACTTCACAGAAGAAAACCACAGACTCAATTGGTTATGGATATACTTCCTCACACAACAAATGCATTTGTAATTTACTTACAATGGTGGCCACTTTTCCACTTTTTCTAAGCTGTTGGACTGCAAAAGAATGTTGAACATTTTCCATTGGGGTCCCATTAACAATGACCACCCGATCATTTTCTCTGCAAAAAGGGAAGGAAAAAAAAAAAGATTTTAGGAGAGTCTTCCTGAAAATATTACTTTTTTTCACTTCACAAGAAAGCACTGAAATGGCACGCTTTTCTGAAAGTGGTATTCAGGCCACACCTGCTCTAGAAGGCTGTTTATTGAAAAATGCTGCAGTTCACCAGGTCTTGCCTGTCTTGCCTTCCCTAAAGCACAGGACAAGGCAGCCTGAAAGCTCATCATTTCAGATCTCCTGCTTGTTAAACAGACCAATGAAACTTAACACCGTCATCCCAGGAGACAGCCCCATAGCACATGTGTAAGTAAAAATCGTTACTACCAGTAAGACATCTCAGCTCAAAAATGGCACGGGAGTTAAAAAATAAACAAACAAAAAGTGCTAGTTTTGTTACTGGTTTATTCCAGTGATTACTCAGTTATTAACCTTACAGTGAAAGCATTAGTTTGAATTTAAATTTGCCTGGTTTCAGCAACCAATTACCCATTGCTGTGCCTTTTTTTTCTGCTAGATAAAAGAACTGTTTAGCACCCATTATTTTCTCTTCACTGTAATCAAGTCACCTCACAATCTTCTTATTTGAAAAGAAGATTACATGCCTTAAGCCTCTCTTTCTAAGGCATTTTCTCCTGAATAATTTTTGTGCCTCTTCCTACCCTTCCAGATCCTTTTACTGAATGACTTTGCCACAGGACAGCACACTATTCACCACTATCGGTTTCATCTGGGCTTTATATAGAGATAAAATGACTTTCCTCCCAGTTCATACATCCAAAAATGGCACTAGACTTAACACTACAGCACTACACTAAGAGCTCATATTGACTTGCGGTCTATCCTAAAAAGCTAAAAAGCTGTTCAAGGACTGAAGGATTGTGAAAAATATTCATATTCATAAATTATTTCCAAATCACAGATGATTATTGCACAGTATTGATCAAAGATGTGTTATTTAGATGAAGATTTTATGTCTGTGTTTGAGAATTGTCTGTCATCTGCAGTTCCAAATACCCCTTTTAACTGGTACTTCATTAGCTACTCCCCATGTCAGCTTCTTAATTACCTCACCAAAAATTAACATCTGGTAAATGGTCAGAACATTTTTTTTGATTGTTTTTTTTACTGCATAGCTTTAGGATTCTTCCAAATCATTTTTGACATTCCAGATCAAAGGATAAAAACCTCACCAGCTGTTGGCTAAAAATTAACCATTTATTCCAGTCAACAGACTTACAAATACTCATCTATTGCAGATGTAGCCTAATTAAGAAAGGTGGTATCAGAAGAACCACAGAAGCACTTAATTTCCAACCTTGTTTCTTTCAAATACAAAATAAATACTTAGCAAACACTTTTGCTTCTCTTCCCTCCCCCAGCTCCTGACACCTTAGGAGTGAAAATCAATAGTTCTTTGGACTATAGGCCTGACTTAAGCAAATCTCTTGAAAACTAAAGACTGACCACCTGTTTCCTGTAGCTGGAACAGGAAGAATGCTTAGAGATGCCAATATTTCTACTGTTGCTTTGGAAGAAATACAACCTTAAAAGAGACATACTTGGCTGTGGAATCTTTTTGACACCGCTGAAATTAAAGTCCTTATAAAATAGCAAATAAAAAATATCTCCATGTACGTGTTCATTTGGAACAGATATTTAGGTTTTAAAAGAAGCAGAAAATTTTGAGTGGAGTAAATCAGTGGGGTCTCTATCAAACCTATTTGAAGATTTTCTGCATTCTACAACTCTGGCCCCCAAAATATGGGCCCCCCACAAGAGAAATAAGAAATTGCTTACTGAAGTAACCCGTCTGCTGGGCCACCTGGCAGTACATCTGAAATGACAATAGATGTTTCACCATTTTCAAAATGTGGGTTATCTCTGCCACCAGAAACCGCAATCCCAAATCCTCGTTTTGAATCCTAAGATAAGAAAAAAACAATACAACAAGATTCAGTTCCATCCATAGGCGTTCTGATAGGGAGAAAGAATAACACAAATGTTCCTGTGATGGCACGCTATTTGGTTATAATTATTTTAAAAAAGACAGTTGTGGGCAGAGACACCATACCTATAGATTTAAAAGGAAAGGAGTTATATAAACCACAGAACCAGAAGATATATGTTGCTGTCTGGAAACCTCAAGCAGTTAATAACTAATAATTACAGAAAGGACTCACTAGTTCAGTCTACATCGTGCTCCCCCATCCTTTTGGTCATTCACACCAAATTAATTTTTGGATATTTGGTGAGTTTATTATTAGAGAATTAGAATTGTTGTTCTACCTAGTGAGTGGCGCTTGGGACACTGGAGCAGTTTTTCCAGAATCTCAGGTTCATTATAATTGCTATCTACTTTATAATTACTACTTACTCCTCAAATATACAAAAATTGCAGCTAATTACCAAAAGCAAGCAATGACCTTGTGAAAGGTCATCCTCACTCACAAGTATTTTCACTAAGTAACCCATGTTAAACCTGTCTTCACAGAAATGTCAGATACCCAAAATCCTTATGTTCAGCATTCAGAAAATCAGAGAACAGAGTAATTGAGTGGGAGGGAAACATGTCTCTAACATGTCTCAGGCTACAGCTGAAATGCTAGTACAACTGAACTGCAGACAAGGTAGTGTGCACACATATAGCTAAAAAGCCAGGTTTTAACACTATCATTGATTTCATACAGCTAGTTCCACCTCCTGTAGATGAAACCTCAAAACTACATTTAAGGAAAATGCTTTTAACATAGTGACAGAGAAACTAATCCTGCAGTGCTACCTGCAGCCTTACGGATGTGCTTCTTCCCTAACTCCCACTCAGCGCACGTGTTCGTAACCTGCTCGCCTACATTCCACTAACGTCAATACTCCGCAGTAAGTTCTCTGGGTAAGGAAAAGCAGCACAGTTATTTAAAATGGAGTTTAACTTGATAAGCCTTAGTTTCACAGGAAGCAGGTTGATCCTTCAAACCAAAACAATATCATAGAATCACAGAATGCTTAGGGTTGGAGGGGACCTCTAGAGATCATCTAGTCCAACCCCCTGCACACGCAGGGTCACCTAGAGCACGTGGCACAGGACTGTGTCCAAGCGGGTTTTGAAGATCTCCAGAGAAGGAGACTCCACAACCTCTCTGGGCAGCCTGTTCCAGTGCTCTGTCACCCTCACTGTTAAGAAATTTTTCCTTAAGTTCCTGTGGAACTTTTGGTGCTTCAGTTTCTGGCCGTTTCGTCTGGTTCTGTCCGTGGCTACCACTGAAAAGAGGCCAGCACCATCCTCCTCACTGCCTAATATGGAATTCTTTTTAAAAAAAAGCAGTAATAATTTTTGCTTGGCATGGCCAACTCCCCTTTACCACATTAGTGGTGCAAGTCTGTCACTGAGGTAAGCAGTAATGCTCACGTACAAGATATTCAAGATTAGGAAAGTTAGGAAATAACAAAAACTGATGACTGCTTCTGCAATCTTTCTACTGCTTGTCTCTAACCTAAAAAAATCTTTCTCAACAACTCAGCACATAAAAAGAGTTGTGTAGGAAAACTGGCTGTTTCACATTTTGCCACCAACTTGAGGCTTTTGCAGACCACAAAAAAAAAAAAAAAAAAAAAAAAGCTCAAGACAACCTGTGGGCTGATCCCACACATTGAGGTTGTGGGAGAGGCCACCACCACAGCCACAGCACGTACCCGGTACCATCAGGCAGCCCCTTAGCTGATACGCAGCTCAAAAGGAACAGATCTACTGCAGCTTTTCTTAGATTAAGCGCTAAAAGTGGCAATGGGTTAACATGTCCTTTAAAAACCATGACAACAGTAATTTCCTAGTAGATTCCATACTGGCAGATGAGAAAGTATATATGCAAAAAAAATCAGTAGAAACATGTTCAGTGATGATTATAAAGCTCTGATATTAATCAAAACCTCATAACAGAGCCATCTGCCTTGTCATTAAGGTTATTCAATGCTGAATTTAGTTACACAGCTAGTACATACTGTATTAGGCTGTCATTACAAAGCCCAAACAGTAGCAAATACAGCATATCAATGATTAATTTAATTTATGTTAACACTGAAGAGCCAAACAGCTGTATGAGCAACTAGCAATTAAGTTTCAAAATGAAACATATATCTGATTTGGACAGTTTACTAATCATATTTTAGACTCAAAGTTGCTAATTACATCTTTTGCAAAACAGACTAAAACAGTGCTTGAATATTTTAAAACTAAAAATATAACAGGCACTCACCTTTTGTAAGGTCACAGTGTACTGTTCCCATATCAGCTCTTCCATGCCTGGGGCCTGTTACACACAAAAGCCAATTAGCAAGACTCAAAGCATACAACTATCTAATCTAAAATGTTAGATACTATACCAAAACACAGACATAAAAATAATGCATAAAATCTACTCATGTGGTAAAGTGAGAATAACATGTATGTATTTCAGTTAACGACGTTCCTTAAACAGGGTGAGAAAAATACTAACCATTTCTAGGGTAGTAGCACCCTTGGAATTTCAGTAATTCAAAGTCCAGCTCAGTCCCATTTTCTGGAAAAGCCTCCTTCAGTACCAGCATTCCACTGAGACTGCATTAGCATTATATAGCCCTGATTCAAAGGAAAGCCTCCCTATTCCAATACACAGTAGTTGGACCTGAGGTCTTCAAGACCAAAGAGCTTTTGCATCTTTTCCTTTATGTTCACATGAATTCAACAAAACCTTAAATCCACTCTGGATGATGTAACTTAGTATTTAGAATCCCTTGAACAAATTCAATTTTACAGAAAACAACAGGGCATATAACACATTTATACACATTTATTTTTCTCAGAAGTCACTTTCTTTTATTTACACAGAGAGTTTCACCTTTCTGGTTAGAAAACTAATCCTGAACTGACCAGTTTATCTTATTTAATATATTCTGAAATCTTTCCAATCTCACAGCTTAAAATATAATACACAATAATCACCCAGCTGTGGTCAATCATACACTACACAGCCACCTCTTTGAGCGCTTGGCCTACAAAAAGGGGAGAAAAGTGAACCATGATATCTGATACTGTACAAAAATTTCAATCTGGAAACACTCATTTACAGAAGGATTAAAAAAAAAAACAGATATTGTGTGGGTACACATAGGCCACACTCAAGCCACAGGTTTATTTGTTTTAACTGGTAAAACGGGTTTCTTTCTGGAAAGTTAAGAGTTCACACAATTTAAAAAAAAAAAAAAAGCAAACTCAGACAGGCTTTTTAAGGGATAACTAGCAAGAACAGACAGAGAAGCCACACATAGGAGGATGTGCCTGTATTTTGAAGCATCCCTGTTTTTCCAAAGCAAGTATTTTCTGGCTGTTCATAACTGCCAGGCAAGCTGTTGTTGCTGTTTCTTGCATGAAAAGTACTCTGTGACATATGCTTGTCCACTTGTGGACTCTGAGCATCCCAAAAGGAATTGCATTTACATTTTCCACTGCAGAGACACCATAACAAAAAAAGAAACAAAACCAAAATTGTGAGTCCTGCTTAGCATTCCTAAGTGAGTACCCAAGGTATTCAGCATACTGACCGAGAAACCTGTAGCACAGAAACTCATTAACACATTGATATTGTTCTCACAGAGAGCAGAAACTGTGCAGAAATATGCTTCCCAGGCCAGTTACAAAACTAGTTTTAACATGGCTGGAGAAGAAGTAGTTATTTAAAGAAATAATTATTAAAATTAACACAAACAAGTAGTTTTAGACGTCTTACTTGTTTAGAGGAGATGCGAACGGGTGACGTTTATAATTGTTATTATTAAAACACACGTATCTTGGGCCAGTGAACTACTCCGTTCTAACTCTGCTAGTCCCAAGGTACTGGTGAGATATGTAACCGTTCATCTGAGTGTGATCCATCTCACCACGCCTGTTTCATCACAGGGAACCATGACAAGTAAAAAGCTTTCTCCTTCACTATGCATTTTGTTTTGAGCCACACCACAGTGGTAGATACAAGTGACTAAGCTTGCTTGTCCATCATGTACGAAATGGGTGAATAGTTTACCTACTACTGACCCCTGGCTATACCATCACTGCCCTGCTTTCCTTCATGGTATTTTAAAGCTCTGCAGAACACCAGTCTGTGCAGGAGAAGTGCCTCAGTGTCATTCAGATTCCAGCTGACTTCACTGAGCAGGGTTTCAGGAAAGAGAGACGGTACCAAACGACGGGCAGAGCTAAAGGACAAGCGGCTGGTCTCACATTCTGCAGAATTCAGTACAGTGCCACAAAAAAAAGAGAGTGAGGGAGGCACGGTAAAGACACTGACTGTGGATTTATGACGTAAAACAACTAAGCCAGCAGGACTTTCCTTCCAGAAAGACAGGTAGGCCACGAAGAATGGCAAGGGAAACCTGCGCACAATGAGGCACTCTCACGTCGTAAAGCACAGCACCTTAAACTAACCAAGCAGAGCTTATTTTGCTCCGAGGAATAGGTTGTGCATGTACATGTGCTTGTGATCTATCTGATCACAAAAATAGGATGCTGAAAGAAAATACTGCCTAAAGATACTGCAACTGAGTCATGCGAGATACTGAACCTATAGCATCATCTCAGCTTTGCCCTGCTCCTCACAGCACCAGTGACTGTCTCAGGTACCTCTGGTGCAAATCTGAGGAGTTTATTTTTAGCTTGTTATTAGTGAACATTCAATAAGAGCTAATAAAATACTTCCACTCTAAACTCATAATTACTTGTTAAAGTAATGCATTTTTAGAAACTGCTTCTTAGGGAAACTGCCTCCCAGTGAATGTATGCTATATTAGCAAATGAAAGCACATTGTGTGCTTGCAAGGCTTATTTTCTACAACCAGGGCAAAAGAGACCATTTCTTGCCATTCTGATAAAATTATGCAGGCTACGTAACACAGTTCAGAGAGCTAAATGGTCACCTTGGTAGCCCATAAGGCACAAAACACATCTGTACTCCCTTAAATCTCCAAGTAATCTCTTTAACATTATAAAATGCACTGCTGCCTGCCACTGCTGAGATACTAACCCATACTGACAGATTAATGGGGAAGAGAAGATTGAGGAGGAGGGAGAGACTACAAACATTATAAACCACTGCTTGTGAGCTTGAGCAAAACTAAAATTAAAGCCTCTACCACAGCTAATAAAATCCTGCTATAACAGTACTCCAGAGCTTATGCTATGACTTTCCTCCCCATGCATCAAGTGATGGGTTACAAAAAGCCTCCCTCGCCCCTGCCAGTTTCTTCACACTCCACCCGCAGGGGAGCACAGAGGGACCCTGAGCATTCCGCACACCCCTCACAGGACCACAACAGTTACTGGATCCAGAGGGACCCTGAGCATTCTGCACACCCCTCGCAGGACCACAACAGTTACTGGATCCAGAGGGACCCTGAGCATTCTGCACACCCCTCACAGGACCACAACAGTTACTGGATCCAGAGGGACCCTGAGCATTCCGCACACCCCTCACAGGACCACAACAGTTAAGGGATCCAGAGGGACCCTGAGCATTCTGCACACCCCTCGCAGGACCACAACAGTTACTGGATCCAGAGGGACCCTGAGCATTCTGCACACCCCTCACAGGACCACAACAGTTACTGGATCCAGAGGGACCCTGAGCATTCTGCACACCCCTCGCAGGACCACAACAGTTACCGGATCCAGAGGGACCCTGAGCATTCCGCACACCCCTCACAGGACCACAACAGTTACTGGATCCAGAGGGACCCTGAGCATTCTGCACACCCCTCGCAGGACCACAACAGTTACTGGATCCAGAGGGACCCTGAGCATTCTGCACACCCCTCGCAGGACCACAACAGTTACTGGATCCAGAGGGACCCTGAGCATTCTGCACACCCCTCACAGGACCACAACAGTTACTGGATCCAGAGGGACCCTGAGCATTCTGCACACCCCTCACAGGACCACAACAGTTACTGGATCCAGAGGGACCCTGAGCATTCCGCACACCCCTCGCAGGACCACAACAGTTACTGGATCCAGAGGGACCCTGAGCATTCTGCACACCCCTCGCAGGACCACAACAGTTACTGGATCCAGAGGGACCCTGAGCATTCTGCACACCCCTCGCAGGACCACAACAGTTACTGGATCCAGAGGGACCCTGAGCATTCTGCACACCCCTCGCAGGACCACAACAGTTACTGGATCCAGAGGGACCCTGAGCATTCTGCACACCCCTCGCAGGACCACAACAGTTACTGGATCCAGAGGGACCCTGAGCATTCTGCACACCCCTCGCAGGACCACAACAGTTACTGGATCCAGAGGGACCCTGAGCATTCTGCACACCCCTCACAGGACCACAACAGTTACTGGATCCAGAGGGACCCTGAGCATTCTGCACACCCCTCGCAGGACCACAACAGTTACTGGATCCAGAGGGACCCTGAGCATTCCGCACACCCCTCGCAGGACCACAACAGTTACTGGATCCAGAGGGACCCTGAGCATTCTGCACACCCCTCGCAGGACCACAACAGTTACTGGATCCAGAGGGACCCTGAGCATTCTGCACACCCCTCACAGGACCACAACAGTTACTGGATCCAGAGGGACCCTGAGCATTCTGCACACCCCTTGCAGGACCACAACAGTTACTGGATCCAGAGGGACCCTGAGCATTCTGCACACCCCTCGCAGGACCACAACAGTTAACAGAGCAAAACACCGGGAAGGGGGAGGCAGGCAACACGGTCAGGAAACCATAGCCACTACCAACAGCAAACATTTGCTTGTCTACCCATGCTTTATACAGACAGCAGGCTAGCTGCAGTAAATGCAAATTAACTGTAATCAGCCAGTCTAAATTCATTAATGACAAAAGTCAGTCCACCGATAATTAAGCGTTATAGTTGGAGCATGCTTCGGTCTGACTAATGCTCATATATGAAAATGACAGGTGCTTTCTGTGTACCCAAAATAGACTTTTAATAGGATCTTTGGCAGAAAACTAGTCAGACCCCTGCAGCCATTTCTGTGCTACGAACAGGCAGCTGTTGCAACTCTCACTGACAGTCATCAAGGGATTTATGCAATTACTTGCTACCAAGAGATCTCTGTATCCAAGTTCATTCACACTAAAACACATAAAAACAAAACCAGACAACCTGCCACAGCACTATCTGACTACAACACTGAGACGGAAAGAGGAAGGAGATATATACACATATATATATATACACACACACACACACACATATACAGTAGAATGTGGTGGGGGAACAGCATGACTTGGAGCAAGAGGCAACAAAAAGCAACTCACATGTCCTTTTAAAATCCTCAACTTTTTTACTGCATGTGACCACATTCTCTGCAGAGCTTGAGCTGTCTTCATTGTTGCCGGATATAATCTGTTAGGGGATGCTGAACATCCCAGTCTTTTCATCTGTTTCTACCACTCAACATGGTTATGTAATTCTAATACAATAGTGGCCTACATACTCAAACAAATCCTGCTGTCAGTTTCACACAGGAACACAGGAAAACCACAGTCAAGAAATCTCTTAACAGCTATGCTAACTCTCACTTTAAGATACATCAGCAATAAACTGCAGAGTAGCCTTAAACAATAATTTTTTAAAAAAGTGTTGGAAACAGATTAATATGCAGCAGATTAGCCAACAGATTAATATGCAGTTATTCTTATTCCAAGCACATATTGGTTTCCCTGCCACCAGGAACCTATCTGAAACTCTTAAAGAACAAAAGGGTTAAGATGCAAACCAGAGATTATTTGAAAATTCATGTTCTAATGATAATATTTGACAGTAAGACCTATCACTCGACTTCATTTTTGTATTTTATGCAACAACTTAGCAACTCCTATCAAATTTTAACAATTCAACTGCTGAATTCAGGAAATTCTTATGCAGAAATAACTGCACACATACAAGTAGTCCCTTTAACTGCATGTGAAAAATTATGTATAAACGCTTGCAAAACTGCGCCTTGGTTTCATACATAACAACATAATGGCTGCAGAGAACCGTATTCCTTAAGCCCTCAAATATTTAATAAGACATTCATAACAGCAACAAGTTTATCACATAGCCAGACAAAGGCCTTAACAGGAAAACGTGTCGAGTTATCATTCCCACCTACACCCCATAAACACTTTAAGACCTAATCAAAATTTCCCCCCTAGACTTTACATAAGCAAACTTCAGCGACAGCTTAAAATGTCAAACAGGTCAAACACAAGCCAGGCTCAGCACATGATGCTAAGCAGAGAGACCACCTGTAGATTTTAATTTTCTTTTTTTAAAAATTTACTGAACAAATTGTGATGAACAAAAATGGTGACGCACTGTCCATGGCCTTAAGTTCTTGTAACAGCTTTTGGTCTGGAGGGATTGACTCTACCAGAACTTAAAATCATCCAGGAAAGAACTGAGGAAGCCTGGGAATGTTACTGCAACTGGGAGATTTCTTGCACTGTTAGGACAGCATCTCCTGAACTGAGGAGTTAACAGGAGGGCGCAGGCGCCTGGATTTGCGGATATGGATTTCCTTCCACTCTGGAGGAAAACACTTCTCCAAAATCAGAATTCCTCTAACAACTTTTAAAAGTCAAATTGAAAGCAAACTTTTTTTTTTCCCCAATGATACCATGATACTGGTTTTCAAGGGCACAGCACTGCCTTGTGACCCTTTGTGACCCTGTCTGCAAAGGCTGAAGATTAATAACTAACTTCTCCCTAACCTGAGAATGACAAATGCCATTAGTCTGACATTTGAAATGTGACATTTGAACTTTATTTCATATATATTGTCCACAGATATATTAGTTCGAACTTCTCTCTGAAAAAAACATAAAAAATGAACAAAAACTCTTTCCATTGGCCTCCTGGCACCTCGGAGCAGCTCGCGAGGGGATCCTGTCCTTCCACTGACCCAGGGCAAGAGTGTCCTCACTACAGCAGGGTCTCCTAAAGGGAAGGCTGCTTACAAGCCCCATACCTAGAAGTGCTTTGACCTTTTCCTGTCTAGACAGAGAAGTCGAAGGATCCATTTCCTCAGATGCAAGCTGGACACAGTGACATAAATAAGCAGGAAGAAACTTGCATCTATTGTAGAAGTGACACAAGAGAGTCGCACCTATTATTATTATTTATCTGGGAGAATGGCCTTAAGCTTAAAAATCTGTGGCCTACATTTTTCCTAAAGAGAGACTCCAAAAGCAACAAATTTAACTGAAAATCATACACTTATAAAGGATGGGGACGGAGGCTGTTCTGGTCACTGAGACGAAGAGCCAGGGAAGAGAATCCAGCTGCCTCAAGAGACGCCAACAACCTGATGAAGTTACTGCACCCCAATGCATTTTTCATGAAAGAGAGTGAAAAATGACTGAAGACGAATGACTCCTTGACTAGGCCTTCCTTCTGCACAGCCACTTTCAAGTAAAGGCTCCAATTCAAGTGTTTTCATGCAGCATTTGCACATGTAAGGCAGATCCTCAGTTAAAATTGAGAAAGGTGAGAACTGAGAAATTTCTATCTTTCCATGGACCTTATACAACAAAATGGATATCTTACAAAAAAAAAGAGAAGCACCTGATTTTCTATCAATAAACCTTCTGCTTCAGGGGAACATTTCTGTTGAGAGGAACATTTCCTACTTTCCATGTAGGTCCAGGACCACTGAAGGAACCAATCAGGTCTGAAGAAGAACACATGGTCATTAAGAAGCAGCATCCCGGAACAGTGAATGGCTCAGATCAATGGAAGGAAAGTGATTAAAAATAAAACTGTTTTGCAAAGGCTGTCCATTTAGAGTTCACCTCTCTTAGTTGTCTCCTGACAACATGCAATTGCTCTTCAACAAGGCAGACACTCCCCCCTTTTTTCCTTGTCTTAGGCAGGAGAAACATGGTGAACCAGGCTGTTTTAAAGGATACTCTGTGTTAAAGATCACCTTTCCCTTTCAAGCAAAAAAGCATCAGGATGGTTCTATACCTGGATGCAAGAAGTTTTTATAAAAAGGTGCCCTGTCACTTACTGGACAGGTAAATATCCCTGCAACATGACACTGGAATGGCAATGTTTGAAGCAGAAAAAAAAAAAAAAAAAACCAAAACAAAACCACATTATTTTCTTCCCTCCAAAGGAGGATGTCAATTAAAGGCAATAATTCACAAAACAAATATCTGGCAAACAGAACATAGTAGAAGTACTTTCTTAAGCAAACTCATCAAGTATTATCAGACTTTGTTCTAGGTACATCTTTACAAAAATGCATTTAGACCAGTAACCTTGCAATATAAGTGCCAGATCAGGAAAGATCTATTCAAAGAAAATATAAACATTCTATAATGTCACTACTTATTAATTCTCCAGAATTTTATAAACTGCATGGCAGTACAGAGAAACACAGCAAAGTTAGTAAAGTTGTTTTTAACACAAGAAAAATGATGACTTCAAAAGCTTCCCCAGTCATATTTCACAGAAAGATTACACCATTCATCTGCTGCACTTTGTAAATTTTACCTACAACAGTACTGGTGAGCACTATGTAAGTGCAAATGCTCCTTATTCTGGGCATTCTCAGAGCAATCACTACTTCTTATATTGCATGAAAACTTCAACACTATAAAACAAAAAACTGCTCACTAGGCAGTAATGAAAAGTTTTTTGACATTTCTTCTTCAGAACAAATCTAAACTGGGCTGATGACAGTACCCACAGCATTATTCAGCTCATCACCACTTTCACAGAAAACTTTGCTTACAATTAGCGGTATTTTTTGCTTTTCAAAATATCTACTCCCAAATCAAGTTAACTGCAGAATCAGGAGCATAATCCAGACTTTTGACTTCGAGTTGTCTGTCCACAGAAAACTGACACACCAGGAGGCACCCACCCTGCAACCCCCCTTTTCTGCCATACAGGAGAGTCGCACCAGAAGAAGGTGCGAGGCAACAGGAAAACAGGACGCAATATTCTCCCAGAATGGTGCTTACAGCCAACAAACAGAGAGGAAAAAACGCCAGGTCTGCAGAACTTACGTTCACTTGTACCTTTTGTTTGCACTTGCCAGGCACACTGCAGACTGCAAACTGAGCTACCAAGCAGTCCTGCTGTAGGAGTGAAAAGCTGAATGAAAACAGTGCAGTCCCCTGACTGTGGGAATGACCAGGTGACAAACACGGGCTAAACCCACTTGCACTGTAGCCCTGCTGCTAGCGTGCTCAGGAAAATGCCCCAGGAACCCAGGGCACAAAACGTTTTGAAAAAAACACACCAAAGGAGATGGAAAAATAGTTGCACATGCACACAAGATTTCCACTGACCCAGAGCTGGGACAAGTTGTGTGCTCTTTAATTCAAAACGCATCACTTAATCCCACTCAAAGCAGGTCTGTGACAACGATGCTTAAACACAAAGAGGGGTATCACACAATCTGCCTGTAACAGCAGTCCCTGCCCTAGTTAGTACTCCCAGAATGGTTAACAGTGATGAAATTAAAATGGCATCTGCAATGGAAAGAATTTTTGCAGACGTTTCCCTGGACACAGGGAAAAAAAATAGAGAAATGGGATTTTTTTTTCAATTATTTATTAATTCTGCACCTCCATAAAACAAAAGGAATAGTAAATAACCTGGGCTCCACCGTGAAGCCACAACAGAAAGTAGCATAAAGCATCTTTCTGGTGACTTACTGAGTAGAGCATATAAACTCTGAATTGCTTCATCAAATGCCTATTAAAAAAAAAAAGAGATTTTAACATATAATAAGTGGACAGTACATTATTTGGGTCAAGTAAGGAAAAATACTACATGTTTTTCCTTTAGCCTTTTTTCTTGTGGAGGCCAGCAAGTCTGTTGCAAGTCACAGTCCTGGGAAACTTTGTTTCTTATGTTGAAAGCCTAACTTTCACCAGTTAGATCAAAGACTTCCAGAAAGCAGGCCAAGCACTTTAAAGGGAAGGAGAGGATTATTTTCCAAAAGCATTTTGAACTCAGGTCACAATTCACCCTAGAAATATTTAATTAAAAAAAAAAAAAAGCTTTTTTTTTTTTTCCTGTTTATTTACTTGTTTTCTTAAGATGCTTCTCTGTGACTCAGGCTCGCTAATGTTCTTGTTTCCTTGCCTCCAGAGCATCTCTGGGAGGTTCAGAAACAACCACCACCCCTTCTCCTCTCCGGGAATCCCGGTGTCTCCTGCCATACGCACACCCACCGCAGCACCCCGAGTAGGGCTTCACAACATCCGCACTGAACAGCCTTCCAGAAACACACCAAAACAAAACCCCCAAACCTCCAATCTCCCACAACACCTGCTCCTGTTGGGCTCACTCCGTGAATCCGTGCGCGTGACCCTTGCAGGAAGCGAAGGGCTCCCTAAAGCGCCACAAAGCCCTCGGGCTCTTCCCGCGGGGCTGCCGGTCCGTGCCTGCGCTCCGGGAGCGAAGCCTACAGACCCTCGCGGCGCAGGGCAGCAGCCGGGGAGCTGCTTCGTGCCCCGTGCTGCACGCCAAGACGGCATTCACAGAGGACTTGCGTCTCCACACGCACCTGCACAGCACAACAGGCAGGGAACCTCCTCTTCCCGGCAAAAACAAAACAGGGCTGGCAAGTTATCCCTGCATCCCGCGGACAATTCTTACAAGTTCACACACCGCAGAGCCTGGATTCCTCATGCACAGCCCAAAGCCAGTCTGGGAGCCACTAGATGGTGCAGCGATGCTGCAAGAGAAGCTGAATTGTGTCATTTTCTTGTCATTTTCCTTAGCCCAGTAAATAAACCTTCAGACCAATGCTTTGGCAGACAGCATAATGCTATCTGAAAAGCTCAGACTCATCCCAAACTTCATTTATTTATTTCTCAGACAGAATAAGATGACATTTGAATGATTTTAATAAACTGATACAAGGAAGTTCTGAGAAACTAAGAATTTTTATCCTTACTCCTGTGTTAAGATCACTATAAACACAGACAAAAAGAGCAGGCAAAAGCTTGCAGTGCTCAGGTTAGTATAAACTGAAAAAAAAAATACATAGAAAGGTTAGGCCAAAATTTATTTCAGTCAATTTCTTCCACGCTCAAAAGAACAGGAAATATGATTTAAAATAAGAGTTTGAAGAGCTTTTTTTTTTTTTTTTTTTTTTTTTAACTCAGTGTTTAGGGACATACATCCTATCATCAGTCAAAGAGGCTTTTTTTTTTTTTTTTTAAATTCTGACTTTATGAAGTGCCTTTCAACAAGAATAATTTCCAGTACTAACTGCTCTTTTTCAACAAGAGAAACAGTTTACCTAACCTTTTTCTTTCTTTCTTTCTTCTGAAAAGAAAGAAATGTCTGGGAATCCAGAGAGGTAAATCAGGCAACACTGCTTATCAGTCACACTAAGGTCCACGGAAATAGATAGGAAAAAAATGTAAACAAGAGATTTTGATTTGATTCCAAAGGACAATTGCATCTAGAGTCGGAAGCACTACATTTAGCACTATTCATTAACAGAACTATTATTAAAATATTAAAGCTTTTTGTTTCAGGCTACTTTTGAGTAGAACACAGAAAGTTTTATACTTTTACACTCACAAAAGTACAAGCAGATCTCTAGGACACTGACTGTATAGATGCAAAGTTTCTCATTAAGCTTGAAAAGGCAAACAAAACATGCACACTGGATTATCTAAATTATATTTCACAGTACTTGAGGTATCTGCCAGTAAGAACATTTGCTAATGGCTTTAATTAAGCATCTAAACCCTATTCAGTATTACACAGCAGCCACCTAACCTATACCATGCTGTGCTATACGGAACACATCTTCATTTGCCTTTACTGTGAACAAAAAAAAAACCTCAGTGAAAAGGGAGGCGGGGGAAAAAAGGCACAAGAAGTCATTCAGAGCACAAGCTCCACAACAGCGAGCAGCTTTGGCAAGGTAGAAGCTCATAAGACATATGCAGAGCTTCTAAATTCCTCTGTGAGAGGGCAGACGCGGCAGCCAGAGCTGCGGTAATGCTACGGCTGCATTCTGCCGAGGTTAGGTGCATGCATACGTATCACCAAAACCTGTACAATAACCCATCACAAGCTCCACATAGGCTTATTCAAGATGGAGAAAAGAAAAAATAGTGTAACAAAGACACAGCTGCAAGACCCACAGGTCATACCTAAATAATAATAAAATTAATAAAAACACAGCTAGAACTGTTTCAGCAGCAAGTTGCCCCCACTATCCTGCGCCCAGGGCTGTAAGAACGGCTCTGTCATTACCCTGTCAAAATCCTGCTGTGATTGTTCCAGTGCTTCCCCTGACAGGAAACAACCAATTGTTCAAGATTCGCACGGGGAACAGCTTCAATTGAAATATGAAATTACCTTTTCAGAGAAGAAAATATATCCTGTTCCCCCCCAAAATGGCAAAAACTTTTTTTTTGTAAACTGCAATTTCTGCCTCTTGTGCCTGTGGGAACTAACATTTTTTTCATCAAATTTTGATTACTTTTCAAATATTATTTCACAGAAGAAAGCTTCTTTTCCTAAGTGTTCTGCACAGCATCACTCCAATGGAGAAATCTTGGAAATGGCAATTCATTCTCCTGTATGTGTCATAGGGCTTCTAGAGAGCTGAACCAGCCACGCAGCTCTCCAGCCTGGCTGGGCTCTATCCTCAGTCTCGCAATGAAGTTTAAAAAGTGGCTTTCCCCTTTTCAAAAACACAGTAATGCTTCAAGACACAGAAAGCTGGAAGTCAAGTAGCTTCAAATGAGCATGAGAATTAATCAAGATAAAGGGCTGAAAAATCAGTTTTAGCTGTGTACGCAGCATAAGTTGCCATTTGCCTTGCTTCTGTATTTTTTGCTGTTTTAGACACCTATGAAATCCAAGTCTGAGAGCCCAAATGCAGAAGCAGTCTGTGCTCAAACTTCAGTTCAGCCGGACCACTTTTGTGTTTGGCATTCATATGAGAGGTCCGCACTGACAAACTTGTAGAATTGGGGATTAAGGGAGGCAAAACCAAAACTCATTAAGTGTGCCTGATCAGCCAATTTCATTATGCTGGATGGCTTAGATGTCTCTTATTAGTTTAGCTGTGGAAAAACATGGAAAGTTCAGCTGCCATCCTTGAGGTGTCTCATTTCAGAACCTGTTATTCTCAGCAGCCAAAGCGTGGCTTTTATGCTCCTATCTTAAAAATACAAAATAAAAAACAAACCAGAGCAATACATCTACTGTGTGATCCAGAGCATTGATCACAATTCTTACTGAACAGAAGATACAACGATGTGTCTTCCACCGTTTCTGCGGCTCAATGCTTTGCCTTCCTGCCGCCGTGTCCAAACAGCAAAATCATCCAGGAAAAGTGACCAACTGCAGCGTCAAACAGTTATCAGACAGAAAGTGCATTTCTGCCATTTCGTGATCTTACAGATTCTGCGACTACATAAACTTTGTTATCCAACAACTAAACCTCCTGAATTTGAGGAAAACAAGTCGGGTATCTGCCTACTACTTCATGTAGCTTGTTTTTAAAAGGCCAATTCATTGCTGGGATCCAATCCAATCAGGTCAGCATTTATATTTAATCATCCGGTCATAATGCAAGACAATTCAAACAAAGGTACAATTGTTAGTTTCTGAGCTTAGTCACAAACCAAATTAGATTTTTCTTTGCCTCTTAGGATTGCTAGTGCCTTTTGTTTTAACGCTGTTGGTAGAAGACTGATTTGCCATATTCATGCAAGCATTTTACTTTTCTCAAACCGTCCTGTGACAATAAGATTGTTACATTATTGTCACATTAACTCTCTTTTCTTGACTGACAGAAGCAAACCTGAAGAAGGTTCTGCATGATCCAGTAGCTTTGATGGTATATTTGACTGCAATTTAAGACTGAAACTCTGTAAAACTCCCCCAAGACAGCACATTTCATATAGCCATATTGGTTTCACATTTCATACTGATGTCACACCACAGCCCTCCCAAAACAGAAATATCACAGATGAGATCATGGTCATATGAAGCAGATGAATAAAGGCTTAAAGTTAATTTGAATCTCCATAATACTAAAAGCCTAGTTTAGATTTCTGTTAAAAAAGCAAGTCAAAAATTATTCTAAAAATCTCAATCAAATCCCTATGATTAGCTTTATTAAAGTGAGTAAATGAGTTGTGACCTTGAAGTTACATATTCAGCATCGTCCAGATACATAGAAAGGATGAACAGCCACAACAAAAATCTTCTGTACAAAGCTGATTTATTAGCAAAGTCTTATGGAGTTACCAGCATCATTAATCAGCAGGCAGTGAAGCTACTGATTGCTCTACAGTTTTTGTTTCAAAGCCATTTCCCACTTTTCAGATATCCCATCCTCAAAGGATTTTTTACAAGACTGCCTTCAGTCACATCCCTCTCCTCCTTTCTTCCACTCTGCTTTTATATTCCTGCCCCCATATTTCCTGCCCTTAAGCAATCCACCTTTCCCTCACAAGATGTTTCAAAACCTTACTCCTTCATGCCAAAGAGCATTGCTAAATATGACCCCTAAATTTTAACATGCACATATTTAACTATTGCACAGGGTCAGCATTTATTCTGCAACCCATAGCTTTGCTCCTGAGGTTGCATTTGAAGGGACTAGGTCTGTTTGCCTCATAGGGACCCTCCTCCCAGTACCTCAGGAAGAGAACTGGGAACGCACAAACAAACGAAATCGCTTGTTTTCATCTCTATCCCCGCCTGATATATAAACCACCATGAGTTAATGGATTAGCCAGCTGCACCTGCTCCAGGAAACCACATTCAGAATCCCTTTGCTCACAGCATTTTCTACCTCGCAGCTTCCAAAGCAGTATAACTGCTTTTTCAAGCAACAAAGCTACGTGTAAACGCTCACCTCAGCCCTGCATATTTCTGGGGCAGCGTCACCAGCAACCTACCATCCAACATAAAGTTGTGTTACACAGCCTGATCACACTGATAACAGAGCTTTGAGATAAGGAAGCAACAGAAGGGCAAAACCAAATGGAAAAATTCAAGTATTTTCCATTCCTTCTCTTAATCCTCTGGCAAGTGAGGAAGTAAAGGTGAAGTACACTCTGCATTTTGTTCCAGGATATGACTTTGGTAATAACCACACAAGTTGAGAGAGGGAATATTTCAACCAACCCACCCAAACTTACATAAAAATTATTCCTGCCAATAATATTAATGATAGCAATAAAAGGGTCAATAACCCTCAAACAACAAAATAAGGGGAGAATTTTGGAGTTAAAGGAAGAATTATGGAATCCATCTTTCCTCCCTTCCCCTCCCCCCCAGTATCAATATATATATATATATTTGGTCAAATCATTTTCAGAGAAGTAATTCCAGCTTGTCTGCAGTCACTCTTGCTTTACTTGGCAGAGCACAGTTTGAAACTACAACTCTTAACGCAACTTGTTATGGAGCCACACTTCACATGCGCACAGGGGTCAGTGAAGGAACTTCAGGCATGTATTCAAACACTAAACCAAACTGAACTGTCACATAGCTCTGAAACGGAAAAGACCATTTCCACAAACCATAAACTGAAGTATATAAATGATGAACTGACCACAACAGGATCAGCATGTGATAGAACAGATATTATTCCCCCTTTCCTGGTTATTAGTCTCTTACAAAAATCACTTGGGGTTTTAAAAGAACTGGGAAAGAAAAACAAAAGAATCCTCCTGCATATGTGGCTAAAAAGGAATTAAATGGTTCAGAATCTTCAAGACTCAGAAACTTCTTCATTAAGTTACCACTCAGGTATTGATTCAAAGTTCACTCTAATCTGAAATTCAGAAGGGCGAGCTGTTTGAGCAACATAAAAAGCATTATATACTCCACTGACTGCCTCTGACACACTAAGAGGAAGCAGAAAGTGTCCGGCTCTTTCCTTTTGAGAGACAAGGAAACCACACACCTGCACACAGACAATCAAGCCTTACAAAAACAGTAAGAAAAATGTAAATTTTCCATCATTCCTGGCCAAGAGATTCAGTCCTTTCTCACTGCTGTAGAAGACATTGGAAATGTCTTCTGGCTTCTACAAGGCAAACCAAGAAAAAGCAAGTTGGAAAACTGTTTAATTTCTTCAAGAGACAATGAAGATAACTGATAAAAGCCAACAGTTTAATACCATAGTGATATTAAAATTAGGAAGGCATCATAAAAAGAAAAGAAAGAAGAAAAAGCAGGCATCGTAAAATCCTCTCAGAATAACCACCACACAGAGAATGACAACACGTCCTTGAGGAACCCCTGTGTTAGACTGGATATTGCCAACAGTTTTGTGGCTGTTCACATCTGTCAATAGCTTGGTAAGTATGTCAGAGCCATGAGACACAAGACCTCTTCCCCCTTCTTACCCATCCTTAGACCTTTTTTAAGTGCGCTGCGCTCTGCACATGAATAGCTGGGAGGTGGATTTGCCGAAGGGGAACTGGTGTACAGCAGTTTTGGAAATGCTGGTAGCCACGCATCTGCTCAACACTGTGTCTTTAGAAATCTGACCTCAGGCTTTTTAAAGCATGACCTACTGTAACACATCAGCTTGAAGAAAAGCACACACAAATACCTGTAAATCAGCAAGCAGCTAAAGGGGTGACCTGTCAGAAAAGGCCCTCGGTCAGGAACGATACGCCATTTTGAAGATAAGCAGCAAAACTTGGGGGAATTTTTAAGCCCTCTAAGCAGAAATTTGAAGTCAAAGCACTTCTTCACAATCTTCACAAAAATGGGAGTTCTGAAGGGACCATCTGAGGAACACAAATATTACCAAACAGTTAAGCTAGCGCCATTCAGTTGCTTAAAAATGTTTTTCCACAGTTCTGCAAGAAGAATCCCAAACCATTGACCACGGTTTCTATTTCTGGGGGAAAAATATTCAGAGAAACAAAGCAAACAGTAAAATAACTTGCTTTTCCTCACATTCAGCAGTTCTTCAAAAACCTTCAGCCCTGGCCATGAGAAGAAGCCCACACTAACCAGCAGATATTTGCAGCGCTGGAACACACAAAAGAAGCACAGTCAGTGCCAAGCACTGACCCTGGCAGCAAGCTCCACAGTTCAATCAAAGGCCAACAATTTGTCTCTCACAGCTCCGCTTGTAGAGCCTGAAATGACAGTCCAGCTGGACATTCCTTTGGAAAAGACCATACTGACTAAGAGAGGCAAGAGGAGAGCTCCTGAAATGCTTTCTCATTACAGGCCAGATAAGTATGTGCAAAGAAAAGACACGGCAAGCTGAGTACATACATACATTATTAAGCAATAAATAAATAATTGATAAGTGTATCGTTTCTTGTAGTTGGGCAAGGAAGCTGTTAGACCACAGCTGGGTTTTTCCAAGCCTCCTTTTTTTTTATTTTTCCTCTGCTACTGTTGTTTTAAAAAGACGGTGGCCATGTATAAAAATTATATGGCTGCTCTGGCTGACTAGCAGGCCACAACACAAGGCAACGCAGGCACATACTGCTGACAACTATCTACCTGCCTGCTCCGTGAACTGCTGCCCTCTAAGCCTAGGCATTTTCATCTGTATTCCAGACAGAAAAGCCAGGAAAGATCATGAAGGCATCTCTCAGGATGCTTAGGAGGTTACAGGATATTTTGTTCTTCTATAGCATCAACAGTAACCATACATAGGCGCATGCAGTAGCTTCCGTTGCATATTCCACCAATATGCACATAAACACACACTCAGGAACAAAAATCTACCTTAAGGCAGCTATTTGCAGAATGTGTTTCTTCCACCATCACGGGTCACATTTGAATTCTGGGGTAGTTCCACATTTTGATGGTAAGAAATTCCAAATATGCTTTAAAACACAGATTTACCTTCTTGTTTTGTAACTCTCTTTAAGAAGGTCAGTTTAAGTCTTTTGAAAAGAGTTCTCTTGCCTCAAAGACATTAAACTCTTAAGACAACACGACAACTTGCCACTTCCTACCACACACAAGATTCTTAAAATGTTTCAGCTCGGCTGAATCCCCATTTGCTGCATCTTTCCAGTAATCATAAGCCATGGAAAATGTATTTCCTTGGACTATAGCCTTAAATTTTATCCTGTTTGAATAGTTTAATCAAGAAAAACACAAAGGAAACCTGAAATCACAGTCTCTGCTCTGCTGTACCTCTCCAGATCATTTTTCTTCTTTTTTTCCTCCACCTACAAAATAGTGAACAAAACCAAAACCTGTGGTATCCAGAACATAACCACTGCAGCAGACACACTGATAGTTTTTCCCTCCTGAAGCATGCATATGCCCCCAAAACGTGAGGCTTTTCACATTCTCAAACTCAAGAGGTTCTGGGAAAGCTCAGTCCAAGCTTCCTTTTGCTGACATTGAACTCACAGCCACTACAGATGACTTACACACCACACGGGCTCACGGCTGTGTAACATAAAGAAGCAGCATCCATCAAACCACCTCATTCCTATTTCTTTACCTGGAAGGCAGAACGCAGTATGCATTTTAAAAGACCTTGCATTGTGTGCACACTCAGTATACCCCTGAAAACACATTTCATAAAAAAGAAGAAAAATACTTTTCACATTCTTTTTCTCCATATGAGAGCAAGACTGGTATAAACAGGGAAGTAAAACAAAGGGCAAAGTCATGGATCAAGCCAAGTGAATACAAGCTTTGTCATTATCTTCAAAGGCCCAGAACTCCCCTAATGCTGTTGAAAACAGCACAAAAATAAGTTGCCATTTGAGAGAATGAGAAGGACACTGACAGCATGGTCTCCCTATCCAGCATTCTCCCTATACATTGTGAGATCTCTTAATTGAGAAACCATCATATGTTTTGTTTTGAATGCATTCACTATGATTTTGTTTAAATAAAGTGCCTAAACAATAGCTATGCAAAATGTAAATCTGTAGATACAAACTCTGTAACTAATGTAGCTGCAACAGCACACAGTCAAACTTTCCACACGTAGGACACCAAGCCATTACCATGGATATTTATGTTTCAGCAGAAACATCAGCAAATGACTGTACCTACTACTTGTACTACAGCAATGGAAGGGACAAATAGAATAAAATTTGTGATAGGAATTTTGCAAAATTCTTGTCTCTACTGCGTGTGTCTGTGTCATCTCTTTAAAGTCAGAGAGTAACCAGAAGACAAGGGTGGAGTGACAGTGGGTAGTTAATGCAGAGCAACTGCATATAATTTCTTTGTTTGTTGTTTGTTTTGCTTTTGTTTTTAAATATTCACACAAAAGAAAGAACCAACTGGTAGCACACCCATGGCTGCTAAGTATGCATATAGCACATTACATATATTAGGGTTAACACACACAAACTGTGCACACGAGAAGCATGCTTAACAGTACTAAGCACCCCACAAGCCACGAAATGAATTACTAAATGTGAATCACTTCTGCTTACTGTGATTTCCATTCATATTTTGATGGAGTGTAGGTGAACGAGTGTGTGTGCACGTGCACAAGACTACCAACAAACTCTGCTTCTTACTCAGAGGCATAGCCCTGGCATAGCACAGGCATGCAAACCACACAGATCCTGCAATTCTGCTATTTTAAATACTTGGGCTTAAATATTTATTGTTTCACACTTACATCATTTACTCCTGTTCAGCAACGGGCACAGGAGACACCTTCCCATCACAACTGCATTTTTTTTGTTAACGTTATCAGGGAGCCAGGACTACCCACAAGCAAAACCACACAGGCATCTGAAAACGGAGCACTCCTTTGCTTTTTCTGACCAGCCTGTAACTCGCAGCTCTGATGTAACTGAAACACCCAGATGTTCCCTAATCCTCCTCCTCCAACCCTGACGGCCAGGCCGAGGCCCCTGGGGACAAGCCAGATAAGCCTCGCCTGCACACAGCGGCATGCTCCTCCTAGCAGCTCTTCTGCTTAAATCGCAGGTAGCCTCCAAGACTGCAGACTTGCCACGGCGAGAGCAAGAGAAACCCCAGAGGAAGTTTCGGCACCAGCAGGGACACAAATGCCCGGCCAGGACCACGCTGCCTTCAGGAAGGGCGTTGGAATATGGGTTTGAAACACACATATCTACACCTATAAACACGCCTATGGGGGCTCATCCCATACACACGTGTACATGGTACATACCTACACATACACTCACGCATGTCCTCGTGCTTCACACTCACCCCCTCACTGACCCCTCGGTGCACCCTTTGCCCTGCACACTCTTTTCGTGTCTCCTCCGCACTTCCCATACACACCCTAACCCCTCCACACCCCTCACGCACAGCCCAACCCCTAGGCACCCCTCACAGCACCCCAGCACCCCTCACTTCTCTCGCACACACCCCAATCCTCACACCCCCTCACACACACCCTGACCCACCTCGTACCCCTCATGAACCCCACCGCCACACACCCTGACCCCGCACTCCCTTCATGCACACCCCGACCCCGCACACCCCTCCCGACCCCGCACACCTCGACCCCCGCACTCCCTTCATGCACACCCCAACCCCTTACACCACTCCCGACCCCTCACACCCCTCATGCACACCCCTCCCGACCCTGCACACCCCTCACGCACACCCCGACACCTCACGCACACCCCGACCCCCGCCGGCCCCGCGCACCTTCCCGCCGCTCCCCGTCCCGCGGGGCGGGGGCGCTACCACCGCGGCGGGGAAGGCGGGGGGCGCGGCGAGGGGGCCGCGGGCCGCAGAAGCGGGGTGGGCGCGGGGGGGAGAGCACCGACCTGCTCCGCCCCCCCCGCGGGGCGGCGTGGTTGGCTCCCGGCGGAGCCCTGCGTGGCTCCCATGGCAACATCGTCGGCCCCGCGCGGCCTGCGGGCAGGGGCGCCCCGGTCGCCCCGCGCCGCCCGCCCTGGCCCGGCCCGGCCCGCGCCGCCGCCCCGGCCGCGGACAAAGCGCTACTCACGGCGCGGCGGCGGCGACGGCGCGGCCCTGTGCCGGGCCCGCGGGGGCGAGGCGGCGCGTGCTGCCCCGGCAGAACGGAGCCCTTGTTCTGCCGCGGGCGGGAGCGCCGCGGCCCCCTGGGAGCACCGGCGGCGGTAACGAGAGTGCGCTGAGGCACGCGCGGGCGAACGGGAACGTGTGCGCCTGAGTGTGTGTGTGTGTCTATACACACACACACACACACACACACACACACACACACCCTCTATATTATATACTCATAAGAACTTTTAAGGGATGTCCTGGCATTCAAATCAAAGCCATACATGCAGTTTTTAGGACTTCAACTTGAAAGCCAGGATGCCCCTGAAAAGTTCCTGAGTCTCGTTTTCCTTCCCCATCACTGTTGCACCAATCGGAAACTCACCACTTTTCCAATTGGTTCAGAGGCTGAGCTGGCTGTTCTGCTTTAAAGGCACTTTTTTTTGTTCATTTGTTACATAAGAATTCAGGTAACGGTGCTTTCAGGAGCCTGCAGAAACTAACTGTGGATGACTGGCAGAAGTTCAACCACACTGCTGCAGTCAGGGGAAAAGAAAAAAAAAAAAAAGCCCTCAAATTGCACCTTTTTTCGGTGCTCCTTCCTGCAGCTGCATTATTTTGAGTGGATGAGTCAAAAAACAGTACCAGAAAGGAGCCAATTCTTGCAAGGAAAAAAGAAGGAAAAAAGAATAAGAATGAGGATAAGCTGTAACGGAAGTCAGTGCTTAAGGGAAGAGTTTAAAAAAAAAAAAAAAAAAGCATACAACATGTTATTTTCTGTGGCCTACCCTGAAATTTGAAGGTGGTATTTTTCTGCACAAGAGCATACAGCTCTAGAATCCAGGACGATTTGTCTGCAGCGCGGGTGGTGATTTCCAGGAGGGCAGGGGTGCCCAGCGTTCCGGTGCGGGTCACGGGGAGCCGCAGCCGCCCGGGGCCTGGGACGCAGCCTCCAAGCAGCCCCTGCGGAGCTTGGGGCAGCACCAGGCAGCGCCTGGAGCCGCGCAGGCCGTGGGCGGCCGGGCCCCCAGCCGGCTCCCCACCTCGGGAGCGGGCAGCGTTGCTCTCATTCCAGACAAACACGGAGGCTCGAGGCTTACGCCACAGTTTTAACACGCTCCGTGCCTTTGCGGGAGCCGCACGGCGCCGTCACAAGCGGCGGGGCTATGGGGCTGCGCTCGGCCGAGGGCAACGCGCTCAGCTGGCCCCAGGTGCTGCAATGCGGGTGTAGGACCTGGCCACGGCTGTGCAATTGAAATAGGCTCTGCCTTTGCCCCAGATCATCATCTGGGAAGGGGCTATGAGTTTGTCTCCGTTCAGTTTCCTGCGATAACAGAGTAGAAAACAATTCATTTGGACTTACCAGAATATATCTCTTACAGTTGTCCCTATAATGAGGCTCGGCTGTAAGAACACAGAAGGCACATTTCTTATGCTTACTTTCTTATTTCTATTCTCAACCCAACCAGCTGCTGTGCTGCAATGTGCAGATAAATCACCTTATGCCACCCTGAAAACGTGAGCAGCAAGCGACTCCAAATGCTTAGGCTCACACTGGATCTTGGACAAGTCTCCAGATGTCTGCACTGAGGTCAAGGTCTGGGGTCACGTCACTGTTATCGTGATTTATAAGTTACTTATCCTGCAACTAGACTGCAGAGAAGAGATTTTACGCTCTTCATGGGCACCTCCACCAACCCCGACTGATCTGTCCTCCCAGGTTGGGATCCGAAAGCAGAAGGATTCGGCACGGCAGTCGGAACAGTGCCAGAGCTGCAACAGCTTCTCCGACACCGCAGCCCCATGGAAGGATTAAACATCATTAACCGTATGGGAAGCATGCAAATAATTCCTACTGACCACATTTCCCGTTGAAACTTCCAGTATAAGTAATCAAAACCAACACTGTTTGTCTACCATCAGTTTTGGTCTATGTTCTGTGCAGCAGTAATTTAAGGAGATCGCTTGCTGCGGCTTGTGTCATGCGAAACCTAAGACATATTCCAAAAATTAAGTAATTCTGTGAATGAAACGGTGGTGCTGCTTCCAGCATCAGAGGAAACACCCATTTAGCACCACACTACATGATGCAAAGCTAAAACAAGCAGCTGCCTCCCAGTCACTGCTGCCAACCAAGTAACTCCATCCAGCAGCTTTGCGGCAACCAAGACTGGCTGCTGTCTTGTCGTTGAGGCTCTCTGCCTTCCCTTGCAGCACCCACAGACCTTTAGACTGCTCCCTCCAGCAATCCCATCTAATCTTTTTGGAAAAAAAAAAAAAAAAGTTGAAATTCAGCACTGAACAGTGATAGATAACACAGTAAATGGGTAACTTTAAAGATCTGGAAACTGATTTCTGCTGGAAACGCTGGGTATGTGGGTTGCCAGCACCAGCTGTTGAATCGCCTGAATGGGAATGTCAGTTTTGCTTTTGCTTTTAAGCAAGTGTTCCTGATCCTCTGATGAAAGGCACTGTGGAAGTTTCTAAAAATACCATGTTGCCAAACAGCCTTCCCCCCGCCCCGCCAGACAATCCCTTCCCAACACTGTTTCTCATCAGCTAGCAAAATTACACAAATCAGTCAAGCCTCATCCTAAATGATTCACAAATCCAATTACGTCTGATTCCTTGCAAAGCAAGCTGGGCCCTAGCAGACCCAGCCCTGGCACTACAGCGTACATGGGTTGCTGTCCTCCCTGCCCAAGGGCCACAAGTGGTCCAGACACGCGGCTCCCCACCGGGGCTAATCACACGAAGGGCAGGGCAGCCTTAATCTCTGCCCTGAGAAACTGGAGAAGCCACCAAGGCAGCGATGGCACTTGGGGAGTGAACAGCATGGAGGGCCGCTGGTCCAAAAACATGCAGGTTCCGGGTCTCAAAACAGCATTTCTCAGGCTGTTATTTTAGAAGGCAGGTATGCACCTGGAAGAAACGCAAGGCCCAACACAAACATCTCGCATTGCATGCATACTTTTGCTGGGATAGCCATAGAGCCCTGCATGGCACATGTGGCCACATGTTTTTTTGACCCTTGTAATGGTAAGAGATTTTTTTTTTTTTTGCGGCCTAGGTATGCCGATTATCCAAGATATTTCAACTATTCATATTGATCAACTATTGCTGATATTAAAAAAATATATATTTTTAAAAACAGATATACAGTTTTAAAGTAAGTGGATACACATTTCTAAGCATATGGCAATCACAAACACTCAATTTCAAGTTCGTAAGAAAAAAAGACACTACTGTAAGACATGCTTCTATTTGATGTAATTAGGAACAGCAATACTGAAGTGAACAATATAAGGCTTGATATTTTCCTCAACAGTTTTGAAAACTATTTGCTTATCAGTACTACTAGCTCTCAAACATAGTTTCAAAGTCTTGTTCTGATGAAAAGCAACACAAGACAGTTATTGTTTGCTTTGTACATGCAAAGTAGAATATATGCATGTGCAGCATGTGTTTCACAGAATAAGTACAATAAAAAACAACGTGAGAAATATTCTGAGAAATTAGATAGTAGATGTTAAGAAAAATGATAGTGGAGAGAATAAAAACATTTATTCTGAAGAACACTGCAGAGTTAGAAAGAACTCTGGCAAGTTAAGGCAAGCAAACAGGACAGTGTGACCTGTTGCTGTGGTATGAGAAAGGGGCTCAGTAACGACTCTGCCCAAATCTCTCTCTTCTTCATAATCATTTCCAGTGCTGCACAAATTTAAACAGCACAAACACTTCAAACTCTATTGGTTTAAAAAGCTATAAAAGCTAATTTCTAAACAATGAAATAATGAAGTAGTTTAAGCTGACCCAAACAACACAAGTTTACATTTCTTTTCTCCTCAAACATCATAGAAAAATACATATACAGCACTTCAAAGCAAACCTCTTTCTCAGTCCCGACTTTTAAACATTCTAAGCAGAAAGCACCTCATGAACACATTCTACTTGAACATTAATTTTGCTTACAGTTCATTTCCTTCCTCTCGCCTCCATGTTCCTTGATTCTTTGCCAGGCTCTCAAGCAGAATCTTCTGCTTTTAGCAATCTCTCTGCCTTGCCTTACTAGGAGGCAAGCCCTACGACATCAAAACTTTACCAGGCAATCAATTTTTATGGCACAAATTGATTAAGACATCACAGTAAAGAAAACAAAGATCCCATTCTGATGCAGATCTTAGCAAGTATAATTACTTAATATGAACAACCAAATGAAAATGCAGAATGCACAAGACATACATACACAAAACTTGTTTGTTCCTTTTTTTTTTTTGTGACAGAGGTTAATTTAAAAAACCAAGCTCCAGACAGCACTCATTCAGCCAACTTAGTCCTTTAGAGCATTAAAACCCTGCTTCAAAGCCCTGCCTCTCCCCACCCTGTTTATACTAGCAAACCTCCTGCTGAAGAGCTCATTAAGAAACAAAGCACTCATTCAGCCTGTTCAGCAGGGGCAAGGTCTCGGCTGGGGGACGGTGCCTCTTTGGGTGCTAACGCTTCGAGATGGAAACTGTCCGGTGAGAGGCCAGGGAGAAGACAGGGAACATCCCTGTGGATAAAGCAGGGACACGGAGCCCCAGCGCTTCCAGTGACCAGCCCACGACTCCTGGCAGACCATGGCCGTGTTGACTGGATGCAGCTTTTGGAGCATCTTTTCCTAGTGGATCAGCAATTTCGACTACTGGAGTTTTGCCCAGAGCTGGGGCTTTTGGGGGCAATATCCAAGCTCCCGAGAGTGAGGTTTGTGCAGCACCCCTGAAGGGTGCTTTTTTGTCCCCCCCCTCTTCTTTTTTTTTGAGGATTGGTCTTTAAAATCACACCTGCTAGAGAGCACAGCTGGGACGTTCCTACCTGTCTACACTTCCTTGATGCTCTCACGTCATATCCCCTCTCCAAGCAAATAGAGATGGCATTTTTTATATATATGTAATGTCAACACATTTCCCTGTCTTCTCACGATACCTTCAGAATATGTTAACTAGCGTGCTCTCCCTTTAGTCCTAAAACATTAAACTAACATGAGTAGCTTTAACAGGTATATTACAAATTAGAAAGGTAGAACTCCATGCAACTCTGCAAAGCAGTGGTAACTATTCATCTCTTAAAAATAAATAAATCTGAAGTCAATTCTAACTTGCAGGATGTGAGCCTAAGAACTCTTTGCTATCTTAAAACTGTCACCTGTTAATCTCTTGAGAAAACAAGACAAATATGTTTGATTGCTATGTAAAACAAAGTGCGCATTTTGTATTCTCTGTAGAAGTATTTGAGAAAAGGTTTCAAATGCAAGGCTAGGAAGCCAAAAGGATTATAGTTACCTTAATGATGTATTACAAGAAAATATGTAAAAAAATAACTCACTCTGTGTGGCTCTTGTGTTTTCCATGGCTCTACTGAGTCACTGAGAAATTTCCATTAATATTAGCCTCTATGCTTAAAGAAATTTATTTATCCACAAATCCATGCTAAATATTTATATTTGCTGAAGCCACCAGGGATTAAATTCATTCTTTGGCGATGTTTGGCTAAGAGATGAACCAGTCCAGGCCTGTGCATTATTATTTGCATAACTTTAGCAGAATATTGAGCTCGCCGCAGAAGCCTTGCCTGTTTAGGAGGCCTGTTGTACATCACCAAGCTTTCAGTAGATGTGTGCAAATCCAGGGGAACTAGTTCTGATTACTGCATAATACTCTAAAGCACAGCTCCATAAATCCATTAAAAACCAAAGCTAAAAGAATAAACATTATAGGTACATGGCAAGAACCCATTGTTTTAAGTTAATGGATGAGATTGGTTCTAACTGACCTAGCTGGATCGGTACCTTGTGAGGAATGACGATTTTGGGCAGCCTCTGTCTATTTCCTGCGAGGTGCTTTGGGCTTGGTTTACAGCTGTGCTCCCAGTCCCACTCACAAGGAGACGGCAGTGCAGTAGTTTGCTCCCTGAAAAATAAAGTCTCATTTAAGTCCAGCATAACTTCCAGTGAATGACTGTGAAGCCTGGAACCAATGAAAGCTTTAAGAAAAAAATTACATGTAAATCTCTGATTAGCCCAGTGTGCTTCAGCTTTTCTGGCAGACTAGCAGAAACAGTGTTTAAATGCTTACAGGAGATATCCAGCAACGTTTACTCTGGCAGCAGCCTAGCAGTAACTTTGGGACAAGCACCCGCCCTCAGCAGGCATCCAGCAGGACGGCACACCAGGGAACAGCGCGTTTTTGTAGCTGCATGAGATGTACACAGGAAGCATGCTTATCTTCCACTTGTGGCACCAGCCTTTTCCCCAAGACATTCTACAGTTTTTTTAGTTGTAATTTGGCCTCACTCTTGCATTACTCAGTTAAAACACGATTGTGCAAAGTTAAACTAGTTTAACTCTTTCCTGAAGCGTATCCTCAATAAATAAGAGCAACCGGATACATGGTTGTGTCTCTCTGGTTGTGTCAGTAGGGAAGTCCACAGCTCCAGGAGCCAGGTGATACAAAAGAACCACTTCCCAGCACCGTTTTCCACCCCTTCCCTGAGGAAGGGCTGGGCAGGCCCCAGCTGCATCTCCTGCGCAGGCAGTACATGAACTTCCGAGCAGCTCTGAGCAGCTCCTCCTCTGCCCCATCCCTTGTTGCTGCCTCCTGCTGCTCTCCTGCTAGGAGGATGGAAAAACCAACGGTTTAGCCAGGCTGAAGGAAGAATTTCTGATGGAAGGAGATACAGAAGCATTTTTTCTTTCCCTCCCCCCTCCCTTTATTTTTTTTAAACCACTCCAATCATATCTCTCAACTTCCCTCAAAAAGCATCTTTTCAAAGGAATAAGATCATCTTCGAGTGAGACCTGATGATCTTGTCTGTATTTGTAGCAGATTTTACAGCCTTTTACTCCTCGATTTATATCTACTTCTGCTTGACAACTCAGAGATACTTCTAGCAAGCAGGAGAGTCCTGAGAAAGGTAATAAAAGAATTATATACCCGCTTTTCTTTGAGTACAATGATAAGAAGGTCCCAGCTTCAGAAAAGGAGGTTCTAAAGTTCTAAGGTATTAAAAAATCATTCGGTCTCAGATGAGATTCTTAAATAATCATAAATGCAAGTCATTAATTTGCTTGTTCCCATTGTATAGCTCGCAATCTGCATCTGCAGCTGCAAACAGACCGGTACTCTTTGCTTCAAATGATGGCTCATTTTGTGACAACTGTTACCTGCCAACCTCTAGTACTCAGAAAGAACCAACACAAGGATATAAGAGATCCCTAATGAAGATCAATGACAAAAACGTTTTGGCTTTTGTTGAATGGCCAGAATTGCAAGTCTAACTCAAATATATTTTAAGCAGTTAATATTCAAAGCAAGTACAACAATTCCACACTTTCAACCTTTCCATGAAAAGAGGGAAATGCCTGATCAAAAACACTGGAAATGAAAGCAAGTAATAACAGGGTAGTATATTTTTCATTTGGCTATTGACTAGTACTCACTACTAGATGAAAGCTAATCATTCAGACTTTTAAGTTATAAAGCAAAAAAGAATGGATGCTAAAGTTAATACGTGCCATTTTTAAATGGTGTGTTTTGAATTGTGCCATAGCCAAACAGAGCAGCTTGAAGCACAAAGAGAAGTTCTGCAAGAATGTGCCATTGCATTCCAGCACAGCTCCTCCAAGGATCAAAAGCCCTCATGTAACTCTTAATCAACACATAAAGAGTGGCTGCAAATTCTGAGAGATTGGCATGCAGATAACTCACATCAAACAATCAAAGGAAGCCACAGTCAAGGGAACACGGGAAAGTGGTGCTAAATGCATTGTAGGAAGGACACCTTTAAATGAACTCCTTTTAACAACAGAAAAAGAGCCAGAAGGCACTCTTCAATGCAACACCAGGCCCTCAGGATCAAGCCGAGGAATTTTTGCTTCAGTAAGACGGTGGGAACTGTTGGCAACTATTTTCTTGTCCTTTAGGTGGTGCAACTAAAAATCATATGGGTGCTTTGACTTTGTGTTACTGTTGCTACCACCACAAGTGGAGGGACTCTTGCAGAAAGATTATGAACAAAATCAGAGTTCAGCCAGCCACATTTTTTTATTCCGAGCTTTTGTTTGAAAGCTTTCTCACACTAAATCAATCAGACCCAGAAAACATATTTAGTCTGTGGTTTTGAACAAGTTTCTCAGATTCTATGTTCCTCTGCCACATCTTAACAAGAAGCACAAGATTCTGACACAGTACAAGAGCAGGAGGGAGGAAGAAGGCTATGGGGATGGACATCCATCCGCTGGTGTTATGTAATCACAGGGAGCAGATAGAAGCAAAGGACAACCCTTCTTCACAGGTGCACACTCTGTGAGCACAGGAGTTTTTAGTGCTACTACTTTTTAAGGGAAAATGACTTATCAATAAAAGAAGTCTAATATGTGGTACCAGAAAACACCTTGATTTGTTTTTTATCTGAAACAGAATGCTCTTAATTTCATAGTTTGAACATTTGACAATCTTAATTGATACTAATTTAATTACTAAATCTCTCCTCTGACAGCAGTATTCCTAAGGAATAAGTGGAACTCTTGCTTTCTAGCAGAAAAGTGGCATACACAAAAGTGTTTTACTTTTCCACTGTAAGAAGCTGCTGATTCTCCCATAGTTAAGAATTTAAATACATATATTCTAACAAAGTGGGAGGAAACCTACACATACACACACACGCACCCCAAGAATAAGCAATGAATACAAAATAACTATTTCATTTTCTTCCCAGTATGTACGCACCTGTTTATCTCTTTTGTTCTTAAACAAACTTCTAATTTAGAAATTACACTTCCTTCTAATTATCCTGCTAGCAAGAACAGTAAATGCAAAAACATCTCTAATGAAACCACAGAGTTTAACTACAGCCGAGGAAGATAAACTGCTTGGAAAGTACATAAAAGATTACTTGTTTGTACGAATGACTCTCCCCTTCTCTTGTAGAAGAACATATCAAATGTTCCAAGGCTAGCATGGGTTTTCCCACAGTTACTTATTTATCTCTTTTGTAACTTACCTGGGACGTTGCCAGAGGTTTGCATGTCTACCCTCAGGAAGCAGTTCCCTTTTGTTCAGGGGTGTAATACCAATTGCTGCTTCTAGAATAGTTATATATTTCTTGTACCGCATTCTGCGTCTCTCAGGAGCTCCACTACCTTAAGCTGTCATCCAAACGCAGTCATGCTTCTCCACTATAGGAGCTTGTGCTTTTCGAAATGCTCTGCAGGTTTCAAGCATAAAAACAGCGCCTTCCTCCCTCTACCAGGCATGGAGAGTTAGCAGGAGAGAGAAGCCAAGAGAAAACTCCTACCAGATTCCCCTGAAACGTCATTGTTACATAATTTGATCTTTGAATAAGACACTAATGAAAATGATTGAAGAGACAATCACGGGCCTAAGCCTGGCCGGATAATGCACACTCTCCAATTTACTAATCCTTGGCTAAATCTCTGCTGTTTATAATCTTCCAAGTACTAATGGAGCACTAGGTAACTTCTCTCTCAAATCAGCTGAAGGAATCAGATCTGCAGAGTAAAGTTGAGAATTTTTTGCGTACTCCAAAAGATAATAATAGCTTTTGCTTCAACTGTTCTCCTCAGCACCAGGATTTATCCATGATCTGATCAGAAGGGACATGGCGAAACATTGCACAGAATTAAGCAAGCTAAAGATTCCGTCATGATACCGACTAGTCATACAAACGTGCCTCACACAATGCCAGAAGCCTCTTTCTGTGTCAAAATTGTTCCAGCCATGAGGTAAATAACTGCACGCCAATGACCCCCGGTCCTAACCGCAAGCATGAAGACAGATGTACGAGCTGAAATAATAGTGATTTTTAGATATGCTGCAGCGCTGCCAACTACAGTATTAAGAGTCTTGCTTAACTGCAAGAAAGCCTAACAAAGTAAGTGGCAATGCTATATACATGCTGACATCTGCTTGTATATAATTTTATATATCACTATTTATAATATTTTACAGATGCATTTTATATAAAAATGCATAAAGAATAGATGTGACAGAAAGTATCTCTCCCAAAGACTTAGCCACAAACCCCCTCTGCAAACTGTACATTTTAGGTATTGCTTAGTATTGAAATGCCTGTATTTCTGTTGTGGTGACTCTATATATGTATCATACATTCGATCACTTCTAAGCGGAAATTGCAGCTTCTAAACTTATGTGTGGAATTTCCAGCTTGACACAATGCATTTTTCTATAGTTATTGTCAGGTACTGTGTTACTTGCTCTTCTGTATTTCTTTACCCTACCTGCTGCTCAATATTAAGTTGAATTTGTAGCACACACAAGATCCGTACACACTGAACCACCCCAGGCGAATTATTAAATGTCAGTCTACTCGAATGATCTTAAAACAGTAATAAAAAGACATAATCAGTCTATGGGTCCAGGAAGTAAAACTACAAATAACAGAAAGAAATATCCTGTTTACACCTATGCAGCTGTATGTCATGGATATGCAAAGAATACATAGTCTGAAAATTTGAGTCATATTAAGGAAAGCACCTAATATGCTAAAAACATATGAATAAGTGAAGCTATTACTTTTGCAGAGCGCCCACTGGATTGCAAATTTAGACGTTGCTATACAAAAGTATTAAGAAGCTCAGGAAAGTGCCATGTTAGGAAAAGACTGCAAGTGCAGCTAATGTCATCAGGCCTACAACACCCTGACTTTTGATAGCTTTTGCACCCTGCTTTGCTCAGGCCACACTGTTTTATTTTTCCTTGCAAACACTTCTCCAAAAGCACACTGTTAAAAAAAATATGAAAATAAAAAAATAAGTGCAAAAATGTTTTAGTGCAGCTCTGATTAATCTGCTCTTTCTTCAAGCAAGGGCAGTTTTGATGTGAATGAGAAGCCCCATGACCAGCTGCATACAGAGAGCTCACAAACAAACCGATCCCGTTAGTACCACTCACTCCCTCCTCTTGGCTCAACTGCTCATGAATCTTCAGATGTCCAGAGGAGTTAGACTGACTCACAGGTTATCAATTTCCTTCAACTTTGTTGGAAACAGAAATTCAAAGCTCTTGGTACATCCATTGTTTGCTCTGGAAAAGTCATCCCTCAGGAACAAAGGATCTAACGTGTATCTGCGCCCATTGTTTCCTGCTGGGGAATATCCTACGCTCCCTTTCTGGCTT
Source organism: Tinamus guttatus (assembly GCF_059628265.1). Classification (NCBI taxonomy): domain Eukaryota; kingdom Metazoa; phylum Chordata; class Aves; order Tinamiformes; family Tinamidae; genus Tinamus; species Tinamus guttatus. The sequence continues at coordinate 325,489 of NW_028288719.1, read as the reverse complement.
GTATTTTTGCAGGCAGAAGGAACACCGACTTTAAATGAAAGAACATGGACTACCTGGGAATATGCACGAGAACAAAAATAATCAAATAAGTAAGCTGTTAAAGAAAAACACTTGTGTCAACTTCAGGAACTTGTGGTCCCCAGCTATGCTCACAAGGAGCAACTTTCTGCCTTAAGTTCAATGGAAAATAATCTTTTGCTCATTCACCATACTTGTGTGATCAGCTTCTACAACACTGTTACTTACTTAGCAGCTTTCAAGATAAAGAAAATCCGGTAATATGGCTTTTTATCAAATTGATATAATGCATTGTGGTAAGATATCAAAAGACCTGGAAGCTGTGCTGGCTGCAGGGAGAGTTAACCACGTGAAAACAGAAAGTTTTTTTGCTGCTTGTTTGAAAATCTCCTGCTTCTTTCTCTGCTTTCTAGCTGAAACAGGAAAGTTTCAATCTTATAGTATGAGCAATTTCAATGCAAATAAATCTATAGGTGATACTTTCAAAAGATGTTCAGAAGCTATCTTTTTCTCATTAAATCTATACAAATTCGGGAGTCCATTGCAGTGGAGAGTCTGGCAAAGACGTAATTCAGGGAAAAGGCAGAGAATGACAAATGCTCTTTTCTGCATGAAAGAAACATTTACAAGATCAAAGTGAAAGTTTTCTTCTGCTCAGTACATGAAAAGAAGGAGCTACACTCCCTTAATTAGCTGTGGAGCACATTTCACATGGGAGCTGATGACAGACACGTGATTCCATCTTCAGTCACCTCAGATCCAGCTTCGGAGGAGAGAACCACTGCCCAGAACAGCCACAAACAAGTGATTTCCAGTATTACTTACAGGGCATGTGTGTTTTGTTGCTTGGGCCATACAGCTAATAAACACACACGCTGAGATTGTTCTGTTGGAATAATTTTGAGGCAAAGGACCACTAAGGATCAGATTTTTTTTTCCCCTCTGCGGGAGAAGGCTACTTGAAAAGAGCAGGGGAGGACATGGGAACCCTGTTTGCACCACTTTGCCAACCCTCCTGGGGGAAGGTCCCCTGCCTGCGTGGTCCATGTGTTCCTGGAGATCCCCAGGATCAGCTTATACGAGTTGTGCTAGGGAGGCTAGAGACACCAGCAGCCAAATCTGCTGGCTACTAAACAAAGCGGGACGATGAAGCAGATGTTAGGAGGGAGCACGCCAGCCCAACTAGAAACGGCTGCTGCTAACAGTGACGACATGCAGCATTTAGGGGTTTTCTCCAGTGACTTCTCTTTAAAAACGGCTAGAGCAACAGCAGAGGGTCTGAACAAACTCGTGGAACGTGGCTGCGGTGGAGCTGGGCACTGCTGGGCTCGGCCCAGCTCATCACTAACGCGGTGCGGGCCGATGTGATAGGAGTGCTCTGTCGTGACAAACCCAATGACATCTCACCCTGCTGAGAGAGGTATTGCTGAGCCGCTCTGAAGAATAATCCAAACGGACCCAAAATACCTGAACTGGCTCATGAAAACAGGTCGACGCTTCAGGAGAGATCCTGAATCATTCCCATACATATCTAGGCCACACCTGAGATGATCTGCAAGCCTCTAAGAAGTGAAAAAAGCACTATTTCTCAAAGGCAAGTCCAGATTGCTGTGGAAAATAGAAAATAGTGGCAAAGATGACAGCAAGGAAAGCGAGAAGGCACTGGGAAAAATCCAAACAAAAAGCAGTTCTTAAAGGCAGACCTACCTTTATAATTTTGTCATACACTTATAATTAACCCTACTATTATGTTGTGGATTCTTTTTGTTTAAAATATTGTACATATGAACCCATGAGTTTCCTTTTCTCCTCAGGTCTAAATTAGGGACCGTGGTAATCTCTGAGGTGCTAAGATCCAAATATACAATGACAATATTGACCTAAATTCAGGAATACTTGAGTAACTTCTGTTTTCTGAAAACAAGATGTGCAGCTGATGAATACACACCTGGGAAACACAAAACAAGATTTTCTCCTACAGCTCACGCCATTATTTCTAGACTTGGTTCACAGACGTTATAAATATGTTCAGAATCTCAACAGTCATGCAATGGTGGATAAAAAGGAGTTGCTGTGAAGCCTGCATCCTTATTCCGAAAGGAACAATAAAAACAAACAAGCAAAGCCCCTAAAATATTCCAAACACTCTGAATTAAAAAAAAAAAACTGATGAATTATTAACGTGCTGGATTTTCTTCTTTGTTCTTAATGAAGTGACCTGTAGCACTCACTGCTGCATGAGCTGCTTAATTCCCACACTGCAGTCAGCATTGTGTAATTATGCATTGCCTAAGCCAAAACAACCTCGGCACTTTAATTGTTAAATGCATTTTTTTTAATCACTTTCCAAAGTGGCGCATAGCTGTAAGGAAATCCTGAGTCCTGGTGAAGTGTACTGACTGTTAAAAGGCATCAGAAAAAGCTGAAAACCCTGGGGAAAGCAAATAAGCTTGCTTTGTAAGTGAAGAGACACAAAGGATCCAACACAGGGCCCTTTTTCTAAGGTAGAGGCTAGGTTGAGATGTTGAGAAAAGCACCCTGCGGTTGGAACAATTTGGCTTTGACAAAAGCTGCAAGCAGAGAAACCTGCCTGGGTAGTAACTCTAAACCCAAGTGCTTCTCTGAGGTTCACAACAAAACAATTCCTACTTACGGGCCGCGGGACTGAAACCAAACCTCAAGGTGGCTGCACGGGTGCACCTTGCATGGGCACAGGCGTGCAGATCCTGCAATATCCGCTTTGCAGCTCCTTGCTTTTAAACACCCTGCGCTGTGGCAACATCCAGAGGAGAAGACGGACCTAAAAAGCACTTCTGTATCCTTGTTGTCATAAATATTTTGTTTTATAAATGAACTGTTTTTGAGAAGCCATCTAAAGTTCACTGAAGTTCACTGCAATTTGGGATTAAGATTCAGAGGCCTTATGCAGTTATCTGCTACCAAAGATCTGTCGTCAGATTTAGTGAATTCATTTTGTCCCAGTAATCTTAGTGCCTTCCTACCTCTTTGAAAAAAATCAGTTTGAAAATACCTAATACTGTAGCTGTTTGACCAGGTCTGTGCTATGTTTTCCCTGTAGCAAACCTTCAGGATTGCTGCAACAGGATGAAACTGACTCAGCCGAGACATGGCACAAGTCACACTGTCCTTACGTATGCAAATAATAGTATTTCAGCAATTACAGAGGAATAGTCTTGTAATAAGAGATTTCCTTTCCCCTGGAAAGAGGTTTTGGAGATAGATTAGCATTGGTAACTATTAAAACACAAACATGCATATGCACACACACACACACACGTGCAGTTCTCAGGATACTTCAAGCTATATGCAGATTTGAAGTAGTATTGGAAAACATGTCAATACTCCGTTCAGTATTAGTACGACACATAAAACTTCTAAAGCATTTAAGCATCTATATTTTATAGCTGTGTAGCACATCCCATTTTGTGATCTATGTCAGTACCTACATACTGTTTTAACGGCCAAGGAAGATTTCTTGGTTGTCCTTACAAGAACCAGGAAATGGGGGATTAAGCAATCGAAAAAGTATCTGGCACTTAATTACTTGGAGATCTACTGAGATTATACTTTTATACAACATATTGGATCACTCTAACCTTACTCGGTAATTCACAATACACAGTCTACAAAAATCCAGTACAGTTGTGCCGAGTACAGTAGCAGTTATTGATACTGCAGTACAAGATAATAAAAGTTTGATCCGGTTTCAGTGTGACTTCAGCTCATAAAGGAAGGAGTCACTAGAGTCACTACTGCTACTTGGATGTGATACTGGGGACATGGCAAGATGTTGGCATATAACAGTCCGCAAGCAGTTACAGCAGTAAACTCACCTGAAAGTCAAATACATGCAGCAAACTTCCTCAGAAGCTTGAAGAAAGCGCTCATAAGGATTAGGTTAGAGAGCTAAGCACAAGTCTTACTGCCTGTCTCCAAACAGTGCACACATGCAAGCTACACGCAAACACCTGCAGAGCTTTTCCCGTTACCCCACACCCTAGCAATGAAGCTTACAAATTTAAGCAAACTCTCAGCACTTTCTAGTCTCCACTGCTTGTCACCCAGATCTTGACAAGGATCATTGCCCAGAAAAGTTTACAGACAGAGCCTCGACCCGTGAATTTTCCGTAAATAAATAAATAAAAGCAATTTTATCACTATTGCATCTGCGCTCTTCTCTTCCCCCCCTGTTTTTTGACCTTCCGCTGAACCGCAGCTGACTCACAGGTCAAATATTACCTTTAAAATCCAGTTTTACCGGGCGAGGCCGAAGGGAAGCCGCCCTAGCACGTCCCAACGCCGCCCTGCACAAGGGAGGCCGCACAGCGCAGACCTTTGGTGGCCTCTGCTGGAGCGGAGCCGTGGGGCTCAGCTCCCAGCTCAGCCCCAGTCTTTTAGAAAGAGAAGCTGGTGCCCAGACGGCTCAGAGGTTTTCGCTGTTTTATGTGGAGGAGGGAAAAAAAAGAAAAAACTACTAGAGAGCAATTACATCTTAGGAGCATCCCGACAGATCTCCGTTTGACGCAGGTAAGCTCGGAGAGCGAACAGAGTCTGGAAAAACACGCGGACGGAGCAGGTTCGGGAGGCGGGGGGAGTTCAGCCCAGACCCCTCGGTTCGGCAGCTCCGCGTTAACGCGAACCCCCGGCCCGGCTGCAGCCCGCGCAGGATGCGCCAGCGCGAGGGCTTGGAGAGTTTTGTGCGCAACAAAGAGCGCCCCAACCCCAACGAGGAAAAAAAAAAAAAAAAAGGAAACACAAGTAAACAAAAACCCTGATTCATCGGTGACACCTCTCCCGCGTCCCACGTAGTATCGTCCGGAAAGTGCTCGGCATGGAGAGGAAAGGGACCCCGCTCGGCGCCTTCGCAGGAAGAGGGATGCGGGCGGCAGCGACGCGGGAAACCCCCGCGTGCGCCCGCCCCGGGAACCGGGAGAGAGGGACGAAGGGGAAGGGGGGAAAGGGGCGGGGAAACGGGAAAAGGGAGGGAAAAAAAGCGGGGGACGGGGGGGGGGGAGAAAATGAATACAGAAAATAAGATTAAAAGAATAAAAATGAGAAAGAGTGAGAGAAAGAGAGAGAGAGAGAGAAGGAAAAGGAGCAAAAAATGAAAAGGGCAAAAGAAAAGGAACAAAAAATAGAGGGGGGAGAAAAGGGGAAAAAAAGAGGAAAAGAGAGAAAAGAAAAAGAAAGAGAAAAAAAGAGAGGGGAAGAGGAAAAAGGGGAGAAAAGGGGGAGAAGAGAAAAAGAAAAAAAAATGAGGAAAACAAAGAAAAGAAGAAATGGAAAAGCGGAAAACAAACAGGAAAGGCCGGGGCCGCACCTGCCGTGCTGCCTGCTCGGCGCGGGGCCGGCGCTGGAGCCTGCGCTGCCGCCGGCGACGCTGCGACTGCGGCCGCGCCGCTTCCGCCGGGGCGGGCGCGACGGGCCGGGCCGGGGCGGCGCGGAGCGGGGCGGGGCGGGCTCGGCCGCAGGTGCCGCCCGCGCCCCAGGTGGGGCCGGGGCCGGCGGGGCGGCCCCTCCGCGGCCGCGGGCGGCCAGCAGGAAAGACCGGTCGGGCGCGGAGCGCGGCCCCCCCGCGCCCGCTGAGTCACCGCGGCCCGGCCCGGCCGCCCGGCCCCGCCGCGAGCCGCCCTCCACCTTCCCCCTGCTCTGCTCCGCGTCAGCAGCTCGGTAAATTCCTCGTGCTTTCCGGAAAAAAAGGAAAAGAAAAGGAAAAAAAAAATAAAAATAAATAAATAAATAAAGGCCCCCAGCACACATGGTGCAGCCCCCTGCACACTCCTGGCCCTGCGTTTCACTACCTCGTGTCCGCGGTATCTCCCCATGGTGCGCACCGAGGTGCTCGGGCCGTGCTGGCTGCACGTGCCATCGCTCGCAGACAAAACGCCCGAGAAGCGCCAACTAGACCCGCAGCCCAGGCCAAAACACACAGAGCCGCTGGGAGAGTCTTAACCAACACTGAAACCTGAACTTACCGAAACCGAGCCAGGAATTCCGCAGCTATCGGCTTTCTGGTTCAGCCAACGTCCTCCAGCAGAGATGGGAAAGGCCAAACAGCCCCAACTGGATTCTCCAGAGCCCCTTGCAAAGCCCTAGATCCACAAAGAAATCCTAATCTCCGTGGAAAACCCAGCGTGAGCCTCTCCAGGAGCCACCACAGGGCTGTCTGCAGAACCAAGTCACTTTCACACTCAGGGCTTTCCCGATTATCTGTTAGTTATTAACCACAGTTAATTATTAATTAGCAATTATAATTTAGCCAAACAGGTGGGTTATTTTGCTACAGATTTTAGGTTCCTAGAGCTCAGCCTGAGCGTTTCCCTCCCTGCTAGGCGAGTGTAGCGGCTAGGTGTAGCCGCGATCGAGATAAGGAAGGCAAACAGCAGCGTGGGTGAAGCCGCTGGACTTTGGAAGCAGGCAGGGCGGGCAGAAAGCGCCTGCTTTACTGACAGCAGATACCAGAACACGTTCAAACGTTACTTTGAATGTTTGCCTGTAGCTCCGGCTAATGATCAACCCTCATGTGCATTACAGACCGAAAGTCCCAATCAGAAAAAAAAAAAAAAACAATAAAAATCTCAATTATAGGTAAGATCTATGATCAATAAGTCATGCAGTATTAAAGCATACAGGCTGAATGAATCACGGCATGAGAAGTTGAAATTCAGTCTTACTTTCAGGTATGTGTCACCTTCCTTCTTTCTTTCTTTTTTTTTTTTTTTTTTTTTTTTGCTTTACATGGTGCTGAATCTGTTTCTTTAATGAATAATAAAACTCCATGTATTACTTCTCTCACTACAGAAAAAAAGAAAAACCTTTATGACGCTTAATTAATGCTTCTATAATACTCTGAAGAGGAGTATTACTGTTGACATATGTAAGGTATTTCTTTTTTTAAGTATTTTGGTGGAGAACACTAATGAATAATAAAAAGAACCTAGACCTGGAAACCAACAGTGCTTACAACATTATTCATTGTAATACTGATCACATAGCCTAATTACTGAGAATAAAACTGCGAAAATTGGAGACCGGAGAAATCCAGCAAATTGGAGAAGGCAGCAAAAGAAGGAAGTAGCTTGTTTTAAATACCTTTTTTAATTTAGTCACCCCTTAATATGAACACCATACAAAAAATAGTATCACTTACAGAATTCTCCTGCCCGTTCCCAGCTCTGCATACTCTGTGCCTAGGCAAGGGTCTCCTCCACGGTTATCTTCTTCCACGGAGGTCATGAATCTTCTCTTGGTCCATGAAATTTGCAGAAAAGAGAGTTTGCAATAAAGGGTAGTATCGCTCTGAACAACTTTGTTTTTGCATATTTATATGGGAATTTAAAACAAAAAAACATCCCGGCAGAACCTCAGACAGGTACATGCGTGTGACTGGTAGCAAGTGGAAGCAGTGGTGGGCACAGTGCGCCTGAAACAGCAACCCTGAAGGTGTTGGGCGCTGCTGATCCCTCCTGATGGCCTTTTCTTCTGCTCTCTCATGTTTCCTCCCTCGTTTTGGATGTTCTTCCAGACATCCTGGCAAGTCTCCGTCTTCCTCGCAAGGACTCACCCCTGGCTGCAGGACTGCTCCGCACCTCGGGACCGAGCACCGCGTTCAGCCCTGGCTGAAGCCAAACAGCAAACCTGCGTCCAGCAGTCAGGTACGGGCCCCCAGGTGCCCCTTCCCTTACCCAGCTATCGCTCTTCAGGACAGGTCTTCATCCTATTTAAGTAAGTGCTAAAGCACTTACGGGTTTTGAGGAAAGACAAGCTGGGATGACTCCACTAGAGAGCAGCTTCGCTGGGAAAAGGTAAAACCCCTCAGGAGAGGGAACAGAACCAGCCAACCCCAGGAACGGAGGCACACGGCTCCCGGGAACGGCAGCGTGCTCTGTGACAGGGGCAGCCCCAGGGCAGTGCCGGGGAGCTCAGCTCAGCTGTGGGGGCCGAGCAAAGGGCGCCGAGAGCCCGACCGCGCGCGGGACGCGCGGCCTCGTCTCGGGGAGAGGCGGCAGGACGGGCGCAGGGGCCGGCGGACACCCCAGCACCCGCCCGAGGGTGAGGGAAGCCCCGGTGAGACCCGCTTGTTGCGCCAGGTCCCTCCTCTGAACGCCCACAAGAGCTGCCAGTGCCCACACTTGCCTTCAAGGGCTTTCAGCCCGCTCCCCTGGGCTGAGGAGGCGGCAATTTGTTTTGTAGGATAAATGCTGCCAGAACTGTGACAATTCTCCTTGTTACTATTTGCATCTTTCAGGTCTTTATTTTTAGAGAAGCCAAACCAAGAAAAACCCTGTCATGATGTCAGGTGCCTAACTATGGAGCAATTTGTTAGCGCAGAGATGACACAGAAGCATAAAACACTGCGGAAGACCTGTCAAAATCTGACACCGGGATCAGAGCTCCTCTTGGCTGACGGAGTCCTTGCCCACACTTACAATCTGATGCAAGCCCTGGAACAAGGCAGATTTCCTGCCAGATTTTTTTTTCATATTGTGCCTTGAGATGAAATCCCGACATTCCAGTTTACTGAATTCACCTCCATCATCTAAATCAAACCCACTTTTTACTCAGCTATCTAAACCCAGGAAACTTTTTGCATAAATCACAGTAATATTATTGTTGAAGGGAAAGCATCTCAAAAGGGAAGGTCTAAAAGCTGGTATAAAATCCATGTTGCCTAGCCAAATTTTGAACAGATTCCTTGCAATAAGCCTCTTAAGAGACCGAAAGAACTCGAAACAATATGCACGGCTGCAGTGCTTTTCCTTTATCATCACAGACTGAAATATCACTTCTATATAAACGAATTCCAAATTCTGCATGCAACTTTATTGTGGTGTAAAACAACTGTTCAAGACAAAAGGGAATTGCAAATGATCCTGCAAATAAGTGTCAATCATTGTAAATTGCATGCAAATCATGTAACAAAGCAGTTTTTGAAAAGTCAGTCACCAAAATAATTGCACAAGTTACACGTGACGAAACCAAGGAGGAATAAGGAAGTATCCTTGTTTCAAATATAGTTAATTTCTATCTATAAAGGTGTCTAAGTAAATCTTGCTTTTTTGAATTACTGTTTTTCACATGCTGCAAATTAGTCTTACTGTTACAAAGATAAATTAAAAAATCTGATTTTAATCTTGCTTTGTAAAATGGCTTCTTTTACTCATATCAATTGCTAGTCATTTCAGTCCAGTAGAAATGACTTTTCAGATAACTGTCATATTTTTATTTTTTACTGAAAATCAGGCAAATATTGTGTGCAGAATTAACCATCGAGAGCTGGCTCCAAAGCAGCATTGCTTTTGCTGTAATTAACGGTGGGAAACAGCTGGAAACAGGATTTCCACGTACTGGGCAAGGACACTGTACAGCTATTGTTTATCTACAACAGATTATTGCACCTGTAATAATTCTAGCCAGTCAGCCAAGGTAAACACAAACATCAGAGAAATCAAGAACTGGGGAAAAAAGTCTACCCCGGATATCTTTCCATACAATGATAAAATTTAAAAGAATCCGATTTAACTATTTTCTCAAGAATCGGTGAAAAACTTTGTGCTCCCATTTAACAGGCATTAAACCCACCATTGGTGATACTACAACAGTGCCAAGTGCTATACTGCTCTTTCACAATCTTTTTAAAAGCTGGAGTATATAATTTATTCCATCACTTTTTCTAAACAGTCTGGAGCAGATTCAACTTCATCAATTCTAACAGGCAAAAAGGCAAATGTCTCTCCACCAGCATGGTACCAATGGAATCCTTGCATTATGGTAAAGGAAAAAAAATATACACTCAGTTACTTATGAAAAACAGCAGTACAAAAACTAATGCAATTTTTTTGCTATCCTGAGAGAATATTCATTTTGCTCAACAGTAAATTTTGTAATTTTACTCTTCAAAAAAAAAAAGAAGAGAATATAAGAAATTCACAATAACAGAGTAAAATGTTTGTAAAGTTGTTGCTGCACAGATAAAATGTGACCCAACAGCTTTTTTTCAGTTCCACGTACTGCTTACAACCACACAGACAAAAAGGAAATTGAATAAGGGACTAAATTCTGCAAAGCTGAGAAGAAAAACTCCTACTATGGCCATTACCCAATGTGAAAAAAAAATCCTCCCTGCCAGGCTCATTTCCTTTACCCTGTGCTGGATTAGGCCGTGGTGTCTTACTGGCCTGCCTGCAGCAGCCTCCCTTCCCACCCTCCTGCCCGTCACAGCGCCGCAGCTCCGGCCAACGCGGCCCCTGGCATTCCTGCTTCTGGCTGAAGAGGTCTGGCCACAGCCATCTGGTCAGGAGGGACCAGGCAGCCCAAACAAACCTGCAGACGACGGAAATTCATGACTTACTTTTTAGGAGTAGGTTCCTTAGGAGTAAGAAATGCAGTGATAGGAATGGACACCTGAATCATCTGTCCTCCACGGGCACAAATTGAGGCAGAGACACAGAAACCCAAACACTGATCGCTAAAGAAAAATATATTATTTTTCATGTTGTTACACAACACAGTGATGCAAAGAAAAACAACAGAATTAAGCTTAGGTACTTCGGAAACCTAGCAAGGGCTCCTGGTTAAAGTCTTTCAATTTCCTTGAGGTAGAAAATGATCATCAAGTATCTTCTTTCCCAGAATATATTAAGCAGGACAAATCTAGTTTTGTTTTTAACGCTGTGGAAAGTTCTTTTGATAGAAGCTCATGAAGGGAGACGCTGTCGTGGGAATACACCCAGCTCCGTCCAGTCCAGTCGTAGCGCTTGGGCCCACTATAAAACAAAACACATCATCTGAGTGCAGATCATCACGGGGAGCTGCCGAGGGCAGTACGCGCAACGCAGCCGGGACGGCGCCCAGGAAAAGGGAATGAACTGCACAGAAAAGGGAACAAACTGCACAGAAAGGGCGGGCGGGCAGCGAGGGAGGGCGAAACCCACAGCCAGGCCTGCCAGGTGCTGCCGCGCCACCCGACCGGTGCATTTGGGTGAAGACAAGACCTATCAGTCACTCCCGGCAGGCAAGACTCCCTCCTTCCCTTCCTCCTTCCTGCGCTGCTCCCCGGCGTCTTCCCCTGCTCTCTCATACTCTCAACCCATAATTCTGTTACACACAGGGAGTAACAACAGCGTTTGTACGAGGCTGAATTAGGGCTGTTTATTAACTGCAACAGCAGCGTCGCATGCAGGTAGGCTGAACAGAGCCACAGACCGGCCTCCTCGCTTCCCTCTCCAATGCAATAAAGGGATTTGACAGCTGAAAGCACAGGTATTCCCGGCTGGGAGCCTCGTCCCTGGAAGCCTAACGTGCAGCTGCGGGCGGCCAGACTGATCCTTCCAGCCCACGGTTACGGATCAAGGCAGACCCCGCTCCAGACCCTCCCGTCCACCTAATCAAAACGTTCACCAGCTTCCACTGGAGCCTCACTTGCTGCGGGTGAACTGGCAACTGTTCTGAATCCAGTTTATGTCTGCAGTTACTTTGTTATGCATTTCTTACTCTTTCTTGGCAGAAAAACAAACAAACAAAGGCATGTTCACACTGTCCTCCTCCTGGGAAATGACAGAATGGGAAGAAACTACAGAGATATTCAATCAGCACATATACAGAAAAAGAATGCACTGATAAGTCATGTCAACTCTTTTTGTGCATTTTTTAGTAAATACCAGTGATATGACTGACATATTCAATAACTTAGTTCTCTGAATCTTCAAAATGGTGGACAAATACGATTTTCTCAAATTTATCATGTCAACAAGGACCTTTGGCAAGTCATTTTACAACAAATGCCTACAAAGATTAAATACAAAGTAAATATATTTCTCATTGAAAGTCTGAATATCCTTTTAACATAAAAGAGAAGAACGAAAATAACACATGAAAACATTATCACAGGCACTGTGTAATGTTTAAAATGCCTTTTTAGTTTAATGAGCCACAAAAAAATTAATGTAACCACAGTGAAGGCAGGTTACACACCTTTTCTATTGTTTTTGTTTTGTCAGCTAAATAAAGCTTTACTCACACAGGCTTTATTTCATCTGAGTGTATACAACAAAGTGGAGCAAAGCAAAGGTTAAAAGGATGCATGAGAATTTCTGCTTTTCCCACCTGAAGCAGTTGTCTTCCTCAGGCTATGTTCATAAAGACTCAAAAATTCTACATTTACCATTCAGTTTTCCCAGATATAACATTGAAACCCTTCTAGTCACTGTCAGTAATGTTTGTTTCTTTCACTTTTTAGAACACTGCATGTAAGAAGCATGTCACTCTGGAGTCACATGTATTTGATGAACTATCTGATGAAGCTGGACCATACATTTTCACAAATTAGTAAATAAGTGCACATTTAGCTGTTTCTTCCAAGAAACACCAATATTTACCATACTACCAGCCAAGAAAGCACAAAACTGAATGTTTGTTGGCAATCATATCCCACCACAGACACTGAGAAAACCCTTAAAGAAAGTTCAGCTTGTTTATTTTATTGTGCATTTTCCTCAACTGCAGGAGCAATCATAAAATGAAAACAGCTGACACTTCACACAAATGCAGTATTCAGGGCTAGAGTTGGCTCCAAACATATATAAACTCTCTGAACTTTGGTTTCCAAAAGTAAATTAAAACTTTGTTTCAATGAAACAAAACCCTACAGGCTACTTAAGCAATATCATGGTTCTTGATATTGCATCAAATTATACTTGATGCAAAAAAACCCAGAGTGAATAAATCATGATAGGCAGCCTCCATCTGTCTAAACATAACTATTTATTTATTAGCCCAGTGCCTTGTCAAGTCAGACGCCTGTTAAATAAAATATTTAATAGGGAAAAAAAAGATTCTATGAGGAAAAAAAGTTAGCAGTGAAAAATGACTTATCTAATATGTTGTGCCAGTATAAAAGCATACCAAGACAGAGTTCAAATTTTATTCGGGTGATTTTTATTTCCTAAAATTGTAATTTCCTCAAATTGCTTATCTTGGAATCTGGAGTTCTGTTGAACTTCTTTTTTTTTCCCCCCTACTTTGAAATCCTGCTCCTGCAGAACGGCTCCTGGTGTGGAGGCACCTCCCGGAGGTGTCCCTGCCGTGAGGGCTCCTCCGCCAGCAGCTCTGCTGGGCTCCCTCTCTGCTTCCCCCGGGACAGCGGGAAAAAAACACAAATCTCGGGGGGAGGCAGCTACTTCCACACACATCTGGCTGCCCTCCCAGCTGAAACCCACCAGAAAACCTGGAATGGACTCAGCCACAGAACTAGGGAAGGCAGCGGGAATGGCAAGCCCAGGCTCCTGTGGAGCACAGCAGCTCAAGAAACAGCCCATCAGAGAGCACATAAACACATGACAGCAGCTCAAGAAGCAGCCCATCAGAGAGAGCACATAAACACATGACGCAGGAAATCCCACAGGCTTCAAGGGGAAGGAGCCACCCTGCTTAAACACAGAGAGGTTTAGATTGTAACATCATCACCTCCCTTTTCCCGACAGAAGTTTTGTTTTGTTCTTTAATTATGACTGTTTATTCTTCATGTGAATAGGCTCCCTGTATAGAGGTTTTGGCCTGGAACAGAATGTGAAAATTCTGTATTGAACATTTACTGGATTAATTAGGGTATACCAGTACACTGCACTGTGTGACGAACCGCCACAACAAGGCCTTGTCACACAGTTTGGATAGATCATGTTTTGAATATATAGTGAGGGAAAGAGCTATTTTTGAAAAGGATTATTACATAGTTCCAAGGCAGCCTGAGGAAAAGAGGAAATACATTTTAACCCAGTTTTCAGGCATTACATACGACACATAACTTACCTAGTGGGTGAGGAGAGCCAAATCTGTCGGTTTGGTGTTTGCTTATTGATTACATATGTTCCCATGTCTCCACCCAGTTTAACTGTTAAAACTCCACTCTTGAATTACAAAGGAAACAAACAGATGAGAAATTAAGGAAATTACTTGACAAGAATGACATCATCCACAACAGGCAAATAGAAACTCACATGCTTGCATCATATCCTCAACCATTTTCCAAGCACTATTAGTTTGGGAGAACTGTCATCAGATATCAAAAGCTTCCATTAACACCTGTGACACCCTGCCTATTTTTGGGTCTGATCTAGACTTTAATCCCTTCTGTTCAGGGTATGATTTGGTGTGTTTGCACTAGTCACAGCAGCCGTATGTAAACAATACTGTTCAGTCCTGACCTGTCATCCTGAAAGGACAGACAGCTCATTCTGCAAAGGCTACAACACCACAGCCAGTAACAAACCCTCTGTTCTTGTACACTGCAAACTCGCTGTGCTTCAAGGTCAAGAAGCTTCTCGTGTCACGACTGAATTTGTGTGCCATGCAGCTCCACCTGACCTCAAGCAATTGTAAGAGTTTCCAGGTGAATAAGCAAAATCCCTGGTCCAGTAATTCTGATCAAGTGTGCAGAGGGTGAACTGTTCCTCAGGAATGTTTCTCACTGAAACTCTTTGAGCTCTGCTTTGTTATACTTTCTGCTAACTCTCGACCACTATTTTCTCTTACTCACTTTCTTAGCCACAACATGATTAGTATGTTTACGGTATTTTCATAAGTGTATTTTGCAGAGCATCTTAACTCTGACAGGGATATTTCTGTCCTATTTTGAAGAGTAAAAGAATGACACTACTCAGATTTCAGTTAAACTGCAGATGATCTGAAATACGCTCGTTAAAAATTACATAACGTAATTTGATGACTCAGGTGATAGGTTAAGTCACATTTAATCTACAGCTTCCCAAACACATCACACCCGGCAGCATGGCACAGCACATTTTTGAATCCTCCCTGCCTTAGTCAGAAGATACTATTGTGAGAGCTGCAATTATTGCTAGGGTCACTTTCTATGTATAGACATTTAAATGTGGGGAAAAAGATATTTTTACTGATGACTACCTACTACCTGCCTACAATTTTATTCAGCAGCACAGGCAGTAGCTTAGACCTTGGCTCCCTTATGAAATAATCCAATCTTTTAGGTTTCTGCCATATCTCAAGAAGTATCGGCAATGAAGTAACACTCCCAACGTTTGAATTCTTCGCTCCACTCTCAATGCTGTTCTGTGCTTGATAATGGGTTTACATGCTAGCAATAAAAAAAAAAGCATCCTTCATTAATACTGCCATCAAATTGTCCTGCAGGGTGCATTAAATGGATATTATTTTAGTCTAAAGAAGAACAAAACCAAACTACTTTTCTGACTGCCAAAATTCAACCTTTTCTATAACTCAGCAGTCTCTGATCTGCAGAGACAAAGCAAAACAGGAGATAAGAGTGTGTTGGGAACATTAATCCTGAATAGCTGAGTACCTTCATAATGGTGTTAGCATTCTTTTATGTGCTAATTAGAGCCACACGCATCAACTCAATATGATTAATGTTATACTGCACATTCAATAAGCACTATTTATTTATAAGTAACAGGCTTCAAAAGCATTAACAAAAAAAGTTCACTGTTGCTTATATTATATGTCAGTGACTGGACAGCATTATTGCTCTATCAAATCTAATTCAATAAAGGTTAACTTCTAATGCAGGGTAAAACATTTATCCAAATGGTTTCCAATACTTTTGAAATATCAGAAAACACAGCTGGAAGTTTTAGAAACTAAAAATGTATGACATTTTAACCATATTTTGAGGAATAACTCTGCAAGTTTCTTGTGCTGTTTTTGAGTGCCTGTTGGTTATAGCACTGTAAGTTAATGAGCGCCTGTTAGTTACTGGTAAAAAGAATACTTTTCACACCAGATTTCTTTCACCTGTATATTAAGATATAAGTATCTGCACAAAGAAACAAAGTTTGCAAGACCTCTCAGCAGAAGTCAACCTTTACCAAGCTCGCCACCTTGTGGCTTTCTGAACAGTAACTTCCTTTTGTTTGCAATTAACTTTGGTAACCTTGGCACCATTAAATCTTTTACTCTGCACAGAAACTACAACCTATTTCCAGGTAATCCCACAACCTGTGCAACACAGGATGACTGACGCAAGCTGGCTGTAAAAGTAATTCCCCAGAGCCTCACAGTGACCAAACATCAAACACAACCCACTGTAAATTTACCAGAGATAAAGTTATGATATTACTCCAGACTTTCATGTAATGAAGTGTATAAAAATATTGAAAGGGAAAACACTTATCTTTGGTAACTTTCGCGGTAAGATCTTTAAGCCTGCCTAACAGACACTTAAGTAGTAACAGATATAGATGGTGATGGTTAAACAATTTATGGCTGTTCATCAGCTAAATAATTTGCTATAACAGTAATTCTGTATGTAATTACAATAATTAATGATATTTGCTAAGCGCAAAAATAGGTTGCTGTCTTCTATTCTAGTCATATGAAATAAATAAGAATGTTACAATCATGCAAAGTTATACATGAGCAGCTCTGCAACATATAGCATTTTTTTTGCACAGTGCAACCCCAAGCATCTGCTGCCCCTGAGCATAAACCCACACCTGACAGGGCCAGGACAAGCAACCTCCCCGTGGTACCACACGAACTGCAAGTCACGTTTATTCAGTTTATGAAAAGAAAATGCGTTGCAGACGGCAGCAAAGGGAGAGCCTGCATCCCCTTCCATGTCATGCAGCGAGCTGCAGCATGTAACCAGCCTCAGGAATTTTACTCAAGGAATTTATTAACTTTATATAAATAGAATTGTCACTCGTTTGCTTTCACAGGGCTGTCAGATTCATTTTATGATTATAATCTGAGTATTATTCAGATTATGAAATCTCATGTGAAGCACTGAACACTGTTAATGCTCAACTATCAGGCTCCCCACTGTGACAGCAGCCTTCACCCCCAGCATGTTGCAACCTCTCCTCCAAACATCACGGGCTCTTCTGCTGCTCTGCATCACAGCTGGACCACCAGTGAAGCCAGGACAAACACAAATGCTGCCTGGCCGCCTCTCAGCACCCACGAGTACCAAGAGCTGCTCTAACAAATGTACCTAAGCTATATGTGACACGTGGCACATGCCTGCCCTTGCATTTTTCTAGAGGGAACTCTCTGCTGGTAGCAGAACTCCAAGCAAGAGTAGAAAGTTTTAGGGACCACAGTGAAGTCAAAAAAGTTTCCACCTCCTCTCATGCTGCTCTATTAATCAACATTATATCCTTGTCTACGCACTACACATTTTGATTTTCAAATCATGTAACAGTAGGTGTCACTTTTTACCAAAGTAGCTGATACACTAAATAAAACCAAAGAATATTTTTCCTCAGCATATTTTAGTTTTTAAGTAGTAAAAAAACTCACTATAATTTAAATGTAGGCACTAAGATGACCAGTTTAAAATCCTCTTGCAAAGGTATGATCTACCATAATCATAGTGATAATAACAGAAACTTAAAAACATACCCCTAAAGATACATCATAATCTTCTGGGGTAAAAGGCTTATCTGTGAGATCCTCAAAGAAATCTGCTAAGGAGTCCAGCGTTTCTTCAGCCAGTTTTTCGTAAGTGGTCTCATCTAAACAGCTGCAAATGACATATAATCCCATAATTAGAAAAGCTTTCTTTTGGAAGACAGTATTTTCTCTGTAATAAAAACAAGACAAGTCTGTGATCTTGGAGGAAGGAGAGGTGACCTCATGAAACACAAAGTTATTTCTTTTAATATAATGTAGATAAGAAAGCATCTCAAACAGTGGCGAAATTTTGAAGTTAGATGGTAGTAGAGATCACCAACTGAAGAATATTCCCTTCTGTTCTTAGATATACAGACTGCTGAGTACAAGGAAGACAGGGCTGGTTCAAAATCAAGCGTTTTTATAGAGGGGTGCAAGAATTGCTTCATTTTGAAACTTCCTGAATACAAACACTTCCCGTGCAGAGGGTACATGCAGAGGGTATGCCACTTGATTATAAGAAAACAACTTAACTGCAAGCAGAAGTTTAGAAACATCCGTGTCTGCCTCGAGTGCCCTGTCTACATACAGCATTTGACTTCTCAGCTGGAGTTCCCAAAGCAGTCCAGTGCATCATTTAAAACATGCTTATGAACAAACATGTCTACGATTAGCTTCTCCAAAGAGCCTCAGCGCACCGCAGTGGCCATTACACAGGGCTTAATACAGCTGTGAAACCACATTATTTTTGCAGCCATACAAATGTCACGTTTTAACACTGCGTATGCAGGTGTGTGACTCTAGCAACACACAGTCAGGTGACATCATTTCAGTTTTTGTTAACAGGTAGAGCAAGACAACATGACTGCAATTACTAGTTGTACTAACTGTACTAATAAAATACAGCGATGTTGTATTTTCCAGCTGATGATAAAGAAAGCTTCCCGCAAGGGAATACACTCCACATCATCTGTGTTAGGGCCACCACAAAAACACCCACAGGTGGGAAAGGCCTGAAGACCCTCAGCCTAGGATGCAAGATGTGATTCAGGTATTTAATGAACAACATCCATGGGAAGTGTCTTTCAGGTACCCTGTCAAGTCCTGCCAGCCCAAGGCAGGAACCTCATGCACCCTGAGGCTGCTTAGACATCTCTGTTTAGCTACATGAACTATTTCCTAAGGGACTTCACAAATTCATCCAAAACGTTCTCCCACAAACCAATGCTTCTCTACACCATGATGCCAATATTCATATTATATTAGTTTCATGGCCTATTGTGCTGTACTTTAGAATGAACAGCAAATGTTGTTGTTATGAATATCTCATAAAATTTACCTTTTGTTGTTCAGAGTTCCTGTGCTTCTTAAATTCATAAACTGCACGTTCTTGCTCTTTATCTTCAAAGCACGTTCTGACTGCTGTAGCGAAGGATCCTAGCAAGTAAAATAGAGTTACACGCTAAAAAATCAGTTACATATTATATGTCACATAAATAGATTCTTGAAGATCGTTGCATCCTCAAGTCAGTTATTAACACTACAGCGCCAATATATGCAGCAATAGCCCCTGGGTGACTGAGGCAAACTAATATCCTAGCCTCTGTAATGAAGAAAAACTTTTAAAAAAGAAAAATTAAAAAAACTATTTTGTTCATAATGAAATAGGAAAAAAAATCCCTTTTGCTCTGTCACATAATTCCAGAGCAGTCTTGCAAAACTGGTAATGGGCCAATAATTTCACCAGGACCTGTATTAACTCAGGTGCTTTGCTAAGCGCAAATCAGGCGCTGTGTTAGAGGTTCATGAGTGTTTATTTATTTATTTACTTATTGGCTTAAATAAGCTGAAGCCTTGAATGCTTCTTACATAGGGAAACCAGGCACTAGCCTAAGGAGATGCCTTCCAGTTATGATTTTGGTTTAGCAAAAAAAAGGGGGAAAAAAAGGGAGAAAAGGCGAAAGAGAGAGAGAAAAAGGGAAAAAAAGAACTGAAACAAAATAAAAAGGAAAAAAGAGGGGAAAGAGAAAAAGGGGGGGAAACAGGGGGAAAAAAAGGCCAAAAGGGAAAAACAGCGTAAAAAAAATGAAGAAGAGACGAAAGGGTGCAAGGGGGGAAAGAAGCAGAAAGCGCGGGCCGGGAGGAAGGCAGGAAGGGCTCCCGCTCCTCGGCCCGGGGCTCCGGGGCTCCGCGGCCCGCGCGGGCGGAGGCGCCGCAGGCACCGCCAGGCCCCGGCCCGGGCCCGGCCGCGCTCCGGGCCCCGCCGCCGCCGCGCGCCGCTCACCGCCGCCCCGCGCCCCCGCGCCGCCAGCGCCGCCGCCGCCGCCCGCCGCGCGGCGCCCAGCGCCCGCGCCGCCCCCGGCCGCCACATGGCGCCGATGCCGCTGCGGAAGCGCCCGCGCCGCGCCGGGGCCGAGCCGGGCCGAGCCGGGCCGCGCCGGGGCGGAGCCACGCGGCGGCGGCGGGAGGCGCCTTGCGGCAGGGGCGGCCCGCGGCGCGCCGGGCCCGCGCGCAGCAGCGGCGGGAGCGAGCGCGACTCAAAAGTAGCCACGAAAGAATCAGAACTAAATAAGTAAATAAACATATAAATAAAATGCTGCCCGCTCCCCACCTGAAATCGTGAGGCGCGCGGGAGCTGAGCAGCGCGGCGCTGCCGCTGCGCGTGCTGCACGCTGGCACTTGCGCAGGTCTTGCCCGTGAGGGAACTGCTGCCACCTCGCAGCTATCAGGCAGTAGTTACTGAAATTATTTTCAACTCCACCCCCCCAAAAAACAAACAAACAAACAAACTTGTCTCTTCCTAGCAAAGCCTGCACTTGCTTCACGGCCCTGGTCTTGCCTCGGGCCGTGGTGGGTCTGGGCCCTCTCGGCCTTTGATACCGGAGCTCGTCTGCACCCAGCGGCTGTGGATCCCCGGCCGTGGTCCGAGGGCAACCCTGCACTCTGACCGCTTATGGAAGAGCTCAGTTACACTATTTGAGCTACAGGGGCCTGCAAACCGAGCTGGGGTCTGCACGGAGAAACACTAACTCGTTTTTATTTCTTTATTTCTCTCTCTTCAGACCAAAGAAAATATCAGTAAAAATCTAGTTTTTGGTGAGGAGACGGCATGCACTTTATATTTGTGGAAAAGTGTCATGCTTGCTTCCATATAAACAATCCATTCCTATAAAAAGGCTATCAGGTATTTATTTCCTTTGCTGATATTTTCTGGGCAGTTCCATATTGATTTTTCTTTAATCATTAAACATCTTTGTAGGTGTACAGAAGTGTTCGTTTCTCATGTTTCAAAGATACTGACAGATCAGTGAGTTCCTGTAATGAAGTATTAGCACTTTCTAGTATCAGGATTTCTGCTCCCCTTTTCCCCCTCCCCCCAAAAAGTGGACCATGTTAGAGTTAATGAAATTTACAAGATAATCATAGCCAAGGGAATTGTTTCCACCACTTCCGAAGGGCACGAGTTACTGGATACAAGCTTTAACAGTTACTTCCTCATGTTTTGCATCTGTTTTGCCGTCCCTTGGGCAAATGCTGTCCCTGCTGCAGCTCTTTGGTATCCCTTGGCACTGCTGAAGACAACAGGCGGGCAGCAAGGAGCCCAGCTGCAGAGCAAGGTCAGGTCCCGCGCTGTCCGTCTGGGCAGAGCTGGCACCTTCTCGCAAACAAACCCCTTGGCAGGGCTGCAACGGGAGCCCGCGAGCGGCTCCCTCCCACGGCAGGAGGCAGAGGGCACCACAGACTGCTCCTCAGCGCTGTGCTGCGCGCGCCAGGCCGACAGCGAGGGCTCCAAAACCAAGGCAAGCTGCCTGAAGGGTAAGAGAAGGACCAACAAGAGAAAAACATGTTTTGGGATAGGAATTAGTAGTTTCACAATGCTGGATTCTACTAGAAGGTCTCTCCCCCTCCGCACCCCCCACTTAAGGAAGACTATTGCAAACTATTGCAAACAAAGGCAAAGCTCTCTCTCTGAATGTCACTGGATTCAGTTACAGGATCAGATATAAGCAAATTTAGGGTTATGCTGTTTATTTCTATTCCCTATATATTTCTTAAGTGGGCAGCTCAGACAGCTCAAGTTTTGCACACTGATAGTCCACATGCCGATGACCTAATTCTTCGTATTTTGCTCCCTGTGGTGAGTTCCATCTGTTCAGATCTAGAGAAATATACCAATACATCACTTTAATACCACAGGGAGTTGATTACTTGTACCCATGCCTTCTGTGTGCGTTTTATTTTTACTTGACAAGCATTCCCTTACCAGCTTAGAGATGTCTTTGAATGCACTTAAATCCTCAAAGAGCCACTACTGATGCAAACTAAAGAGAAAGCAAATTGCTGCATGAACCATACACATCTTTACAAGTCTCCTGTTCTCTTGGATGCTTGGATTTTTACACCATTTTGTCCATAAGGGAAACTGTCCTTAACATTGCTTAGCTGTAGTCATTGTTCTCTCTCAGGGAAAGCATATATTGATAAAAATTAGTAAATGGACATGCTTCGGAGGTGGATTTACCTCTAGGCTCCATAATCTACAGTGGATTTCCTTTAGAAGTATTAAAGTTTTCACTTATAAATGACCTTTCTTTTCCAAGAGGACTGTACACAGAGGATATTTCCTTCTCTGAAACATTTAGTACAGACACTCTGTTTTTGGACAAAATGGTCACATTAAGTGACACATGGTTACTTAAGTTTTTCATCTTACGGATTCCTGCTAAGGATAAATAATTAAGGAAAACAGACCAGTTTCTATATTTATCTTAACACGATTGCCTGTACCAAAAATCCTGAAACGTTGTAGCCAAGCAGTGCCTGCTGAGTAAATGCCTTTAATATTGTAGTTTAAAGATTCAAGACAGATCCTGTGTGGTTCAGTGGGTTGGTCCATCTCTTAAGGACTTTCTCTTGAAGGTACAGAAATACCAGAACAGTACATCTTGTACGAGTCACAAACAGGCTGATACACCTCAGAGTCTTGGGAACAAAATATTTTATTTGCCAACAAAACTATAGTTTACAGTAGTATTTACTAAATAAATTATATAATTTCTCTTTTACAAGCAATAAACTATAAATCAAAAAATATTTCATAGACTATATACACCACATAAGGCCCTGTTATAAATAACAACTTTCTCTTCACCAACAGTGAAAACAGCTTCAGAGGCTCATTTCATATAGGATGTGCAGAGACTCACCTCAACCCTTGCATGTAATTGATTCCAGTTTCCACCCACATGAACTTAAATGATTAGAACTGAAGGGTGAAAACAAGTTAAGTTAATTTTACTCACCACTGTGCTGATTTTTAAACAGGTAAAGCAGGCACTATACTTTGCTTGTGCATAGTTACAGAATGCATGCGGATGAAGCCACCGATGATAGGTCGATAAGAAAATACCACTTTTGAGTCCAAGAAAGGTGGTTGGCAGGACACGAGGAAACAGCTCTGACAGACAGTTCTTCACAGTTCAGCCAGCGGCAGCACAAGCAGTGTGGACTGGGTCACGTCACATCTGCCAAGTCCATCAATCTTTTCCATGTCTCAAATATCCTGGTGTATCTTAGAGATAAGTTCATTATTTCTCTTTGTCTAGTAGGCTCAGGAAATTCAGCCTTTTTAAACCATGGGGGCAGAGTGAGCTGGTCATTCACTGTGGTTGCTTCTCATCCGCTGTAGTTTTATTCTTCATATATTCTTTATTACTGAAAAGAGAAATAAGAAGCAAAATAGTTGCATGTGTTTTCTTTCTTAAAAAGCTTTAAATGAATCAGCCTGAATCAGAGGTTGAGCACAGTTCAGCAGCATTCTGCCTCCACCTTGCCTCCAAGTCAAAGTTGGCATCTGGTCTCTGCTCTTGTACAATGGCCAACCCCATAGCTTCTGCAAATTTCCCAGCTCATTTTTAACACATGAAATCCAAACATTTGCTGCTGAAAACCACTAAACATGAGCCTATCAGAGAAGAATCAACACCGCTCCCAGCTTGGCAGTTCCCAGCACCTTTTACTAGGTTTACTATGTTACTACCAACCAAGGCTTTTGTTACCTGGAGTGTGTCTGGGAATAAGGGCAGTCTTACTGCAGCCACCTATGAAAGTCTGCTTAGCTTCCTCAGGATGCCTTTCCCTGGATATGAAGTTACTGCTATCTACCAAGTTTCAGGCACAACCAAAGTTCGAATCAAAGTCACAGGAATCATATTCCATCACTAAAAAATTACTTAATGAGTTAGAGTTTTCTACAGTATATCCTCCAGAAATAGTTGTTACACAAAACAAAGGGTCGATCGCTTCTTGGTATCTTTATCGAGTCAGAGGGGAATCAGCAGCGCTGTTCTTTACTAACACACACTTCACCATCATGATTCAAACTGAGGATAAACTGACTCCTGAGCAAATTTTACAGTAAAGTCAAATGCACCTACAGCTACTTTCCAGCTTGGAGGACGCAGAAACAAAAATCAGGTATCAGAAATGACCTCACTCTAAAAAAAATATGTATATATATATATACACATATATATATAAGGAAGGCACAAGTCCCCATTACTAAACTGATTTTTTAGGTCACCTTTAAACTGTATTTTCATATATAAGCGTTTAACTAACCTTCAAACAACTCAACAACAATCTAATCTTGACTATGAACAAGTGTGTTCCTAAGCCATTTTGAATGCTTATCTTAAAAAAATGAAACCAGTAGATTTAAATCAACATTTTGGTTATGACTTCTAGCTCTACACCTTGAACCCTGAAGAACTATATTAAACTGCTGCTGCATGGTGCACTGCTGGCACGAGCAGTTAGGGACTCACAGCCACCAATGGTCAGTTGGCAAAGCACACATTTCTCCAAAGCTGTTCACTTGCTCTAGATAGCTGCGTTATTCTGGCCATGATAGCCTGTGTACACATAAAAGTGCCACAGTAATACAGTGCCACAGTAAAAGTAATACATCCTTAAAGGATGCAGAACAATTAACAGCTAAAATGGATTTGCTGGACAAATCAGTAAAATTAAAGTGATATTTTAAGAATGGAATGAGGCTGAGGATAACAAGAGTGTATATATATTTTTAAAAGAATCAAAGTAGTAAAGAAAGGTTGTAAAATGCTAGTATTATACATGTATATAAGTACTAGTGGAAAGGTATATATAAAATTAATTTCCTCATACAATGCATTAAAAGCTAGGCATACCAAAGCCTATAGTTTAGTGACAATATTATATGCTGTCTTTTTAACACGTCGCTAAGTCAGCTAATGTAATAATTGTAATCTGAAATGACATTTTAGTCTAATGCAGGACATAACTGCAGTGTCTGATTTTGCTGCACAGGAAAATGCCATGCTGCTCATATTTTGTTTCCTAAAACTTCAAAATAAACAATTCTCTATGCCAAACTACATTTAAGCATTGGAAATTGTTTCGCCTTATGCCATGCTTTCATATCTATGGCAGAATTAGACTTTTTTTCCCCTCATCTCTTTTTTAAGATCCTAGGAAGAAGGATGGATACAGGGATAAAATGGTTAACAGAGAAAAGACATGGTAATATCAGTAACGTGAGTTACTGTGACAGGAAGCTCTTTCATAAAACTACCAGGTTTCCTCCTAAGCCTTACTGAGTGTTTTCAGCTTTAACTAAGCAGAAGCAGAATTCTGCTTTGAGGAAAGAGCATTTTACCTAATTCAATGTGTGCACATAGCTGTGATGGACATTTTAGGGATTTAAGATTTGGTTGTCTAACAGACTTTAAAATCTATTTATTTTTCATATTTTTCATACCTCTTTCTCAACAGGTAACTTATGGACCAAATTGATAGTCTACTATCAATATATCTACAGCAATTTTAAGATATGGTTAGTCTCCAATTATATTTTAAAACCTCAAAATGTTATAATAAAATTGGCCTTTAGACATAAAACCACAATGAGTAATTCTGCCTGCAACTGTGTTATCTACACAATTCATCTGACACAAATCACAGTTACACTAACCAGACACTGAATAAGTGGGGTTTGCTGTTTCACTACAGTTATTCCTGTGTTTTTGTTTTGTCAAAGCCATTATCAATCCTTTGACACCAAATTTTCAGTGGTAGGGATTTCTTAGAGATTTCTCTAGCCTGGAGAAGACAAGATTGAGAGGGGTTCTTATCACTAGGTACAAATACACAAGGGGCACATGTAAAGAGGATGGGGCCAATCTCTGCTCAGTGGTGACCAGCAACAGAACAAGGAATAATGGGTATAAATTAAAATTCGATCTCCATGTGAGGAAGAACTTCTTTCCTGTGAGGGTGACAGAGCCCTGGCACAGGCTGCCCAGAGAGGCTGTGGAGTCTCCTTCTCTGGAGATCTTCAAAACCCGCCTGGATGCCACCGTGTGCCGTGTGCTCTAGGTGTCCCTGCTGGAGCAGGGGGTTGGACTAGATGACCTCTAGAGGTCCCTTCCAACCTCAGCCATTCTGTGATTCTAAATTGATAAACACATTGTGTATCTTTCCTCCAACAAAAAGAGGGCAATGCTGTTTCCACATAACTATTTCTGTACCACCAATCTTCCATTATAATCAATATACAGAAGGACCCTTCAAGCAAAAGAGCTTTTCACAGAAAAGCTGTAGGTAAGGAGATAGACAAAGTCCTGTATTTGCTATCAGCTGATTTAACCTGCATAGCATCACCACAGAGCAAACTTTTGAGTTTGTCACTGTGCTATTTACACAGGCATGCTCTGCACTTATGCATAGGAAATCAAACTTACTCTGAACCAATCCGCCTAATGCTTAAACCTCACTACTCTGATTTTACTGACAGTGTAGTTTGTCACAATAATATGACAGCTGCCTTCCTATCAATAACTTATTTCAAGAGTAGGCAGACAAAACAGTCCATAATTGTACTTGCTGTTCCTTCAGAGATAGAAAGCTCAAAAAAAGCTCGAACTTTGTTGTGGAACAGAAGGAACACAGGAACTTCAAGTCATTCTTACTTTCCACATGCAATGACTACTTTTAGGACTCAGTTTTCCTGTTACTCATTTATCACCATGTATTATGATGATACCTTCTGCCTATCTTAAATCACATCTTTATGTTCTCAAACATCTGTTTTACATTTTCATAAACGAAAGAAACCTTTAATGTTTGAGTTCTCTAGAGAGTAACTTTCAAATTTGAAATTACTTTGTACATCTGCATCTGTCCTTTTGCAATTTTAACTTAAATAGTTATAATTAATTGCAACTAGAGTATTTAGTATTCATTTATCACTATATTTCTTAACATTGCTAGAATATTTGGAAATAATTTTGATTGCCTTATACTTACTGCTTTGTGTAGAACATAAGTATGTTTTGTTAATGAACAAGACTTCTTAATCTGATTTAAAACATTTAACATAAAATTAGTCAATGGTATTTTGAAGTAAACTTGGATCTGATGAAGCTCCTAACAATACTGTTTAGAGGACTGGATGCAGAAAATGCTGTTTTGCTGAACTCCCACTTTGCTCAAAACAGTCTTTAAGCTGGAAAATCTAGTAAATTCTGACATAAGTGTCATGTGAACTGCACTTCCTAACATATCATCTTCAAAATTATTATTATTACTTGGAAGAATTTAATTTTTACAGTCTGTCCCCCCACTTTACTAGACTCTCTGAATTTGTACATAACACCATTCAGCTAAAGGCCATTTAAAAGTTGTTTTCAAATAGTAAGTTAAGATAAGGTCATTTTATTACTATCTTTTATTCATTCATGAGATGAAAAGCACATAGTTCATATTTTACTATGGGATAAGAGCTATCGAAGAACTTCAGCATATCAGAGGCAAAGACAGCAAAGGATCAGTGAACTGATTGAAAGCAAGTTAAGGCACTATACTATTCATTATAATATCTATCAGATAAGACTGCAGCAGCTTGTCTTGCAGTAGAAACACAGATAAGGATTATGAACTATGAGCTTAAGGGAGAACTTGGGAAAGACATGTAAGGCTATATTTTTTCCCTGATGCTCTTAAAAGGTCAAAATGTGTCTGATAACGTTTTCAACCAAGGCTGAACCAGCTAATGTAATCACACTTGCATTTGCTTTACTTTTGAGACAGATGTATTAAAAGTCTCTTGATGTAGTTAAGGATGGCACAGGACAGCATGGGGGGCAGGAGCCGTAAGTCAGGGATAGGTCATTTCTCAAGTGGTTTTGCCACCTAAGTAACAACTGCTTAGCCACAACACCCAGTTTCCTTGCAGAGGAAATGGCCCATGCAGGTATGTGCCACTACTTTGTCCCTATGTCTGCATGTTGGGTTTGGGCTTGTTGGGGTGGAGGGAAAGAGCGCTGCCAGGACAAAAGACAAGGTATAATTTCTCCTCTTGAGACCTATTTGTTCTTTCACATCTTTGATCTGGGTGGTTACATCCCTCTAAAGCAGCGTTGTATTCGTTTTTCCACTGATAGAGAACTCTCTGGAATATACACCTACCAGAGTCTCTCGGATACAATAACAAACGTGTTAAAAGCCACAAACTAGCTAAAGGGTCACATTGCACTGAGCCCAAAATGGACAGGACCTCAAGAGGGTACCTCACAGTGCTGAGCAGTAATAATGGTAACCACATTTTTACTTAAAACAAAAATTGTCAAGAAGTTGTGTCTGTGTAGACTGGTAGGCCCAAAGATAAGACGCATACCCATACCATTTCAGGCTTTACAGACTATTCACATCAACATCTTGGTAGCAACGAGCCACACAACGAATACAAGTCCGACAGGAGCAGGTTGGTTCAAGGGGCTACATGAGGTCACAGTTAATTAAATTAATTTCATACCTAATTGATCACTGCTGCTTGCTACGGTGTTATTTCCATGGAGGCTGTAAAGACCCCTCCTTCCCTAGCTGAGTTGAGCTATTAAATTAGTAGCTACTAAGTGGGTACTGCATATATTCAAACATTGCTGGCTTAACAACCTACAGAAAGAATAGCACAGGGACCAAACAAAATTGTGATATATCCTGGAACTCATTAAACAAAATCAGGAAGCTTACAGGTCAGGAAAACAAAGAATACTATAGACCTTATCTAAAAAGAAAGCAATCACACATTTACAAAACATTCATTAGAAACATAATAAACAGACTTTCCTTTTTCCCTCTTCTCTCCAGGGTAATTCCAAAAAAAATTGACATTTCTTTAAGAATACAAGAGGAAATAGGATAACCAGGCTTTTTAAATTTCTGCTCAAGGAAAACAAATGTCAGAAAAACAAACAAACAAACAAACAAACAAACAAACAAACAAAACCCCAAAAAACCTTAACGTGGCTTCCTCCTATTTTTATACCATGATTTTTCAGAAGGGTCCCAAACTGCATACTTGCACTACTGCAAACTGAACTGCATACAAATGCAACTGCATTTGGGTGCCTAATGCTTTTACATATGTGGAACAAGACCTGTATACTTCAGAGGAATACTAAAACACCACCACAGATGATACAAACACAACCAACGATGTGGGCTTGATCTTATCTTTCAGCTCTCAGATAACCTGATTAGTAGGACAAAAACAACAAAGGAAAGGTGGATTTTTAATCATATTCTTCACACTACAAGATAATATACAAACGGTAGATATTAATATGCTCCAAATTCAGCTGTACTTAACATTAATCAATGGCTTCAAAAAGATTAATGTAAACACTAGACTTTCCTCTCTGAGAAAATTTACTTTCTCTATTGTGTAACCTTCAATACAAAGAGGAAAAAAATGTGCTTGTTTTAACTCTCTCCTATATGCATGATAAATAAATAATAGGGGAAAAAAAAAGCTACTGTCAAGGAAGAATTGAAATTAGTGCTGGCATGCTTCCAAAGCATAGTAGTTAACAATCACTTAGACCCTTGTAGGATGCGGTTTGGTGAGGTACTTAGGCATGACATTTAAGTAATACCTAAATAAACTTTTGATTCTTGAAATTCTGCAAGCACTTAAGCTTCTTGCTGAGCCTGGATCAAAGACACTGCTGGGGGAAAAAAAAAAGCCCACAAAACTTAGATCAGTTTGAAAACTTACTAAATAGACATCCAAAACTGAAGCGTTATCATTCTCCATTTCCAGAGTGCTCTGCTCTGAGGTCAGGTAGATGGCACTGTCTTCTAGAGTGAACGTAGAGCTTGAGGGCAGCCCTTTACTGGAAACAGAATGGAGAACACAGTCAACAAAAAATACCAGCGGCAACAAATTCAAAAATTTATGTATTTTAGAACTCATCTATGGTTCTCTCAAATGCTTTAAATACTAGGTAAAAGGAGGGAAAAGGAAATGGGAAACTATAAAATACATAAAATTGTTGACAATTCACGGCTAGATAATGGGGGCTCATTACACTAGCAAGCACAAACTGCAGTGTCTACTGATTTATTTGCATTAACTAAAATTCACATCAAGGAGGAAAACTCCATTGCTCACTGGAAGATCAAAACTACACTACAGTAAACATGGAATAATTTCATTAATTTTCG
The DNA here is from genome assembly GCF_059628265.1 of Tinamus guttatus. Taxonomy (NCBI): domain Eukaryota; kingdom Metazoa; phylum Chordata; class Aves; order Tinamiformes; family Tinamidae; genus Tinamus; species Tinamus guttatus. Next base: position 295,513 of record NW_028288719.1, on the reverse strand, counting down.
AAGAAGATAGTTCCGCATTATGGTGGCATAAATTTTGGTGGCATTTTAAAATGTAAAATAGATTAAAAAAAAAAAAAGGCAGCAGTATTCAATCACAATAGCACTGGACTTTCTTATGCCTAGAGGGGATTACTTGCAGCCAAATCTTCAGAAGGAAAGAGTCCAGAGAGGTGTAAGGAGAAAAGTAATTAGTGCAGCTGTGCAAAGAAGGAGCACTTGCAAAACACTGCAAAAAAAATGTATTATTTCAATTGTTAACGTGATTTTCACTATTACAGAGAAAGCATCTGCAGATGGACAGGAACTGAAAATGCAACTGCACAGACTTTTTTTTTTCTTTTTTTCTTTCCTTCTTTTTTAAAATTTTTTTTTGCAAACATGCTTGGAACCTCAAAACTGAAACTCTCAGCTTTACAGGAAGGTAAAGGTGCCCAGTGTGACAGTTATCTTCATTAGTTACCAGAAACAGACTTCCGGTTGCCCTGAAAATCCAACAGTCAGTTTTGCTAAGCCTTTTATTTTTTTTTAAAGTGTTCTTCCTATTTACACACAAGGCTAAAAGCAAACAATTCTGCATCATAACAGAATATGAAAACATGGTCACAGCCACAAGAGAGTTAATTCCCTCCTCCCTCCGCCCTTTGGAAGGCTTCATGGCTTAGCTGTATTTCAGATTGGGGATAGTTTCAAATAGACATCAAATTAAAGTGCTTAACAAAACAATGAGTTCTGGGTGCATTTGGGGAAGCTAATATAAAGGAGAAAGTATAAAGGAGAAACTGGAAGCTCTGAGTCACTGTCACGTTGTGGCTGAAGCCTGCATTGGTGTCAGAGCGAAGGCAACTGCTTTTGCCAGGAGCCGGGCCCTGCCGCGCGTTAAGCTGCAGCGTACTGCTTATGTGCAATACTGTAATATTACAGCTTAGACACACCACCAGCGTGCAGCAAGTGTACACAGAGATATCCTCCAAGCCAAAAGAAAAAATACAGCCTATGGTCAGACAGGGATCACTTTCATGTCAAAATACCACAGCCATCTTGTTTACTGAAATAGCTTGTAACGACATCACTCAGTTGGTTACGTGACTACGAAACACATGAAGGTAGAATTAGGAAGAAAACCAAACAAACGAAAAAAAGTGTCACTTTCCCCCCTTTTCATAGGAAAATGGGAAGTCTTGTTAAAAGTCTCACCCTTAGTGTGAATGCATATCCTATTTTGAGAAGCACTATATTTACTGTCCTTATGCTGAAGTGAGGAGAAAAGCCATTCTCCAACCCCTCCTAAATCACACATTCCAACACATTTAGTTAGAAAACAGGTTCAAGATTTTTCTCTTGAGTAGAAAATAAAATCTTCCTTTCCCAAGGTCCTTGCAAAATGCTCTGATGGACCCTAAGAGAAAGAACCTCATTCGAAGACAAGACAAGAAGAAATTGCCAAGACAAGAAAAAATTACTCCCTGTGGGAGACTACAAACTCCACAGCACTCAGTTACTTCTAGGCCTTAAAAATGGTTCAAGAAATGGAAATTACCCTTGATAGTGATAGTTATTTCTATTCATGGGCAAAGCACTCTACCAAGATAAATGAACATCACTGTAGGTCTTTACAGACTAGGAATCCAAGTCGTAAAATCAGTGAAGTCTGGAAGAGAAAAAAAATGTTTTCTCGCTATGCCATGGGACTACCTACCTATGTAGCACTATAGAAAAGGAAAGATGCAAAAACAGGAGTGAAATTTCTTGTTATTCACCAGATTTTTTTATCAAGAACTTTACACAGTACATCTATATAGACACTATGTAGACATGGTGATGATGGGTGTATGAGTGAACTCGATGATCTTGAAGGTCTTTTCCAACCATAATGATTCTATGATTCTACTGCCAGGCTTCCTTGTTTGGCTGAGATTACTGCACCTGCTTTTAATTCTCACTTGCCATAATATTTAATATTGAACATAAATACCTATACAAAAGGCTATGTAAAATAATCTATTATAAATAGATTCACATGCTTAAATAGTTCAGCAGAGCAGCATTATAACCACATGGTCTAATTAAAATAAATCTTATAACAAATCAACATTTTTTTCAAGAGTGATACATTATTAATTATCTTCTAATGAAATCTTACTGACTAAAGGATTAAGTGCAAGTGGTTGAGAACACTTTACATGGAGAAAGAAGTGGATTTCTTTTTCAGGATATATAAATGCCTCATCAACGCCTTGGTACCAGCAAGAAGGCCTGCTTTTTCACAATTTAAACTGAGCTTGGAGATTACTCAATACTCCTCTATTTTTGAAAGTAACTCATCATACAATCCAGATGTTATTTGCCAGCTATTGGGCAAAACACACTTCAGATTAATCTTTCTTGAGACTATAAACTTTGCAAGATAGAGTTGATCTTACTTGGTATTTGCCTGAGGCATGAAAATTCCACTGGAAATTTAGACATAGAAAAAGCATGAGACATCATCAGTAATATTTGCTTTATACTTCACTTTTGAAGCCAGAGACTGAAATTTTGATTTTGACCTATGTCTACAGCAAGTATTTAAATATGTGACACATTTTCTCTTTGGCTTCCACAAATGCTTCCTAAGACTACTAATATAAACCTGAGTGCTAGCTTTCAATTTCACTGTAAAGGGAAGAATTCTGTTAATTTAGCTAGCTTTATTCTTCTGATGACAAATAGATCCTTCTAACGTAGTCAAGCAATTAACAAACAAGATCAAATTAAATTTATATTAATCTTTTGTCCAGTTTTTTTTAATCTTTATTCAGGACTGTGGGTAGCAGTGTTCAGTTCTTTAAAGCAGTGGTTTCAAATTCACTCCTATGCTAAGCTGACTGCTCTGCTAACATTATTGCAGTATTGTTGTGCTGGAACACGCTGGATAAACAGGTAAGTTTTTACTTGACTAAGTCTAATGGAAACTTTTAGACATTGTGCCTCAGTATGTAGATCTTTGTAACTAAGTACTGTAACTTTAATCCTACATTTGGAAAGAAAACAGAACATTGCAAGTCTTTAAAGCATACAAAGCTCTGCAGGTAAGAAAGAATGTAACCTCGACCATCACATTAATGATGCTGACAAACTACAGCTTTTTCTTGGCAAAATTAATAACTTACAGAGCACCAAAGGAGAGAAAAACAAACAAATAAACAAAAAGCAACAACAAAAAACACACTTGCTCCAACACATATTGGCTGTCAAGCAGCTGGTAAGTGGAAGTTCAAATTCCTGCAGCAGAATCTTCACAGCTGCATTGCTAATCATTCAGTTTTAATGCAGACTTTTGTTAGCATGTTAGAAGACAAACTGGCTGGGGAGACAACAGGAGAGAATGATAGAATATATATATATATAAAAGTCATTCCATGAGAGCAAAACTAAGAAAACTTGGTTCTCTTTGAGACATTCATTACATAACCCTTCCATCATAGTCAAATTTATTTATTTCCCCTGGGGATTCCTCAGTGTCCTGGTCCACCCATCTCTACCATCAGAGCATTTATTTATTCTTTTCCGTTTACTTGGTTGCTTATTTTCATGAGGCCTGCATTAACTTAATTCTCTCTGAATTAAATTCAACCAAATCTGTCCAACAGTTTTAGAAGCTGAAGAGGGATGGGTGGACAGCATATTTAAACACACACAAATCTACTTACCAACTAAACTAGACTGACAGAAGCATCAAAACTTCAGGAAGTTTTGATTGTGTAAGAATGAAAGAAAAAACAAACAAACAAAATCCCCCAAGCCTTCCAGAATTTCTAGTGATTTGCACTGAAAAACGGCAATGAAGAGGGAAGGAAATAAAACAATTGAACAATTGAAAAATACATAGAAAATCAGGGGGGAAAAAAAAGGAACAGGGCAATTCTATAGATAAATTATTCCAAAAAGTGTATGAAATATGGTAAATGAACAAGAATTAGATTTTATACAGATCATTTTCCTGCACTTAAACACAGCAGAATAACTTGTCATGTTATCCTCCCACTGCATCACAGGTTTCTCAGCTCTACAGGCAAGGGTGCAAAGAACTCCCTAACCCACCACACGATGTTATTTGCATTTGTGACTGGAACCTATGAGGCACTCCTGAAAGATATTTTGCAAGGAAACTTTCCGTTGTATCCTCAAACTCCTGTATAAAACATTCTAGGAAGCATGTTTGAAGACAACAACTTTTCTCGTCCCCTCACAATTGCAAAGCACTGTTGATTGACATGCCATTCATACATTGCGACCTTCCAATTTGTCATTTTTAATATAATTCACCAGTATTCATTATGAAACCCTTACCATGGGGAAAAAACCTATAATTTCTGCTACAACAATATTGTCTGATGCCACATACTAACTGTTGCATTACTAGGTTAAAAAGATCTCAAAGAATTGCGCTTGGATCCAAAATGGAACATACACTCTAGCATAAAAAGGACCTTTTGAGTAATAAAGTAGCCCTTCGCCAAATGTAACCTGACTTGAGGAGGAACAGAAAGGACAGATCCACCTAACTATGAAACAGCTTTATAAAACTGAGAAGTCAGTTGTCATTCAACAGAGAAGAAATCCCAAATAAAATACATTGCATGATGTTTGTCTGCATTTTCATTTTATTTCCCCTTTGCAGATAAAACTTCTTTGTGTTGAAAAATATGGCCACCTTCCCTTTCACCATACCCGTTCATTTGCTTTTGCCACTGCCTCTTCATACCACCTTGCCAACATCTCAAGTTTTCTTCCAGTTTTACAAAGCCTGAAGAACAACTTGGCTCAAAACACGCTCCCCCCCCACGCAAAATAAAACACAAAATCAAAGCCCCATATAATCAGCTGGCAATCTGCAGAAACGCTCCTGATTAGTTATACATCTGTGACTGCTGGCGCTGCCTCAGGACCAGGCTGCAGCTCAGCTTAACTGGCCTCTGCTTTGCTACGCTTGCAGCTTTGCCATGGCTGCTGAACCAAGGCCGCCCCAGTGTAAGTCCCTCACCCTCTACCCCACAAGCAGACATGGTGTTGAGCACCTTTTCCATACACAATGGTTTTTTTCCCCCTCCTTAGAAAACGATTGCATTTATGCCTGACAGAGAAAGAGGCATTCCAGAGAAGTGAAAGATGAAGATGCAATCCATGCCTCGAAGCAGTCAAATGCTTTACTACTGCCTTTTCAATCAGGCAAGCAGCAGCATTTGTTGTCTCGCTGATACAGGTGTGTGCTGCTCATTAGCATTACTGGGAGTTAAGGAGCTGTGGTTACAAGGAAGCATTTGTATTTTCTACCTTATGCCAGGATACTGGAGAAGTGGGGGAAAATTCTGTCAAAGAGGATGCCAAGCTATAGTTCTGTTAACTTCAAGTAGATCTTCACAGTCTGTTACATATTTAAACACTAAAAAGCAAGCTTGCATTTGTAGAAAAATTATTAAATCAGGCTTTGTTTTGGAAATCTGCCATTTACCAGAGAAAAACTGCACAGTGATGGGTCCTGCATCATAGCACTTAGTAAACTTCAACAGGAGAAACAGAAAGCATCTACCACTCAATTTGTTGCAGTAGGATGTTTATTCCCTGGCAACATCTTTTTTGGCAAGATAACAGCATCTTGCAACATCTTGCCATTGCAAGATAACAGCAAAACATGAGAACCACCAAAGACCCACATGGTCAAGTTACAGCTGCCCCAGCTAGAGAGAGAGGCACATTGGTTGCCCAAGGGAAGAGGGATGCCCAAGGTGAATTGGAGATGCATGTGCGACTGCAGGGCCATGATCTCACTGCAGTTACTGAGACACGGTGGGACAGCTCTCATGACTGGAATGTGGCCATGGATGGCTTTAGGCTTTTCAGGAAGGACAGACCAGGAAGATGAGGTGGCAGAGTTGCTCTTTATGTGAGAGAGCAACTGGAATGTATGAAGCAGAGGAGGACAAAGCGCGGATCGAGAGCCTGTGGGTGAGGATTAAAGGGCAGGCCCACAGGGTTGAGACTGTGATCTCCCAGTGTGGTGGGAGGCCTCCTGACCAGGAAAGGACATGCATGAGACCTTCTACAGGCAGTTCAAGAAGCCTCAGAATGCCAGACTCAGGTCCTTATGAGGCACTTCAACCACCCTGATGCCTGCTGGGATAAGTACCCAGCTAGGAACTGGCAGTCCAGGAGGTTCCTGCAGAACATTGCAGATAACTTCTTGATGCAGGTGGTAGATGAGCCAACAAGTGGAGGGGCACTGCTGGATCTGATACTAACAAACAGAGATGGTCCAGTGGGAAATGGGAAGGTTGGGGGAAGTCTTGGCTGCAGTAACCCTGAGATGTTGGAATTCATGATTCTGCAAGGAGGAAGCTGGGCAAGAAGTAGGATTGCAGCCCTGGACTTCAAGAGAGCTTGAACCTTTGACCTCTTCAGAGACCTCCTAGGAGGAATCCCCTGGGCCACAGTCCTAGAAGGACAGGACAGGACTCCAGGAGAGCTGGCTAATATTCAAGCACCAATTTCTCCAAGCTCAGAATTGGTACATTCCTAAAGAATGAAGTGGAGCAAAGTGGGCAGGAGACCTGTGTGGATGGAAAAGGAGCTGTTGGGTAAACTTGATGAGAAAAAGAGTATGTAGAATAATGTGGAAGAACGGCCAGGCCACCTGAGAAGAATATAGGAACATTGTGAGAGAATGCAGGGATGCAACAAGGAAGGCCACAGCCCGTTTGGAATTAGAGTTAGCAAGAGATGTCAGGGACAGCGGGAAGGGCTTCCACAAATACAAGAGCTGTGAGAGGAAGCCTAGGGAAAATGTGGGTCCCCTGCTGAACGGGGAGGGTGCCTTGGTGACAGAGGATGCAGCGAAGGCAGTTACTAGATGTTCCTAGTTACTAGTCTTTACTGCTAAGGCCAGTCCCCATGAACTACAGAGCCTGGAGGCAAGAGGGAGAACCAGGAGAGAGGAAGACTTCCTGCTGGTCAAAGAGATTGGGTTAGAGATTATTTAGGCAAAGTGGACACCCATAAACCTAGGGGCCCAGATGGGATGCACCCAAGAGCGCTGAGGGACCTGGCGGCGGTTATTGCTCAGCCCCTCTCCATCGTCTTCAAGAGGCCGTGGAGAGCCAGGGAGGTGCTGGAGGACTGGAAGAAACCAACGTGTAACTTTGGTCTTCAAAAAGGGCAAGAGGGAGGAACCAGGAAACTACAGGCCGGTCAGCCTCACCTCCGTTCCTGGGAAGGTGACGGAGCAGCTCATCCTAGAGACCATATCCAGGTATGTCAAGGAAAAGAAGGTGATCAGGAGTAATCAGCACGGATTCACCAAGGGCAAGTCATGTTTGACCAACCTGATAGCCTTCTACGATGGGATAACTGGCTGGATGAATGAGAGGAGAGCCATGGATGTTGTCTGCCTTGACTGAAGGAAGGCTTTCAACACTCTCTCCCATAACATCCTTATGGGGAAGCTGAGGAAGTATGGGTTAGATGAGTGGACAGTGAGTTGGACTGAAAACTGTCTGGATGGCAGAGCTCAGAGGGTCACGATATATGGAGCCGAGTTATATGGAGCTACAGATTAGGGGTTCACCTGCTGGAAAGCAGCTTCATCTGTGGAAAGAGATTTGGAAGTCCTGGTTGACAACAAGTTAACCATGAGTCAGCAGTGTGCCGTGGTGGCCAAGAAGGCCAATGGGATCCTGGTCTGCATCAGAAGGAGCGTTGCCAGCAGGTCAAGGGAGGGGATCCTGCCCCTCTCCCCAGCTCTGGTGAGGCTGCACCTGGAGTACTGGGTGCAGGTCTGGGCTCCACAGTATCAGAGGGACAAGGAACTTCTAGAGAGGGTCTAGCATGGAGGGATAAAGATGATTTAAGGGCTGGAGCATCTATCTTGTGAGGAAAGACTAAGCGGGCTGGGCCTGGTTAGCCTGGATAAGAGAATATTAAGAGGGGATCTTATCAACATGCATGAATACTTGAGGGAAGGATGTAAAGAGGATGGGGCCAAAATCTTCTCAGTAGTGACCAGTGACAAGTAATAGGTATAAATTAAAACACAGGAAGTTTAATCTCCATATGAGGAAGAACTTCTTTACTGTGAGGGTGACAGAGCCCTGGAACAGGCTGCCCAGAGAGGCTGTGGAGTCTCCTTCTCTGGAGATCTTCAAAACCCGCCTGGACACCACCCTGTGCCACGTGCTCTAGCTGTTCCTGCTGGAGCAGGGGGGTTGGACTAGATGATCTCTAGAGGTCCCTTCCAACCATTCTGTGATTCTGTGAACATTCAAGTTCCTCATAGCACCATAAAAATACATTTATAACTTAAAGTGTGTGTATTTCCTTCCATCAGGAATGACAGTCTCCCCTGCACTAGTGCAGAAAGCAGGGCTGGGAATGAAGCTGAAACAGCACAGAAACATCTTGTGGAAATCAACCAAAAACACGTAGCAGCTCCCTTGAAGTGTATCCAGCATGCTTAGACTTTGACATTAACCAGAGTGTGGTAAAGAGAAGAAAATTAGTCTCCAAGGCCTAGGGGACTTGGCTGAAAGGCCAGGAAAGATGTTGGATGTGAGGGCTGAGCCACCGGCTGTGCGGCAGCTCTGCTGGCTCCCAGGCAAGAACTTGTGTTTTGACACAGGAGATGGAGACGCGCATGTCGGCAAACATTGCCGCACATCTGCCGTGTCAGAAGTCCTTGCTGAGCAGGGCTCAGCATGCACACTTAGGCTGCAGACCCTTCGGCTTATTCTCATTTTATGGCATAATGATGCTAAGGAAACTACATAACTGAAAACATGAGGAAGGTTTGCAGAGTCATACTCACTTGAGAGTACAGTTGTTTCAAAACTGCCCGATAACCAGGGGATCGGGCCCAGCCAACGGCAGGTCCTGCCTCATCAAGCTCATGACCTTCTATGACCAGGTGACCCACCTAACGGATGAGGGAAAGGCTGTGGACATGGTCTGCCTAGACTTAAGTAAGGCCTTTGACACAGTCTCCAACTGCCATCTCCTGGAGAAGGTGACAGTTCATGGCTTAGACAGGTGGACTCCTCCCTGCATGAAAAACTGTCTGAATGGCTGAACCCAGAGAGTGGTGGTGAATGGAGGTGGTGACTGGTCATGAGCAGTGTTCCATAGGGGTCAGTCCTGGGGATAGTCTTCTTTAATACCTTTATCAATGATCTGGATGACGGGATTGAGTGAACCCTCAGCAAATTCGCAGACGACACCAAGACGGGAGGAGGAGTTGATCTGCTTGAGGGTAGGAAAGTTCTAGAGAGGGATCTGGACAGGCTGGATTGATGGGCTAAGGCCACCCATATAAAGTTCAACAAGACGCAGTGCTGGGTCCTGAATGTCGGTCACAACAGCCCCCAAGCAATGCTACAGGTTTGGGTGAGTGTGGCTGGAGAGCTGGTAGTTTTTCTGGAGAAGAGATCAACCAATAACTAGCACTAGGACAAGCGGAAATAGTCTCAAGATGCACTAGGGGAAGTTCAGGTTACATACTAGGAAAAAAAGATCTACAAGGAAAGAGCAGTAAAGCATTGGAAGAGGCTGCCCAAGAAAGTGGAGTTACCATCCCTGTTAGTGTTCAAGGAACATGCAGATGAGGCACTTAAGGACATGGTTTAACAGGCATGGTGTTGAAGAGAGTGTGGTTGGACTCAGTGATCTTGAAATACTTTCCAACCATAGTGATACTATGATTCTAAAAGAACCACTCAGCTTTACATATTGAAAGATAACTTGAAAGTAGATCCCACCAAAATTATGTAAAACTTTAGTCCTGTTTATTCTGTAGTCTTCTTTTGATTATTATTTTTATGGTGCAGAAAAGTTACAACACGTATTTAATACCCTGATCTCAGGGTAGCAGCTTGGTTTGCAGCACAGACTAAAGTGAGAACACACAGACCTGGAAAATATTGATGTCCAATCTAGTTTTAGAAAGTACTAAAAATTTCAAACCATACAGTCATGCATTTAATTTTGGGACCACAAAACAAATACCAAATCTCATGGGTTAACAGCATCCCTCCTTCACTGGACATACTCAACACAGAGTTACAGGGACATGGTCCCTCCTGCTTCTTCAGAGCCAATTTCCACTGAGCACATTGCCAGACTCCTAGCATGAGGGTGTTTGTGGGGAGTCCTCTGCCACATGTATATACAGCCCTTACCTGCTAGAGAAGGGCACACTTTCGTCACGTTGACAGGGCTGATCTACATTCAACGAAGAAGCAGAAATTGTAGTTGCCAAGGAAGCTGCTTCAAACAGCGATGGAGTACTGGGCACTAGGTCCGGCCGGTGTCGTGAACTGAGCACTGCACAGGCAAAAGTAAAGATGAGTCTTAAGAATTTCACTTCAAAATGTATCCAGGGGTGGTTACGGAGTCACATGGTTTTCCCCAAAGTTTTCCTGAAACCCATTAACATCTATGAATTGATGAGGTTGTGATATTCACAACCACACGCCTCCTTTCTCAACAGCAGGCAAATTTCATCTTCTAGGCAGTATATTTAGCAGAATACAGAACAACGTAAGGGTCAGAATACTGGTAGGAATATTTGGTGAATTCATCAAGTATCAGGATCTGTCTCACACCACTGAGACCTGTTTTTCAGGTGGGATTAGGTGGTTCATTTTCCTTTGGGCCCAGCTGCAGAGCAACTCTGAAAGGGGCAGAGCCTGCATCACCTCCAAAGACTCTGGCAATCACACGTTTGTTCAGAGGGTAGAGAACAGGAATGCAGGCTCTGACTGTAAACTGCTACCTGCACTGCACAAACTATTTTAGCATCTCTCCCAAAACACGGAGACAATTAAGACCATTTCGTAACTGTGATTCTGAGCTCTTCTTGCTCTTGGAGATCCATTGTGCCGTGCCAGAGCAACAACTCACTCCAGGAGTAGTGACCAATAATAACCCCACTTGGAAGTTTTAAAAGACCAGCCAGATTGTAAGCCTTTTATTCAGGGCTTACACTAAACACCTTTAAAACATTTAATGTAGGTTTATCATATTCCAAGGACATTACCTTCCTCGTCGAGGCTGGAATAGCTCTGCCCTTCTGCCAGGATGCCATGGCTTTCATCCTTCCACTCTTGGCTGGCTGTAGATACTATCTCTTGTGATGCTGCCTTAAGGGCTGCAATGGAATTGCACCGTTTCTTGGAGGGGGAAGTCCTTAAAGCTGCATCAAATGAAAGTGAGCAATGAATTCAGCTGCTGAATGACATCAACCTGTCATCTTTAACAGCATATGCCAATTTTAAACCGAATAGAAAAGGGAGCTAGCTGTAAGGCTAGAGTTTCTGAATATATACCAACAACATGTCAGATATTAACACATTTATTAAAAAACTAACTTAGAACTAGAGCTGGAGGCATCAGCATCTCAACTATAAACAAAAGCATTTTTGTATTTTATTGTTTTTTGTTTTTTAAAGTGTTCATACAACAAAACATCAGGTCAGTTAACCAATTTTGATATTATTAAGTTACAAATCTCCCACTGAATACTGGACCATGTAGTCAGAGACAGAATAGTATAGAAAGGAAAAAAAAAAACAAAAACAGGAAATAGGAAAACTGAAAGATGTTTTGGACTACTCTGACAGGTTAAGAGCTGTGGACTTGTGCTATGGAATGATACAAGTGGTATACAAGATTTCCCATTCAGTGGGGCTTGTTAAACATCACCTGTGGGTAAAATAAATATTTTGAGAATGTTGATGGCTTATCCTCAGGTAGGATTGCACCTCCTCTGCAATTTGTTACAGGGGTCTGCCCACATCCAGCGGCATCTGGGTGAAACACCATGGTTTGACCATTGTTACTGCTACCGGCCTAAGACCCCTTGTTTGTAGCTCTTCTCCCAAAGGGATGCCAACTACCTTATCCACTCCTTTTGAATTCATGAGCACTAACCCCTGTGCATTGACTGCAATTTTACCAGAACTGTAATACGAATGCTGTGATACGAAATAGAAATTAAAAGCATCAAGAACAGTTGGCTAAAAATTGACATATGCTTGGAAGAGATTCAGATAAAACGCCTCCAGGATATTGTTAAAAATGATGCAGTGGATAGCTGTTGAACTGGCCTCTCACTCAGGCTGAATCTGCTTATTGCATTTTTACTGCTTATCATTATTTATGGAAGCTTTTTTTGTGCTTTAAGGTAAATGGCTACGTTCACAGCAGAACTTAAGCGTTCAAACTGAAATGTCAGACTCAAATATAAAAGCAATGTCCCTGAAGACAGCAACACTCCTATTTGTTACTTTTTAAACCAATGATGTTTTTAAATTACTAATCCATATAAAAGTAGACTAATAGTCTTGTATGCAGAACTGATCAATAAAAGTGCGATAATAAAGCAGATCAACAGTACAGAAAAATGAGACAGACAAATTGATTTCAGAAAGAAAAATAGAAAATTCTTTATTTTACATTGTAGTTTAAACCATGGAAAGCAGCATCTTGTTCAGCTGCGAAAGTAATATATCTCACGCCACACACTGGAGTTTTAAGTTGTCTATTCCTTGCTATCAGTGCAGAAGGGTTCCAGGAAAAGCCTACAGGAATTGCCTCGAACAAAGGAGCTCCCACCATTTCTCTGGGAAGAGGCCATTGCTTTATAGCTTAAGCAGTCTCAGTCTCAGGAGGCGGCTTCTCCCACCGCTCCCAACGCCGCCTCGCCGGGCCAGGCCGGGCTCGCGGCGGCTGCGCAGCAGGGGCGGCAGCGGCGGCCACGCGGCCGGCGCGTGACCAGGCAGCTCATTGGGCGGCCGTGCGCGCGCGGCGCGTGACCAGGCAGCTCATTGGGCGGCCGTGCGCGCGCGGCGCGGGACCCCCTTGCTGATTGGCTGGTTGGTTGCCGGGCTCGGCAGCCTGACCCTGAGCGCCGGCCTGGGGCTGCCCCGCCGCGGCGCGGGGTGCGCATGCGCCGCATTGCCTCACTATTTCATCCTACTAATTGAATTCCTACTACTTTGATATTAATCACCATGTTGTGTCTAAAAGGGTTAATTCTGATTATGACCTTATACGTGGTTTGACTATTCCCCAAGATATTAGTGCCGAGTTCAGTAAGTTGATAGTCTGTAAGTATTTGTTGTCACTTTTCTTTAAGTCCCATTTGGCATGTTTCTCTTTCTGGGCAATTGATGGCAATGTTAAAATAGACCAACCTAACACTGTCAAGAGAGTAATTCGATAAAACACGCTTCATCAGTTTGACACAATGCCATGGGCTCATGCTGCTTTGCTGTGGTCTTCGAATCAGGGTCCATTCAACATTTCAACATTGATACCCAAACCAAATATAGTTACAAAAGAGGATTATCATACCAGACTGGCATCCATTTTAGAGCATCCATTTCTCTATTAATATATATTTGTCAAGCACTGCACTTGCAAGCACTATAAAGCTCTGAAACTCCCAGAAGACATTTTAGAGGGTAAATGTCAGAAAAGTACCTCTGATTAGAAATAGTAAAGAGGGCAATGTTAGAACGTTTAATATGGATGCATATTACATAAACTAACTGGTCTTTATCTTTTAGATAAGGTTTTATAATACCTGGAGTAACTTGAAAATACATCATCACTCATATAGTTATAGGCTGCTCTGTAAGAAAAAGCTGCTAGTCACAGTGAACTCGACCATTTCCCTTTGCATTACTGGTATATTCATCATATGCCCTGCAGACTGCCTTTTGGTGCATACATGGAATTGGTCTTGGAGGCCAACACCATTCTCCTCTGCACCTGTGGTCCTTTAGACCAACTTGCCTTTCACTAGCATGACTGATCCGTACATAAGTTATCAGCAAATTCATTAACATTTTTAAGACTCCCTGAATAGCTGTCTTCATACATACGGAATCACTAATAAGGGTTAGTTCCATTTTTCCTCTTTTCCCACTCTCCTTTAAAGACCTAGTTTCTTTCTCTCTCTCTCCCTTTTTTTTTTTTTTTCTTCATTTGGGCTACTATCAGCCCTCTTTCATCAATTCACCCCTATTCTTATTCATCTTATTTAGAAATTTCGTTAAGTTCCCTAATTACCTATCATCTACTCCTCTGATTTCTTGTTCTTCTTGATCGTGATCGTTTTCCCCTCTTTCCCCTTTTTAGACCTAATCACATATGCTGTTCTAAATTATCATTCTCTCTCCCTTTTCATGGGCAGGGTCACAGTTTAACAAGCTCTCTCCAAACAAGTGGGATATTTCAAAGAACACTTTGGATACTGTTCTTCAGATAGGTGTTAATATTATCTTTAGAGAAAATGCAGAGTAACATAGGCAAGTGCAGTCTGAGGTTTAGCAGTATAAAGCAAACCTGAGCTTAAATTTTGATCGAAGAAGTCTGTAATAAATTCAATCTACAACTAAGTCTTTCCAGTTAAGCTCTTGCCCTAACAATGAGTTAGTGATGATGCGAAGAATGGTTTCAGTTTTACATAGCCCTAAATCACCCCCTAGGATATAGCTGCAAGTAAAGAGGTTAATCAACTCAAATATAATCCTAGAAGAAAATAATTCAGTGACAAGAAATTGGGGTTTTTAGGTCTACTAAATTTTGACTTTGCTTGAGAATGTGTAGCATTCTAAAGTGATTCGCAATTTTTCTCATGTTTCCATAATTATAAGATAGCAAAAACCTATAATTGAAATTTTGTATAGCCTTTGGAAAACAAAAAAAACAAACAAAAAACTCAAACAAGATCCTGACATTTAATTTGCAAAAGCCTTAAGCTATCCTTAAGTACTTGGACAGATATGAACAAATTCCAGCCTACTCCTGGATCTCATGCAACTCATGCAGCTATATATTATAACATCTTCAATTTCACAGGGTATACGAGATAACAGACTTTTGGTTCTTGTTGGAAACTGAAGGTTAGGACATTTAGTTTCCAAACACATTATTTTTGCATACTTCAGCAAATGTGTGGTTCCATCGCAAAGCTACAACTACTCTTTTGTTTTTAATTGGATTCAAATTATTTTTAGATTCTTTTAAGAATAAAAAAAAGAACTAAAATGAACTAATGACTAATGAACTAACCTTTGTGTCAGAATGAGGCTATTTTGATACTACTTGGAAAACCTAAAATATTGGAAGGTCAAGATTGCACTGCATTGTGCTACTCAAGTATGATGCTCCCTGTAAGATGCAGCTATACCAGGATTCTCCTTCAAGGATGGCAGGGAAAACTGTACACTCAGCTGGGCACAATAACTAGCTATGAACATATGAACTTATATTCAAGACATTTTCACTTGATAGCTATTTTTTCCCTGCTGTTTTTTCAGAAGCCGACTTGATGGAGCAAGACTGAAAATAAATCGCTTCCTTAACTATTACAAATTCTTTTGTTTTACTCAATAGCTTGGCCCAAGTTCTGAGAAAAGATCTGTCCTGCTGGCTTTGGCAAATGGACAGGGCTACAGTAGTATTCAGTTGCTCTTTTCAATTTGGAATCAGGTCACAAAATGCAATAGCTATTTGTTTAGTCCTTTTCCTGGAATTTAACTCCATACACCTATACAGAAAGTAGTTACTGCAGCGTTACTTATCTAATACTAAATACTGCTGCAGTTTCATCTGTGACCTCTTGGGAAAATTCAGGAAGGCAACATGTACCTTGAATTACTTTTCTCTCATTACCTATGCCTTAAGAGTATTTTCAGAGTCTATTTTAAATTTTATAAATCAATTCATTTTATTTCACAGAAGTGGCAATATTAATAGAGCTAATAATTATTAGCTAATTATTATTACTGAAATACTTTCTAAGTTTAACTCTTTTGACAACTTTCAGCGAAAATGTTCAATTACAGTGACTATATACTTTTTTTTCTCATTCCTCTAAGTAGCTAATATTAATATATATCTTACCTCTGAAAATCAATTAGAAGATGATGAAAAGGAGATACGCAAAGGTAAAGTAGAAACTGGTGATAATCACAAAGACATAAGATCTTAATGACATTGAACTTCCCTGTTTTTTTTTCCTGATAAAGCACAGAAGAAATCCCTACCAATGGGACAAGCATGCATGTCCTTTCAAACATGCTGAAGTTGGTAGGCAAACAGTCTTTACTTATGAAATACTTACGAAAATAAATCAAATCAATGGGTGGTAATCCTATTAGTTACGCAAACAGGACAGGAAATTTAATTAACTCATTGAATTTATCTTTGTACCAATGACAAAAGAGTATAGCCATTAGATGCTCTTGGTGTGACAAGAGATACATGGCTATATGAATACATTACCAAGACAGCAGTGTTATAAAACAACAATTATTGTACTACCTAGAAAAGTAACAAGGACAACTTTCTTACCTTGAACTTTTTTGAAAACTCGTGTACTCATAAACTTCAAAAATCTGTCAGCATAAAAGCTTGGTCTGTGAACTGAAACACTATCCTACAAGATTTAAAAACGTCTCAGTTACATTCTTTATAAGAAAATCAAAATTAAACTATCAAGAAAAAAAGCCAGACATCTCAGGTAAACTGAACCATGCATTTCAGGCATACTCAAAAATAAAACCTCAAGGCCTTTTCAATTTTAAAGGTCAGCTCTTCAAGATAATTTAATTTACTAAGTTATAAGTTTTGAATTATAAAGCTGTGTTCCACTAAATCTTTCTAGCATTTATGAAAATATCATAATTTGTGTATAGTTTTTAGCTACAGATCCACGGTGTTCTGCTAAATAACTACTGGCCTGTTTAAATAAGGATAATTTGATTGTTATATTTACTTTTTGAAAGCTAAAAAAATAGAGTATGTTTCTGTAAATGTGCCTAAAAAAGTCTCGCTTTCATAGCATTTTGTAGATTACTAAAATATCTCATTTTCTGGTCAGTGGAAGTCAAAGTTCCATTATCTAAAAAAAAAAATCAACAACTAAAAATAATCTACTTACCCCATCATAAACAAGAGCTTTCCAGGAATGTTCCAACTTCTTCATTAACCTAAGCATATAAATATAAGATATGGAAGTTTTGTAGGGCAGTTCTTATATGTAAGTAACATCAAATTAGCTGATTGCAGTAAAAACTTGATATACAACTGCCACTTACCTATAAGACTGCAGAATATCAATAATGCCCATAAATAGAAGCAACTTTTCCCCTTTATGGCTTTTAGCTGGAATACCTCCCATTCTGATGGAAACAACAAGAAACATTGCAGATTATCCTTTAAGACCTCTCTTGATTATCACTTAGCAGATGAACTGCACCTATTTACAAACCCAAACAAAGAAGCACTAGGTGCTACACTATAAAGTCAGCTGAACATTGGTCACTTAGCACATAACTGATTTTAAGTGACAAAAAATGAAGTATGTGGGATAGAGGGGTAAATAATCACTATAAGGAACAATGTTTTGGGATAACTTTTAAATGGAATTATAAATACTCAGAGCTGAAATACTTAGACCTGAAAAATCGAAAAAGTTTAAATCAGTTATTAATAAAGGATAACAAAAAAAAATGCCTAGCTGAAGAATTACCTTGTCCTTTTACTGGCCATTATAATAAAACTGTAGAGAGCCTACTCTTCAAGTTTGAAAATGTTGAGTTTTGCATGTTTTTTACTAAAAATGTACAAATGTATTTCCAAGACTTCCTTACAGACAGATTAGTGATGGAAAAAGTAAAAGCATCAAGTTGGGAAACCTGATTACCCAGATTCCTGCTTGTCTCAGAGCATTTACTTAGCATGACTTTCAAGCACTGATTATTCGTCCTGAGACCTTCTCTACCCACTAAGCATCCCCACCCCCCTCAAAGAACCAAAAAAAAGATGTCCAGCTGCTTTAAGGACCAGAGATTGAAATCTAGTTTTCAGTTTACTTCTGCTAGCTTCTGGTTCACCTTCATGTAGACAGGAGAAAACAAGATGAAAATATTGAAGATGCAACACGTTCAATACTTCTACTTTTCTAACAGTTCGAAGAGCAAGCTCACCTGAGGCTGTTAGCAAAAACAGAATCGAGTGTCCACTCAGCAGACAAAAAAAAATCCTAACTCCCCCAATAAAAATCTCAAACAACTATAATTTGCTAAGTGTCTCAGGAAAACATACATACAAGGCAAGCATTATTTTCCACCACTGTTGATTGTTTCTCAAGTGTGACAATCAGTAAACAGTTGACAGTTCTGTAATTCCCCTCTTGCTGAAGGAACTTGAACTTTGTTAATCATGTTCCCCCAAACTACTCATTCTGCTAAAAAGCACAGGAACCTCCACCCCCCACAGAATAGGACTACTATCTCCTAATTTTTAAAAACCTTGTAAATATTTATTTCAATTTTAGGCACAAAGAAGACTGTGTAAGAACGAACGGAGTCCGACTGGTTGTAAAGCCATGTTAACCAGAAGCTCCAGCTGAATTCACTCCCCAATTACACAGAAGAGTTAAGAGTTAAGTTTAAGTTAAGAGTTAAGTTAAGAGTTAAGTTTAGAAAACTAGCTGCTTTTCCTGAAAGCCATGCCATAGTTTAAACAACAAATTCAATCCAAGAGAAGCAGCATTTCTGGCCATTGCGTATCCATTTACTGATTTACGTGTGTATGGCCCTTCAGTGAACCAAGGCGGGAAAGGGATCGGTCTCCAGTTCATTTATTTATTATTAAGACTTAGGTTCATTTTAACTGACACGTCCCTCAGTGCAATCTGTTGCGCTACCAGTTGTGTGAGCCCAGGTCAGGACACGGCACGAGGGCAGGGAAGGACGGGGCTCTCCTGGTACCGCACTGCCGGAGGAACGCGCTGCGCCCCGTGACGGGGACACGCGCGACAGGTCCCATGCGTGACATCACCGGGACTTTTTTGGATGAATTGTGCAAGTAGCTTAGCTTTTACTACAGGAAACCGGCCAGCACAGCACTTACACTACCATGCAAGAGCATACCATGAAAATTAACAATACTAACTCTTACCATCTTCTATGTGAATGAGAGTGTTACTGAACAAAATTGGCCAAATTCAGCCCTTTTGTCTAAATTTATAGTCTAGGGCTCTTAACAGCTGGAAAATCTCTATAAATATTAAGCATGATCATTTATCCATTTGCTTACATTTAATCACTTTATCATTAATGGTATTTACCTTCCTTGAAAACCCGCAGAAGAATAAATCCTTTTAACGTGAAATTAAATCCTCCTTAGTCCTTATTATCAAAGACTAATTATACACAGAATGAGAATGGTGATCGTAATGGTAACATTGAATGTGTATCAAAGGTAGTTGGTTAACTGTGGTCTATACAAATAAATTTCTACCGTGATTTCTGCTATGCAAATAATATAAAAAATTGCACTTCTTAAGAAAATATCCTGAAATGCAGAACATAGATATCACCGCACTCCAATAGTTGATGATATAGTTCTATGTATCATACTCTATGGAGTCTACTACTCTCAGATGAAAATAACTCCGGCATAAATATCCATTTCAACACTAACAAATAGTATTTGCTTGTGGCTCATAAGGTTGCTTCCAGTTAAAATTAGATGATACATGGAGCTTGTGCAATGTCTGTCTCATAAAACTCATTTATAAGTGAATATACTTGTGCCTACATAAGTTATACTGAACTAATCAAATTTGCTATTCCATCTTTCAAGATGATCAAGCTACTAATCTTTTTTTTTTTCCCCCTGGGTCTCCAGCAAATCTCAAAAAGTGCAAATTTGAAATCGTTACAAAATATAAACAAGCTCTACTCAGCTTAATCTTTCAAATCCTGAAATGCTGAATATTCTTGAACGGTGTGCCAATATCAGGCCTAATATAAAATGGGACAGGACTGAAGAGGTGGAATGTACGAATTTTAGCAGCAGCTTTAGGAGCAGGTTATGGCACTTACGTATTTGTTGCCTCTGTGATGACAGAGTCTCCAGCCTTGCCGGGACCCTGTATAGACTCCATGGCTGTGGAATAGAGAACCTTCTGCCCTCCAGGACGCTTCGCATCAGATGTGCTCTGCGAACACTCCCCGTCTTTCTCCTTCATGTTACTGTCCAGTATGTGGATTCCCAGGAGCAGACTATAATCCATGATCTTAAAGCTTTCTAATACCTATCAATAAAGAAGAACTGGTTGTACTGAAACAAGAAAAAAAAAAAAAAAAAGACTACAGCAACTATCAACTATATAGCAGCATCTTGAGAACCTTGACAAACAAGCCCTAAAATAGAAGTTTCTCTCATGAGAAAAAATAGAAAAACAGTAATTATTTTTTTTTACCCCTACATGTCAATGTGGGGGGTAAATTAGTGCTAAAATACTAATTACCTCAATACACTCTTTACAAGTGGGAGAAGAAGATGCATAGCTGAAATGAGAGCTAACATACTTTGGAGTTAACGAAGATTTCTCTAGTCAGCAATTCTTTTTACTTATAGCAAATAAGCAATTTACAGGTTCACTACATATGATATAGCACAGAAGCACTGTATTAAATATTTTGCATGGTAGCAATAATGAAAAACTAAACCAAATTTTGCAGGAACAACAAGTAAAGAGCAGTACCTTCATGTATGCCAGTTTGTGAGTCAAAGAATAAACATCTTACTGGAAACATTAAGCTGACCTGTGAGCTCTAAAGCTCGTTTTGCAAATCTGAAATGAGATTTGGTGACAATCAGGAGAAAAGTATTGAATGGTTCATGAATTTGTATGAGGAGGAAAAGTAAGTCCAGGGAGACTTAACATCCCTCCCCATCAGAGATAATTTTAACTACTGTCTCTGTCCAGAACATAAGCAAAGAGACGGGAAAGACACAGTCTACTCTGCCTGCATTCCTTATGTACTCTTTGCAGTAAGTACAAACCAAACGTACAATACAGCTGAATTGTCTTCAAGCTCTCATGCTGCAACATGAACTTTTTTTCCTGAATTTCCTGAACTCATTTTTGGTATTTATCTTTCAAGAGGAAAAAGCAAACTACTCTTAGCACCACTTTTTATTTTATTTTTAGAAATGCTTGTGGCTAATAACTTTGCATGTTATGTTGATCATGACTGGCAAAAATTGCACAAAGAATGGATGTAAAGGTGCAGGTTCTCCTCTTTGCTGAATAATTCAACGAAGTTTTACTCAAAATTTCTGAAAAAAATAGATGATGCTGCCATTCAAAATATGTCACAACAGAATGTGCGCAACCACATATTGTAAGTATGTGCTGAATACACTGTAAAAATGCAATACAGTTCAACCTCTCAAAAATACATCCTTCAATAGTATAATCAATAATACTGTTTATGCAATGCAGATTTCACCTGCCGATCAGGCTTGGAAAAAGCACTATCATTTTTATTTTAAAATTACAAAATATCAGCTTGGCCTCTGGCAGTTTTGCATTCGACCTTCTCTTTAGCTCCTTTTTAATAGGAGAGATCACAACTTTATGTACCAAATATGTAACCAACATTTAGGATTGGATGTAGCTTCTTAAATATAATGTGCTGGTTCTTGCCCAGGGACCTCCTTATGACAAAGTTCAGCTTTCCAAATACACATCAATACACTGATTAATAATAACTAACTAATGTCTCTTAAAACCCACTACTTTCACTATTCATGACTTTGTTCTGAGGTCACTGAAAAGCCTCATAAAAAAAACAAGAAGTATCCGTTTTGTTATTCTGGTGCATTATGAAGCTGAAACACCCACATCCTCCCTGGATTAATTACAGCACATATTCCTGCAAGCGGCCTGCAGCCCCTGTCCGCCCACCTCATCCCCCAGACACCCTGTTCTGGGCCCTGTTCACAGGCTGCAACGTACAAGGCAGGGTGCTTTTAACGTGGCCCCTCTTCCGCCTACTGACTGCCTTGGTATACATTTCCAATTTCCTCCCTTCAATAATTTGATAATCAAAATAGCCACTCCTAATGCAAATACTTATCTTTAGGTAGATCTGTGCTATACTGTACACCCCTGTTTGTTTCTACGGAAAACGCTGGTAGGGAAATGATTAACACACACACACACACACACACACCGATAAAACAAACTTCAAAACATCAGTGTTGAACACAAACATATTTTGTCCAAGTTCTTCAGTCTATACAAAGACTTTTATCTCCGTCAGACTTTTACCCAAGCCTTTCTTTGTGTCTAGGGCTTCTTATAATCAGTTCTGCTGATTCTAGATTGAATATCTTTTGAGGAGCATAACTTTCTGTTATAAAGTAACAAGGTAAGGTATAAATTAAGGTGGTGAAACAAGTCCCTGATCTTACGAAGGGAAAACCCTCAAGAGGGTACTACAGCACTGTTCGGTACCATAAGAGCATTCATTCATAGCAAAAATAAGGCAGCCTTCTAAAAAACCTTATGTCAGCCCTGTGGGATTGCTAGATATGGACATTATTCCCCCAAATGCATGCTTGGATAATTAAAGTCAATCTTTAACATGTAACTACCCCAAAATGCACTTTGCTAGCATAACGACACTGGAAGCTTTCAGCAAGAATATGCTTGTTTGTCAGTAGACTGCATGATTAAGTGTTTGTTTTTAACAGAGATGAATGAATGTTCAGTTCATTAACTCTGCATTGCATTGCTCTTCTTGGTATTTGTATAAGTGCTTTTTCCCTAGCAATTTGTATTTTATGAATCCTGCATTGTCACCCAGGCACCACATACTACAAATGGACAGTTTTAGCTGCCTTGACAATTTCCATGGGAAAAGCCTCTCTTACTCCCTTATCTTTGACTCTACTTTGCTCTCATACCATATAAAAATAAAGTAGCATCCTAAGATATGTTATTTTGAACAGGGAAACTCCTTTGACCAGATTTTCTGTCTTGGAGCTAGTCAGATACATTCTGTGAAGCAACTTAGATACATCTACCTTGAACAATCACAACCCATGACTAACAGAACAAACTAAGTATTTCTGCCGTGGGACTTCAGCTTTATCTTAGGTGCATCACAAGCCATACTTGCGCTGTCTGCAAGTGAAATCTGCATTCACATCACTAACCATAAAAAGCAACTACAACTCAGCAGGCCATTTTCATAATGTAATCAAGGAACACATTACTCAACAAAAGCTAATTTCAGAAGTTTATGAAATACAGAAATTTAAACGAATAACTGTGCAAGCAGACATTTCCTCTAAAAACATTTTAGGAAAGAGAAACAGGAACCAACATAAGCAAAACAAGATGAATTTTACTGTGAATCAATAATTAGGCTGCAAAATAAGGAAATATATAAAACACAAGCTAGAACCGTTTGTTACAAAATAAGCATTTCTTAAAATACAGGCCTGATTGAGCAAATATGCCTGATGTTTGATTTAAAAGAAAATCTACTCCAAGAAAGCAAATCCACAATCCTCTTCAAAACACATGGGCTGTCACTTCTGATCTCAGCAAATTTCTGGCAACTTACTGTTAACTAATTGTCCAAAAAATTACAATCCAGTTTCTGATTTTAAAAATAGAAATAAAGAGGAATTTTGGATTTCAAACGATTCTGTACAGGTTGTCATATACACAGACACAAGAGATCTGCAGTGCAGATAGATGTCCATTCTCCTCAAACAAGCTTTTCTGCAGAGACCTTTACCTAAAATCAGTACTTCTGCCTGCTCTGTGTTGTGCATCTGCTGGGTCTGACCTAGGCTGCAGCTCAGCACTCCCGCAATATGGGACCTCTACTGTTTATAACAAGACTCTGTAAAATTAATCACTGAAATTATCCCAGTTAAAGGATAACCTACAATTGTTAAAAAAGTTTTAAAAACCTGTAAATAAGTTCAACCATACCAGTTCTTTATCCCTGTTGCTTCAGTACAACAGTGTTTCACACCATAAACCTTCAGATTTTTGCAGCAATTGTTTAAAATCAAAGTGATGAAAATACCACCTGGACCTGAAATTTCAGAGAAATGACCCTCTTTGACCCTGACACTAAATATCTGTGTCCTTACAGACTCCAGTCAGGCCATCAATGCCACACTTGAAATATAATTTCCTTAGAGAAGTCCATCGTGTTCTTTGCTAACATAATAAAGGGGAAAAAAGAAGCAGAATGTAACACAGAATTTGATTCTCACTAGTAAAAATAGCATGAAATGATTGCCCTATTTTTCAAAGCCACTTGTCACAAACAGATTCACTTCCACTGCTTCTGTGAAAGATATTTTGAAATATAGGCACCAATAAATTAATTGTTCCAATGTAAATTTGCAATGAAAATATGTAACCATCGACTTGTTTAGAATATTTCTCATTCATAAAATTCCTACTAGCATAGAGGGTGCACCTATGAAAAGAAACCTTTTTGCTTTGGTAGATCCAACAACAGGAGTATTTCCAAGGATTCCTGCTGAATGTTAGAAAAGGGGAGAAAACAAAATTGAACCATAACAGTGTTGCACCAAACTAAATAAAAATCATCCTGGATAAAATGGCTCAAATTCCATTGAAATTATTAGTGGGAAAATCCCATAATGCATAAGCGGGACTCGGTTGTTTGGTTTCAGATACTAACTGAGAATCTTGACAGCAATATATTTTCATTCCTAATATCTAGAAAAATCTTGGGCAATGAAGAAGAAAATATTACTCGAACCCTGTTCCAATCACTGAGCCAAAAATTAGATTCGCGAATTTTAATCCTCCTGATTTTGTTTACATATAGCATATATATGTCTTCATACATCAGGAAAGACTTGGGTTTCTTCAGCTGCAGTAAGACATGTCTTAAGGAAAGAGATGAAGAAAGGACTAAAGACCATTTGAATTCACTTCTTAGACATAAGTGTATACAAAGAGAGAATGAAAAACTTATCTGCCCACCCTGCTGCCACCCCTGAAATGGGATGATATATCCTCAATAAAAAGCATAAAACATGCAACATCGCCTAGAAACACTTTGCTTGTTTAATGTCATTAGATCTGTTATTGACAACTTGGAGAGAAAAACAAAACAAACCCACGCAACTCTTCTTATTGAAGCACAATATCTAATTACTTAACACAATACAAAATTCCTCATTTCCTCCACTTGAGTTTGTAAGCCAATTATTAAGTATGGTTCATCAAGAAAAAAAATGTTATCCTAAAGTAACAAATAAAGACCTCTAGAACTCTTATTATAAGCTCTGGTTTGCTTCTGATTAAGCAGAAGTGGGGGGATAAACTGTAACTTCAGTTTTGGGCTGTGACATGTTTGCAATGTCCCTGCAACGTGTAGATTCTATTCCAAATCTCAAGATAAATGGATGTTGTTCACCTTGCATCATTTCCTTCCTCTCCCTTCACAGGTACTTATACACTTCAAAAAAAGTTGCACTGGAGACAAGACGAACGCTAAGAGCTGAGCATTGACTGACAAAAAAACTAACCCACTGTTCAGTCAAACAACCAGCAGCAAAGTAAAGAGCGAGGGGAGCAAGACATGGGAATCCTCCCCATTTTCCTGGGGATGCTGTGTCTGCTTGTAGGTGTGAAAAAAAGATTTACAAACACAAGATCTTGCCACTGTCTATTACCTCAGAATTCAAGTTTCTCCAGTAAAGCTATATTAATTCACTTTGCTATGTAACTAATTGAGAGAGAGTTTGTAAGGCCTCAAGGACTTGTGCTTGATAAAGATTCTCTGTCTGTAGAGTCGTGACACTGACAGATCTAATCTGGGATTTCCTTTTTTGCCCTTTCGACGAACAGCTAGTGCTTTTACCTCTTCTGCACTTCAAGGGACTACAGGGAAGATACTGAGGGTGCTTTCATAATTAAAACACTGGCCACATGCTGATGTTCTGATATAACCTTCCCACAGTAATTTTCAGCAAGTCCTTCCCTAGGCCTCTACCTTTGTTTTCCAAGGGTCTATAACAGACAATCTCTGTTACCTGGTGCTTGAACCACAAACTCCTGTCCCAGGGAGCCCTCTGGGGCCTGTTCCTATGGCTTATGCCCAGAACAGGGTAACCTGTATTTACAGCATTGCTTAGGAGCTCCACTAAAGAGAAGTGAGTAAGTAACAATGAATGCATAGCTTTCCTTGGTTGTATCAACTATAAGAATAAAGCACACTATACTTCTAGTCTTTCTCATATAAACTGGGTTGTGCTGAAGTTACTCTTGCACCTAACACATCACTTCTTCTCATAGCCTACTCTTTAGTCTTATGTCAGCATTCTTCCACACACAAATAATTTCTGCAGGATTCATTAAAAATGCACTAGCATTTAAATTTGACTTTAATTTCAATTTGACTTTAAATTCAATTTCCCAACCTTAAAAAAAATATTAAAAAGTCCTCCAATGCACTTTAAACTGTCCTCAATGCCTTAAATGGCTTTGTGTTTATTTAGCATTTGCTTAGGTGATGCAAAAGCTTTAAAATTCTTTAGTTAATTAAGCTTTAAAATAATTTGTAACTGTATGTGATCACAGTAGTTAACAGTGTGATTAACAATGAACAATGAATGATAAACAATGAAATGTATCTGGTTAAATCAGAGTTATTGAAACAGCACCTTCCAGTGTTCTCAGTATTTACTGTTACACGAGACAGACACATTATGGTTTTACAAACTTCTTTCTTGCCTGAACTGAGAAAGGCTTCCTTCAGTACAAACATTTGCAAGAACTATATTCAGATGACGTTTTTCGTACTAGTACTATTTACTTGTCTTTTCCCCTCAAGCAACTATGATAGCACACACTGGGAACAAAAGGATAAGTTTCAGTGACATTTTGGAAATTGAAAGCTAGTTCAGTTTTCAGTTGTCTGCACCAAAACAGAGGACTCGGAGCAGCTACTGCAGGGATCACCCTAAAAGGATGACCATGAGGAAGCCCTCAGCGCCATCCCACTAACTATAGATCATTTATTCCCCACGCCTGGGGCTGCAGGGAGTGTGTGGCCAAGGGGAACGGATACTCCAAGAGAAGCATCACAGGAGCTGTGATGAGCTACCAGGAGGGAGCCTTTCCCCATGGAAGGGGAAGGAGCAACTCTTGATAAAAAGGATAAGGAAGAAACAGATTTCAACTGTAAAGGAATTAGTTTTTCTATTCTGACATAATATCCTTGTGCTTTTACATTTTACACACTAAGTGATTTCAACAAAAGGAGAGGAAATAACACGATAAGGGACCTAAGCATCACTAGCTCATAGAGGGGTTGGGACACAAATAGCACTGAATAGCATGAAATAGCTGAGCATGAACCCCTGAGGAAACTGAAATACTGTGCCAGGCGAGCACTGAGCAGAGTACAATGGTCACAGTCTGCAGCACATTTTTAGTTATTTTTAGCTCAGTAACACATAGCTTTTAAATGCTACACTTTTAAATTCATTCCTTTTGATTTTTTTTCAAAATGCTAGAAACTATTTTTTTAAATAAAAACTGTTTTATTTAGAATGTAGGCTTTGAAGTTTGCTTCAGGTTACTCCAACAGGAAAAAAGGAAAAAAGGGGGAAAAAAAGTCTTTTATTTGTGAATATACTGAAGAACTCCCTTGGAAGGAAATCAGTTCCTAGACAACCCCAACAAGAGTCCTGCTGGCTTCAGGTCTGCACTGCTGAGCAGTCAGCACTTTTTCCTTTTAACACTTTAAGCTCTAATGAAAATACAATGCTTGACCTCATCCTTGACTTTGCAATCATTTCTCATCGTGGACATGTATTGACATTAGCAACCATGCAAAGGAGAAATCAAGTTCCTGAGGAGAGTAGCAGAGACCAGTCTGCAGGAAAGCAGATTTTGGCTTATCGAGGAACAAGTAGATAGTTCAGGGGAGACAGCTTTGAAGAGCAGAGTTGCTCAGGAAAGCTGGGTTTGCCTTCAGGAGAACATCTCAGGCATGGAAACTGTCCATCCCAATACTCAGCAGATTCAGCAGGTCCTGCTTCCCCAGCAGGTCGTTGGGCTATCAGGGAAGTCATGGCAGAGCTCCAACGTGGAAAGACCCCAGACAGGAGGAGAAAAGAAGGCCAGGCTATAAAGGAGGAAAGTAGAAATGCTGCCTGGGCATGTCGGTGTGGTACCAGGAAAGCCAAGCTCAGATGGAGCCGAGATTTGCGAAGTATGGCAAGGGGTGGCAAGAAGACCTTCCATGGCTCCATCAGCCAGCAAAGGCTGAACAAGAAAAATATGAGCACGGCAGGATGGGGCTGGTGATTCCGTAGCGTTGTTCACAGGTGAGGCTGGGATCCTTGCTGCCTGCTCTGCTCGCTCCAGCAAGGCCTGCCCAGCCCCTGTGCTTGGCCTACCTGGGTCTCGTGATCAAAATTCAGCTCTTCTTTTCAGATAGACATTTGGCTGACAAAACTAGTTTCTGCCTACAACAAGCACAACAAAAAGTTATAGATATTTTATAACCTATCTTTACTAAGGTATACATTACTGAAAGAGAGGTGCTGCACTTATTTAAAGAAATTTGGCCAAGGTTTCAGGAAGATATGTCCATATGGAAACAGACACAGAAAAACAGCCAGTTGTTTCCTAGAATCTCTGTTTACATTAAAACAAAAGCAGGGAGAGAGAGAGAGAAAGACAGAGAGAGAAGTAAGTATTCTTTACTGATCATGACTGTAGAGAATACAAAGGAAAATATAACCCAAATTTAAGTGATGCAACTCAGAATGACTTTGTCCAGAAATACTATCAGGATTAATAATTTCTTCTCTTTCATTACTATTTCATTCCAACACATGCTGTCACTTTCTCATAAGTTTCTCATTCAAAGCATAAGGAAAGAGGCAGATAGACCTTATCATTTTAAAATTGAAGTCAAGTTAGTTATCACTTATGTCAGTTAGTGACTCACCTCCACACAGTCACAAGAAAGCAGTGACAAAATTTGTGTTTTTTCCATGTAAGGGCAGGACACTGGTTTTCTCATTTTTTTTTAATTTGTGAAAGACATACACAGACCAACCTGATTTTTGTCATGTGACAGAAAAGAGTCTGCTACCTTTGCTCTACAAATGGGGGTAGGCTTATTCAAATAGGGGATAAACTGTAAAGGATAAACAGTAGTTTTACTTTTTATATATATTAATGAGATTTAAACTTGAATATTTAAAGATGATTTCCTTTAATAACAATAAATTTTATCAGGAACTCTGAAAACCCCAGACTGACTTCAGAGTTGTTAATTTTATATTAAAAACACTGAAAAAGCACTCAAACAACATATGCCAGGAGTCTACCCAAGCTTTCAAGCAAGGAACCTGCAGGAATACCTGCATCACCTAAATGTCTGATTCTCATTTTGTCTCCTTTTCAGACAGGCTCCCTCTTTTTGACTGTTCACCCGTTTCCACACAAGGGGTCTGCCTGTGCAAGCGGCCCTTGGCAAGCAGGGGGAGGTACAGAAGGAGGCCGGGACTCCCAGATGTGCTGGCCGAGGCCTGCAGCACGGGCTGGAGCTCGGGAGAGGCTCCCAGGAGAGGTGGCAGGAGAACAATGCCAGGAACAATGAGAGGTGGCAGGAGAACAATGCCGGGAACAATGCCCCACGCTGCAGAGACCTCCCCGCCGGACGCACAGCTGAACATTATGTCACTCGGCGTCACGAGCCGAGCACGAGGCACTGGGGACCTCCTCTGTGTTACTCAAACAAGAGGTACCATTCACGCGCAGTAACGAGGCTTTCCATCGCGCCGCAGGTGGCGGAGAGCAACGCGCCCCCGTGCCCAGGATGCCCTTCCATGGATGGGGCTTACCCTGATAGCCCATGTTTTGCTCTCAAACCCTTTGGATTTCCTCCGGTAAATCCAGTCTTTTCTCTCTGTATCCTCTGTGAATCTTGTGAACCTCTGAAAAGCCTGCATAACTCTCTTTTCTTCTTTTCCTTATGGCCTCCTGCTTCTTTCACAGGGGAAAAAAAAAGAAGGCCGTCTGCAGAGAGTTGCTGATCGCCTTTGTCAAAGTCTTCTTGAAGAACAGTGGCAGCCACTCTCTCTTCCCTTGGGAAGCTGGTGCGTGCACCCAAGCACTTCATCTTCCAGCTTAGGAAGAAACGGCTTCGCTCCAGAACCAAACTTGTGCCTGCTGCCTAGGACCCCCACCCATACATCTTGTCAGCTCCTGCTAAGTTACCAAGAGTGGGACTTACCACAGCAATACTGAGCCTGCAGATGCACACACTTTGACATGTCTGCTGTGCCCCAGAAGAATTTATTGAAAGTCTTTAAAATTAAGGGAAAACAAGAATAAACACCCTTCTACCAATCTACC
The DNA here is from genome assembly GCF_059628265.1 of Tinamus guttatus. NCBI lineage: Eukaryota > Metazoa > Chordata > Aves > Tinamiformes > Tinamidae > Tinamus > Tinamus guttatus. Next base: position 265,227 of record NW_028288719.1, on the reverse strand, counting down.
TTCTCCCTAGACAAAAATGAGCTTTATTTCCACAACTGGATCTGATATCTCAACAACTTAACTAAACTACAATCCTTCATCAGTACTTTGACATCTATAGTATTCCTTAATTAAAATGCATGAAAAGATTCAGATTAAGCAATATACGGAGCTATACCCTGCTCCCTGATTTTCTGAAGCAAATCCAGAAAAGGTGTGAATACCAAAAATCATTAAGTTTTACTCACTCTACAGTCCCGCTGCAGCGTTTTCATTAGTGCGCTGTGAGTTTCAGAGTCAAAATACAATGCTTCATGCATGTCTTGCAAGAAATCCAAGTCTTTGAACGTAGGGTTGGATTTCTCCCTCTCTTTTCTTGATGCCCTCCGTTTGTATGTGGAGCCTTTCAAGTCATAGGTGAAATGCATTCTCAAGGCTCGTGGCAGAACATTGTTCATTACAACAATTCTGATATTAATGCCTCCTGACTGAACGCAGTACAGCCCGTAAAACTTGGGTAGGAGAGTCCTTGGATTCTGGTTCAGATTCTAGAATAAAACACATATTATTAAATATGACTTTTTAAAATAAAGTCATAAAGAAAATCCTTAAGAAAAGGATTTGTATGCCAAAGGGAATTAACAACAAGAATACAGCTCATGTTCTCCTATTCTACAATTTCTTCGACCAGTTGCTTATTTGGGAGCCTGTACTTCAGAAAGATCATATAACCATAGGGAAGAGACCATGCCGAAGAGAAACAGAGAAGTCAGAATTGCCACAATTCTAAAGTCACAAAGCTCAGGCCATCTTTCCAGCTTGAAGAGTAAACAGAAGCCCAACAGCAAAAGCAATAGTTTGCTTCCACCATTTGCTTTTAGGCACAGAGTTTCATTCCTGTACTTTAACACGTACTTTAAGCTCCTGCCATGACCATACTCCTTGGCATGCACTGTTCTGACAAATACTACTGAATATTCAACTCTTGTACACCAAAGGCTTGCTTTTTTTTTTTTTTTTTTTTTTTTTTGCCAGGGACTTATATGTGACAGTAGAAGAGCAATAATTGCATTTTTGCCAAATTTCTTTCCTGTGATAAGACTAAGCTGAAACTAGAAACATTGTGAAGAATTAGTTTTCTTATTTTGATTTGAATGTCCTTCTCATTTCACCTGTTGGAAGCAGCTTAAGTCAAAATGTAATTCTCATTACCTTGGCTTGGGTTCTGAAAAACAGACCCCTTGCCTTCATGACGCTTTTCACTATGAGGGTCTGTGCCAAATGACCAAGTTGTCTCAACATGAGTCCAAGGTCCTGACAGAACCTCACTGACCATCAGAATAGAAAGGCGTAAAATGATCCAAATTCCACAACAGGGGAAAAAAAGAAAAAAGAAAAAAACTACACACACACATGAGGATAGAGGAGAGGACAGAGAGGTGAGAACAAAAAAAACCCTAGTTCTGTCCTTTCAAACACATATGTTCTGGTTTTGGCACAGGTAAGAAAGAGAAAACTTAACTTTCCTCCTATAGCTGTATGTTGTGACTTAGTAATTATGTAAGACTTAAAACATTTCCATAAGACACAATCACAGTGATCATACTTCACATTTTTTCAGCCTTTGCATATAGTCACATTGAAGTAACATTCAAGGCAAATTCTCATCATGTTTATTTGGAATAATGGTCTACTCAAACCTGATCATCACAATAGGGAATTAAAAAAAAAAAAAAAAAAAAAACAGCACCTGCCCTTATTATTCTTTTTGATGCTGTCAGTGCACAAAATTCCTTTAAATAAACAGTGAATCAGAGTTACATTAATATAATGCAGACAATACTGTCCATTTTCAATACAAGCAGCTTTTCCAGTGTTTACTTAAGAGAGCACACTCAGAAATCAGGCCAATAGTAACAGGTCTAGTACTCCAAAGTCGACTTATACGAGTCTCTGTTCAAATTACTTCGCTAAGTCATTTGCTTTTGTTAAAAAAGAAAGATTTGTTCTATTTGCTTTGGATCACGGGTCATTTTCCTCACTTTGTGATGACTGATACACATTAAAGCAAGACAACCAACACCGCCTTTCTCCCTCAAAAGCTCTACTTAAACATAGCTTTTGAACAAATTAAAAAGGATAAAAGTATTTTTAATACATCTTTGTTTAATACATGAGAAATGGGGATTAGTAGTCAGAAACAAAAGTGAAACTGACTGGTCTAGTTTCTTTGTCCACTCTGAGTGAATGGCAAAAGCGTAGACAAACACAAATGGAGAAAAAAAAGTGGAATTAGAAATTTTAATAATTTTAATTACGAATTTATTAGAAACAAAATTTGGTATCCAGTCAGAAGATGATCCTTGTTTTCATCTTGAATGCTTAAAAAAAATAATGGCTATCTTAAAATTTATGCTTGAGATATATTCTTTTTGAAGGGTGTAGGAATGCAAAATTGCACAAGGGGAAAACACTGTCAAACATATTGTGAAAAATATGGATGAAGTCACTGAAAGATTAGAGAAAACTAATGAAGTCAAATTTTGAAAAGCAAGATGTGAAATAGAAAAAATATAGGTTATGATTTATGAAGTTACTTACCATATAATACCCCGGTAAGAGCTTCTGAAGAAACTCGGCCTCTTTGTGCTGAACTGTTTTGATGATGAACTCATCATCACTAGTCACAAAAAAGAGGGACCCACTGGCACCTGGATTGGACAACTCAATCAAAGGCTCGCTGCAGATTGAATACTGGAAGAGAGACAGAGAGTGAAAGGGGAATTTGTAAGAAACACAAATAGATGTTATTTGACACAGAAGTTTAATACAAAGAATTGTGGGTGCAAGTGGGGATCTGGGGGCCTGCATCACCAGTCTGCGGCAGTCCCTACAGAGCAAAGCAGGTCCAGCCATGGTTTGGCTTGAAACTTTCACAACAACCACTTTAGTATAATTCTGATGTAGTTCTCTAACGAATTGTTGGATTAAAACAGAAAAAAATAAGTCAAGAGAAAAAAAAACGGGGGGGGGGGGGGGACTGGAAAATACTTGTTTTGCATATGTAGACAAGCTCTCTTCCACAGGCAGCTCTCTCCCAAACATCATGTTTAGTAGGAAAAGGACAACACTTAATGCTCTTTACTGGTAAAACCAGGTCTCACACACTTACATACATTTATTAAGCCTTCATTAGTTCACACTCTGCCTTCTATTTGAAGTAAATGGAAAAGAGATGCATTAAATTCAACAACATGGAAAAGTCTGTTTCTATTAAATGCAAGAGCTTGATTAAAACATACTAACATAAAACTTTTGTTCATAACCTCTTTTCCTCTGTTCAACATCAGCATCTTTCCACAATTGCAAATTTAGTGTACAGTCCAATACTCTAAAAGTTCAGTCTTTCAAAGAACAAAACTGCAAAAGACCTGACCTATGAGCAGCATAAGCACCCTGGAATTATTCTCAGCAGAACAGTATGTCTTTTGCTCTTCTTGCAACAGGAATAACGGTTTCAGTAACAAAATATCTGGATTATTGGGTCAGTGCCTAGGATGAATTGAGCAATTCCACAAGAAAAATCCCTTTATTTGCTGAAAGTGGCTTTTATTAACTTTAGCCAGTCTTGCCAGTGATTTTAGAGGGTGGTGATAGCAAAAAAAAAAAGGTATAAGAAAACAGATTGAATATGCGCTTTTGTGAGCACTTGAACTAATGAAGCATGTTTCCTACGGACTCAAATCAGTGCCTTGATGCGTTTTACTATACTGGCTCCAGCTGAGGTTTTTCCCATGCTTGGAACTTTTAAAAGGTTTTATATGGTATGAAAGTTTTGTTTGTTTCTCTCCTCGTTTCTCCTGTTAGATCAGTTCTGCTTAGTAAGAGACAGTTTTCCATTTAAGCTTACAGCTTCAATTGATTAAGGATAGATCATCATTAGTGGTCTATAACACGACAGGCCTTAAGTGCAAATCAGCATCTGTGTTACAACCCCAGGGTTTTTCTTGACGAAATATGTAAAGCTTCATCAACAGTTTTCATTGCTGTAGGCATTTGAAATCAATTATCTAAAGCATTCAAGCTCAATAAAATAGCATGAACTAGAGTTATTAATCTATACTGTGTGTTTGCCATTTTACAGTTGAGTTCATTTCGATAAAATAAAGCATACCAAAAAGGGCTGCAAAACAAGAGTCCACCTAATTTTGCCTGGAGATTTTTTTAAAAAAATCAATGTCCAAAGCAGTTAAATACTTCTTGAACAAAAAAGTTTCACTCCAAGACTTTTAGTGAGTGTTTGATGCTATTAAGTGTTCAAGTACATTTAGTCTCGTCATTGTGATCAATCCTACAGAGCAGTAATGCTCGGCCTTCTCGGAAAAGGTGAGGTTGTACCTGGGCTTAGTCAGTGCAAACAGTATAAACACCGCACGCGCTCGCTGCAATTTTTCCTCCCTTTCCTTCTGTTCCCTTTCTCCTCAGTCTGGATAATCAGTTGTCATATTGTTACACTGATGGGTCTGTTACAGATACTGAATTATAGTTACAATCACTTCATGACAGACAGTGGCAGATCCAGATTCTGGAAGATCCAGATTCTGGCAGATCCGGATATTGGAAGCATACCTTTAATTAGTTATTTTGGTAATAACCAATAGGAAAAGAAGCTTCCAAGCTAAAACTAGTTTTACTTCTTGATCACCAGACCCCTTTGGTCACATCTCCCTCTGGGCTAAACAGAACCAGTTGTGAACTGCCCTGCTTATACCATGTTGCCTATTTAGAGTCAGGAACTATAGAAATGGGTTCTAATTTCTTCGTAGAGTAGGCATAACCCTAACAAAGGGCTGTATCAATAAAAACAGTCACAAAGAGAAAAAAAAAAAACAAGCAAAAAAAAATCCCAAACCAAAAAACAACAATAAAACACCCCACTGAAATTCCAGCTACTATTTATTGAAGGAAATCCACTTTTGTATATGCAAGTAGTTGAGCTCAGTTTTAAAACTGCTCAACCCTCAACTCTGCAACTGCATCCAGCCTCCCTCTAACCTAGGGAAGAGGAAGCTGCTGCAGCTGGGGAAGCTGCACCCCAGGTACATTGCTCCAGACACGTGTGTCACACCACGATTTAGAGAGAGCTCCATTCTGTTGTCTCACCAATAATGAAAAACACTTTCCTAAAGTTTCTCAACAGCTGCCCAAAGCACATGCCCAGTTGGAAATAAAAAACATGCCCATCTGTGGTGTCTGTGTGCAGTTAGTGACCCTCCAGCTTTTGCCTAGAGACCTGTTCCACTGGTAGATCTTCGGGAGATGTCTCCCTTTCGTTGTGCAGGCATTGCTCTGTCACTGCGCTTAGCAGGGCAGAGGGGAAAAAATCTGCAACAAGTTACCTCTACTGGGAGTTTCCTCAGGGATTAGTCATCTTGTACTGAATGACACAAACCCCTATCAACTGCAAACAAAGTCTGTATTTAATATTTTCTTTTCACTGCTGCAAATGTGCCTTACAATGGAATAGCAGCTGCATATCTCAGTTGCTTTTCTTTAGGAAGTACAAATTTTTCAGCTGCTGACTACATATCCCAAATTCTCTATCTCCATGCAGGCCCATAAAAGGAAACACAAAACCCAACATAAGGGCATTTTTACAAAACACGAACCCAAGAGCATTTTATTGCAAATAACACTGAATCATTCTTTTTGAAAGAAAAGTTTTGCCCTGAGTGATAGTAACATCTAGTGGCCCAGAACATAACTTAGAATATTAATGTTCAATAAAGGCAAAATCAGCTAAGTTTTGTTTTTAGGCTCATTGCTCAAGAAGGTCTTAAAAAAACTCAAGAACACAAAAAACCACACTTATAATGTACCCCAAAATAACAGAAGTCAGTTCAAGATTTCTGTTAAGAAATATTTCAGTTCAAATCTACTTTTACTTCATACTCATTCAAATTATTATGTTTTTAAAGAAGCTCAGGTATCATCAAAACCAGAAATATCTAAAAAAACAGACTTATCAGTAAGCTTTTGAAGCACAAAATAGCTAAACTGTGCTGAGACTAAATCAGTATAACTATTTATTTAGCACTAAATTGCTAAATGGGACAGAGATTTTTGGGGTGGACTTGGATGAGATGAACTAGTCACCTAGCAAACAACCCAGCTCTTAACTTCCAGACTTCCTTCTAGAAGCAGAAAAACAGGAGAAGTAAAATAGTGGATCCTTTTCTCTGGCAGTGCACAAAGTGGTTCCACCAAGTAAAGCCTACTCTTCTGCCAAGTGCAAATTTTCCTTTCATGTAAGCACTTGTGTGTGGAGAAGCACCAAGGTCTGGGTTAGGAGAACAAACGAGATACTTTGTAAATGCTTCTTTCCTAGGCCTGCCAACTCTTACCAAGACTGCAGGAGTGAATGTTTGAAGGCAAATGTCTTTCTAATAAAGGGACTAAATAAAAAAAGAAAAAAAGAGGCTCTGTTAGAACTGAATCAGTAAAATTCACAGTTAATTAAAACTAGCAGAAAGAATGGCCTGAATAAGCAGTAACAGTCATATTCATCTCACAGTTTAACAACTACAAAGTTTAGTCAAATGCTAAAAATATTCAGTAGTTACAAACCAGTCTGCAGAAAGTCTACCATCTCCTGGAACATCATTAAAGCATCTTTCCTATTGCTATGAAACTGGTATTTACATTATAATTATTGGTAACTCAAAGGAAAAATGCAAGCTCTTACCAAGTAATCATCAGGCTTGATACCAAAAAGTTCTCTGAAATAGCGGAAGGCAAGAGGTGCATACGTCTTAAATCTGAAGTCAGGATAATGATGAGCAGGCGTGAGATTGCTTCCTTCACTGAGAACAAAAATAAAGCAGACCCAGTTGTTACTGAGCAATTTGAAGCAACATCCTTCTCCTAGCTAGTTTACTTTAAAGACGGTTTACTTCAAAGTATTTTACTTTAAGCTTCACTGCCAGTCTCCTGGGTAAAGAGCAAGAAATTCAGACAAGCCTTGGCATCACCTTTAATCAGTGTATCGGAAGTGGCTGCAAGAGGCAGAACACCTCCAGCAAACTCCCTTCTCCCTCCTCCAAGGACAGGACAAATGATTATTTTCACCACCAATACCCACTTGCATAAATGTTGTGTTCCAACTAATTTTACAACTTTTGACACCCTTTAAACATAAGCTGGTCTAATAGCGTACTGACACAGAAAAGGTCACCCTCTGCACTTCACATGAGCAAGGATTTGGGAAGTTAATCTGGCAAAAAACAGTTTTGTGCTGTTTGGGTGATTTGAGTGGGTTTGCAGGGCAGTCAGTCAGACACTAGAGGTAGTTCTGCCCCTTCTGCTGTGCTAAGTGGCCAGAGGCAGGGAAGTGGGGCAAAACCTCTTCTCTGGTGCCAGCAAGCTTCAACTGGCTGCTTCTTTCCTAGGAAATTGCATCCCCTGCACTATTCTCTGTATTACAGTACAGTATCTTGCTCGTCCTTGCTAGTACAGTCCAGAACTGGAGAGTCACTGGGGGACTTTGCAGACCCTTTCTGACTGTTTGCCTGCCACATTGCATGTTTTACTCCACCACAGCTCAAGCCAGCGTTATCCTGTGTGCTTGGCTGGTTAAATAGAAACGCGTGTTATGGACTCTGCTGGGAATTCAGGAAAGCAATACGCTCAAGAAACAGACAAAACGGGTGACTGGCCCATAATTCGGCCCATCTGTTAAGGGGGGCTGCTACAAGAATGTGGTCTCTTTAGTTCTTCTCCTTGTTTCATGTTTAAAAACTCTTTTGCTGTGTTACTAGACTGTAGTTGTAAAACAAGAGTTGAAATGTCTGCTCCAGGAAAACCCTGGCAGGAAAATGCTATCAGAAAAACAAATACATAAAAACTGCCCGTGGACATGTTTATGCTGAAAATTAGAGGAAGGCTTTTGACCACAAAAATAAAGTTCTAGGCTATAATTTCAATACAAGCAAGAACAGCAGAAGGACAAAGCTTGCCCAGTCTGTGAATGCAGTGATATGAAGTTGAGTATAAAAAAATACAGAAGACCGGACACTGTGGCCAAAGACAGCTCTTCCAATAGTACCTCACCCTGTTTAAGTTCTTCAGTCACACAATACGTACCTGTATACTTGGCAGTAGGAATATCCAAAGAATACCAAAAATCTAGGAAATCTTTTAAATATAAAAGCAACGTTCCAAAAGACTAAACCAAGTGTGTGAATATATTTAAGAGTATAATTCCCGAGCAATTAATGCTTGTCATACCAGCTTTTCGTCTTCTGCTAGTACAAATTTAATGGTAAAATTTCATCCAACCCACCAAGCTGCCACCAGTGTTCATACCACTGAAGCCAAACAGAGCTAAACTGCTGCTCATCAGGAAGTGGGAGCTGCAGAAAAGATTTTTGAGGTTCCATACACTTGATGCTCCTGAGCAGTAAATCAAAGGAGGAAAAAAAAAAAGTGACCTAATATCTGGCTAGAAATCATAAACGCAAAGATAATTTTGGCTGACTAAAGACATACACAGACACTATAGACACTGGTCTTTTCCTGCATACTAAACCATCAGCTAATGGAGCCTGCTTAGTTCTAATGAACTTTTCTGCATGGTTTATAGCACAAAGTATCACAACGCTTAGACATTAAAATCAGATCCACATGCATTTTGTTGTTCATTTTATTAAAAAAAAAAAAAAAGGAATCAGAAGGTGTTTCCTTACAGCTATGATCATCTGATGCTTTTTCTTACACAGTCTTTTCAGTTGTTCAGAACATGGCCCATTCCATTTGTCATTAAATTTTATATAGCTGGATGTGCTAGACACTGAATTTTGGGTAGTGTAAGGATGGCATATCAGCTCCAGGTTGCATTCTTCAGACAACTCAACAGCCAGGATAATGTATGCGTATCTCTGCTGGGAACTTGATCCCATAATTGTAAACACATTTAATTGCAATAAGATGCGGACGAGAATAGAACAGAGGTATCTCTCTGCTGAAGCATCGCATCATTGTTAGGGAAGACTCATCACCTAAACTTTACTAAAAAAACAAATGAAACTCCATACACTCTTCCTTTTGGGTCCTACATACCTTTACAAAATCTGCCTCTTCCAGCCATAACTCAACAGCCTCTTTGGCGGAAGTGTGATAGTGAATACATTACACATCCCGAGTACACCAGAACGTGTACCATTGTGGAAACTTCCCTCGGGTTCAAACAAAGATTGGAGCCCTTCTATGCTGACATCGAGGGCCCAAGCCGCTTCTGAAACATCTGAAAATCTACCGACAGTGAAATGAATTGTTGTGAATAGCCCTGCAGGGGAACATTAATCCTTAATGAAGGGAAATTTATCAGAGGCTAATTGCAAACCAGAGCAGTTTTTGTGGGCTGATGTCTACAGGGAAAGCAATTCTATGTACTTAGAGCAGATGAGCTTGCTTTGTCACAGCTCTGGTAGTCAATTTCACTATGCAGGAAAGTTGCCTTAATCTTTGCAATACGGTTTTTAAGAGTCTCCTTTTACCAAAGGTCTTCAAAGCTTCTCATCATACTCAGCTGTTTTTATTAATTATATAGATTAGTTGCATCTTTGCTGACTATTAGAATAGCTTACAGGATCAAAATCGGAAGCTCTTCTGTGATGCCAGAACTAAGCTTGACATAAATTTAAGATTCCCTGGTTATGTCCCTGGAAAAAAGTCACCAAGTGTTTTGCTGTTATTTTTAACAGGAAAACCATGCAGGAATAAGTAGTTTTCTGCAGTAAGGGAACCCCTTCTAATTCCTTGTGGTTGGACATGCCCTAGCTCTCACTGTACAGAAGAGAAGCTTCCTCCATACAGAGCCTGGGTGTAAGTACACCTCAGCCTTGTCTGGGCATGAAGCACCTACGATGTGCCCTGGAGCTATCGCCAGATCACTTTCAATAGCTGAGGATGCCACACACACTGTTCTGGCAAAAGCATCCTCGAGATACACACATTAACACTAATTAAGAGTTGCAATTCCAAGATAAGAAAATTCATCTAACCTCTCAAAAACAGTACATATCATTCTCCGCCCATATGTTTCCAAGACGATGGATTTTCTGCTTTCTCCTCACTCTTTCTTGGGACATTTTACAAGGGCCCAGACATTTCACTGTTTGTATTTAAGTACACGTGCAAACCACTAGATAACTTCTAACCAAGCCTAACAAGGGAGGTTCCCAAAAAGGATTACTTTTTTGCAGACAATTGGGAAAAGTATCTGTTATTTGTTGAAGAAAAGCTTAATCTGCAAAACTGAGCTTTGGATATATGAGAGAAGTGTGCTCTATAAAGAAAGGAGGCAATCTCAGAAAACTTCCCTCTCCTTTTACAGCACAAGTCTAGTAGAAAAACGACTGACTTTTACTATTAACTTTGACTCCTGTGACCTTCAGTAAACCAAATCTCCTTACACAAGGTATGAAAAATAATTTAGGCTTTGGAAAGATTATGAAGGAAACAATAATAATCTTAGCTTTAAGACTACACAAAAGCAAAAGATTGTTAGGTAGTACAGAAAAGATTAAGCTTATCATGCAAGTTTGTTTTTAATACCTTAAATACTTTTTTTAAGCCAAAAGCACCTAAAATGAGTATCCTCACACATCCCTTCCCGTACATGCTGCGGAATGATTTGCAGTGGAAGTGGTGCGATACCAAGCTAACCATGAACTAACACAATTGCATTTTTAAAGGCAAACCCCATGCCTTGTGAAAGCATTGCTCAGATGGGCTCAGATGGGCAGCCTTGCCCTGCTGCGGCCTCACGCTGCAGAGCGGCGCTGGGGAGACACCCTGCCTATCTGCAGAGGCAGGGCAGGCTGGCTGCACCTCCCGGGGAGCAGAGACAAGTTATCAGGCGCTGCTGAAACCTGCTGCTGACCAAAGAAACTGTCACACGGCTGTCTGGGGATCATGTATTACCGCCCCTCAGATGTGGGGTAAAAAGAGCAAAGAGGGAGAACAGGAGGAGGAGTAATACCTGAGTTCCTTCATGTGGAACCTACTGTCTTTTTAATCTTCTGAAAATCAAAGCATCCAAAATTAAACGCTCTTGACATTAAAAACTAACAAAGAGTATTCAACCTGAGTTTCATTATTCTTGGAAAATGCTACTCATCTACAATGCATTAAAACATGTTTAAATGCCACAAACTGAATACGTAAGCAGACCAGTGCTGATGTAGTTCACGTACTTCTTTTGCATATTCATCTCCTGCATATTATTTCAGTTAAGCAATTTTTTGCCTAACTACCTACATATCTACAATGAAGTAGGTATCACAGGGATCTGTACAAATAGCTGTTATTTTACTTTGTGGGATAAAATCCAGCAGTAATATCCTTACTTCTCACTGAATGCTATTCTGCACACTCCATTGCTGTATGCTGTATGTAAGAGGTACCATATAAAGGCTGCTTTGAAATACAGTTGCATATAATATCCTCAAAACAAATCATAACGGTCACATCAGTAATAACTGAATACACAGGCATTTTTCTTGTTTATTGTGACTATTTAAGAAGAAACTGGGGATAACATTAATGCAGGGATCTCAGAACATTTTAAGAATAGGTAAGTATGTCTATATATACACAAGTATCCAGGTAACCCAAGTTTACCAAGAATTTGATACTTGGCAGAGTGGCAAAGATCAATAGTCCATAACAAGCATGTCTTTGCTTTTGTTGTCACAACTATTTCCTTTCAAATGCTGTTTGTTTAGCAAATAGAAACAACTTCGTCCTGCTGGAGCTGTCACTTTACTCACTAGCCCTAAGATGCGTGTCATGAACTTGGGTCATCCCACACTAAAAGAGCAAAAATAAAAAAAAAAGTGCTTTATCCAAAACTTCAGGCCACTTTCTTAGCTGTCTTGCAAAATTGCAACTGGAAACAAATATAGTGCCACAAAGTAAGTAAAGTAAATTTTAGCGTGAACATTTGAGTATCATTGACACACAGCATTCAGAGTACTGAATATATATATTTAATTACAGGAACACTAGTATCATAGTAACCCATTGTGCAGGTTTGGTGTGAAGACCTTTCCAAGGGCAAGTGTCAGTTTTTCTTTTTTTTCTCAATCATTCCTCAAAAACATACTGCAAAACAGTACACTTTTGTCTTAAATATAGGTTAAGACCCAGATTGCTTAAAATATATCCAAGCTTATAATTTTCTCAGTAGTTTTGCCTACTCATTTGGGCTTTTATCCAAATGCTATCTTAAGACAACATTAAGCTTTTGACATTAAACAGCAGGAAGCACTGAATGATCTTTCATTAGCGAAAACCTCCAAAGAAACAAATTTGCACTTCACTTGTTCATTTTTTACAGTCAATGGTAGCAGCAGGGTGCCTATAGGTGAATGGCTTCTAACGGACTTACCAGCTTAATTAGAAACCCCAGAAAACGTTATTAATACTCAGGGTCGAGACCCCAAGCTGAAGCCTGTTAGCAGGGGAAGTGCACAGGACTGTTAAGAGCTTTCTGCAGGAAGGTCAGACTCGCAGCAGCCCTTGGCAGAGGCCTCTGCTCAAGGAAGCACAAACGGAGGCAGGTGGAGAACACGCTGCCATGCCCCAAACGCTCCCTCGCGCCGAACCCGTGCCAGGCAAAGCACTAATGCACCCGCGCTGCGCAAACAGGCAACCTGGGGACAAAACGTGCTCCCAAGAAGTGCAGCCAGAAGACAGGGTATGGGTAGCAGTTTGCCAAGCAGTTTCTCACTGTTCAAGATGTTAGGCTGGTCTTCTGTGCCCTGTATCATCAAAATCAACTGGGTCAGGGTAGTCTGCACTTTTCTGCGTGGTGCCACTGAGATGCTATCTGGGCTCCAGCTCAGAGAGCTCTTTCACCATGACCCCTCCTAACAGCCAAGTTAGCTCCCAGAGGCAGTTTGTGATAAATGTCTCTGGGCCGTCCTATGAGACAGGGAAGAAGAATTTTCTCTTTGTGAATTTTCTGAATTTTCTGTTTCGCTGCAGCGTGAAACAGAAAATAAAGGCACGCCCCACCCTGTCCCCTGCCAGGGTGCACAAGTGAAAGCAAGCAGCTTTGCAATTCAAATCCTCTCACTGTGCAGAGATACCAGTGTTTTATTGAAAGTCGCTTTAAAGCAAGCACCTAAACTAATCTGGGTTAAACTCTGATCCAATTCAACCCCATTACAAACTAACCCTGGCTATGCTTAACTTGCAATCCGTAGAGGTATTCCTGAAGAGCAACAGTAACGCACCAAAATAAGCTGGCCAATCATGTTCTATTTTTTCCACTGCCAATGTCTCCCTCTCCTTCATGAACTCTGTGCGCTGGTTAAAGTATTTTGCTATGGTTACCAAAGCAGAGGTATAGTCAAGAGTAAAGCTTACCTCAGGGTTTGAGAGACAGGCAGAGGCTATTTCTTTTCAGTTTCCAATTATATTTACAAAACACTGCTCATTATTTTTCCCCCCTAAGAGTGAAAGATGTTTTTTCCCTTGCTGGAATGCAAGCTGCTGTTTCACTGCATTTTTATTAGCTCAGGTCTATTTTATAGGTGTCACTGGAGCAGTGCTCATCTTGCTGTTGAAAGAGCAGACATGCTTATGGCTCTGCAAAGCAACCATCCTCTTACCTCACTGCCCCATCACCCCAAGACCTGGAGGTGTCAAGCACGCATGCAGCACAGAAAATACAGGAATATGTTAGAGCAGGGCAGCTTAAAAAGGACCAAGACTGCCCTGAACTGGCTACAGCAAGTGGGGGTTTGGTTTGGCTCAAGTTCGCAGCTAAATTGTATATACTGAAAGCTTATGAAAAATGCTGTTTCTTGATGGACAAGTGAGTACGTGCTGCAGCACAAGGTTCCCTTCCAGATGCTGCTATCCTGTGAAAAGATTACACACCACCACTTGCTTCTGGGTGCTCATCACCTCACAGTTGGAGGTATTAGCTCCAGGATCTGCAGGTGAAACTGTTCAACCAATTTCTTTCAACCACAGCAGTTAAGGAGAGGAAAGGCATTTTCTCTAAACTGGATTACAGCTTTAAAGCTCAGCTGCATCTGGAAAGGACACACAGCTTGGAGTTTTAGTTTTGCTTCCAGCAAGGGTAATGAGGCTACCAATAGAAAGACTGCAGAAATTGTGTATATGCCTATTCCTTTCAATTGTAAAAATTGCTTGGGTAAATCAAACCATCACAATTATTTTCCTTCCCTAGTTGGCATAAGCCTCAAAGTTGCAGTCTGCATTTTCAAAGATAATATGAATATGATATAATTTTCCATTTCTCCTAAAAGAAGCTTATGCTAATCCAATTTTGCCAGAATGGGAAAAAAAATCCTTATGTAAAATATTGAATTCAACTTCCACTATGAAATTATTCTAGAAAATAAATTGAATGGGCTTGTCCTTACCTTGGTAGAAAAACACTTTCCACTACATAGAAGTCTTGCATAAGGACGTCTCTGTCTGGTTTTGATGTAAGCTTTCCTACAGTATAACCAATTCCCAGCTGGATAGCACCTTTAATAGCTGAGGATGCAGTCTGCATAAAAAATAAGAATTCAAGCATCAGTTTGTTATAAACAGATTTCTGTTCTTTATCAGCAACATTTTATAGTAAACTCATAATCATTTCCATAAAAATAATTTCTAGTTATCTTTTACTTTCTCAGCTTGGAGAACAGAAGAAAACATTTAAACAAAGATGGCCACTTTTCAGCTGAATGATTTGAAGAAATACTATGATGCAGCAAAATGTTAAAAAAAAAAAAAAAGTCAACTTTCTGATTGTATAGACTGAGGCATTTTTAAATTGCCCAAACAGTTTGGACGTCAGATTCTAACCTAGACACTTCAGACTTAACTAGGCCTTCAGAACCCTTGAGTAGTTTTGAATCAGAACAGGGAAAGAACTGCGACTGGTGCTGTAAGCACATAAATTGAACCCACCTCTGAAACTTTTGTGCTGAATCCTTCTTGTTGGATTAAAATGCTAGGACCAAGTCAAAATAAGAAATTACTCATGAAATGAATTTGTAAGAAAAGATGGAATTGGAAAACAGATCATTGGGAAGGATAAAGGAGACTCACAGTAGAAGGAACATACTCCCATAGTAAAGAATTTTCACTACTTTGTAGATACAATTTCAGTGTCTATTTTCAGATTTTGCATCTCATCTATTCAACAAACAAGAGATGAAATTAAATGAAGAGCATCAAAAGCTCCACAGCTAGAACTACAGGAGCACTTGAACAAAAATATTTCATAAATAGTAACTTGGAATTATATAAGAATGGGTTCAAGTATACCTATCACTTATTTTAGTTCTCGGAACAGCATATGCTAGGGTGACTGCTTATTTTTAGAAAAGACAAGAGATATGTGACTCTTAAATAATTAAGACTGCACAACCAGCACCGCTTGCATAACAGTTCAGAAGAGGCGATTTGGTGGGAACAAACAACACAGTCATTCTTAGAGTGCTACTTTGATTATTACAAAGATTTGGCTTGCATGGTAAAAAGATTCCCATTTTTCTTTTCTTGAAAGGCCTCTATTCATGAATGATTAATGCCCAACAAAAGGAGTGATTATGCAACTTCGATCAAACCAATGCACATACAAATAGAGCTTCTGCTTCAGAGCTGGACGCACACCTTGCTCATTGCTAGAGAGAGGATAAAGACTGAAAAAAACATCAGAAAATCACAGAATCACAGAGCGGTTGAGGTTGGAAGGGACCTCTAGAGATCATCTAGTCCAACCCCCCTGCTCTAGCAGGGACTGGATGTGGCTAGGATAATACAGCATTTGCCTTTGACTAACAACAGAGGACAAGTCAAGCAAGAAAACAGCAGGTAAACTGGTGATATGATTCCAAAAGAACAACTCTGAATCACTTTTTAGGCACATAATTTCTGTAGGTTTTCTGCACATCCAAAAGAATACATACAGGTTATAGAGGACAGAAGGTAGGGCTTTCTAGTAGTATGGTACGGATCTTACCTAGAAGATTTTGCTAATTTCCACTGATAGTCAGGAACGTGCAAGCAAATCACCATTAGTAATCCTCAGCATTTCTGTAGCAATCAGAGCAATGGCTTTAACAAAAGCAATATTATGAAACCATTCAGGATATTGTACATCTTTTTTTAAAACAAACTGACAGAAGATTTAGCATGCTGACCCTAAGCCCACCTATTTGTGAATCACTATTCTGAGCTAACATTCTCCACAAAGGGTAGTTATCCAAAACTCCTTTACCAAGAGACAAGTTTTTATTTTCACAACCCTTAAATGAAACAAAACAAACCTTGGAATCTCTCAGTGCAAACGCTTGTTTAGTTTATTTTATTATTTTGTGATCGCAAACAGAACCTAAGGAGAAGATAAAGCAGCTACCACTCAAGCCCTAGGGGAAATGTTGTTCTTGATTCATTCATTTTACTACTACAAAAATATATTCCTTAGAAGTCAGTGTGCCAAATGTCAGTGGAAAAATTCCACTCCCCCCTACATTTTTTCTTGTTCAGACACCTCTCTTACTGCACACACAGGCTGAAAAGTCTACTTTCAAAGCTAAACCCATTACAACTTTCAATTCCACTTCAGTACATTATTGCTGTAGAGCAAGCAATAAAGCTCTGCAACATTTTATGCCAAGATTTCTCCCTTTTAGGGAGAGAAATCATTTTTTCTTTACATTAATTACATGCAGAGGTTCAAAAAAAGACCCTGGACCTATCTATCAAGCATAACCTCACAGTAATTCTAGGATCATTTAACCTAGTATCAACATCTTCTAAAGCTCTAAGAAATGAATGGATGAGAAAAAGCAGCAAGATTAACAACATCAGTTCATGTATTTTATACTGAGGGATTTTTAGCAAACTGTGTGCATTCTGAAAGCAGCTGTATTTTCTACAGAGAAGGGCACAACAAAAAGCTCTATCCCCCTTTTCCTGATTAGGGTGTTGCTGTTTACTGCACAAATGCATTGGTGGGTTTTGAATAGTTAATAAAGATAGAAGCCCATAAAACTGTTGTCAGTTTGAGATCAGTCAGATGAGACTACTTCTTTCAGTGGCTCAAGTACTGCAGACCCTAAAGCATCAGCCCAGGATCAGCCAAGTACTACCACTCTGCTGGATCTTCCAGCAATGGCATATACAAGCCACAGAGCTGACACAGCTGTAGTTTTTGGCACGGTTAATTCCCCAGTTCATGGGAGCAGTACCAAGAGACTGCAGCAATTGTATCCTCATAGCAGAAAGTGGATTTTGGTGAGTTTATAGTTGTGGCTTTACTGGCTGCAGGAAGGCAACAGAAATCTGAACCGGTGGAAAGCCTACCTGCTCTAACCTCACGGGCAGTTATTTTCTGAGCATAACTTAATGAACAATGAATTCAAGCCAGATCAGTGCTTTGTGTCACACAGCCACACACATCCTTGGTTTGACAGAGGGGCCCCTGGATTTACCCTCCAAGCCACAAGCAGAATCAGGTACAGTTCCTCCCTCTTTGGGGTTTCAACGGACATTATTCCAGAAGGGATAATTAAGACTGTCACTTGTCTCCAAACCCAGATTAAACTGCACCTTATGTACATTCTGAGAAGGAAAGCATAAAACTGTAGCTATATTGGTAACTATAACATAAGTTATGGCTCCTGCAGCCACAAGCACCGAGTCATTGCCATGACTCATAATCCTGCCCTAACTTCCTCCATGTATTTTCCCAGGGGGCCCATATTTCAAAGCAGGCTGGGACACTTCCACTTACATGAGTGGCCCATTTAATGGTCACAGAGCAGCACTGGGCAACAGCTGCATTCCACTGAGACGTGTGCTTCAGCAAATAAAGTGCCCCAGCAAATCGTAAAAACAGTGACAACAGGCGGATATACGGCGATCCCTTTGTTATTTCCCTTTCAAGCTATAAAATTCCTTCACTATATTCCACTCTTTTCAAGTTACTACACTTCAAATGTGCCCAAATTTCTTATTCCAGTCATAAGCCTGTGCTGAAATCTTCTAACTAAGTGATATGCAACCTATGTCACAGTAACAGAATAAACTGGAACCTAATATCCAATTTGAGAGGACTTAAATTTTCACATAATCCCATGAATGTAATAAGTAAGGTTTTAACATTTATAAATTAGTTCCATAATTTTTCTTTTACATATTTATTTCAGAAAGGTGTTAAGCAGACACAAGGTATGCGAAGGCAGTTTGCATTCAGCTAACAAATCCAACTGAGATGAAGCTGCCTAGCAGCTGTGCAAGTTCACTACATGGTTACGAAAAGCAACTGTATCTTAGCAAAAGGACAGTCCTTAATAAAAGTGGAAAAAAACAGGGATGACAAAATGTAGTTACTCTAGCTACTAGAAAGCACATTACATTGACAAATAATTATTTCCATTAGAATGTGAAGGTCATTGCCACTCATGTAAATGTCTGGAAAACCTAACTAAACACTGGTTTGATGGTAAGGGCCTGGCTCTGGGCACACAATACCCAATAAACCAAATAGGCTTATTGTTTTAAACAAGTTTTCTTGCAAGTTTCACATTTTATGAGATCGAAGAAACAATTCCTTTAGAAACAAACCATAAATAAAGAGTAACAGTGTTGGCCATAGGCTTCTTTTATTCTATACGTTCTAAACAATTTCCTTTTGCTCTCATTCATGCAGTTATTTTCTCACTCTTCTCTCTCAACTACTCTTTGCTAAGGCTTTATGTATTGCCCCAAAGCAAGTCCTGGAAAATTCAGCCCATGTCCCTGCCTCCTTTAAAGGTAGCCAACCTATAGAGTAGATAGCTGAAACTAGCTACATGACGGCTTGGGTGCAAACCTTGCCCTCGTTTATCTGTCCTCCCGGTTTATCACTCTTTTTATTGTAACTGAAACTGAGCTTGTAAACTTTCTAGGGCAAGGATAGCAACTCTTCCAGCAAACACCTGGCTTATTGCAAGTGCTATAAAGCAATGAAGAGAAAAAAAACTCCTGGGCTCCGAAACTCTACTTCATTATCAGCCTGCGAATTGCAGACAATATTTGCTTTCTGCCACCCTCTGAACTACTGTCATACAAACAAACATCAGTAAAACAGTCCAGGTTTGAAATCTACCTAATAAAGAGGTAGGGATGGCTTATTTATCCTAACTCTGTGTAAGCAGTGGGGAGCAGATGGGATTTGAGAAGGAACCAGGCCTGATGCATGCAATCCTGCAGCCACGCTTACTGCAAGTGTCTGTAGCTCCTTCACCCCTCTCTACTGCTTAATCCAGGAACTGGTCATCTGCTTCACAGCTCTCCTACCCACCAAACCCAGGTCCTAGAGCTTGAACAAACTATGATTCTTTAACATTAACGGTATGAATGCACTGGCATCAATAAGACTGTAAGCGTGTTAAGATAACCTGACACCACAGTAAGTAGTGTAAAGAGCTTCTTCTAACTCATATTACCCAACTTGAGGCTAGCAGTATGGGAAGAATTCTTGAAGAAATGTTTTCCTTGATTTTTGATTTTAAATTTAGACACATGCTACACACCTTAAAATTTTTAATACACCTGCTCTGCTCTTGCGGTCATGGGCAATGACACTTGAGAAAGGGACGAGTGCAAATAACTTGTATATCACAGCCTTCCTACAGGCAGAATTATCACTGAATTTAAAATGTGAAATCCACAGGGATTTACTCAAAAACAATTCAAGTCACACGGATTAGGATTGATTAGAGTCACATTCCTGTCCTAGGAATTTTCTATTACAAGCAAGCGCTTGTTCTTCAGTTATACCAGTTATCGTATGTACCAGGAATCTACACACACTACCACTCCCATGCAAACACAGTTTATCTTTTCCAGACTTCTGAAAAGAAACTAAGCTTTATAAATTTTGTAAACCCATAAGCCAAACCACCCGAGGAAAGTGACTGCTGAAAAACACTATTTCCTCTTGAAGCTACATTTAAAGGAAGCTCTCTGAATAGTAAATAGTTACAGGTAGATGCATGATGTACGTGCAGCTTTTTCCTTGTTTTTTGTTTTGTTTTGGTAACAGCCACATTGAGTCAACACTGGCAGAAGTTTCAGTTAAAAAATCTTCTGGAGGTGGCTTCCCCACCTCAGTGCACTCTCTGCAGTTGATACACTCCATCCATTAGTTTCCTTTTATACCAAGTAAAATAGATACAGAGATTAAAACAGAGAGCTCCTAGAAAACCCCAGTGGCTGAACCAGTCTTACTGTTCTCCACAGCTGGTACCGTGGGCCACTCCAGCCACAGTTTGCCTGTACTACCCTTGCATTTCACAGCACCTCTCTGCTGGTCCCGTGGCTGCAGACCACGAGTCATGGTACTCGACCTCTGCAAGGAGCCCAGGATGCTCAGGAACAAACTCCCAAGCTGCTCCCTCTCACAGAAAGGACTCAGTGCTACTAGTCTGCTATTCAAGTAGCAGCCCTGACCTCCAGAAGAAATGGCTATCTCAACTTTTTTTTGTCATAATAAAGCAATCTATTACTCAAAAACAGAAGGAAAAAAAAACACCACAGTATCTGTTTTAACAGGGTATTGCAATTAGGGGATTGTCATAGATAGAGAAAAGTATGGGTCAGCAGCAATGGCAGAGAGGCAGCTGAAGAGGTTAAAGTTCAGCAGAAATACCTAGATACATCTGGCTCTTACAAAGAGCTATTTACTGCAGGGGTCTATGCCATGTCCTTGGGCTGCTCTTTTCCACTGCATCCTGGAGTCCTGCTTGACCACAAGCTAATGCAGTATTACATGCCGCTCTCCAGGGTTGGCTGGGCTATTAGTCATTATCAACAGCACTTTATTAGAACAGGAATAGAGGATTGTATGCTTTTCCAGTTTCGGTTTGCTTTGGTATGCTTTGGTTTTTGTCTATCTTTCTCTGAAAAACAAATGGATTTCTGTAAGTTTGGCAATAGCCATTGCTCCAAGCAAAACTGTAAGAGCCACTAACTTCAGTGTCCTTCAAAGTCTGCCACTGAAAGCAGGTTCCAATGGAACACAAACTCCAGGATGGAAATTTCAAAGTCTGTGAGATTAAGTACCCTACTTGCAGACATTAGACACAGCAGACAAGCCAACGCAGAGATGTAGCAGTACTGCTCATAAACCTTTACATTTAGCAGCAGGTAGCTGATTTCCCTTATCCAGGTAAGCTCTGTTTGCTGCAGGGCAAAGTGACTCCACAACATGCAATTTTGAGTAGGTTATGTAAAGCGCTCACAGTATGCTAAGCAGAACAACCGCAGGCTATGTAAGAATGCAGCACAGCCTAATTGCATATGTACACGACAGCCTTCAGTCTACAAGCAAAGATCTTGACAATCCAGCAGCAGATTTCCACAGCACGAGCACAACGAGCATCTGCCTTGCTTTCTGGTGTGACTTTCTTCTATTTGCTTAATATGGTCTAGCAGATCTGTCTGTGCCTCAGGCGTGCCACCAGCCCAGTATTAATTGCCAGGATCCTGCTTAGATTTGGTTTACCCCTAGGCAGAATTAGGATTACAATACGGTCTGAGGACATCACAGTGCAAAACCTGCATGTAGTAATTGGAGTCAGGTGCAACTATCATGATTTTCACAAAAAAAGAGGTTGCAAAATATTGGGAGGAAATTAGAAGTGTCTAATGTATCCTCAAGATACAACAGGGACAAGATTGTGATGGATATTCAGCTCAGTCTGGTGACTGCTTTGTGTTGCCATGGTCTTTTGCCTAGGATTCCAAACATGAAATGGAGAAAGCATCTAGAGCTTCTCTTTTTTTTTCCTCCTTATTTCTTTCTTTGGGGAGAAAACAACAGCAAAAACAACCACACTCAAAAAGCTGGCCACAGTTGCAAGATTTCAGATTTTTTATACCCAGATATAGGTGCAGTGGAGTTTTCTATGAATTTCTGGCTGACTAGCCAAAATCTTTGAATAGAGTGATTGAAAATTTTCAGATAATATCTACATTCTTTGGAAATTCAGACACTTCACGAAATTTGAAATATTGAAAGAAACAGCTGGGCCTACAGATTAAAATGTTTGTAGTGAAGGACCACACTGAAGAGTCTTATAGACCCACTTCCAACAAGTCCTTTCTAGAGTGAAAATATTCAAGGAAAAGCTTTGGTTTACTAATGTAATAATGTCACAGAAAGTTGTGTTCCAACATTTCTCAAGAACATTTGCGTCAGATAGCAGTGGCAGGAAAAAAATTATTATAAAATATTACAGCTCAATCGATAAAAATGATTCAGTACAGAAACCATGCCATTGCCTTGGCTTAGCTATGCATTTCAGAAAGTGTACAGTATCTGAGGATGTTCTAGCAATGCTTGCACAAGGCATCTCACAAGCTTTTAGCAATCCAGGATATTTTCTTGGAGCTCCCAAGTATTCAACACTCAGGCATGTGGCAAGTCTGATTTTCCTCTGCCATGAAAGCGGAGCAAACATGAATATTCATGTTTGAATTTCATGAATATTGAAAAAAGAATCAATATTCATAGAACAAAAACATAAAGAAAATATCTCAAAAAATTAAGTCCAGGAATGTAACTGATAGGCCTACAGAATACTATTCTTCAAAGTCCTGCCCTGGATGAAGTTTGAGATAATTGTGTCAAGAAAAGCTCCTTTCTAACTACTTAACTACATAAATTCAATGCTTGTTTGGAACATACTACTAAAACAGAACAAAAATACCATAAGCCTGAGGGAAAATGTTTCCATTATAAACAAATTCCTTTTCCTGGAGGATGCACAGGCAAGTAGTGACCCCTCTGCTAGCTCTGTCAGGGCCAAACTGTGTCGTAAAGAATTACAGCAGGCCAAAGTACACTGGAGCACACACACACAGAGGACATCTGGAAGGAAACCACATTTTGAGGAGCACCCATTTTCACCAGCAACGCTTACAAGTCTCTCCTCTTGACACAGACCTGCAAATTCATTTATCCCCTCTAGGCAGTCCTCAGAGACGAGGTGCACTAGATGAGAACATCACTCTCAGCAGTGCACACTTTGACTGTACAAACAGAAAGAACGCAAAGCACAGAATTAGAAAATGAAGAAGAAAGAACAGAAAAGGGAGAGAATTGAAGGGTCTTTGCCTCCCCCTCATCTCCCAGCTGTTGCATCTAGTAACATGGTACTCAATAGCTACAACTGCACAGCCCAGCACCTTGCACCTCAGCTATGCCGGTTCAGCTGCCACTCAAAGCTCTGCCGGCAGCATCTGCTCCAGGGTCCTCAGAAATGAGGAGGAGAGATCTGAGACAGAAAGAATGTGAAGTTTTTCTGCATGCCTCAGCAGAAGAATGTTTTTCCTCAAACAGCCATCAGAAATCATTTGTTCTCTGATGAAAATAGGTTTCAGTTAGCCATTATTCATCCTTGTGTCAATGGGACAGATTGCATTGCACTAAGGTAAGCAGTTTCGTTTACACTCCATAAAGCTACCTCTTTCTCTAGGTTAAAATACTAGTTTTTCATACTTACATAAAATAGATCTAAACAATAGTATCAAGGAATTGCAATTATTTCTCTAATATTCCTCCATGTTTCCTTTAATGTTCACAGTTCTTAGTAAGGGATATTTATATTTTCAGATCAAGCAACTACAGCATATTATTTAATATATACTAATTTGTAGGCTTATTTCTAACACAGAGAATCTGTAAGATCTGACACACGGCTTATAAAGCCAGGACATTTACATCGTTTCATTTTGCCTTATGGGTCGTCAGATCTTACATCACAGAAATATTTTCCATGCATCACTTTCCCCTTTTGCATGTACTTTATACATATGACTAATGCTGAACAAACATAACCTCTACAAGATGACTGGATAAAGTATATAATTAAGCAAAATGCGAAATTCTTTGAGACACAACCTATTATTTTGTTTTTAAATCAGAATTTGAGGAACGTCTTGGTATTTTTTCCTCAGGCATGAGGAAAACGTACCCTTCAGCAGGGCAGTATCAGAGCATTACTTATCCTAGAAATTTAATTTAGTTTTGGCATTATAGACATGCCAGCAGGTACCTGAATATCATATAATTTTTGACACAAAACCACTTCAGACTCCTAATCGGGAAGTTCCTTTGAAGATGCTAAGACAAAAAAGCTAAAGAGGCACTTTGGGGCACCTGCTCTATAAGACAAGGAAGGGCCTTCATGTTGCAACATGAACAGCAGAAGCTTCTTCATCTTTATTTTGCATAAAGAAAAAAAAAAACAACAACAACAACAACAAAAAAAAACCCCCAAAAAACAGGGAAGCAAGCCCTTTGAGCTACAAGGGTGGGCCAGAAGTACTTATCAGCTTATCAGTCAGGACCTATGTGAGTACCTTGCCTAAGTGTTTCCGCTGGAATCGATGGTGGGATGGGAACGGGAAGTGCCCCAGGAGCTGAGCAAGCACCAGCTGAGGAAAGAGCTCAAGGAAGCCGCACAGGAACTCACAAGACAGAGCTGCACACGTTTTCCAGCCAAAGCACTGACGGGCAATAATACATGACTGGGGAAATGCAAATGCAATACCTGCGTAAGTGCAACACCCTGCATCAAGCAGGGTTGTGAGCAACACCAGATAGATAGATGGGTCTGATCTTAAGTGTGAATGCCTGTTCATAAGCAAGATCTTGTAGGAGAGTTACCAAAAACAGGAATTAAATGGGAGATGGTATAAGATGGTTCTGTTAAACACAGGTCATGACAGTTCACCTCATAGCCAACCTTCTAGACAAATGCAACTGGCTTGCCTGCAGTTCAGTAAAAAAAAAAAAAAAAAAAAAAAAAAAAAAAAAAAAAAGTGAAATGGCATTACCTGGGAAATCTAGAGAGGGTGTGAACCAACAGAAACTGCAAAGTATGTAAGGAGCTTGGCTTCCAAGCAGACACCTTATTAAAGTGGAAAGCATCAGGTGAAGTAAAGTTCTTCATAAATAACTTACGGGACCAAAATGCATGAATCTTTTTATTATCAACATTCACAGAAAAAGCAGGAGCTTACTAACAAAATTTGCTGCTAACACTATGCTCTGGAGGATCTCCTATACAGGATCTCACACAGAGTACACTGGGGGATGTGAGCACATGAACAGGAATCCAACTAACTAACATAAGATAAAAGAGCAGAAAGCCAAAAACTCAGGGGAAAGCATAGAATTTGCTGCAATTGCTAGGCTTTGTCGGAGACACATTTCCAGGAAAGATACTGGTGCCAAAGTGATTATGCTTTACAAGGCTTCCCCTGGAATATTGTGAATTTAGCAGTTGAGAGAGGAAGAGGGAAGGAAGCTCACATGGTGAGGAACTACCCAGATTTGTCTCATCTATTCTAGAAATATAAAGCTGCATGTGTGTCTACCCCAGACATTGAGCTTTGTTCCTTTCTGGTACCATATTTCAAAAACAAGTTTGACTTCAATATTTTAAAGTCAGTTCTGAGAAAAACAGCTGAAACTTCAAGGCAAGAAAAATGCTGACAATGTGTCTGTCAACAAAAGGGACTGGAAGTAGTTTATTATTCTCCTTGACTTAACCAGGCGTACTGCAGATGATACGCAGAAACCTATCATATACAGCAGAGGCATGTGGATATCTGACCATTAAGAAATATTATTTGATTTTTTTTTAATGTTAAAAAAGCGCACACAGTAGGTGCATATTGACAAAGTGATGACACTTTGGCACTAATGATTTTGTGCTCAGAGAAATCTCAGTTGCTAAAAACTGAGCATTTTCCATATACAGCAAGTGTGCATATTTTAAAGATGCCGTAAGTGAACTAGCTTTCTATTAGATGGCCCTGCAGAAATGTCTTATGATTTCACAGGAAGAAAAAAAACAAACAAACAAACAAAAAACACACACACACACACTTTCAGTTGAATCATAGCACATCCTTTGTTCATTTCTGTATTTCTGTATTAGTTGGTTCTAAAGTATATTTCACTTACAGTATGTTTCAATTATCCAAAATGAAAGGTAAAAGGTATAGAGAAAAGTTAACGTGTCTTACCTTTTTATATGTTTTCTCTTCATTCGGCTTTCTGGCAGAGGCATCTCCATTTTCAGTAACAGACGACATCTAACAACACAAGCTTAGGTTATAAACATGGTATTTACATTAGAAAATATGTGCGCAGAATATACAAATCATTAGCCAGTTTTTGCTAAATTCAGACACTTCAGAGGTCAGCTAGCAACCAAGATCAGGCACATTTCATGTTGCTCCTCTTCCAATTAAGTTATCCTTAGTTTTCTTCTTTTTGAGATCTCTCTGTTAAAACAAAGTCTAGAAAAGCTGAAGATAGTATTTTATTATTACTAAAGTAACCTGCTTCTCTCTGTGTAGGGGAAATTTGCATCTGCATTGACATATCCTATTCTCCTACTTATTCTGGAATTCAACCATCTGAATCAGTGAATTCATTGCTAATTCAGCTATTATCTCTTTCATAATATCTTACTTTTTTTTGAGCAAGTAGCATATCTTCAAGTATATACAAAATCTTTGCTCCTGATAATCCCTGCTCCTCTATCTTTATCCACTCCTGCGTAACATCTCAACTTTAGTTTGGAGGCCTAGCCTTAGCCCCATCAGCAGATCCCATCAGCACCAATATCCAAACCACACCTCCAGTTTCACTTTTTCTTTACTAAAAGGGGTTATTTTTTGTTATGAGCACTGATTCTACACCTGACATAAAAAAAAAAATGTAGGTGATGCAAATTATCCTCCACCTGTCCTATCTACTGTCAGTACCTTACATGCCTGCAGGACAACAACAGCACTCACGTTATCCACGTAGACTAAAAGGACAGTGTCGTCTCAGCATGAAGGGTCACATCGCCCTTTCCTGCATCTTTCCTCATCACTTTGTAGCTACGCAGACAGACTGACACACAGTACAGTGTGTCAGAAAATCTGTTGCCCTGTAGATCCTGTGAGATGAGCTTGAGGGGCCAGGCATGGGCAAAAGTGTGAGGCTTGTGCATATGAGCCAGACTCTCAGGGGCATAGTTCAACAGCACAAGGACTTTTTCTTCATTAGTTTACTGCATCCGCCTCGAAGTTGCAAGGAGGTATTTGACATTACATCTTACCATTGCTGTGAAGCAGCAATAGATCAAGAATAAATCACTAAATTACAGATTATCTGGGTCAGTCACTCTCAAGAGCAGCTGCCAAGGTTAAAAAAAGCTACAAGAACATATTCTAAAAATTGCTGCTAGATTTTGCCAACAGTTTCATAATGGAAGCATACATACCATTCTGAACTGCAGGGCAAGTCATCTGGAGCTGAGAGCTGGGGTCAACTCATTCATTGGTGCTGTTAATATTTTCCAGGACCTATTAAAACAACAAAAAAGTCTGTTATCATTATGCCATCATAGATTTATATCTCAAGAATAGCTTTAGAATTCCTTGTAATACTATTTCTTGGCCCCAGCAGGCAAGAACCCAGCTAGAAGTGATGCTGTTCAAGAGACTTCTCATATATCTTGGTTACTCGTTGGTTATTACACACACTTAGAAACAAGCAGCTCTACCCAGGATAAAATCAGTGCAACCTAAATTGCCTTTGCCCTAGATCCTGCCACTACTGTGGCAATAACAACACTAATATGGAGCAATAAACACACATACTGTGCAGGATTGTGTAATTACACATGCTCTTCTATGAGGAGTTAAAAATACCAAAAATTAGAATCCCCACTCACATGGAGCATCCCATATTATTAATTCCATCCAAGGAAAAAAGCTGAGTGACAGAAGTGAGCATCTGGAAGACTGAGCACTGTTTGGTTTTAAATAACAAATCTGGAGGACCAGGCCAAACTCTTTTCCATCGTGGTCAGTGACAGGACAAGGGCTAATGGGTACAAGTTGAAGCACAGGAAATTCTATCTCCATGTGAGGAAGAACTTTTCCTGTGAGGGTGACAGAGCCCTGGAACAGGCTGCCCAGAGAGATTGTGGAGTCTCCTTCTCTGGAGATCTTCCAAACCTGCCTGGATGCCACCCTGTGCCATGTGCTCTAGGTGTCCCTGCTGGAGCAGAGGGATTGGATAAGATGATCTCTAGAGGTCCCTTCCAACCTCAACTACTCTGTGATTCTGTGAAACAAACTAATTTTGGAAGTCTTCTCTAATAGTAATTTCTATACAATATAATTTTTGCAACTAATATTCTTCAGGTGAGGTATTAAAATGGTTGACTACACATATGGCAGAACATTAAATATCCAGACATTGTTTAATAGCTCTTTGGAATCAGCTTCTTCCTCCTCGCACCAAATTCCTTATCATCTTTAAGCTCTCTACCAATACAGCTATTCCTCCAGATTCAAAAGCTTTTTTATAGAACAGTTCAAAACAGCATTTCCCCTGCCTCAGCTAGCTATACTCTTTATTGTAGTCTTCGAGCAATTAATACATCTTAATTAAAAAATCCATTACTTGCCTATGTATTTCCATCATGCTACACTTTAAAACTCCTACTAGAGACAATGACTCAGTTTAAAGATCTTTTAAAATTGACTAAAATTTATCCAACGTATCTATATTGCACCCTCCGTGGTGGCGCCGCTCCTGGGGCGCGGAGGGCGGCAGAGAGAAGCGGGCGGCCTCTGTCCAGTGGTGGCACCGACAGAACCAGGGGAAACGGCCACAAACTGAAACACCAAAAGTTCTGCAGGAACTTAAGGAAAAATGTATTAGCAGTGAGGGTGACGAAGCACGGGAACAGGCTGCCCAGAGAGGTTGTGGAGTCTCCTTCTCTGGAGATCTTCAAAACCCACTTGGACGCAGTCCTGTGCCACGTGCTCTAGGTGACCCTGCGTGTGCAGGGGGGTTGGACTAGATGATCTCTAGAGGTCCCTTCCAACCTTAAGCATTTTGTGATTCTATGACTCTATATTCATATATTTTATATCACTAGGTAACACTAACCCAGGTTTGCAATTATGGATACAAGAAAACAGACATCCAGCACTCTTGTTAAATCCACTTTCTTAGGAGAAAGGTTCATATTTCAACTTAATCACCAATAGTACAAAAGCTGATTAATTGGATTGACCTCTAGGGAAAGCTCTCCCAAAAAATAATCCATATCACCCACTTCATTCCTCTGCTCTCACTCAAATGATCATAGCTATGGTAATATCTCCTGCAAACCTCCTGAGATATGATCATACTCAAAACGACTGTGCATTTATTACAGTGTGGGGAAATTATCTTAACTACAGCACTGGATGACTGCATGTGTCTGACCGAGGACAGATTCACAACAAAATAATGTTGGGAGTGGGGAGAAAAAGCCTTTTCAAAATACTGTAAAAATTCAATGCAAGACCGGGCTATAAAGACCTCTTGTTAGCACCCTAGCTGGTGCTAAGGGAAACATTAAAGCACTGTAAAAATATAAAGAATGTATTTTTTCCAGAATTGTTTTGGAGAAAAAGCAACCCGACCTTGAGTCTAATCTGCAGCCAAAACTCGTGTGACATTGGTTGGTTCCCAAGACACTCATCCAAAGCCTTGAATTCCAAGTGTCAATAAGCTTGTCTGAAGTGCAGATTAAAACAAAGCAAAACTAGAGCTGTTTCAAATGAAAACACGTGTATTATGATTTAGTTTCTTACTGGAAATGTCAAATCTTGCACTCCCTAATTTCATTCAAGCAGTAAGTCTGATTTTCCCACCACACAGTCAGAGTTTGGAAAACAAGATGACTATGATAGTTACTGTGACAGTAAGTAAGTGCGAGTTTCCCATCCAGCTTCTCTTTTTTCCTTGAATTTGTAACTGCATATTTCTTACACTTCAGAAACTTGTATTTTAGTGAGAATAGAAAGCATTCATATTGCCAGTTGGTAAGTAATTACCTGTTTTTACATAACATTATTTTCTAAGCTACAGCTCATAGAAACAGGTACTACTCTTTCTTCAATGGTCAATTTAGCTCAATTTTCTGGGAACATCAGCATTTCCACAAACTTCAACAAATTAGACATCCATGACAAATGCTAGTTACATTCTCGCCAGCTTCACCTGCAAATTCAGCCATCCAGAAACGAGTTTGGCTTTCTTTCCATTATCAAAATAAATGCATAATAAAAGTCTTCCACTTGAAGAACACATTTTTCAGTATCTTCTGATCATTTTTAAAATAAAACATTTTTGAAATACACACACACAAAATACACTGCTTAGGAATCAAGTTTCACATTTTCCAAGTGTGATTTCTAAATGTGGATTTTTCTCCTAGCTTTCATGGAAGCATCTCAGATGTACTGCTAATAATTTTCTGCACTAGGACATGGAGAAGGTGAATTTTCATTTGAGTGAAAAAGTACTCCTATCTTTTCATCTATCATCTTAAATATGAGGAGTGAAAAAATAAACGAAAAGCAAAACAAAAGGACACTTAAAATTTCTTAGTGAACACAGGGAGAATAGAAGAGTTATGTTTCTTTATGTCTGGTAAGATACTAATACCCATAGACTATTTGGAGACACATTTTGGATGCTTAAAAGTCTGAGACAAACACCTGAGTTTTCTAGAAACACCAGTAAAATTTTTCTAATGAATGCATTAGGATGGCACTTAAAATTCAGGAATCAATCCAGAAATTTGGTTCTCCAATGTTTATGCATTTCAGGTAAGGTATTTCTTTAAGATGACCACTAATAAAGCACTCGCTCTCCAGAAAGATACAAAATAGCAAAAATACAACAGTTACTTCCTTGAAAAAGCATATAATTTGCTTATACATTTTCATATATATACCATGCATTTCATATTAAATTCATATAAAACTCAATAAATTAGCATCAGACAGAGGGAAGTATTTAGGGTATCTGCCCTAAATAACTAGAAGTATTCTTGACAAAGGTAGCTTGTCAGAACTACTTGCAAAAATGTCATAAACAGCACTTTTACAAAGTTACAAAACAGAATCTGTAATGTCTCCCATTAAAGAGAGTCATCACAGTCACAGCCTATGTCATTCCTCTGTTACTGTGGCTTTAAAGAAGCATCTTTTAAGAGCATTATGAAAATCACTTGTTGCAAAATCCACTTTTACTGTAAAATTTGCTCAGCCATGCTTTTTCTTGTGGTAGTAGTTGTGAAAGTCAGTTCCTCAATTCACTAAAAAGACTTTCAGATCTGTATGGTGACAAACTTCCACCAAACCTTGAGGCACAATGTCAAATTCTCAGACTTCAGCTCCAATGTAAAACTGGAAATCATTGTTATGCTGTGATGTAGAAAGGCAAGAAATCTCCAAACCAAAAATGATCCACAATGGAAGAACTCCAACAATACATTTTTGATTATATAAAAAATACTTTCTTTCTAAATACTTATCTTGAATATTCACTCCTATCCTGAAATCATTCCTTGGATTCTACCGTCCTCTTCACCTCCACAGGCAAACAAAGAAGCATCACATATTCCCTGTCAAATGTGCTTTTCTCTTAATTTCTCCTGCTTTACCAAATTCTTACAAGATAAGTTTCATTGACCAGATGACACACTTGAGATGCAATTTCCATCAGCTTTTTCATTTTTTTTTATCTCTCTGCTACACTGATAGACATCCAGAATCATTGGCTCAATGTAGAAGATTAAAAAGAAAAGCTTGTGTGCAAAAAAAGGTCTTTGAAAGATATTGCTATTTTTCTCACAACACAAAGTATAAGAAAATAGTTGCAAGAGAAAAGGCACTATTGAAACTAACTTCCCTGCCTATTTGGGTTTTAAGGTGGCCAAGACTAGAGCTCACATCTTCTTGGGCACTGAACAAACTTTTTCTCACATTTGATTTATTGGTGCATTTATAATTTTACTCTAATGCGGATTCTCTGCTGCTTGATACCAAATTACTGTTGGTAACAATTTTCCCAGCTGGAGGTCATCTCCACTTGTCTCTTTTCCCATTAAATTTGCTGAAATCCTAGATTATTGGCAAATTTCATTGACACTGCTGAAAAGATTTCCTTTTCCCTCTCTAGGAAAATTTGAATAGTAGGATTATTTAGAAAATTATCTGCAAGGGAAGAGCCTCAGAACACACACACACACACAAACAAAATCACACACATGAAGCTTGCCTGCCTACATCTTGTTTCCATAGGAAAACCAAGTTAAAAATATCAGCATGTTTTTGAGTGTCCCTGGGAACAGGAGCTGAAGAAGTATTTTTTTTCTCCTCCTCTCATTAATTAAAGAAAAATCATAAAACAAATGAATTTTTAACATAAACGAATGTCTGACCCAAATTCCTAGAACTTGTCAAGACTAACAGTACTCCTAGAAATCATATTTTAACTTATTCCAGAGTATTTTACTATGCTTTAGGACCACTGACTATGATCTGGAAGGCTTAATCAACTCCACTGTGAGGTGACCAAACAGATTCAGAGTACACAGGAGCCTGCAAGCAATGCTAAGCAGAGCACCACTAAGCAGATGTCAACAAGCAAAAGGAAAATTTGGTGTAGCACACAGAGCAAAAAAAAGAGGGCAATTCAAGAAACATCCTATAGCTTTCTCCATAATTAAGAATTAATCCCTGCTCTAAAAACCTTGGAGCAGGTTAGTCATATATTCTCATGTACACCTTAAGTAAAGACTGAAATAATTTATTTGGTCACTTAATTATACAGAAATACCTACACAGTTCAGACTGTTTTTTTTTTTTCTTTTTGTAAGTATCCAAGTATCCCAGACACTAGTTTGTGGAATAGATTCAATTTCTGACAGCAGAAGCCACGTAGCCATCTAAGGTCAAACATGTCCCTGTGTTCATATACCTGATATACTCAAGGAGTAAAAACAAAGCATTTTAGGCTTACATGTCCTGAGAATGAAATAAATGCTTACATGTTGTGATGGGCAACCACTACACATTCTAGAAAAACTTTTTTCCCCTCTTTCATAAATTCTCAGTTTCAGAGCTTCCAGCTAAGAATCTCAAAACTCAGTAATACCATCAACAAAGTTTGGTTTGCTGAGATTTCTCCACGATAGCTGGTGCACTACACGTCTAATATCTGCTGCCATACCTTGAAAGGTTTCAGAAGCACCAGATACACCTCTGGAATCACTGCCTCTTTCCAAATACCCACAGTAAGAGCTTTCTACTGCAAAGGAGTTGCCATTGATTTGTCCTGCTAAAAACATGGCAGCAAAAAATTCTCATATGCATGGCAGTGGTTAGGTCTGTTATTTTGGCAAGCTCTCCCACATCCTTTTTTTCTTTTTTAATTTTTTCTTATTTATTTATTTGTTAGATGACTATGGAGGTAGAAAGTGTGATTGAAAGTCAAACCTGCAGGGTGAAATCTTCTCACACAGAACAGTGAGGGTTGTTCTACCAGCAAGACCTACCTCTTTCAATTTTCAAATATTAATATTAGGAAACAATTTCAGATGTGATGTCTTCATTAAGTTAAAAAAAAAAAATCACGTGACAGATTGTAAAGCCTGTTGTGTCTGGCAAAAAATGGATTATTTTTCAGACATCCCTACAGTCCAGCTCATTTTGGACAGTTTAAAGGTCCTATTAACCTGCTAATCTTTCTAATTACTTTTGCTATTTTGCTTCCAAAGTTAGAGGGACATGCAGACTGCAATTAGTATCCTAACAGTAATGAAATCCAGGTCCGAGACAAAATGTAAAAGGGTGTTTTTTTCCCTCGATAGTCCTGTCTTCCTGGACTTCAACGACAGGACAGCACAAAGGCTGCTTCTGAACTACGCAAACACGAGCACAGGCAACGCGGAGCTGCCGTTCAGGCTGCTCACCTCCTCTACACCGTTGCAGCCGCCCACATCACCTTCACTCACTTGGCTCAAAAACTCATATTGGTTTCCATGTCTTGCCAGATTTTCTAGGCTCTCAGTAGCTAGACTAAATACAGTGCTATTATTTGGATGCTGTATGATTCCTTCAAAAATATTTATTCTCAGGAAGTACAGTAGTTGAATGAAAACTAAAAAAAAAAAAAAAAAAAAAGGCAATAACAGGGGCACAAGTCTTTTCTCAGTTTGCAAGCTGAACTTGAGAATTAATTTATTAGAGGGAGTAATGTATGCCTCAAAACTACATATGTTTAAGTTTTGATGATGTGATTTATAGCAAGAAGTACCAGATGATCATCTATTTTCCTTTTCTTTTAGCCTTCAGAAAGGAAAGTACATAAAAGATAAAAAAGCATCAGCAAGTATCACCTCCACCCCAGTTTACAAATACTTACAATAGCACTGTCCTGCTTGAAGAAGTGCCATTAGTGCTTTAGCCTGCTCTCTGATGTGAGACAGACTAACCTACAAATATAATACACAAGTCACAGAAAGAGGCACAGTCGTATCACAAAATATAGCTGCATATTATTTTCTCTTTCTACACAACCTTATACAACCAAACACAATCACATCCTTTGTTTTGAAAATAAATGCTATGATTTTTTTTCCAGGTGGATACTTGCTTCCCACTGCTTTTTCATTAGAGGAAATGAAACATACAATTTTTTGGAAACACAGAATACAGTGTTCCTCTGGCAAAATTCCTTTCCATTTGTAATTTGGGTATCTTCAAAATTTTGCATCTTACAGATAACTTGGGAGTCCTGTAGAGAGAATATGTGCACATCAATGCCCCTAACAACTATGCGACTTTTCCAAATCACTGGTCCTAGACTAGCAATCAGAAAGAACAAACATTTGATCCCTGACATGATTGACGTCACACTGTGTACTTTGCAGAAATTGCTAACAGGACCTCCTTTTATATAGTGAAAAGGCCTCATTAATTTCTTTTTCTTTCTTCTTTTTTCTTTTTTTTTGTAAGAGACTGAAAAGCATGCAAAGCAGAAAGACACATTTGTAGAAGACCAAAGGAACAATTCCTAGTTCATTCTTGTAGTTTTGTAATTGAGATTTCCTGTGCCAACAACAGCTGCTCTTAAGAGATCATCAGTCTCTTGGTAAAGTCTATAGGAGTTAGCAAATGAATAAAACTTGTGAGATGAGGTCCTGAAAAAAAGGAGAGAATTTTTTCCAGAAATTTTCTCCAGAAAATAAAGGAGAGAAGGAAATGCCTGAATGCTGTATAGAACAAAAGTTGCTGTGAGGAAGGGCATGGGTAAAAGACATCTCACACCTAGAACCACACCTCGGCCTCAACACTTTGCACCTTTAACATGACAGTGGTCTGAATGCTACTAACACACACCAGACACAGGACTTGAGATAACATTATCACACAACTGTCTGACAAATTGCTGCAGAGTGTTAGGAAAAAAATTAGTTGTGCAAGTAGAAAAAAAAAAAGGGAAAAAGAGAGAACAAGAGAACAGTGGGGAAATATTTTCTACGTTTGACTGACAGCACACGGAAACTAATGGCAGGGATCACACGACAGCTAACAATCATGGTTTTTAGAGGAAAAGCCAGGCAAGCAGAAGCACTTGGATAATTGGTAGGTAAGATCCAATGGAAATGATGTTTCACACAAGAGGAAAAAGAGCTCATGGGAAGTGTTGCTTGCTAAAGGAAAGACAGAGAGCTACAAACAAACGCAACTTGCTGGGAGAAAGGAATATGATCAAACCAAGATCTTTCGTGACCTAAATTCCAGAAAGAGCCATTCCATGAATGGAAAATAGGCCAATGGCTTATAATAAGCATAAAAAGCATAGCATGAACATATAGGAGTAAGCATTGAATAAGACGTAAATAGCCACATGTGAAAGCAGGCAGCAAGAAAATATTATTTTAGACAAAAGGAAAGGTGCTCCATAGTGCAGATGCGGAGTCAGACAGCAGTGATGTGGTCTGGGACATAATGAAAGAGAGAAGCACAAGCATCATGCCTGCTTTTAGTACGGAAGAGAATGACTTAGAAATCTGTGACAATTTAATCCATCTTCAGTTCACAAGCTGTGGGCTGCAGCTTGTACATACTCTCGTTATTAGCGGTTTTATAGGTAAGAAACACACGGATTAGAAGAGAGGAAGTCAAGTCCAACAAAGCTGTTTTTCTTCATCTAGGAAGCCAGCCTGTGGAGTGGCTAGGAGGTCTGCGGTGCAGGCAGTAAGATCTCAGCAATGCTTTCATCAGCATCCCCAAAGCACTCGTAAACAAGCTGGAAAAGACCATCGAGGTGGTGCTGCTCTAAAGCATGAAGCAAGATCTCAGCTGGAACACTTGTCTCCACTTGTGACTACAGTTCTGCACAAAACACAGGGACAAGCTGGTGATCATCAAACAACAACAAGAGGTTTAAAACATGAAAAGTATGTCTGAATATGTAAAAGAACTGGAATTCAGTCTAAGTTACAAAGGAAAAAAGACTGAAGAGAGATACAGTGATTATCTGCAAACTCATAAAAAGAACAAACGGCCTTGCTCTCACAGCCAGCAAAGCAATTACTAGGATAGGAAGCTTGTATAAAATATTGAGAACTGTTTTAAAGTTGTAATGTTCTATTTTGACAGCTTAATCTTCTCTACTTACCCATCTTGTTCTATTTCAGCAGAAGCACAATTATACGTATTTTTCTAACCATTTGTCTCCTCTCTTGTTCCAGTACTAACGCTCCTCTGATTCCAGAGGAACTCATCCAAGCAATTAAACTAGGGATCGTAAGGGCGGATAAACACCATCAAAAATTAATCGTAATGGAACTGCTTTTAAATACAGCCATAGCTTTTGCATGGGCTGCCCTAAGATCAAGCAGAAATTTGGAAGAGGATGAAGAAGGTGATGCAACATGTGAGAACTCTGGCCTACACCAAACAAGAGATCCTTTGTTTCAACTGTTTCAATCCCTCCCATGCTTTCCCACAAGCTCATAGTTGTGAGCACCCTCATGGCCAAAGTGGGAAGGAATACCAAGGAACAGATACACACAGGTATTACAGGTGTCCCAAGTAGCCTGGGCAAAAGCAGCAGAGGTAAGCTCAGAATTAAATTTAAGGGAAAGATCAGCAGAAACATATGTAGAAGGTTAGGCTCCCAAATGTATATTTAAGCAGTGACTTGTCTTTCAGGTGCTTAGCCTACCGGTAGAAAATCAGGTCACATAGGAATGGATATACAATGGAGTGATGAAAGCAAATTTGAAAGTCATGTCTAAATTCAGTCAAGAGACTCTCTAATTAGGTAGTATATTGAATAATAAAAGTTATTATGAGTATTAAAAAAAAAAAAAAAGCAATATCCCCTCAGGAAAGCCAAGACTGCAATTAGCAGAAGCTTTCCTTGAATCCGATCATTTTCACTTTTGTTAGAATTTAACAGATAGCTGATTTTATTCTTGGAAAATAGTAATAAACTCTTGAATCATTCTCAGCAGAGAACAAATATCGCATTAGTAAAATCCTTTGACTCAGTTAGCAAGTCTCAGCTTCTCTGAGAGCAAAGGTGCTCAAAGACCTTTCCTCACACACAGGAGGCCCTGAAAAGGGAGAGGATTTTCCAATTTTATTAAATGGTTCGGAAAGTATAAAAGCTAGTCTGCCTTGTTCAAGTCACTCTTTTTTTTAAAAAAAAATAAATAAATAAATAAAAAAAGAGAGAGAAAACTTCAAGGGCGGGAAAAATAATTTCAGAAGCTGCATCGAACAACAGCCAAGAGCTGTTAGGGAAATATTTGCTCAGCACATAAGGAAACAGCTATTATTTTTCACGGCTGCTGTCTAGTTAATGTAGAACAGAGGCAGCAAGTTTTTAGCAACTGGAGTAGAACTACAGCATAAAGGACACCAAAATGACTGCTAATATTCTAAAACTTTATGCCACTCTGACTATGTAGCTGCTTTACACTTGAAGGATACTACTGTATTTAGTAGGAACTGTAACCTCTGGTTCTTTCTGAGTCAGGCTTACGTGGGCAGAAGAGAATAAGCAAATGACTACTTTTTTCCCTGATGGCAACAGACAGAGCACTGATTTTAATTCTTGTCTGAAATTACAGTTGTGATGTACTTTAAGAAGCAATTATTCATCAGGGTATCTATGCATCCTACTGACATTAAAAAACATTAGGTATACAATATAAAGGTTTGTAAAACATTTTAAAACCTCAAAGTCTTTTAAAACCAATTAATACAATGAAATTCATTTCAAACAACCTTTCAGCTGACAAAACTAAATTAAAAAGAGACTGTCCCCAAGAATTTTTAGCAAGAAGAAAGTAAAATGAAGCATTTTTTTGGCCTGTTCCCAACCTCCCCACTGATTTTCAGATGCTGCTCTTACTGTTCAACGTTATACCAGTACTCACATTTCTCTGTGCAGATAATTCAAGTTCATAAACAATATGTAAAAAAAACAATCACCATTTTCTCCTCTTCTTCAAAGATCTAGTAAGTGGCTTCAGAGATCTAGCAGGTGCTGTCACTGCTATCAAAGGATATATTTGCACACAAATTACTTTTAAATAGTGCATGGAAGCTCGTGCAGGTAACACGTGGCAGCTATAACCTGAAGGCACCTTCTCTAGGCGCTGCAGGGCCCATGGGCGAGCGCCCTGCAGCAGGGCACGCGACACTTGGCACTGCTGGGCCTTCAGCAGGACCGACCAGGACCTGGATGCTTTTCTAAAGAAAAACGACTGCAAAGTCCTTCCACAAGCAAAGGGGTCCCCAGTTTCTTACCGGGTCTGAATGA
The DNA here is from genome assembly GCF_059628265.1 of Tinamus guttatus. Lineage (NCBI taxonomy): Eukaryota > Metazoa > Chordata > Aves > Tinamiformes > Tinamidae > Tinamus > Tinamus guttatus. The sequence goes on along the minus strand of NW_028288719.1, from coordinate 226,454 downwards.
GACTCTGCCTGCCCCTCAAAGCAGCCCTCTGAAAGAGCAGCGGCGTCTTTCTGTGCAGCTTTATAACCTTTAGAGAAGACATGCAGTGTTATCTGCAAATCATAGCTTTCAGCATTAGGGAAAAGAACTCATTCATCACTAACAGAATTCAGTCCATTTCCACCTAATGCACTCTCTTTTCATGAATCATTAGTTAAAGAGAACAAAATCCCAACGAGGTAAAACACAGAGACTAGTTAAGAATTCACTCATTTACGCTTAGAAAAAATAAATAAAAAAAGATGATGAATTAAGTGTAGAGGTTCTTCATAGGAGCAACAGACTGCTCTTATGATTTAAGCACATGATACTCCACTTTCTGATAGTTCTTAACCCACATGGATGAGCAGCAATGTCCAATTACATAAGTATCTTTTTCAGCAAAGTGTTGTACTTGTTATAGGATTTTTTTTTTGTCCAAGAAGATAAAAATATGCATGAAGAACCGCATGCATATATTAAATATATTTATAAAAATTTGCCTTTCAGTAGCTGCTGTTAGCAGTGTGGTCTTATTACCTTATAAACCCTTCATTTTTGTGTCCTCTCTGAGGAAGAAGTCTGATGAATAGTTATTAATTTAACAGGGCCACAAGGGTGATCAGGGGCCTGGAACATCTGCCCTATGGGGAGAGGCTGAGGGAGCTGGGCCTGTTCAGTCTGGAGAAGAGAAGGCTGAGAGGGGACCTGATCAGTGTCTATAAGTACCTCAAGGGAGGCAGTGAGGAGGATGGTGCTGGCCTCTTTTCACTGGTGGCCACCGACAGAACTAGAGGTAACGGCCACAAACTGAAACACCAAAAGTTCCATAGGAACTTAAGGAAATTTTTTTTAACAGTGAGGGTGACAGAGCACTGGAACAGGCTGCCCAGAGAGGTTGTGGAGTCTCCTTCTCTGGAGATCTTCAAAACCCGCTTGGACGCAGTCCTGTGCCACGTGCTCTAGGTGACCCTGCGTGTGCAGGGGGGTTGGACTAGATGACCTCTAGAGGTCCCATCCAACCTTAAGCATTCTATGATTCTATGATTCTAATGAGTATTCCTTTTCACTTACATATTTTGGATGGGATAGCTATGCTTTTACTCTACAACAAATGAAAAAAGAATGACTTGACCTTGCTTGTAGTATGACCTCATTACAGGAGCATTACTGAGCAGCATTGCAGCCCTGGAGAAGTTCCTAAAGACCAGAGGAAAAAAAAAAAAGAATAAAACAGACCTCCCTATTTCGCTACTCTTTCTCATGATTCTGGCTGCATGCCTGGGCCACAAAAAAGGCAGAAAAGGCCCTTATGGTCTCCTCATCGCAGAAGCAGGGTCAGCGGAAGGTTATAAAATTGTTAGTGGTGGTGGGGACAGTTTTCTTGCAGAGTGCAGAATTATCTCAATGTGTGTAAGGAAAGGCAGCCAGGGTAAGGACGTGATCAGCTGAAGTGCTCACCCAGTGTGCAGGTGAGATGCTGCAGGACACCTCACGAGCACAGATTGAAGGCACTTTTCCATGCAAAACCAGCTGCTATTCATCAGCCATGGTTCGTCCTGCAGAAAAGCCAAGAAAATGGGGACAATAGTCCCATATTCCTTCATAGCAAATAGCTTCCAGCTGAAAGCACCGGTTTAGAAATGTAGAACTAAGATTGCACCTTGGCTGAAGGGGCTAAGGGATCTACAGGCCAAAGACACAGAGCCTTAACTCAGGAGCTGATGGCCATCACCAGCACCTTCAGGGGTAACGCATAGTTTGGGAAGGTACCCCCAAACCGTTGCGTTCATGGTAGTACAGGTACCCTGCACCACTAACACAGCTTCTGAGTGCTCACACACCCCAGGGTAGATGGAGGAGGCCTCTCTTGAGGGGCTATACACGTGTGTGACAGATACCTTACACTGGGGCAGCATCCACGTTTCTATCCTAGGAAAATAGCTATGCCTATGGAATCCTGCCCCTCTGCACCAGTCTTCACCTTGCTGGTTTCCTTTGCTGTGCTCATGTGCTTACAACAGGATGCAGACTAAAACTAGCGGAGGAGCAGCCTTAGCTTTACTTTGAAGTCCTACCAACACAAGAGAGACGGGAAGGGGTGTGAACACTTAAGCAAGCCAATGAAGAGCAACCTGGAACAAGGAAAATGGAGAAGGCCAGGAAAGCAGCACGGGGTGGTGGCAGCTTGGCAAGAGACCACAGTCTGCTTAATTGGTACGAAAAGCAACCAACCAGTCCTAACACAGAGCAGGTGTTAGTGGCAGGACTGACCTCTCTGACCAGCTCCTGAGCTGCAGCAAGGCTGTGAGAAGTGGTGTCTGCAGAGGACCACAGACCCAGCTCCTGCGGAGGCCCGTTGTGGGTCAGCAGAGCACCCGATGCCGCATCGCTTCTGCACCCGTCCAGCTGCCGGGGAAAGGAAGGACTGGTCCTGCTGGCTGCACTGCATTCACAGAGACTAGCTATTGTTATGAGGAACTACGAATTACAGGGAGAAAGTTAGCTTTTGCATTCAGTGAAAAAAACATCTTGCTCTTCTCCTTTCTTCCCACCATATTATTTCCTACAGTGTGGCACCAACCAGCAGTTGGTGTACCTGTGAAACAGTGATGCTTACGAGCCTTAACAGTGCACATTGGTACTCAACTTTGTGCTCCCAAACTCTTAGATAGAGTTTTAATATACATCTCATAAAAGGCATAGTGCCATTATAAAAAAATGGTTGCAGTTTTGGAAATGGTTGCCGTTCTAGGCAGCCAAAACAGAGAAAAAACAAGCTCTTAGCATGTCTCTTAACTCATGACCTTTTCTAATTACCAACATGCCTGATCTTTCAAAAGGTAGTTGAATAATACAGGCTTGAAGATAATCACTTTATTCCTTATTATTGCCACTTAAAAAAAAAAAAAAAAAAAAAAAAAAAACCTCTGAGCCACTGCAAAGAACGAACAACTGAGTGAGGAACACATTAAGTAGGGGAATATTTGCAGAGGGATCCAGCTAAGCTATTGAAGTATAAGCTAAGCTATATGAATAACTTCATCTAAGAAAAAGAATTCTGATACTAGGAAAACAGAGTAGAAGGAAAAGAACAGTTCTACAGATTACAAACAGATGTAACCTGCAAAAAAGCAAACAATTATACTGAGGAATTTAAAAAGATTTTAGTCACTTCCTCTGAAGCCATTAAGCATGAAGTATTGCAATAGTATTGAAAAAACTAAATTATAAGCAATAGTTTTAAGGAAAACCTTGTCCTTTATTCAAATTAATATGTCACAATTTTAGAACTGTTCCTATTCTTTCATATTATTGTGCTATTTTGCAATACCTACTTAATGTACTATGTCAACATGTGGAAACACCATCCTTCATTGTTCCTGCAAATATACAGGTCTTGAACTAGAAGAAGTTGGTAAATCGAAAAGAAAAAGAAAAAAAAAGTCCTGTGAAACCTGTAAAAGTCGTGTTAAAAAGCTAAAGTTGCATTACTATCCACATTTGTGACGACCTTCCGAATGCTGCCTTAACAAGAGAGAGCTGAAAGTTTAGGTGCACACTATTCTGCATGCAGAAAAGAGAGGGCTTGCTCGTTCTCGGAGTGCGATAATTTCAGGGTTACAAAAGGAGTCTTTGAGCTACAGGAAGCTGTCAAAGGAATGAGATGAGAACCTGACCTACTTGAACCTGTATTTGTTTTGCAAAGTCCTGTGTTACTTTGTTTGTTGTTACTGCACTTACAAAGGCAAGTATTTCAGCCCGTTTCCTATCCCTGTTACCAGAGACCAAAACCAGCGGGAAGGTGAGAGGCACAACCTCTCAGAAAAATACTCAAAAAATTGAAATTACCTCTGCAGTGTGTTTTTTATAACATTTTTGTCAAGGACAGCTAGGCATGCCATACCTGCCTTTTCCCCTAGCACTATGCCATACAATGCTGATCACAGATTAAACAGAATAGAAAATCGAAAGTTTGTGAGCAGAGTTTACTTTTTTTCCCTAGATCACATAAAAGTTTACCTACAGATGGAAATACACGATATTGTTATTGTGATACACCTACATTTACACTGCATGACCACATTTTCCTTCTTCATTTTAACAAATGCCTTGTGAAAAATTTATTACATCAGTTTACAGCTGCTGCAGGAGCACACCTCTTGTGTTCTGTGGAGACCTCACTTGCACTCTACTTTATTGCAAGGCCCCACTGTGAAGTACCACATTCAACACAAAGTGCTTGGAAGGAGCTTGTATTCCTTCATCCCACAAGAAAGGATCCCATGTAGAAGCCCATATTTCTGTGTCTCATCGTGTATGATCACATAACTTCTAGCTATATCATCCATCAGGCTTGTTACTTCATGTATCTGTTGAAATTGTTAAAAGGTGATTTTTCAGAGTATTCTTTGCTATTCATGGAGCAGACTCACCCTAACTTACCATTTCAGAAAAGTCCCAACCCTACTAGTCAGTTTCTAACTTTACTAGCCTACAAGTTTAGCAGACTTGTATTTCATAATTAGGTGAAAAAAGACAGAATGCAATTTTCTCCCTGACCTGTGGAACACTGTGTGCCAGAAGAAGTTTTTAAACATTTTTAAACTTTAAGATAGTTCATAAATTCATTCTGCCTAGGCTTTTTGTAGAAAGCACCATTTTGTCAATGTCAAATTTGAGATATGAGACCAAGAGCTACCTTTGCAGCTCACTAAATCAACACTGTGTTGATTGGCTTGGATGCTGCAGGACGCACGATCTTCTATCAGCAAATTTCACCACTACATTCTTGCACTCCAGCTTTGTCCCCACGCACTTGTCCAAATATAGCTTCCTCCTATCATTTGGCACCGCACAACATTATTTCCATGGGCCTGCAATATTTGCAAAAATACATCGATAACACCAAGACTGACTGCAGTGAATGAACAGCCAGCACCCATTCCCTCGACATACTTTTCTGTATAATGTTTAAAAAACATGTACAACCAAGGTTAAGGATGGCATCAGGTGGCCCAGGAAGGAGGGCAATCTTGCAAATCATTTCTGAAGACAGGAATCTCCCCTAGCTTCCTGCATTGGCCTTAGTTTGGATTACTTCACCTACACACGTATTATATGCATTCGAGACGTCATAAAAATGTGACAAACTCAAAGGTAAGGGAACCAGTAAAACCAACAGCAATTTTACCCACATTTTATGACTCTATGAGAGTAAAATTCTTCTTGTAGTTAACTGTTTGAAGAATTACATCAGTTTACAGCTGATGTAATTCACCATCGTGCTAAAAAAACAATAATTGTAAAGTGAACAAAGATGTTTCCTTTACAACAATAGCTACAGAAGCATACTCACCCAATAGGGACAGCAAGACTTAATCATAATAATAATAGATCGACAGTTTAACATTGTCTATAAAGGGAACCTTGCACACTTTCCTAAGTGTAAGGACAGGTTTACATTTGAAATCTCAATTTACTGAGAAATTCTCAAACATTATGACACCAACACTCCAATCTTCAGATAAGAAGCAGCTGCATCTCTTATGGGAAAGGATTCTGTATTTAGTCAGAGACAGAACAATAACGAAAACACACAGCACAAACATCACAGCACAGATTATCCAACATCCTTTTTCTGTTGCAGACTTCAGCATGTCAGTCCTTCTGCCACTTTTCTTATTCCTTACCTGAAACAAAGGAAATTACGGCCTAGCCACAGATCTGCAAGGACCATCTATTATTTTAATATTTTTAAAATAACATTATTACTGCTATTGCCTGTCCTGACTTTGCTTTGGGAGCAGTTAGAAAACTGCCAAAATTGAAGTGCATTGTGAACAGGTTTAAAACACTGAATTCTCTCATACTGCAGCAAGTATAACCACCTTGTTCTGGGCTAGACTTTGCCAGAGCTGTGATTTCATTCCTTGTAGACTCCTGTAAACAATTATGCAATATGGCATGGCTTCAAAAATAACACCAGAAGCCATTTTTCCTTCCTACTGCTTGCTTATTTGCAAACTCTGATGGTGAATTTGAGAACAAATGCCTTATTAGTCATCTCTTCCCCTGCACCTATTTTGATTTTCAGATGCCCATTTCTGTTCCATTAGCTCTTACGATGTGGGTTGAACTGGGTCAGTACCGCTCACCACGCAATTGGCCACCACAGCAATGAAGGCAGCAGCATGCTGACTCACAAGTTACAGAGTTTGGAAGATGTGTGCTGCAGAAGAACATGTGTTCCATACCAGGTACAAGTCACCTAGTGCACCATTTTGAGGGCTTTTGCAATAGGCCTTAAAATCAACCCAAAAGAGTGAGACAAGTAACCGAAGAGTCATACACTGTTCCAATTACTTATATATCTCTCTATCAAATTATTTTAGTATCATTTTGACCTTAGAAACTAGGATCTTGCAAATGCTTGCATTTCTAGGAGATGCTTGCAAATCCCTCCATCCTCCAGACAGAATTCCAAGCCACTTGGAATTTGTTCAGGATACATTTTGCTAAATATGTATATTCAATTTGATTTTACTTAACACTAATGACAACAAAGAAACTGCATATCATATGGAACAGTACTTTTAATCTTCATTTAAATGTCTGATTTTAAGATTTAGATTTAAGATTTATTTAGACAGATCTTGGAATCAGTTGTAATATTTACCTACAAGATCAAATTCAGAAAGAAGGAAAAGTTACATTTTACAGCATAAAAACATTTACTTTCACAAATGCTGTGGGGGAGAGAACACTAAAAGCCTGGCGATTAGACTCAGGCCTAAGTTGCAAACATCAGGGATAAAAGTAGTTCTCAAATTTCCTTTACAACAAAAAGTAATGTTACAATAGCATTTTGTGGCTAATTACAGACTGTTTTGAAAAACAGTAAGAATAGTTACATTTTATCAAGAGACTTATTAAAAGAAAGATGTAAAGTTTGACACTGAGGACTTTCCACAGGTTTCTCTAAGTTCTTTGCATATGTCACCTTGCTGACAAATACACATCCATTTTTTCACTAATAATTATGAAAATAATTAAATACCACTACTTACAGTCTGACAAAATTCAGACTTCATGATTTTTTCTATAAAGAGAAATTTTTACTAAAAGTTACTTTTATATGATTATGCGTACATCAAAAACTTACTTCCTTTTATAACTAACTTTTTTCCCTGACAATTCAGGGCATAAATAATAGGATTCCTGCCTTCTACAAGCCTTTGCAGACCATCAGGGTCTCTGTAAAATGTTGCCCCACAAAAGTAAATTATTCAAGTCTTAAGGAAATAAGGAAAACTTGAAGGAAAACACAAAATGAGATGCAGCTCCACTGTCTTAGGTGCTCATGGAGGTAGAAAACTGAGCAGGCAGGGTCTTGTGCTCCCACAAAGCAGAAGATCCATGGAAAGCATATGGGGTTACGAAAATCAACTGATTTTTTTTTTCTCCCACCCACTTTAATCAGATACTATCTCTCCTTAAAAGACGTCCCAATGCTAAAACTCATTACTGTTGTGCCCTTTGCATGAGCGAGCAATAGCCAACATCTCTACAACAGACACTTCATGTCCTGTCCAGCAGCAGGTGAAAGTAACACCAAGGCAAGAATAAGGGCAGGTGGTATTTAAGGGAGCGCTTTATGAAAGAAAATCCAAGCTACCTCACATGAAAGCATTTTTTAAAAGACTACTTTCTTAACTAATGACTACTTTCTTTACTACTGAACAAGTAGTTTCTGAAACTGCTTATAGTGTGTACTCAGAATAAGTGCAGTCCTGCTGTTAAGAAACACTGTTTGGAACAGCTTGCTTACTGGGTGGGGGGAAAAAAAAACCCACACCACCACAAAAACATAGCCCTGTAAAGGGCATCCAGCCCCCAACAGAGACGCGACTAACCCGTATCACTTTCTATAACAGAGAGCCAACAGTAAATGTATGAGAAAGTTAAACAGACAAAGAAGCTCCATTTCTTACAATTCTGTAAGAAATTAATGTGCTTTGACAGCTTTAACTATACTTGTTTCAAGATTTCATGAATTAAATGCTGCATGCAACAGTATCAAGGAACGAAGAAGTTTTCCCCCAATATCACATATTACTGCTTACTGACAGGATCCTACACGTACCAGATAAATATCTATTTGCAGCCTCTCTGCATTGGGGGCTGGATGAAGAGGGGGAGGCTGTGAGATGAAAGCAAGCCTGACTGAAAATAAAACCTCTTGTCATTCTAGGTCACTGTTTTTCCCAGCCTTACAGTTTGCTTCAGCTTTTCATTAAGCCGATACACTGTGTAGCTTTGCAGACAAGGAGAAACTCTCTGTCCGCTCCAGCATACTGGGCAATAACATTTGAAGGCCAGAGCAATACAGAATCACAGAATGGCTGAGGTTAGAAGGGACTTCTAGAGATCATCTAGTCCAACCCCCTGCTCCGGCAGGAACACCTAGAACACGTGGCACAGGGTGGCATCCAGGCAGGTCTGGAAGATCTCCAGAGAAGGAGACTCCACAACCTCTCTGGGCAGCCTCTTCCAGGGCTCTGTCACCTTCACAGGAAAGTTCTTCCTCATATGGAGGTGAAATTTCCTGTGTTTCAATTTATACCCATTACTCCTTTTCCTGTCACTGGCCACCACCCAGAAGAGTTTGGTCCCATCCTCTTTACATCGTCCCCTCAGGTATTCATGCATGTTGATCAGATCTCCTCTCTTCTCTAGGCTAAATATGCCCAGCTTGCTTAGTTTTCCCTCATATGATAGATGCTTCAGCCCCTTAATCACCTTTGTCACTCTACACCGGACCCTCTCTACAAGTTCCACACCCTTCTTGTCCTGGGGAGCCCAGGAGTGCACACAGTGCCCCAGGAGCAGCTTTACTAGAGCTGAGTAGCGGGGCCGGATCCCCTCCCTTGACCTGTTGGCAACACTCCTCCTCATGCAGGCCAGGATCCCATTGGCCTTCTTGGCTATGAGGGCACACTGCTGCCTCATGGTTCACTTGTTTTCAACCAGGACTCCCAAATCCCTCTCCACAGATGGAGCTGCTTTCCAACAGGTCAACCCCTAATCTGTGCTGGTGCCTGGAGTTATTCCTCAGGTGCAGGACCCTGCACTTGTCCTTGTTGAACCTCAGGAGGTTCCTCTCTGCCCAACTCTCCATCCTGTCTAGGTCTCTCTGAATGGCAGCACAGCCCTCAGGAGTGTCAGCCATCCCACCCAGCTTGGTGTCATCTGCAAACTTGCTGAGGGTGCACTCTGTGCCCTTGTCCAAGTCACTGATGAACAAGTTGAAGAGCCTTGGCCCCATACCGACCCTGGGGGACACCACTTGCCACAGACCTCCAACTAGAGTTGCCTTTACCATGACCCTCTGAGCTCTGCCATCCGGCCAGTCCTCAATCCACCTCACTGCCCACTTATCTAACCCACACTTCTTGAGCTTCCCCATGACGATGTTACACAAGCCTGTCATTTCAGCTCCTTTGTCGGTAGCAGGGAGGGGGTGGACAGACTTCATAAGAACACAGAATAACCATCCATGTAACCACGCTTCTACTTGGGAAACAACCCACTTCAGAGAAGTTGTGGACCTGGTGCAGAACATAAGCATCTGGCAAATTTCACCTCCCAAATTGTAGATCCAAGGCTACAGTTGCCCAAGATCCCTTACAGGCTACATCACCTTCTGCTTTTTAGGCCTAAATGAAAAAGAAATTTTCATCAAGTCAGCAGGGAACAGGTTGCTATATGTTTTCACAAACAGAAGCACTGCAGGTTCTAGCACTTCTCCCGGCCACTTGCCAGAGATGGCAGGAATGGGTAGCATTGTTATGGATGCATACAAATGTTATGAGGGGGTATGCAACTTTTTCTCCATGGGTTTATACTTGGTGAGAAAGACAGCAGGGAAATGCTTCCCATCTTAACTCTCTTTGCTTCAGTACTAACTCCTTCGGCTTAAACACCAAAATTTGCAAGTGCTTAGGGCACATTTTGGCCTAGTTTACTTGATAACTGAGAACACAGCACAGAAAATATGCTATAGTATCATGGTACCACAGCAAATCTCTGCTTAGCAGTTCAACAGTTTAACCTGAGAGGGTATTTTCAATTCCAGTATCTTTGTTGCAAAAGGCCATAGCTCCAGCTATCTAGCTGCACACAGCAAGCTCTTGCTTCTGTTATATCTTCAAGATCCTATGCCCCATAACAAATATCCTAAAGATTTCCTTCTAGCAGTGGGACAAGTAGCAAAAGACAGTGTCCACTGTGAATGATAACACCTATAGCTAAGTCAATCAGCCTAGGCAGTCCAAAAAGTTTCCACAGTTAAAAACAAACAAACAAACAAAACACTAAATCATGCACAATGCATTCAAATGTCAACATGATGAGAATAATGTTGGAAAAACACTATCCAGTTTAACCTCCATTCTCATTGCAAAAAAGTATGTAACTTGAAGTGACTTCAACAGCCCTTCTTTCCTCACTAGTACACAGTTAAAGACAGAAAGAAATACATACATATATCAAAAGCTTTTACAGGCTTACTGTCATCACTTCCATCTCACTAGAAATAGATTTGGCTGTGATTCCTCTAAGGAGGATGCTATTTACTTTTGAAAACAAGAGAAAACAGTATATGCTTTTTATCTTAGTAAAAGTGTGAATTTAAACAACATGTAGGCATATTAGTCTGAAAGGAGATGCACAAAACATAAACCCTATCCAGTTCCAGAAATACCTTTCAGAAGCTGAAAAATTTTTTAAAACATGCATATATGAGTTACACATTCATATGTTTATTTCAATATGATGTGTATATGGAAATACACACACAAATATAAGTATGTGTAAATATAAATATGTAAATATGTACGTAAATATTTAAATACATATGCATAGACAACCACACATCTCTAACATTAAAATGAGAAAACAGATAACCGAACAGAATATAACATCAGGAAAAAAAATCCCATATAAGTCTCTCTTACTAAGAAGATTGACTGTTTATATTGAAGGATTATGTTGAAGTATCAGCATGCTTTTCTTGCATCAGAAAACTAACACCATTCATTACATAACAAGAACACACATTCTCACCATTTTCGGAACAGAAAGTGCGTCAATGCATTTGTAAAAATCATATAATAGGAATCGCGAATTAGTAGGGTCATCTCTCCAATATTGTAACTTATATTGGAATTCTGTGACCTTTCCTAAGAAGGACTTGCATAAGCTTAATTTTATACTATATTTAAATTCAACTTTTTTTTTTAATGTCACAGAAACTCAGTACTAGAACTAAAGTACCTCTTGCTTTTCCAACATCCAAATCTTTAGCGTAGTAACTAAAGACAAACCTTCAAATCTTTAGCATAGCAACTAAAGAGACATATGACTTCATGCTACATTTGTATAATGCCTTGTTTACCTCAACTCAACTGAGGATGACTGGCATTCCTGTATAAAAGGAATGTATTCCTGTATAAAAGGAATTTTTTATGTTCCATCTTCACAGGAATGGAGAAGGCAATAGTTCTACTTGCCCACAGTCTCCTTTGTGCAGGTAGGAAAGCTTAATTCTTTAGATAGCAGTCATTTCCTCCAGGAAGCGTGGATCTCATTAAAAAAAAAAGGCATAGGGGATGCTTGGAGCAGGTCCAAACCAATTCTATTCTGGCTGAGCAGAAAAGGGAATTTCATTGTCCAGTGAAACCCAGATTTCTGGATATACAGTTTGCCTCTGTACACAAGCAGAAGACTTCACTAATGTCTTTTGCATTAACTTAGTGGAACGCAACATGGTGAAGGATATTTAATTTCACACATAACATGCAAATGAAGCAAAAAATAGTACCACCTATAGAGTACTTCACACATATATATTCCTGTGAAAATGTTTGAATGTTAAGACTTAAAGCAATTTAGAGGAACTAAAACCTAAGTTATATTCACAGCACTATTGTTACCACTGCAGCAGCTACCAGGCTTGAAGCTGTTACGGTGAAAACTGAGCAGAAGGCCTCCAGCAGCCAGCCTCAGAAACTCACACAGACGATCCTCCCTAAAAGCCATTAGAGGAAGTTCTAATAACAAAGTACATTAATGAAGGCTCACTAGCCTCAGCAGGGGCTAGCTTGGAGCCAAAAAACAGGGAGGAGGAGGGCCTTCCAGGTTGGGGTTCAAGTATTTTGGTTACTTTATCCCACATCCAGGTGAAAAAGGACCCTGAGCAACATCACTCTCTGAGACAGCAGCTGAGAACCGGAGATCACCGTGGTTATTTTCTCATCCTAAATCCTCCCCATCAGCAGGGCAGGGCCTGAAGCTGCTGCAAAAGGAGAAGCTGGTAGCAGTCCTTGCAACATCAGGAATGTCTAAGCAGAGCACAGGCACTAACTGAACAGTATCCTTGTTCATGTAGTCAGCAGCTTATTAACTGGCTTACAAGTCTGACTCTCTTAACTGCAAAAGGAGCTGGCATCTGCATATGAAGTACTTAAAACCAGATGAAGGATTTGAATTTTAAATTTCTTTTCAGGGTCCAGACAACAAAAGCATTCTCAGACTAGTGTAATAGTCCTGCAAGCAGGCTTTTGCTAGTGTTGTGATCACACTTGTTATTTGCCACCTGCTTACACAAGGTTGGAGCTGGAACAAATGGAATTATATTTCTCCTCAATATTTAATAGCTATTGCTATGTTTAATAGGCATCTGAAATGATTGTTCATTCTGTGGGTTAAGTTCACTGCAGTGAGCACTTGTGCTGCAAAAAGCTCTATGCTTTTGAATATAACGTAAATGAACAGATGGAAGGAGTGAGATTGACCTTATAACTTCCTGACACCACTGCTCGCTATGCTAATTATTCAGCAATGGCCAAGTCCTACTCTCAATTACATTCACATAGTCCTGTGAGTCAATGGAAGAGATGGGGCAGAGTAAAATATAATCCTCTCCTTTTACAGATACCAGGAAAATATCATCTACTAGAATACGTGCCATGAAATACGTTGTCAGGATCCATCAAAGGGCAAAGTTGCATCAGTTCTACTCTATAATATTTATGTTTGTAACTTTATATTTAATGCTAACAGGCAAGACACAATAGCAGGCAAATCTGAGAGAAGCTATGAGAAAAGCAAAGGATTAGTTTACTTTCCAAATTTGGGGTCATAGCTGCAAATCCCTCCTCCAGTATATTACCACCATACTTCCATTCTCACTTTGCTCATACTTACTACCATATTTCTCTGTTTATGAAACACATACATAAATAACATCTCCAGCTGGAACGTGGAAGCAACAAATTCACCAAACGACCAGACAGTATACTATATACAGCAAATATTTTGGAGGTCACAGAGACCTTGACCCCTCCATTCTCCTAAGTCAAGAACTAATACTTGTTTCAATTAGCAGAAGTTCAACACACCAAATCAAGGTCTACAGTCTTCAGCTCCCAACTCTTTCAGGACTCAGCTTGGCTGCCTCTAATGATAGTAATAGTCCCCACCATTTTAACTAGCTTCTGCACAAGGACTTAAGGTAAACAATACAAAATAAGCACTCTGGGCTAACTGTGAAATATATAATGTGGTTGCTACTGCAGCAACATTTTAATACTAGCAGTCACTAAATTCTAATCAGAGGTTCTGTAGTTACCATTGCAAATGTAAAATTTTTTGAAGTCTCATGTCTAATCTCACTATTTAAGCTTACTCCAGCCTCCCTTCACTTTACTTCATGACAACATTTACGTTTCTAAGACACGTGCTGCTTTAGCGCATTATTATAATGTGGCAAACACTGAAAAAAAAATGTTTGCACTTCAACAAACTAGTTCAATCCAAGGAGAAACTTATTCGTTGTCACTACACCAAATTTTTAAGCTAGTTCCTTCTATTATGAAGTTCTGTATAAGAATCCAAAGTATGAAAAAAAAAGAAAAGAAAAAAAGAAAAAGACCACCAACAACAGCAAAAACATCCTAAGGCATCTCTTGTTTTTAACTCAACTTCCATGAACTGGACTCTTAATTTAAGAGAAGAATAGGTATTTTCACGATGTATTTTATCATCATTTGCAGGTATGGCAAAATAAAGCTCACTTCTTCTTCTACTCATGCCAAGCTGTGACAAAAATAGTTTTTACTTACAAATTTTTACTTATAAATTACTTCATACCACAGTCAGTTATTACATACCTAACTTCAAATGAAGGCAGTTGAAATTGTCTGTACAAAATAAGGCGGTTAAAATGCCAGTGGCAGTCTAAAAGTATGCTTTGACATTTGCTAGAGCTTATGATGCTGTCCTGACAGGAACAAAGACTGGACACAATGAAAACAAACCTGCACAAGCCAGTAAGTATAGAAAATCAAGGGAATTTCAGACTGCAAGTTTTAGGTACATAAAATTAATTTTAATTCAAACTTCTGTAATATCTATATGTATAGTGTATACACATAAAGTATATAATGACAGATTAAATCAAACCCTGATTTTAGATCCGAACTCTTCTTCAAGCCCCTCGCACCAGAAAGGAGAGAATCTCCCCCCTTTTGTAAAGGTTAATGAATTGCCTGACTTTACAGTTTCCTACTGACCTCTAAGGACTTTCTGATCATAAAGGTAGTCTGGCACTAAGCACACAGAGATGCAGCTGAACATCAGTAAGAATCAACTGGAGTGGAGCAGGCATAATCCTGGACATTTAAAAGAAAAAAAATGATAAAAGTCTCTTTAAAACTTAATTGCTGCAGTGCATATTTCAGATTCAAAACACTCAGGTGTTTCAGTAATGCACCTCAGGACAGAAGATAAGCAAGTTGTATCTCCCTTTTGAAAGGCGAAGGTACAAGCAAGCTAGGAATATGATCTGGCAAGATACACTGCCACTTAAAACAACAAGGATGAGTGACTTGGCTTCCCATGCATAATTAATAAGGAAGCTTGTTTTATTACTAAATTCTCTGAAAATGCCTCTATTTAATAAAAAGGTATGACTGTTCATTATTCATTTTGTTTCAAAGAGAGCTTTTAGTTACTGAAGCATAAGCCAGACATGAACGGAGTGCAACACACAAAGCTACACTCACTACATAAAACCGCAGGGTGACCAAAGAGACCAGACAGTCCCCCAGCACAGGTGGCTTTTACAAGTGAAACACAGACTGAAAATTGCTGGATATTTTGTATGTACATGAGCTCTTTATTGGGATGTTTGAGACATACCACAGATACATCACACCCCAATACTGACCAAGAAGGCAAGGCTGCCCCTGGGGAGGTTGCTAGCAGGGGCCAGATGGGTCTTTGCCCATGCAAAAAAAAATACATTGAGAGCAAGCCTGGAAAAGCAGTGGCCAGGCATAAGCCCCATTTCAAGCCCTGCACTAGGGCACATGAGGATGCCCACAGTAACCCCAAGTCCCATACCTGGACATGCACCTCACCACTGGAGCAGGAGAGGCTGTAGACAAGAAAGCCTGCAAGGGAAAATAACGAAGGGAGCACCAACAGCCAGTGAGCATAGATGAGTCTTCATCCGTGCTCACACACAGGCAGCTGCTTCCTACCACATTTGAAACCAAGTACAAAGCAGAGAGATGCAAAGGGCAGTTGTGAGTGACAGGTCATCTTTGCAATGCACACACTCATCCTGGGAGGAGTCAAGGCAAGTGCCAAGGGTGACTGCAGTAATTGTACAGATGTTCATGACTGCTTACTAGTTAATGATTGACCTCCACATAAGGTCAAGCATCTGCTTATAAACTTCTCATTCTTAAATCGCAGGTAGATAACTTCAAGCAGGAAAAACAAGAAGCAGGATCCTTTCATGAAGAACACCTGCTTTTTACATACAGACACACACACAGTGAAGTCACAGTCAAATCAAAAATCCATTTAAACCATGGTCATCTTTCTTGAGCAGGTTGACAGATGACTGTGTAGTACACAAATAACACAGGCATTCTTACACAACTTTTCTGCTGGATAAACTAAAGATCACTATCAGAAGGGAGTTTGTACAAGTCATTCATTCACCTTCTCAAGCTTCGGGTGAATCTTCCACCCTCTTGAGTGACTATCAATCAGCTCTACAACACAAACCACATTAAAAAAAAAAAAGAAGTTCAGTAGGATTCAACAGTGAGACTTGCCAGAATAAATGTAGAGCTCAATAATATGCATAGTTGAAGTACAATGGCATTCATATCTCAAGAAATTCAGCTAATTCTAGAAACAGGAGACTGAGGACAAAGCAGGGCTCACTTTTCTTTCTGAACAAGATGTTTCAAACTATTAATGTGGTTAAAAAAAAAAAGGAAAACAAACAAACAAATAAAAAAAAATGTCCATTACTAAAAGTTAGACAGATAACGATTTCTTTTTCTTCTTCTTGCAAAATACATTCAACTGACAGCACCACCAGGCTATTTAACATCAAAATGGCATCTTCTAAATTTAAGAACCAGGAAAGAAAAAAGTGAGAGTACTAATTAGCTCCAAACAATCATTTAATGATTGCTGGTATAGGAAGGAATCAGTTCAGCTGCTATGAGAGCCTAATTTGAGGCCGCACAGGAAAAGCCAGCATCCCTGAAGAGTGGTTTGAAACATTTCTTTCTTATGATGGAGCTTTGGATGCTGGCTTATTGCTACTCACAGCTTAGCAAGAAGGTTAGTGCCCACAAAATAATGACCTGGCTGCTGGCAGTGAGGCAAACTGAAGTAAATCAGAGCAACCCTGGATTTGTTGGTTTGCTGGCGTCCTGAAGAACTCACTCACTGCTTAAAACCCCAGGCACTGCAACCGGTTGCTATTCAAGTAACACAGACAGTGCTAGGTGAGGTATACCTGTCTGCAGGCACCCTTCAGATTCCAATGTAAATGTATACAAGTGCACATCAAAACTCTCACTGAGGCATCCACCAACACACAACAAGAACAGGAATGTTCTCTGGCACTAGAGCAACCTAAGGAAGCTTGAAGCAACCCTGTAAACCCTAAACAGATATAGCGCAGCCTTAAAAATATGAGGTCTGACTAGGTACTGGTATGCTCTTAACCTATTTGGCATGAGCACAACATACATTGAATCTGCTGTTGAACATGGAAAACTTTGAAAAACTATATTTGTTTGAAAAAGTGAAGAAAAAGTGAATTTAACAAAGAACATTTTAGAATGTATTCCTACAAAAATTTAAAAACTGACCATTTAAGTGACTGCTGAATTACTGAATTGTCATGTTGAAGATCTCTAAAACTTACAGCTTCCTTTTCAGACTCAGCATCAGTAAAAATTCTTCTAAATCAATTGTTTCAAAACCAATTACAAAATAATTCTTTAAAATACACAGAAATTTGTTTTTGTTTTGGGCATTTTTATTATTGCATACTTAATTCCAGTATTTGCACACAAAGCAATGACAGTGTGTGCACAACTGCCTCTTTGTCAATGTGGTCTCTGCTTTCTGCAGTATGTTGAGAAAAATTATGATACTGATATGGCTCAAAATTGTTCTAGCCTTAGCAACACCATGTCTCTGCAAGCGACTACAAATAAACATCTCTGAAGTGTGACAGCCTGAGAAAAGGCCATCATGAGACAACATGATCCTTATCCACCCACACTCCCAAGTAGTTTCAAACTGTTTTGTAGTGTAGACTGCCAAATCCTTGAAGCAAAGTAAGGTTCCTGTTCAGGTTTCTATTGCCAATGGCAAATACACAGTAATATTCTTTTCTGTCTGCCAGTGCTTTTGGGCTCTGGTGTAGCGATCTGTGAATAGCTGGTGAATAGCTGGCAAAACTAGCTGATAACATTTTATGTTATCAAGTTTTGTTGAAATGTATCATTATTTAATAAGATGATTTGTTACATCATCATGTTTGTATTAAAAACAAAACCAGAAGCTGGGGAGTCAAATGAAAAGATCTTCTGTTTCCCAGCCAAAAACTACTTCATAATACTTCCTTTGTTTCTATGCTGAACGAAGTGTGCGAACTTGGTTGGTGGGGCTTCTCTCTTGCCTCCCCTTGGCACTGTGAATCTGAAAACTTCTTGTCAAAGAGCAGGTGACAGAAACTCAGGTTGAGCACAGAAGACAGAACTAAAGCAGCGGTTCATCAAAAGCCTTCATGCTTGGTAAGACACCTCATACAATTTTTCCGTATCAACTTTCCCATCTGTTAAAAAGAAATCAAGCCAAGGCACAAGTCTTGGTAGAAGTGGGTACCCAAATTTCACTTAAAGGTCTGCTTCTCTCCTCAAGACAGCAGAAACATGCCTTTTTACATCTAGTTTCTCTCCAGACTGCTCAGCCAGGGCATAATCAAGACCCTTTGCAGCCACAGACATGCATTTTATCCCACTATAGCCTAGTGACCGGTAGTGGATTATGAGGCTACCTGGACTGCAAGCAAACCAAAATCCCTCTGCTCTCTTAAAGCACTCTTAACAAGTTTACCAGAAAGAAAAACAGAAGAGATCTTAATCAGCACAAGCAAATGTGGGTCTCCTCATCATGCTTGGTGTTACAAAAAGCATGAAAATGCAGTCGTCACTTTTATCTTGACTCATTGGCCAAAAGATGACACTGCATGGAAAGCTCTCCATAAGCGCAGAAGTTAAGTTTTCACTCCTCCATGCTCAGATGGATCACTCCTAATAGGGTTAGCATGCACATATGGAGAAAACCAGCCTCTCTAATATACTGTTGAATGGGATTATTATTGCCTTAACAATAAGTTTTTAGAATTACATAGACAAAAATATTTCTACATTCAAACATGTCCCCAAAGCCACTCAAATTTATAAACTATTAAACCAAGAGAGAAATACATCATGGCAAAACTCCATAAGACATCTAACTCTTAATAATTGTAAATGCCAGAACTGATACTGAAGTAGCTTTAAATAAACAGTAATCTAAAAAACGTAGTTCATATAGCATTACTGAAAACAACGCTCAGTGTTGTTAACTGTGCCCTAGATGTTTTGTCCCTCTTTCAGAGCAGAAAAAGTCACTTTACTATAGTTACCAAAGAGAAAGTCAAGAGAAGAAAGTCAACTTTATACCACAGAAGATCCACAGCTTTCAAAGAAGTAGGAAGCCTCAGCAAGCTGTATCTTCGTACCTGCTGTTCCATCAGCCTGGGCATGATTTCACACAAAGATCTGCCTTACTCTTGGGAGAAAAACAAACAAACAACAACAACAAACTGACACAAATTAAAACCAAGAATTTACTTAAATAAAAAGGTAAAAAAAGACCTGCAGAATCTTTCAAGGGCAGAAAATTATCTTAGTCATTTCCAAAGAATCTCAGAATCTTTCCATTTAATTCAACCATCCTCAGAGGATTTTGTTGTGAAGTCTGAAGAGGAAGCATAAGAAATTTTCAGCTTCTTTTTAAAATAACCCTACAATTTTGATTAAGAAATGTTCATAACCATAAAAATCACCATGCTGATCCCAAAGAAACATTTTCTTTAGACTTCTCATTGGGGATGGGTAGCAGTGGTAACTGTATGGGATTTTTAAGTTATCCAAATAAAAACTTAGGTACTCCCAATTTCTTTGGATCCTTAGGGCAGTTTAATTCCACACCTGTGGAATATTTGTGGGGAAGAAAATAATAAACAAAGACAGCGTTTCCCAAATTTGGTGAACCCACAAATTGGAAGACATCTTCTGAAACACTTAGACCAGACACCATTTGTAAGCTAAAAAAAAAAAGCTGAGACCTTTTCATACAAAACCTGTGTCCCTTTGAAAATCATTAATAATCAGCAAACCACCATTTGAGACAAACTGTCTCCTGCAGTCAGCCAAGCAGAGGACTCTCACATCATTCCCATGGCCTGTGGGTAGGAGACCTCACGAGAGCCTTCATGACCAACAGGAGCATGACTCCGGCTCTTGGAAGCTTTCCTGCATGCGCCGGCACCGGGCTGGGAGACAGAGCCCGACTCAGGCCACCACCTTGAGCGCCCCCTCTGGCACCTCTCCGCTCACCAGCTGCCACCGCTGGCGCTACAAAACTGTCATTTTGGGGCACAGGTGTGTCCTCTAGCTTGACAGTACCCAGGCCGGCCTGACCTTGCCAAACATCAGCTCAGGTGAAGAAGGAATGAAATGACTCCCATACGGACAGAGATGGGAGGCACTGGATACACGACAACTTCAGTTGCTCCCTAGCCTTAGTAGGCCCTACTCTGCCCATGGGAAACCATAGCTCTCAACACAAGAGGAAGTCCTCAAAAGGTACAGCGAGCAAGAGGCAAGATGTGGATCAGGCCTAGGGTGCAGAGCAGGAATGCAGCATGGATCACAGCTCATAAAAGCAAGTGCGTTTTCCTCTCTTGGCCTCGACAAGGAGACACTGACAGCAATCTCACTATGGTTTTCTCAAGAGCAGAAGAAGCTAAAAGGCCTCCATCTCCTACTGTCACTTCCCCAATGCAGTTCACTTATCCTCTCGGTTTCACAGCATAATCCTATAAATGATCGTATCAGCAAAATGCTTCAGTGAAAGACTCTGCTGAAACCAGCTTCCTTCTACTTTTTTTTTTTTTTTTTTTTGCTTTGTTCTTGCAAAGTTATTTTTATCCCAGATCATTTCCATGATCCAATTTTACCACACAGGCTCACCAACTCTTGTTCATCCAAAGCCAAAAAAGTGACAAATTGCCACAACAGTGGTGGTATTTTAAGTCAGCTTTGGTGGTGCTGAAGGCAATATCCCACTCAGTTACACTGCTCATCAAACTACTACAAACTTGATTGCTAGCAGTTTCCTTCTGTTCAAATGATAGGGCCCTGTGTTTCTGGACTTGCAGACATGCTTTAATAACTGCATTTTGAAATTACAGCTACAATTGTACTGTGGAAGAGTACTCAAATTTAACTACTTGTGCAATCAAACCATCTCCGTATTTGTGACCATCTCACTTAGGATCATTCCAATCCACCCACTTACAGCTTTAGTCAAAGGGCTGAAATGAGTCCCCTAATTTATATTAGAGGCAGAAAACTGTAGCTCAGGAATTATGTACAGAAGTACTACAAACCAAGCGGAATCAGATTCCCGATCACTAGTGCTTCATTCATAGGACAAGTTTTATGATTCACAGTGAAATATTCTCTACTAAGAGAGGATAAAAATCTTACTAACACTGGACCACGACCAGTAGACACATGCTTCTTACACAAGATTAGGTGAATCTTTCATCCTTTATGCCTCAGCACTGCTCTTTGTAATAAGGATGTTCCTCCAGCTCAAAGAGACACTTTAAGTGAATATCACTTTCTACAGAACTTCAAATACTGCAGTAATAAGAGTAACATCAAAAACAAGGAGTACAAAACCCAAGGGGCTGAGTGGTACGTAATACCATATGACATGAATTTCAAAGACCAAGCTAACTATATAAATAAGCATTGTTAATTAGACAGCACACTTGCTTTACGTGAGCATGCACATATACAATATCACAAGCAAGATTTTACAGAGAACTTCTCATACCTTGACAAGATATGAGGGTCATTGCAGGTCATTGCTGTGAAACACTGAAGAAGTTAACATTGGCCTGCAATTACTCTGAAGTGTAAAAAAATTGTATTCTAAAATACAAAAAGCAAGCACACCTGGTTGATGGCAGAGACACACAAGGACACTTCTAGTATCTGCAGCTTTCTCCTACCTTGTTGCTTACAAATAAGAACTCCTCCTCCTTGCTGCAAAACTAGTTAACAGGAAAATGGTAGACATGTACCTTGCAACAGGTTCAAATTTTCTAGTTCACAACTGGAGAATAAAGAGGGAAGGCAAAGATATTTGGGCTTCCAGCTCACAGCAAGAGTAGCTGTAGTTGCTTGCCCCAAAGAAGAAAAAAAAAGTTGTTTCTGGGTTGTACAAAAGTGAAGAATAAGACAAGATACATGACCTCATAACCACAGCAGGAACCTGCGATGACAAACTAGACACTTGATCTATTTAGGGAAGATAAATTCACAGTGTCAGTGGTTGCAGCCCACAGCAAGCAACACAGCACAAGATGGATTCAATCACAAATTACACCCAGCAGATGAGAAATGGTCACATAACACTGAGTGGCAGGGAAGGTACCAGGTTGCCTCTTCTCAATACCCCCCCAGCATTGTCAGCGGCACTTATTTTAGAAAAGCATCTTACTGAATTTATCTTGGGCAGATTTTTTCATTTGCTGATAATCTTTGCGGCATTTTAAATATTTCTACCATACCTCAAACCTCTCATCTCTATGCTTCAAAGCACACTACTTTATTTAGTTCATTTTTGTTTACTTGGCACGTGTATTTTGTTCCGTCCGAGCGGTGACGCTGTCCTTCCAGCTCCAGCAGCACGCAAGCGCACACCGCAGCACCGCGTAACGACCCGAGGCACACGCTCAAGGAACCACCAGGACACACGCGGCCGGCACGGCGCCAGGCTGTGCTCATGCTCTCGGCACCAGACAGCTCCCGCCTGCAGCTCCCGCAGGATGCGGAGCACGCGGCGCGCTGGGGCGCGCAGATGGTGAGCGCACGGAGCCCATGGAGACGAGAAGCAAGTGCTACGTGCACCACGCTACGCGAGCCACCGACAGAGCAGGTTCATGGCTTCTAGCTCATCCTGCTGGTCCCCAAAGGAAAACACAGAAGTCTTCCTTAACGGCATGCAGGCTACACAAGAGACACTTTTTTAAAGCCTATCCCATAAACACGCACTTATCGCAGCAAACCATGTAAGCATGCGCTTGCTTGCGAGCACCTGCCTCCATTCCCCTGATACCGGCCAGACCTAAACACACAAATTAAAGATCGCTGGTCTAAACTGGCACCAGCTGAACTCAGTGAAATTACTTCACCTACTGTTTTTAACTAGTCTAAGGAACAATCCTTAAACTTGGTACACTGCTTTTTTCCACTCTACACCTATACAACTGGTGGAGGAAAAGAGGAAATACAATAAAATAAATGCACACTTTTTTTTTTCCCTAGATATGTTAATTATCAAAAGCCAGGCTTTAAGAATAAAACCAATACTTATCTATCCCTCCTTTTTTATGCCATGAATCACTTTTTGAGATGGCCACATGGCAAAAAAGTTAATTAAATGTGGTAGAAAGTACAGAGGTGGAGGAAGAGATGTGACAAATTCAGAATTAAAACTTTTCCTTAAGTTTTGAAAGAGCCAGAGTGGCAGCTCTATCAGCCATTCATCAGACTATTCTTGGCTTTGAAGATCAAAGAAGTTTGAGAGACCATTTAATGAATTCTAATAAGAAGCTTCTGTACTATACTAAGCCATGGGACAAAATATCCTAATAAATTTATGCTTAGCTTTAAGAAAAACCCTAGGTGTTGCAACAGACTTTCATGAATTCACAAACTGCCAGTGCTCCTTATACGAGGTTCAGTTTAAGAAGAGTTTCTGTGTTTTTCTTGTTTTGATCTGAGCCCCCTCCTCCCCCTTGCATTGTCTGAAAGCCAGCACATAACATTTACATAAACATATAACTCCCTGCGAAAACAGAAAGTGAGCAAAACCTGTTTTTTCATCTTAAACAATACCCTTTCAGAAAGGACATGAGACACATGTTTATATTTCCTTTAGGAGATTCAAAGTAACACTTCCAAAGTAGATTTCTTTCCCCTAAGCAACAGCAAATATTAACAGGTCGGCCCTAAAGGAGTCGTGTTAAAAAGAAGAAGGGAGAGGGGAAAAAAGTTAAACCACCAAACGCGCAGGGGGAACTCGGCTGTTTCAAGACCCAAAGGGGACGAGTATGCCCAAAAGCTGCCCCCTCCAGGACATTATTCAGCAAAATGAAGTCGCGTGGTCAGAAACGCCTCGACCCACCCCCAGCCCTCGCAGAGGCTCGGAAATAAGGGGAAAAAGAATAAAATAAATAAAACTAGATAAAATCTCGCCGCTGCTCCCGCAAGACCCTCCGGGGGTTCCTCGGGAGCCGCCTCTGCGCGCCCAGCTCCGCACCGCGCGCGCCGCCGAGAAACACCGCGGAAATAAATAAACCAACAGGCAGAAGAAAACCCTAATAAACACGAACAAACCACCAACCCGGGCAGCGCCTCCGCACTGACACCCTCCAGCCCACGGGAAAGAAAAAAGAAAGAGAACATAAACAAAAGCAGGGAGGGTAAGAGATGAAAACAGCATAGGCGGGTATATATACGGGTATGTAAACGGGCACACGCACTCACATATACACAGATACAGGCACATACGTGTTTTTGGCTGCCGACCGGCCAGCACGTCCCCAGCAGCGCTGCGGGCAGCCCCGCGCGAACCCCCGCGCCCCGCACAGCGCCCGCAGCCGCTGCCCGGCCCCGGCCCCGCGCTCACCTCCAGCACCGGCACCAGCGCCGCCCGCCGCCCTGGCCACGCCCCTCCACAGCACCGGCCACGCCCCTCCACAGCACCGGCCACGCCCCTCGCTGCCCTGGCCACGCCCCACTACGGCTCTGTCCCCGCCCCTCCCGCCCCTGTCCCCGCCCCCGGGCCCGGCGCCATTTGCAGGTGCCGCCGTTGCGCCCCCGGCGCCGCGCGGTTCCGCCGGGCTCCCGGGCGGACCCCGCTCCCGGGAGCCGCCTGTGGTGGCGGCGGTGGCTCCGGTGCCCGGGCGCGCGCCAGGTCTCCTGGCCGTCGGGGCTTTAAAGTGGACTCTTTCCCATGCGGCTTCTCCCTGCAGGTGTGGGTGAGCGTCCTCACGGAGCTCGCTGTGAGATGCGTAGGAAGACAGGAGGTAGCAGCAACTACATGTCTACAAAATATATATATACATGCATTGCATGTGTATAATATGAGTTGTACATATCGAGTGGGCATCACCAAATCCCTGTCCCTGGCAGAATGTCCCATTCTTGTTTCAGCAAAGCAGCACCTAAAAGAGGAGGGAGCTCGTCCTCCTTGAGGCTCAGCAAAACAAGTGCCCTAAGGTGCTTTTGGCTATGGTTAGGTGCATCTCTGCATGGGTGCGCATAAGAGCAGGCGGTGAAGGAGACATTGCTGATCTTGACCATGTTTTGCTGCTCGTGCTGCTGAGGAGCAGCGAATGGGACTGGAGTCTTGCGGAGGCCGAGCTGGTTTTCTGCAGTGCTGGTGGCCGTGGCTCGCGCTGCTCCACGTCCCTGCTGCCCCGCATGGTTTGGTTACGATGCAGAGTCTGCAGCTCCAGGTGCTAGTCCAGAGTGGTTTTCTTCACCTAGTAACTGCTGTTAGGTGGAGCTGATGGCAGCATTTGGGCGAAATGCCTGTATTCTCCAAGTTATCAAAGAATCTCATAGCCTACAAAATTCTTCAGCAGGATGTCCGATAAAAGTGCTACTCTTCAGCCTTGTAAACGGAAGACTCAAGCCATGTACTGTCGGTACACTAAACTCAGTTTTAAGACCCTTAGCTCCAGGTCGAAAGCTTTACAGCAGAGTGCTGATCTGGCATCTGCTGGTCCAAACTCCTCGGGATGGTTTGTATGGAGTCGCGAAACGGTGCCGAGCTGCTTACTGGGTGTGAGCCCTTCCCTCCCACGGCCGCAGCGTCCGCAGCTGGGGAGGACAGAGGTGCAAAGAGCACAAATATCTTTCATCCCCGGGTGGGACTGAGCTTGCACTACCAGGAGCATCAGCGGTGCGCAGATACTGGGTTAATTTTCCTGAAACTGTCTGTAATTGCAGCCAATGTTCTTGCCATGCAGAACATTTAAATGGTGTGTTGCCTCTTAACATTGTCAAAGCATCTGCATAAGGATGGCTGTGCAGGCAGCTCAGGCACTGCAGGATGCTTATGTGAGATCTGATAGTCCCTAGCAGAGATGAAAGTAACTCTCCCCGCCTCAAAATCTGGGAGCCTGTCCTGATTTCAGTAGTACATTCAAGTGAAACAGCTTGACCTATGGAGTCCCGCAGCTTGCTTGAATAGTGTTGCAGGTCTGTGCAACACTAATTTCACTTTTACATTCATGTTGTTTTGCAGTAAACAAAGGCAATATTGTTTTTTTAAAAAAGTCTCATACAGGGAGCTTTCCCCTTCTCTACATTCAAAAGCAGAATCTGTGAAATAATTTCCAAAAGTCTGAAAATGCAGAAGGGGCCTCAGAGCAATGGAAGGGCAACTTAGAGCCGCTTAGAGCCTCCTGACGAGAAGTGGCAAGGCTTTCAACAAAGGCTTTCTGCATCAAAATCTTCTCTCTAGATCATGGTTTATGCAAAAGTAAAGACTAAATGGGCTTTTGAAAAACAACATTCTATGGTACGTTAAATTGAAGAGAATTATTTTTTTCCTAGAAACTTATGTAGAACTACAAAGCATTCTAATTCTTCTTGTAATTAAAATAAGTAATTCTCTGCTCTATGATATGCTCAAAAACATCCTGTCCCTGTCCCATGTCTAGACGCCATGAAGAGTCTAGAGGGATATATTTAAACAAAACCTGTTCTCCAGTACTTGTGATTCGATCAGAATTAATCCTATTGCTCTGAAAATAACTGTTTCACTTTTCTGGAACTAAAAATATGTAGGAAACTAATTCCCTGCCTCATTTTCTGTAATCCACAACGTAATAAATGTAATTTCACTCTTTTGAGATTCCTCATCCTTGCCTCTATCCTCTTAGCCATCAGCAAAACCATGCATTTTAAAATCCTTCCTAATTTTAAGAAGTGAAAGAGGAAAAGAGGAGGAAGTGTTTGGGCCAGTTAAAATACCATCACTGTCAAACAGAAAGCATGCAAAATGCTCGCAACTAAATTAACTTCTGCCACATGTTCTCTTGGAAACTGAGCTGTATTGCTCTCTAAAACCTGTCAAAAATTGGACAACATTGATTCTGTTCCCCATTTAAGGAAAAGCATCTCAAGTAATTAAATATCTGGGGAGAACAGTCATGGCAAAAGTTGAAAATAGCATTTTCTTTTCATTTTGATTTTACTGTTCAGAGGATAGAGATGCATGCTTGGCATAAAACCTTATGGAAGGGAAAGAAACTAGCGAAGTGTACTAGAGCAATCGCCACCTGAACTTTTATTCTTTAGTCTCCAAGTGTCATGCCTTTTAAAATAACCACTGAAATTACTCAACAGTTGTAAATTTAGTTAAAAGGAACGTTTGAATTCCCTTTTTAAGATGTGGGATCTTAAACTGACTTTTCGGATTTATAAAAATCATTGATAAAAATACATTAATTGATTTACAGTTATCGGTTATTGGAGTGTCTGAAGCAACTTGGAAGAAGAAAATTTCCTAATCTAACGCAAACTAACCTAGATGTGTGCCCCTTTAAGCTTTACAAAAGGAAGAATTTAAAAAAAAGGAAAATGCAGGTATTAGCCTATGGCATGTGTCCTCCTGACTTCTGCCTTTCTTGGCTTTTTTCTCCTGAAAGCTATAGCTTCTCTTCAAGGAGAGTAAATCTAAGTATACTCTGCTCTTACAATGCATGCTTCCCGTGCCTCTGACAGGGGAGCTGGTACTTAACCATGTAAAACTCATTTTCCAGTTCATTTTCTGGCTGAGAAAGATCCTCTTTTTTTCAGGGAAATCTAGATGGCCATGGAGATGTGCCCTCTCACATGCTTGGGACTGCCCATTGAGATAATCAACTCTTTTTTTTTTTTCTTGTGTTTTTGTACAGGTTTATGTTTTTCATTTTAAAGAGTGTCTCATGTTCTTCAGAGAAAAGTGTACTTAGGGCTGATGGCAGAGAGGTTAACCATGAAGTGTGGTGCGTTTTGAAAGAGTGTGGTGCTCTGGTTTACCGATAACATCCTTCCCTTGAAGTGCTGCGCGCATGAGTGTAGAGCTGTGAGCACGTATGTGTCTGGGCAGGATAGAGCATCACGTTTCCAAACCCGTCCAGAACTGCATTATCCTATCGGTGTGTTCACTTTAATATTTCAGAAGGAAAACTTACATCTGGCTATTGCATTTGCAAACTGTTCCATGCAAATTTTGTATGTGCCCATTTCAGAATTCTTTGGAAAGCGTGACCGTGAGTGCTTCGTGTCAAGTTCAGCAAATGTGTTTTATTCCCTAGCGGGACAGGAGCTCTAAACTCAGAGCTCCTCTGGAGATGAAGAGCCAGCCCACATGGTCTTTCCAGTCACACACTTTCATAACTGCACAGGGGGACAGTTTCGACATATTTCCTTTGCTATTGCAGCATCATGCCAACATATAGAGGAGCAAACCCTGGCGATTGACACTCTTGAGCGGAGTCAGCTCCAAAGGCGGTTCACAGGGCATGGTGCAGCGCTGTGCAGACATGCTGAAGTGAACTCTGGTACCTGAAACAACACGGGTGCATTAGCTGCCTAATTAGCCCTACAACGCGCCATGATAACATGCCCAGCACCTTGGGCTCCGTAGGCAATCCCTTTCAGCACGAGGGCTGCTGTGTCTGAGTGGTGATAACTGGGTGGACTCTGGCTCTCTAGCACTGCATGAGACGCTGCCACTCAAACAAATGTTCCATAGCTCATAAGCGGGTTCCTCTGAGACTGACGTGTAAGCAAGCACTATGGAAAAACGCTAAAAAAGCGTTAATTTTCTGCATTCACAAAAGCAAGAACCTGAGCACAACAACAAGCAAAAGCAGGAGCACGCAGAACAGAAATGTGTGGACCTTTCAGAATTCCCTCTTTACCTCCAAAGCACCATATGCGGGATATTTTTGTTGTCTGAATCTGAGAGTCTGAATCTTCTTCTGTCTGGAAAGATACGTCTGGAAAATCTTTAATTACAGAGAAGTAAGACATCTATCGTGATACTTAAAAAATGTTTCAGCCAACATTCTGTGTTCGGGTCTTGAAGTCTGAACATAGTGTTGTTGAGGCTCATGAGCACTGCAAAGAAGTATTTCTGGGTGGAGGTTGGCTAAGAGCTATAGATAGTCCTTAAACTGTATGTTTATGACAGTATGTTTCTGAGTTGCAGATATTAAATAATTTTTAGCATTTGTCATACTTTTGATAAGAAACTCCTGGAAACACTGTTAAATGGGATTATGTTAGAATAAAGTTTTTTCTGTAATCCACTTGTTTTGCTACTGAGAATAAGATCATTTCTGCTTTAACAGTTCTGCTGAGCTTCTCTGTGTTATTGGTATTCAAAGATTATTTAGGTCCAACTTTAAGATAATAAGCAAGCACCTATTAATTGCAAGGAAAAGGGGTGAATGGCTTCAAAATTGTTTGTTTATGGGAATTTCTTTAGGAGAGAAATCATTATAATAAAAATGGTAAGAAACAGAAAAGATGTTTATTTCACCAAGATGTATGCATTTCTCCTCATGGGAAAAAAAATGCCTAATTTTCTTGGGCTGCCTTAATTTCTTAAGCTAAACAGAACTGAAAAACTGTCTCACTGGCTATTGGTTAAGTCGTAGTAGTTATGGGTTTGTTTGTTTTATTTTTCTTTTTGGGGGGGTCCTTACCTTTCTACCCAGTATCTCCTATTAATACATATATATATACATCTGTTTGAGAGTTTAAGTGTCCTTACATACTTCAGGTCAAGGAGATGTTGCCCCCGCTTTTTTTTTTTTTTTTCCTAGTGAAGTCACTGTAACATCAGCTGAGTTGTGTTAGCAGCGGAAAGGCGGTTTCTGTTCATGCTAACATATGATGAAACTTTGGAGCCAGCTGGTGCCGTTTTTTGCTTATTTCTTCTCACAGCCCCACTGGCTTACTCTGGTTCCTTGCAGAGAGGTAGGCTCCAATCCTGTGCATGGAACAGCAGAAATAATCCAAGTAATATTCATCGTTTTCCGTGAGGACATAACACTGTCATTATGACCAAATATTCTAAATTTATTTATTGTAGTAATCTTGCCAATCCAGATTGATCCAGACTTTGCTATTGAGCTAGCAAGGATTGTATTGCAAAAGCCATAATTTGCAAGAGGTTATGTATGTGAGCAATCCCGAAGATGTCCTTTCTGCAGCAGGGTGAAATCGGATTTCTGCAGTGGAGGTGAAAAACTTAAAATCTAGCTAATAAATTAGTGCAAGTCTCACAGCTATATCACTTGCTTTGGTAAACCACAGTGACTCTGGTTCAGTGAGGCTGCAGTGATGCTGAGTTTCCCAACACAGGTGCCTCCAGACTCTTGACCTTTCTCTTTTGAAATGTAAGTGCTCTTTTGAAGGAGAAGATGAGCTAATCTTTGTGGTTGCTGCAAACAGAAGAGAAGTATTTGAAACAAAACCACACTCCCTTTCCCACATATAGCACTGAAGACTTAATTCTCTGTAGGAAGGCTTCCAAACCTTGCAAATTTTACTCCTCCGTTTTTTTAATCACCAGTTTTCTTCTTTTTTGAATGACTTCCATTGTCTTTTTTTTTCTTTCTTTTTTTTTTTTTTTTATATCCGATACCTTCATTCTCATCAGTTTTCCTTGCATGCTCTTTTTAACTCTTAAGATATTTCAGTTATTTCAGGGTGTGTTTTTTCTTTTTTCTTTTTGCCAAAATACATTCTCTCAAAGCTGGGTGTTGGGATTTCCCTAAGTATCTGCTGTTATTTTTGCTGTATACAGATATCCTACTCTGTAATAAGTTAAATGTGGGCAAGTTTTTGTTTTACTTAAATATCATAAACTTCTTGACCTTCTGCGTAGAACAAAACTTTGATCATCAGTAAAATGGGAACTGGACAGGGTTTATTTCATGGTGACACTCTTACTTAAGTGTTGCACTTAGCAACACTTCCTGTCAGTATTTCACTTCGTCACTTAAGGCGATACTAATAATGAGAAGTCAAAATGCTCGCTTTTATTATCAAAAGAGGTTGCCAGCTTCTACCTAAGACATAGGTTCCCAAATTCTAAACATCAGGCAATTTGTGCAACATGGAATTCGTGCAAACAGAGGACTTCCTTGGCCATATAGCCGTGAGGTCAAGTTGCAAGAATGCAGCATCCCTGTTCTTTCTGAAGGAAAGGAGAACCCGTAATGCCTTATTTCTTTAAATGTCATGATCTGAAATTGGAAAGTGTGCAGCTTTGCATGTATGGGATTGGTGAAACCTGAAGTGAGAAATACATGTATCAAGGGCTCATGGAACTTTTTTATTAACATTGCACATCATCGTTTAAATTTTTTGGGATGTATATACATTTATGTTAGTTTCTTCAGCACTGTTGTTTATATTCCCAGAGCTATAAAGAAATTTTGAGTTGAAATAATTAAAAACATAGAACAGACCAGTTAGCCTGTTTAGGTATTGAAATCCATAGAAAACTGATTATTTTAAATCCAGTTCAGCAGCTTTAAGCCTATAAATAAAAAGCAGTGTGGTAGGTGAGAAGTACTTGACAGTGTCTATTCTGTAGTGTTTTTTAAGTTATAAATTAGTTCACTTCCTTTAATTCAGTATTGCTGTAGTTTCAAATTTAGTATTTCCTTGTCCTAAATTTACTAGCCATTTCATAGTAACTAAATCTGATCTGTTTACGAAATGGAAGAGATATTTTACTCTTAGTTCTGTAGTGATGAAAGCAATGGGAATCTAGTTTTGCTTGAAGTCTACAATTTTATTGTGCTGTATTTTGGAATGACAACTTCTTTAACATATTTTTATAGTTTTTCAAATGGCCATTTGAAAAATCTTAAAAATCTGTGGTTTTTAAGGTGTCATTGAGCCTGATGCCATGATGATTTCATAATGGGCAGTCGATATGGAAATACTCATTTTCATGACAAATGAAAAGGTCAAAAAGGAGTTGTATAAATCATATTCATTATCATGAAATAGTTGTAGTTCTTCCCAATATGATCAACATAATAAATGTTTAATCTGTTTGTGATTCATGAAACATATTGTTAAGACTTTGAGCTATTTAAAACAGTCATTGATTAAGTATTTTTATGATTGTCCTTTAGCACAGGAAGTCCATAAAACCTTATCCTAAACACTCAAATGAGGGTAAAAACAATACACAGAGTTGGAGGAGTGTCATAGACTTCTAAGTACATGCACTTTATGTTTAGAAAACAATTGCTTAAGTAAGCCTGTGCTTTGGACTCTTTCTTTGGACTCATCAAAAGTTATTTCATAGTAATTGCAAAATTATTACTATGATCGTTTTCTCATTATTGATGCAATCTGACACTTCTTGAGTAAGCAGCTTGTTCCATGGGTAGGATGTTTTTGGTGGAGGACAACCTGTCTGAAGCCCTGCTAGATTCCTGAAGAGCCTGACTCAAAATCGGTGTCTGCCAAGTTTCTGGCAGCTGTATAAAGGTGTGTGGTTGGAACAATATTATGTGCCACAGCGTTTGTTGCAAAGAAGAGAGAATTGCTATTTAAGAGAAGAAAGAAAGATATAGAAAAACTGGAAAGATCGTTATTGTCCTTGGGGACAGTTTTAACCCAGCAAGAACTGGATCCTGCTGCTACTGAAGTAGATAACAAAATCCTTACTTATTTTGGTCAACCAACCTCAAAAGGTAATGGCTTATCTGTGACACTACCAAAAAGTTAATATAACTACAATTGATAAACTACAATCAATATAAACTACAGTTGTTTAGTAGCCAAGCAACTTACACAAGTTTTTACCTATCTTTAAGATAAACTAAAGACTCAAATGCAAATTTAGCATTTACCGGTATTACACAGTTTGGCACCCAGAAGTCTTGGACACAGAAATAGCGACACTGATTACTAAAAGCTGTAAATGATTTTTTTTCCTTCCATCTCCAACCTTCTTGACATATATTACTCATCAATTATATTTTTGAGGGCTATTTCAATTTAAGCACTCCATTTTTAGGTTTCCATTTGTTGCAATTTCATGTACAGGTAATTTCACTAAAAATAAGATGGACCGAAGTTGCTATTATTTGATGATTAGAACAGAAGTTACTTGCAGGCTACACTCAACTATTGGAAAGCTGAATTTTGTATTTGCCCAGAAAAGATGATGAGTCAAAGAAGGAGTCAGAACGTTGTGTACAAGTGTGCCACGGTCTTAGTTCTCTCATTGGTGAGGATGGCCATTAACAATATTAATCACTCATGCTGGGATGAAGCACTATGGGTTTGTAATATAGCATCTTTACAGCAAGAGCCAGAGTGAAGGCAACTGGCATCCATTCCTGTAATAACCAAAATCTGTTATTTGTGAAGGAGCAGATGTGAACTACCGACCTAGAAAGAAATTATGTCGTATTACTGAGCTCATGACCTCTTTTGTTCCCAAGATTTCTGATCAGTGGAATGAAGAGTAAAGATGCTAAATTAATGTCACAGGAGAATAAAAGTGTGTGTGCATGTGGGTGTGCATGTTGGGAAAAGACCTCATGAAATCAGGTTAAGAAGAGATGTAGAAATATCAGACATTGTATAAATATAGATTTTACATTGAGAAAGGCTGGAGAAAGTTTGCTTTAGAAGAGATTTTTGGGAAATTTATTTTTAATTAAATCAGAATTATTAAGTCCCTGAGTGCACAGCTGAAATAATGTAACATCAGTAGCCAAGTTTTCAAGCAGCCTTCACATAAGACCTCAGAATATGCAAGCATCATTTGATCATACCTAGGAAGGTCAGAAACAGCATCACCCCTTATTTCTGTCAGAGTGCAGAAGTAATGCACATACACAGCAAGCTGAAAACAAGTTCAGGATTTCCTAGCTGTGGCTGCTGCTCTTTCAAAAGGACTTTTTCTTTTAAGGCCACATGTGCTGCCACTTTTTAAGGGAAATACAAATTATAACTTTTTCAATGCAGCCTCCTGCATTATTATAGCTAGTAAGGCCACTAATTGAAGCTCCTCAGCGCTTTCTTGCCTAGCAACTGGTGAACTTCTTCACCAGTTGTTCATCTACACAAACTGTCTTAAGTAATCTTCTAGGGCAAAGGGTAGGCCACATCCTCCCTTCATTAAGGCCTAATTTAGACCAGCCATTTAAGTTTTCTAAACTTTTAAGGCAGTGCTTCCAGTGAAATTAGGATAACTTTTTAGTCCATAAGAAGCCCAGTTCCTCCTCATATGCTCCCATCACCTCTCTGCTAGAGTGATGTATGAAATAGGGAAGAAAAGCAGGAGCGGTATATATTTGTGCTTCCTTTCCATGATATATGGCATCCACCTCACAACTCCTTACGTATAGAGAAGCTGTGATGATTTAAATCTACTGTTTCTTAGATCCACTACTGGGCAGTTGTTATTAATTTCAAACTAAGATGACACAGGAGATAAAACTTTATTTTGGAATGTCCAGGTTTTACACAGGACAGAAAAAATATCAAGACAAATAGAAATTAATTCAGAAAATTCAAGAGGAACAAGGAAAAGGCTGGAATGATTAATGCCTGTAATCAGATTAAGGGCTTGAACATGATTATCTAGTGCATGTAAACGTGTACCATGACTCGAGATGTGTCTGCATTTAAAAGCTATATGATCATGTGATCAGTCAGGAATGTAATGACACCAATGTATCTACCTGTACCAAGGAGATATGTGCTCCCTGGCACAGAGTGAGTGTCACTGTAGTGGCATTTTAACAGCAAGGGAATCCTCCCAGGATCCTGAACTCAGATCTGGGCACACAAAGAGCTGCTCTTCTTAAAACCTGGACTGAGTTCGGATTCAAGTTTAGAACTAAAGAAACAGACTCAAAATCAAATATTTTTATGCTAAACCATCTGAAGGATGTAGGAAACATTTTTGTGTACTTCCATGCCTAATTTTTTATTCAGATACTCAATTGTTTGTTATTTAGGTGGCATGGATCCATAATGGCATACACACACAGCCGTAAGTATTGTTTTCAATGTGAAAGACATCCATATCTGAAACATTAGTGAAGGAAATGCAGTGTTGCAAGTAAATGCAAGTTGCACGATCACATCAGAGGACAGAACCTCAAAGATTTTTTTCCCCTCTTCTTACCAGTACCAAGGAAACAAGCACATCCCAAACTGATGCCCTTCTAAGGCAAGAGTGGTATTTCACTACCACCCGTGAGATAAACACATACTCTTCCTTGCATCAGCTATGTTATTTGGAGAGGCATGTGAAGGGATGCATGTGAGATGGCTGTGAAGGGTAAGCGCTTGAACGAGTGGGCTTTGCGCCCTTCTTTCCACAGGTGTGTGGGAAAGGCAACATGGGAATTTAGAGTTCATCAGAAGAAACTTAATCTGCCTCAGGAAAATAGAAACTTTGAGGCTCTCAAAGCTTGTATTTTTTTTCTTGATTTTGAATGAAAATCTGAAAGCATCTAATGTCATATTAACATTTCTCAAGTGCCCAGCAAGTGTAGTTGTCCTAGAATAAGGACAGTTAATGGGATAGTATTTCTGAGATTTTTTGTGCAAATAAATTTTCAATAAAGGTCATAGTTATCAAATATTAATAAGAAGATACTACATGTCATAAAGGACAGTAGCAACTTCGCCAGCAGAGAAATCTCTGGCAGAAAGGGAAGGATCATTTTCCTAATAGAAGGAAACTTAAGTGTGAAATGAACAGAGGAAAAATGCACTGTTACACCCAGTATTCATGTTTTTAAGGCCCTTTAGTAAAGCAGTAGCCTTGTTATCCCATGCCACCAGGTGTACCATAGTGGCTGCACTGCTGTTAAGAATGACATAGTTTTAGAGAACGTGAAAGTATTAATTTGTTTGGAGACAGTGTTTTTGGAATAGCTCACGTTGCCTGAGCAAGGAAGAGATTTCTTATTCAGCCAGCAAGATCAAACCTGGGTGGAAGAGAGTGAAGTTCTGGATTTCTGAAGGTGTGGCATAAAAGCCCTGCTCAGTGTTAGGCACTGTGTGTTTAGCTACCACAGCAGCCACATGCAGCAGCGCTGTCTAACGCAGCGTCCCCAGCACAGTGGCTGCAGTGGCAGAGACCTCATCGATGTGCCCCAGCCCAGCATGTCCTCTCGCTCCTCTGCCCTGTCTGGCACTTTTGCCATCCCCCCATCATTGCAGGAGGTTGCAGACACCCACCTGGGTCAGCACGGTCCCCCCTCAGCTCCCCGATCAGCCCCGGCTGTTTTTGGGAGCAAATCACTCCATCGTACTGCTGGTGGTTCTGTCTGTGAGAGCAGCATGGAAACTTTCGTATTCTCTTCCTTTTGCAAGGCTCAGGTGCCTGAGAGGTTTCTTAAATGCTTTAATAGGTTCCCGAGTGTGAAAGAATGAGATTTGTACAGTAAATTGCAGGCACAAACGGCACAGGACGTTCTGCATGATGTGCACGGGGACTCCCCGAGCAGAACAGCAGGCGTCCTCCTGGGACACACAGCCCACGCCAACCCCCACAGCACTTCTGGCTCACACAGCAAGTCATGAGGAGGCAGAGGAGAGCTGTGTGGGTCTGGGAAACGAGGAGGCCTCCTTCTGCCTGCTCAGAAGATGGTTCTTGCAAGGACCAAGGAGGCTGACAGAGAAGCGTTAGGCTCCAAGAGTTTCTGAAACCCCAGCTTAGTGGGAAACGTGTCCCAAGAAGCTGCAAGAGGACGGCTCAATAGCCCAAACCCAGATACATAGTTTGCAGTGCTAAAGCAAGGCTGCAGTGGGGTAGATCAACATGATGCTGAGCCCAAGCTGATAAGCCCTGCTTCTGAGGACATGAGGCTTTCAGCAAAGATAAGCAGAGAAAGGTTATGTCTGCAAGGAGGATACTGGGAGCTGTGTCCCACTGGGAGCCAGGAGGTGTGAGCTTGTATCTTGCTCAGACCAGACAAGCCAAGTGTTACAGAAAGACATCTGAATTGTACAAGAGCAAAGGACTGCAAATAATACTGCTATCCTGTCAGAGAGAGCCTGAGTGGTGTGATGGGAACAGACCAAGCACATCACGATCTACCAAAAGATAATCCAGCTGATTTGCAATCTGCAAGCACATATAACCATTCCGATTTATAACCCTTTCCAAGAGTGTGGTGCACAACTGCTCCTTTCTTTAGCAGTGGAAATGGCTTGTTGTCGGAAGCAGACAATCATCACACAAGGGTTAAATAGTTTTCTGGAAACCAAGTACTATTTTTAACAGGTTTACACAACAGTAAATGGCTGCTACAGTTTCCCTAGTTGTCAACAGAGAGGTGCCCTGTTGCTACAAGGTGTTCTGCAATAATATCAAATTGCCTACAATGTCACTCTGTAATTAAGGATTCAGTGTAGTGATCACAGGATTCAATTATTTGATCTGTCTAATGGAAAATCTGGTTAGATGACCCAAAGCATACCTCTGATCTATCCTGGGTACATCTAAGGATGTATTTAACCCACTTCCATACGTGGTATATACTGCTTTCAGTAAATCATTCAGGAATCTTTTTCACTTTTAGATACAGGATTGCTCCATTATTTTAAATGTTGCATTTAATCATTTATTTGATTTAAACTTGGGCTATTTTCTCAAATAAGACCATGTAAGGTTGGCTGTTCATTTCCATATTTGCAGTAAGCAATGCAATCAAGCAGGACATAATATTTCATCAGGTAATGCTACAACAAAAACCACAACCACACCATTCAGATATTGTGGAGATTTTGGGAACAAGTGCTGCTCATCTCCAAGAATTTCACTATTATAATCAAAACATGAAGCCTTGGCCCTCTCATTTATTGTAACTAGTCATTGCCAAAAATAGATCTTTTCTATAAAGAGTCTATAGGTCAGAGGAGAAACAGCTGGATCCTGATTATTAATTTGTCTTAGCTATAAACTGCATTCCACAGGCTTTATTCTCCTGCATCAAAACCAGCAGAGTTTTTTCTTCCACTTGAACAGGAGCAGGACACAGCCTATTATCCTGTTATCTGATTACTAGGTTACCTCCTGTGGTCAGCAGAGTGGCTCACTTATGCTATTACCCTGCCTGAATAAGCTGCAGGAATGGCTTACACAGCAACTGCCCACCAAGAAACTGCCAAATTAACGGCTACTTTTTTAACTACAGAAAACAAACAAACAAACATAATCCCTCAAATATCAGAAAACAAACAAACAAACATAATCCCTCAAATA
Organism: Tinamus guttatus; assembly: GCF_059628265.1. NCBI lineage: Eukaryota > Metazoa > Chordata > Aves > Tinamiformes > Tinamidae > Tinamus > Tinamus guttatus. The sequence goes on along the minus strand of NW_028288719.1, from coordinate 188,363 downwards.
TTGCACTTAGCATCTGTAGTGTTACGACTCTTTACAGCGCTCCTTCCAGGAGCACAACCACAGTGACATAGAACAAGGTGGTGCCAGCAGCGTGGCCAGGGTTGAGACAGCCAGCTCCAGTAATGAAGCTGTGCCAAGAGCTTGGCAAAGCTGCAGCCCCAAGGAACGTTGTACTTAATGTGTAAAAACAGATAAAGCGCAAAGCAGGGAGCAACTGCTCCTGGGTGGATTACTTCCCAGAGCAGATGAGTTTCCATGACTATTTTGAGGAAGGAAAGGAAATTGGCATAAGATTTTTTTTTTTAACAGCTTCTTTTTAATTGGAATATGCAACATTATTATGAATGGTACAGATGCAGGAGTCCAAATGAGAACTCATTAATTTTACTAATCTTCAACAATGCTGTGGATAAGGAATGAATAAAATAATTAAAAAAAAGGATGTTCACTGGCAAGCTGCCAGGTCCTGGTGAATTTACAGAATCACAGAATGGTTGAGGTTGGAAGGGACCTCTAGAGATCATCTAGTCTAACTCTCCTGCTCCAGCAGGGACACCTAGAGCACGTGGCACAGGGTGGCATCCAGGCGGGTTTTGATGATCTCCAGAGAAGGAGACTCCACAGGCTCTCTGGGCAGCCTGTTCCAGGGCTCTGTCACCCTCACAGGAAAGAAGTTCTTCCTCATATGGAGGTGAAACTTCCTATGTTTCAATTTAGTACCCCTTGCCCTGTCACCACCCAGAAGATTTTGGGCCCATCCCCTTTAAATCCTCCCCACAGGTATTCATGCATGTTGATAAGAACACATCTCAATCTTCTCCAGGCTGGACAGGCCCAGCTCAATTAGTCTTTCTTCATATGAGTAGATACTCCAGCCCCATAATCAATGTTGCTCTGTGCTGGACCCTCTCTACAAGTTCCACACCCCTCTTGTCCTGGGGAGCCCAGAACGGCCCCAAATACTCCAGGTGCGGCCTCACCAGAGCCGAGGCAGGATCCCCTCCCTTGACCTGCTGGCAACGCTCCTCCTCATACAGGCCAGGATCCCATTGGCCTTCTTGGCTATGAGGGCACATTGCAGCCTCATGGTTCACTTGTTTTCAACCAGGACTCCCAAATCCCTCTCCACAGATGGAGCTGCTTTCCAACAGGTCAACCCCTAATCTGTGCTGGTGCCTGGAGTTATTCCTCCTCAGGTGCAGGACCCTGCACTTGTCCTTGTTGAACCTCAGGAGGTTCCTCTCTGCCCAACTCTCCATCCTGTCTAGGTCCCTCTGAATGGCAGCACAGTCCTCAGGAGTGTCGGCCTCCCCAGATGATATTAATTTGGTGTCATCTGCAAACTTGCTGAGGGTGCACTCTGTGCCCTTGTCCAAGTCACTGATGAACAAGTTGAAGATCACAGGGCCCAGTACTGACCCTGGGAGACACAACTGGCCACAGGCCTTCAACCAAACTCAGCCCCATTTATCATCACCCTCTGAACTCTGCCATCCAGCCAGTCCTCAATCCACCCACACTTCACTCATCTAACCCACACTTCCTCAGCTTCTCCATGAGGATGCTATGGGGGACAGTGTTGAAAACATGCTGAAGTCAATGGAGACAACATCCACAGCCCTCCTCTCATCCAGCCAGCCAGTCATCCCATTCTAGAAGGCTATCAGGTTGATCAAACATGACTTGCCCTTGGTGAATCCGTGCTGATTACTCCTGATCACCTTCTTGCCCTTCACATGCCTAGAGATGTGAAGGAAATGATGAGCTGATGAGCTGCTCCGTCACCTTCCCAGGAGCAGAGGTGAGGCTGACCGGCCTGTAGTTTCCCGACTCCTCCCTCTTGCCCTTTTTGAAGACTGAAGTGACACATTGGTTTCTTTCTGTCCTTCAGCACCTCCCTGGCTCTCCATGGCCTCTTGAAGATGATGGAGAGGGGCTGAGCAATAACGCCCTCCAGGTCCCTCAGCACTCTTGGGTGCACCCCATCCGGGCCCCTAGATTTATGGGTGTCTACTTTGCCTAAATAATCTCTAACCCAATCTCTTTGACCAGCAGAAAGACTTCCTCTCTCCTGGTTCTCCCTCTTGCCTCCAGACTCCGTAGTTCATGGGGACTGGCCTTAGCAGTAAAGACTAGTAACTAGTAACATCTCGTAACTGCCTTCGCTGCATCCTCCATCACCAAGGCACCCTCCCCATTCAGCAGAGGACCCACATTTTCCCCAGGCTTCCTCTCACAGCTCTTGTATTTGTGGAAGCCCTTCCCGCTGTCCCTGGCATCTCTTGCTAACTCTAATTCCAAATGGGCTGTGGCCTTCCTTGTTGCATCCCTGCATTCTCTCACAATGTTCCTATATTCTTCTCAGGTGGCCTGGCCCTTCTTCCACATTATTCTACATACTCTCTTTCTCATCAAGTTTACCCAACAGCTCCTTGTCCATCCACACAGGTCTCCTGCCCACTTTGCTCCACTTCATTCCTGTAGGAATGTACCAATCCTGAGCTTGGAGAAATTGGTGCTTGAATATTAGCCAGCTCTCTTGGAATCCTGTCCTGTCCTTCTAGGACTGGCCCAGGGGATTCGTCCAAGGAGGTCTCTGAAGAGGTCAAAGTTAGCTCTCTTGAAGTCCAGGGCTGCAATCCTACTTCTTGCCCAGCCTCCAGCTTTCAGGATTGTGAATTCCAACATCTCATGGTCACTGCAGCCAAGACTTCCCCCCAACCTTTTTCCCACTGGACCATCTCTGTTTGTTGGTATCAGATCCAGCAGTGCCCCTCCTGCTCTTCCCTGACGCTGTCACCTTCGCCAAATTCAAGTAAGCACAAGACCTCTACCCTCCTTGCCCAGACCACTGCCCCATCAGCAGCCCCTGGCCCTGCTCCTGCCCGCTCCTGCTTCCGCTGGAGCCTCAAGGAGCCCAAAGGCCCCTGGAGGGGCCTCAGCATAAGCCCTTCCTCCTGGCCTTGCGGCCTGTGCTATGCGTGGATGCCCGGGCTTCTCACGAGATCTTGCAGTCCAAATAGCTGTAGACCCCTGTGTGGGTGTGCTGATGCGGTGAGGACGGATGCCCTTTCCCTTGAATGCAGGGTGGAGCCAGGGGCTGCTCAGGAAGGTGCTTCGGTCATCCCCAAGCCTAAGGTTTCATGTGTCCCCCCAGCCTCTGTGATGCAGCAGCAGCAGCAGCAGCAGTTGCAGTTCTGAGGGAGAAGCCCCAGCTGCAGCAGGGCTTACGCAGCTTGCACCTGTGCCCCTCCACTGCTGCCTCCTCAGCAAATCCATCCCAGCACAATGGACAGGAGCTTCTCCGTGCCAGCCCTGTCCATGCAGGAGTGCTCTGAAGGCAGCAGAAGGCACCAGGAGCAGAGCAGCCGTGAAGCTAATGTTGGAGCTGGGCAGCAAGAGCTGCGTTTGGACCACGAGGTCCTGGCGAAGGCGCCTGCCATGGTGCCTGCCCGATGCTCCCACACTGCTCCTCCCCAGGCCGCCTCCAGGCGCTCCCTGGACAGCGCCTTGTCTTTCCACCAGCGCCCCTCCACCCCCCGCTGCGGCCGGCCTCCATGCCCTCCTGCTACTGCTGGGCCCCCAAAAACACCTCAGCAGCCACCAGCCAGGCTCTGGCATGGGACACAAAGAGCAGAGCCCCGGTGCCCGTGGGTCTGCATGGAGGAAGTCCTGGGTGTCACTCGGGGCTAGGAGCTGTCACACCTGGGCACGCTGAGGGAAAAGGAGCAGGAGGAGCTTCAGGGGTGTCCCTCAGAGGCAAGAAGACATGGAGATTGTAACCCCTGCAGCTGTAACCAAAAAGGTAACCACTGTGGTCTGCTGTTGGAAACATCTCAGCATGGAGATATTTCAGACTCCCATCTTGGAGTCAAAAAGGAAAGTAAAAACAGGAATGAAGAGCAAAGGAGAGGAAACAGGAAAGAAAAAAAAAAGAGTAAAAATAATGGAATGAAATAAAAAAGAGGAAATAGACGGACAAAGGAAAAAGAAAAAGAGGAAAGAGACTCAGATGAGGGAAATGTCCAAAGTAAGGAGAAAGTGACACCAAAGCAGCTGAAAGAAGACAAGGAGTCCCAAAGTAAAGCAAGGGAAGAACGCCACCAGGAAAGAAAAAAAGAGAAATGCAAATAAAATGCCAAAGAGGTGGACAAAGAACGAAAAGGAAAGAAGAAAGAAGAAAAAAGAAATGTGGAGAGGGAAGAAGAAAGAAAAATAAATAAATGAAATGGGGACATAAAGGAGAGTAAAGCAAGAAAGGGAAGAGAAAATGGGCAATTAAGAAACAACAAAAGAAAAAAGAAAAAATAAACAGACAGAAAAGAAACAGGAATGGAAAAGTAAGGAAAGGAAGGAAAGCTGGCAAGGGTAGCAAGGAAGAAAAAAAATCAAAGAGGAAAAGAAAGAGAAAAGAGAAAAGGAAAAAATAAATAAAATGGCAGAAGAAATAAGTGAGGAAAGATATATCCTCTCACACCTGTAGATCCCCCTCACTGAGCTTATGGTGCCACTCAGTCACAGAAGCAGTCCCCCAACCTGTGTGTAGCATATGCTTGCAGAGCCTAATCCCCAGGATAAGGAAAAAAAATAAATGGGGATGGAAAAATGAGGGAAGGAAAACCTGGAAAGTAGGGCAAGGATTAAAAAAATACTAATAAAAAATAAAAGAAAAAAAGAGATAGAGATAGAGAAAAGGAAAAGGAAAAAAGAAAAGGAGAAGGTGACCATGGGAACACATCAAGGAATCTGGATGCGTTGCAACAGGGCAAATTCATACACGTAACTACAAAGCTCACTTCACTCTACCATTTGATCAACTGCACCTGTTACAAGTTTGTCTTTGTGACTGTAAGAATAAAGACAATGAGCAGTGTCTTTTCTTGGCCAACGTGATTCTATTATTTTCATTAGTATTTTCTGATCACTTCCGCCCGAAAGGATCATGCAAATGCCTGTGAAGGAGTGCTTCCAGGTCTGCAAAACTCAGGGACTTAAAAACAAAAAACACTCAGCCCTTGTTTCTTTTATCAGGGTTTTTCATCCCAATAGGACAGATTTCAGCTTTCAGGCTGTGGTCTGAACTACGTTTTCTCAGGAAATGAATTAATTTTCATCTCACTCGTGTAGTCCTACGTTAGACCCCGACTGAGTGGCTATGCGGAGAAATCGTAAGTTACTTTCTGCAGAGAGGAAGGACCACTTAAGAATGTGGCTATCGATTATAGTGCAAAGGAAAGCACTGCTCAACTCTCTTTAGAGGTGCATGCTTCTTCACTACTGAACAACTTCGGTGGTGATGAATGGGAAGGAACTGCAGAAACCATCCATTTCCATGATAGAAACCATCAATTTCCTTACCGATAATTTTCCAGTTCTTAGAGCATCAAGTTGCTTCCTGAAAAAGGATTGGAACAAGATGTGCAAGGAAGTTTAATCTGAAAACTGGGGAACCAGATTAAGTGCCCAAATCCTGAAGCTGTGTGGTTATTCTGAGGCATAGCACCTGGGTTGTGCCGTCTGTAACAGGCTGACCACAACCAATGAACCTGCCAAAGACCCCAGTACTAGAAAACTAGTCCAGATCAAGATCTCTTCTCAGGAAAATGAAGCCACAGTCATCCGGAGTCAAAAGGCATTTCTAGTGAAGGCTTTTACTCCAGTCCAACTGTTCTTTAATGACTTTGAAGTATGTATTTCCATCGTGACTGTGCGCACATGTTCTGGAATGCAAAATGATAAAGACCCAGGGGACTTTCCTTGCAGGTTCCAAGAGCAGCTCGGGGTATTTGTGGTTTTTAAAATGACATAACTAGAAGCAATTCAAGAAAACTTTATTAAAAGTATATATATATATATCTTAAAGGTGACAGATCTAAACCAAACGCCATGAACACAGAGCTTTTTCATCTGAGTTCAGTGATCTTTGGACCCTGTGTCAGACTAGTTGCTATAAATCACAATGTTTTGTGAAGACAGTCTTGACAGCACAGGTGGATCTAAATCTGACCCCACTTTGGATTGCACAAAGGCTTCTCTTTTCCAGCCTGTGAAGATCTCTCCTATGGCAATACATTCAGTCTGACATGGGGATTCCTGCAGACAATGTACGTGCAAGCCAGTGGTCAGACCCACAGCTTTTCCCTCACTCTGCAGGGCAGACCATAAGGTAGTTCTGCAGCTCCCTGTGAACCAGCACTGGAGCACGAGATGTGGCACCTGCTGGGTCCTGCTTCTGCTCAGGATCAGGACACAGCTCTTCCCATTCAGCATGTCCATTCAGCATGCTCCTGAGGGTCACGTGCAGGCATCAAACACAGGATCACTGGCTCTAAAGACTTGACTTTCCAGTGAGTAAAGGACTGCATAATCATTTCCCCCTCAGCAGAGGGCCCCTTCTGTGGGGTCTGCTCTAGACAGAACACACAAAGCAATCCTGAGGTCTCCTGAAGTCCCAGCTCTTCTGAAGGGCCCTGGTTTCCTCTGCTGACTTGCAACGCCTCACCTTTTCCAACAGCCATGGATGCAAGCTAATATCTTTCTTTTTCTCTTCTGTTCTTTTATCTACACAAGGAGCAAGTGACATTGACCTCCCCCTCATTATCAAAGACCAAGAAATGCACGTAGATTTGAAGAGTTGCAGTTAGAGCCACAGAAAACTTGTCTGTAAAGAGGGATTTTTTTTCCCTTTCCAAAGCGAGTCTGTCATATGTCATCTGTGCCATCAGGCATGTCCCACGTGCTTGTGCACTTGTGGGTGCATCCCCTCAGGGTCCATGCACTTAAGGATGTCCAGTTTGCTTACGTGATCCCTAACCTAGTCCTTTTGCACCTGTAGGAAGATTCCGTTTCTATAGACTTTCTCCTTGCTCTCTGGGGACTGGGATTCCTGGGGGCTGGTCTTAAAACCCTGAGGCAAAGAAGGCCTGCAGGACCTCAGCTGGTCTGTGTCTTCACAACACGAACTACTGTGTTTTACACTTCCTTCAGAGACTATATTAGTCACACATGATTCTGTTTATTAAAGATCTCATAGAGATCACAATTAGAAGAGTATGTGGGGAAAAAAAAGAGCAATCACCTTTTGCTCTCAGTGGTTACAACAATGATATATTCTTCTTCTACAGCTTGAAGTTCTGGTCCAAAGCTTATAGAGCACCTTGTAAGTATTAAGGCCAAATGTAATGCCCTGACTTTTAGACAGTTGTCACTGGAAACTCAAAACAGAAAATGTTCTTACCTTCACAGCTACGTAAAACTGGCTGAGTGCAAAACGCTAATGGAGACATGGCAGGGTTGCACCCAGAGACGATTAATGAAAGGAAACCCTAGCTGGATGCTGCTGATGGGAAAGCTCTTGGCAACTACACACAAATAAAAGGGACCTGTATCTTGTCTGCCAGGGATTTTCCAGTTTAACCTAGTCTGGTTTGACATACATACAACCCTAACACTCACTGTCTTTAGCCAAAACTCAGGGTGCTCATCACTTTGCAACCCATATAGCTGCGTTCTAGAGAACGAAGTCTGCAAGGTGGCCAAGCATCTAGGGGTGAAGATGCCAAGAACCCTAGGAAACGTGCGTTGAGGTGGCCCAGCAGGTTAGCGAAATGGACAGGAAGACAGCCCACATGGTCAGGCCTGCCTCCCAGCCCCACAGAGTCCATGAACCAACTTCTTTTCTCACCCACTGCAACAGAGATGGATTGGACATTTGACAGGATCCCAGAATGGTTAAGGTTGGAAGGCACCTCTACAGGTGATCTAGTCCAACGCCCTGCTCAAGCAGGGACCCCTAGAGCATGTGGCACAGAGTCGTATCCAGGTGGGTTTGGAAGTTTTCCAGAGAAGGAGACTCCACAGGCTGCCTGATCCAGGGCTCTGTCACCTTCACAGGAAAGAAGTTCTGCCTCACTTCTTGGCAGTGGAGCTTCCTGTGTTTCGGCTTGCACCCATTACCTCTTGTCCTGTCACTGGCCAACACAGAGAAGAGTTTGGGCCCATCCTCCCTACGTTCTCCCCTCAGACATTTATACGCATTGATGAAATCTCCTCTCAATCTTCTCCAGGCTAAAAAGGCCCAGCTCAATTAGTCTTTCCTCATATAAGTAGATGCTCCAGCCCCATAATCAATGTTGCTCTGTGCTGGACCCTCTCTACAAGTTCCACACCCCTCTTGTCCTGGGGAGCCCAGAAGTGCACACAGTGCCCCAGGAGCGGCCTCACCAGAGCTAAGGGGCAGGATCCCCTCCCTTGACCTGCTGGCAACGCTCCTCCTCATACAGGCCAGGATCCCATTGGCCTTCTTGACCACGAGGGCACACTGCTGACTTATCATTAACTTGTTGTCAGTCAGGACTCCAAAATCCCTCTCCACAGATGGGGCTGCTTTCCAGCAGGTCAACCCCTAATCTGTGCTGGTGCCTGGAGCTATTCCTCCCCAAGTGCAGGACCCTGCACTTCTCCCTGTTGAACCTCAGGCGGTTCCTCTCTGCCCAAGTTTCCCACCTGCCTCGGTCCCTCTGAATGGCAGCACAGCCCTCAGGTGTGCCGGCCACCCCAGATGATACCAGTTTGGTGTCATCTGCAAACAGAGTGCTGAGGGTGCACTCTGTGCCCTCGTCCAAGTCACTGATGAAAAAGCTTAAGATCACAGGGCCCAGTACTGACCCTTGTGGGACATCACTGGCCACAGGCCTTCAACCAGACTCAGCCCCATTTATCACCACCCTCTGGGCTCTGCCATCTAGTCATTCTCATTCCACCCACACTGCGCTCAGCTAACCCACACTTCCTCAGCTTCCCCATGAGGATGTTATGGAAGATGGTGTCAAAAGCCTTCCTGAAGTCAAGACAGACAACATGCTCTCCTCCCATCCATCCATTCAATCATCCCATTCTAGAAAGCTATCAGGCTGGAACATGACTTGCCCTTGGTAAATCTGTGCTGACTACTCCTGATCACCTTCTTTTCCTTCACATGCCTAGAGATGTGAAGGAAATGATGAGCTGATGAGTTGGTCCATCACCTTTCCAGGAACGGAGGTGAAGCTGACTGGCCTGTAGATTCCCACTTCCTACCTCTTGCCCTTTTGGAAGACCAAAGTGACACGTTGGTTTCTTCCGGTCCTCCAGCACCTCCCCGGCTCTCCACGGCCTCTTGAAGATAATGGAGAGGGGCTGAGCAATAACCCCCACCAGGGTCCCTCAGCACTCAGGTGCATCCCATCCGGGCCCCTAGATTTATGGGTGTCTACTTTGCCTAAATAAACTTTGCCTGGCCCTTCTTCCACATTATTCTACATACTCTCCTTCTCATCAAGCTTACTCAACAGCTCCTTTTCCATCCACACAGGTCTCCTGCCCACCTTGCTCCACTTCATTCTTGTAGGAATGCACCAATCCTGAGCTTGGAGAAATTGGTGTTTGAATATTAGCCAACTCTCCTGGAGTCCTGTCCTGTCCTTCTAGGACTGTGGCCCAGGGGATTCCTCCTACGAGCTTGACCTCTGAAGAGGTCAAAGGTTCAAGCTCTCTGGAAGTCCAGGGCTGCAATCCTACTCCTTGCCCAGCTTCCTCCTTGCGGAATCATGAATTCCAATATCTCAGGATTACTGCAGCCAAGACTGCCTCCAACCTTCCCATTTCCCACTGGATCATCTCTGTTTGTTAGCATCAAATCCAGCAGTGCCCCTCCCCTTGTTGGCTCATCTACCACCTGCATCAAGAAATTATCTGCAATGTTCTGCAGGAACCTCCTGGACTGCCAGTCCAGGGTGGGTGCTTATCCCAGCAGACATGGGGGTGGCTGAAGTCCCCCATAAGGACCAGGGCCTGTGATCATGTGGCTTCTTGCAGGTGCCTGTAGGAGCCTCATCCACTTCCTCTTCCTGGTCAGGAGGCCTGTAATAAACATCCATCACAGTGCCGTCCCTGCCCTTTAATCGGCTCCCAGAGGCTCTCACCTATGTCTTCATTCTCTCCTGTGCTGTGCTTCATGCACTCCAGTTGCTCTCTCACAATGTGAGATCATAACATTGTCCTGCAAGGCTGTCATGTCATGATGGAACATTCACAGAATTGCAGAATCACAGAATCAAAAACACTCTAATGATGTGAATGTTATTAAATTGGAGAAGGGGCTGTGGCTCCCACGCTGGACTTCATATGATCAGATTCCAGAACTGATGGAAGAAAACACCATTTTGCTGGAGGTAGAACGAGTAAAATCAAAATTGCTCTGACTTCCCATGGGTCTGCTTCCCTAGTGATTAATGCTGATGGGTGCTTCTAATTACTAGGAGGTCATACAAGGCCATTATTTCCCTTCTCCTATCTCCAAGTCTGACAAATAATGAATATTTGGAGAGCTGCATGTTGCCCACTTATAAGATTTGCTCATTATGTTATTGTGACTTGTGGAAGAAAATACTTTTGTAGTCAAGAAGATGCGCTGAAAAATACTTGTTATAAAATGGGTTAAATTTCTCTATAAAAGTCTTAAAAGGTTGTCAAGGTTGCTTGAAACCTGTCAGGATCTAAAGAAGATTAACCAGAGCTACATTTGTATCTATTTTGCTTTTTAATACTCATGCTAAGGAATGAATCTGAGAATAGGCACAGTGGTAAATATATGAATATGAATATGAAAAAAGAAGGAACACTAAAAATAGGAGAATTCCCATTCTATAATAGGAAGTGAGAGAAAAGGTGAACTTGCCTAGAGAACAAGAGTTTAAAAAACAAATCCATAATTTAGAAAAGAGATGGTGTGTGAGATACTGAATGGAAATTAGGAGCTTGGAAAGAGTACTTTTTTGCAGAAAGTAAGCAAGCATGTCAGAGGAATTAGAAAGGCTTGATAAATTGGGGTGATGGAAGAAAAAGGAGATATGACTAGTTCTGGAGAGATTTCAACAGCACAAATGGAAGAAGAAAAGCATGACCCTTTGAGGTATTTGTGTGGGCATGTCCCAAATGAAGAGCAGCAGACAAAAATAATGCAGTAGGCAAAAATAATTCAACAAGTCCTGAGCCCACCTCCTCTAAGGAGATGAAGTCTGACAGCAGAGAGAAAGGTGAGACTGGACAGTATCCAATGAAAAGAGTAATTTGCACTACTCATTTTTTTAGGTGTTGCACATATAAGTGCAAAACATAGTAACATTAAATTACCACCCAGATAGTACTTATCATTTCAAACCCAGCACTTTCCCAATATGTTACATCTGTAGGAGTTTCTGCTAGTCAATATAGGGGAGGGATCCCATGGGAAGCATAATTTTTTGTCCAATGTGATATTATTTCCATATTTAACCCATAGCGTGTGGGATTCCAGCCACATAGGCATCATTGTACTATGAATGAATTATTTTGCTGCCTTACAAAGTAGTTAACTTGGAGAATCAAAATGTTTTTATGTTAGGCATGATATTTCTTCACACAGCATAACCAAGAAATAGAAATATGAAGTTAAACTGCCTGCTTCCTCTGGACAGTTTATATCTGAGGAGAGAAGGACACAAGAAGACATGGGAGAAGGGTAGTTGTGTTTTCTTGCTTTTTTTGTTTTTTTTTTGATGGAGAATTGCCTTCGACAGGAAAGCTGTTCATGACAAGGTTGTGCTGTTTTAAAAAAGCTATGACTGAAGATTTCAGTCATTTTCTCAAAATCCAGAACATTTAAAAAGAAGTACGGAGCTCCTGAGTTTTACAGGAAAGACAACCAATGGTGACCAGTTAAACAAGGAATAAAATTCTGTGCATGGAGGTGTATAGAAGGTTTCCCCATATTCCCCACTGAGGCCTTATCTTATAGCTTATCACACAGACCAAATAAAAATGGAATTTAATTGACGTCACTTAACTCCAGAATATTAATGGACCCAGAAAATATCTGCCTAAAGAACCTGTTGATCTTAATGACGTCTGTGATATATCTTATCTAGGGAAAAATTTCATACTTACTCACATCATAGTCTGAGTAAGCAAAATAAGGAAATGGGTTAGGTCATAAATTCCAATTAAAATCTTGCCTCCTGAAAGCTATATATGGAGTAGAGAAAGCACGTTACTTTAAACAAATTTCAACAGAAGTTGGTCATGCTATTTATTGCTTCTGAAATAACTCCTCCCTGGTTTGGTACTATTTTTAAAAATATATTTGAAAGGTAAAATAATCAGTCTTTCTGTTGTAAAATGTTCAAACCTTTATAAAAGTTTATAAATGTTATGATATTAATGTAATTTTATTCTGCATTAGCCTTTTTCAGCTCAGCAGTATTTCTTATGTGATTGTTCATTCCAATGTGCAACTTGTGACTACAAGTCCTCTGTTAATAAACAAACATTCTGGCTGCAGAGGGTAAGATCCTGAAAACCTCAAGAAACTACTGTCTTCCTCATCCTTCTACTCAAGAAAAGCACCATATTGTGATGGCTCAGGCAGGCCAGAGCTAGGAGTGAGCTACTGTTGTTAAGACAAAAATCCATACACCCTTGCAGTCTAGCATTACTAGAATTTGCATTCATGTGGCAACATTTCTCTTCACTTTCATCTTTGGGTTTTTATTATCAGTCATGCAACTGTTCTTCAGTGCTTTAGCTGAGAAGCGGAAGTACCCACAGACCCTGAAAAAAGTCCTTGCTGCCTTTCCAGGCTACATAGGAAGCACAGTCTCATTAGAGATCTGAGTCCTATTTTGATCTTCTAAACCAAAAGCATTTAAATATATTGAAAAAAGTTTCTCTGCATTGCCTTTGTTGAGGCAAAGGAGTGATAGGAAAGCCATGCCTGACATAGAACAACTCACTGAGGGCACCGTGTGTCACAGGAAAATGAGACAGCCTCGGCTGACCATGCACATACTGCTGTTGCAGAAATTTAGCACCTGTGTGATGAGTTCATGGGCCTAAAGGCACCAAATCCAAAAATCCTGCCAAACTACCCAGTTAAAAACAAACAAACAATGACAAAAAGAAAGCAATGCTAACTCAATGAAATTCCAGCAAAGATAGAAATGTAATGGCAAATAAGGATAGTAAAAAAGGAAAACAAAAAAAGAGTCATACAGGAATGCTGTATGACTACAGGATGCAAGAACGATGCAAAGTCTGTACTACCTATCCTTCCAGTGGTAATTGGTTTTAAAATAAAATCCCCACTAAGACAATAAAAATATTTACACATATTATAGAACTGTTCTTGTCCAAAAAAGATAAAAAGATCCATTGATAACTTCGCATCGGTCACAACTGGGCTGTTGGACAAGGATTAATAGCCAACATGTTTTATTCCTTGAACTTGGAAGGTAAATGTGCTGGCAACAAAAATATTGTTTCATTCCTTTTTGTTCTAAATAAGAAACAGCTGAAATTGACCATTAAATGAGACAGGAACTAAGAAGTGCTCCTGCATTTCTCAGTCAGGATTAAAAAAATCTGAATCATAGAACCATAGAATCCTTAAGGTTGGAAGGGACCTCTAGAGGTCATCTAGTCCAACCCCCCTGCACACGCAGGGTCACCTAGAGCATGTGGCACAGGACTGCGTCCAAGCGGGTTTTGAAGATCTCCAGAGAAGGAGACTCCACAACCTCTCTGGGCAGCCTGTTCCAGTGCTCTGTCACCATCACTGTTAAGAAATTTTTCCTTAAGTTCCTGTGGAACTTTTGGTGCTTCAGTTTGTGGCCATCACCTCTAGTTCTGTTGGTGGCCACCACTGAAAAGAGGCCAGCACCATCCTCCTCACTGCCTCCCTTGAGGGCAGAAGAAGATAGAATCTTCTGCCAGTGCTAAAACATGTCTGAGAGGAAACTTCAGGTCCTTGAAAGAGCAGTTTCCTTCTTCCAATTATAAAAAGATAATTTAAAATAAGAATTAAAAATTAATCACTTTTCCAGTATCAGTTTATTTGCCAAATGCTAAGTGACCTGAGACAAAGACTGTTCCCATGATGATATCTGAAGTAAGAAATCTCATGGAGCAGCATAACAGTAACTTTTCTTTCTCTTTCGAACAAATACCAAAACCTCATTTTTTTTGGCAACATGGATACAAATATAGGGCCACAGAAAGCACCATGTTAGATCACACTGATGTTTCACCATTCAGAGAAATGCCACTCATATTTCAAAGGAAAGTACTAGAACAAATATTTCTGGGACAGCCCATTGTAAACCTCCTTATTCCACACCTGTGCCCTAAAACCCTCAGTGTTGTTATATTTTTACAGCTATCTAATCAGTAACCATGATAATCACATTATTCATGTAAATGCCTAAAGGTTCACTGAGCAATTGAATCTATAGTGCACTCTAGACACCCATTCCCTTCAAATTATCAAATGTACAGAACAAAGTAAATACATTACCTGAATATGTTTCAGAGGACCTGAACTGCTTTATTTAAGTTACACGTCTAATTTGCCTTTTGAAAAAATATTTACACCCTATGTTTTCCAATTGGCCTGGAACTAAGAGCTTTCCAAAACTTACCACGATTTGCCATAAACCTTTTGGGACACCTCATATTCATGCTACCTCCTACTAGAGAAGGGTGAAAGTAGTATTGCCATGTGAGAGCACATCACTGATATTAATGAGCATTAATTAGCAGTGACTGCATTTGTTTGTTATATTCTGTACAATACTGTTGCATTCCTGGTAAGCTCCAGGTGACTTCTTTGGTATGTGAGCACAGAGTAAGGCCCAGCACACCGCAGGTCAATAGTATACCAAAGTCAATATTTTGAGAAAGAATATTATAGTTTTGTCAGGTGACTCAGCTGATTTATCATTTTCAATCAGTATATATATCCGTAAGTAGGAGAAGTCCTGTTCCTTGGCACTGAAGTGGTGTATAGGTGACTTTACTCCTTGTCCTCATAAGGAGGCAGAACCCTCCTGCTCATGGGGCTCCTGAGGCTCTTGCCTCCATCTCCAGGCAGGTCAGGTCTGCTGAGCCTGGAGGAAGCAAGAAAAAAATTCTCTTTTCAGACTGCTTTTGAGTGCAGTTAAGGTTAGAAAGCTGTAAAAATGCTGGTTTTGAGTTTTTCTTTTTTTTCTTTCTTTTTTTTTTTTTTTTTTCTTTTCTGTTAAGGAACAAAAGAATTCAAAAGGCCTGGTAATTCCCCTGGACTTGAAGAAGAGACATCAGGCCAGTGCTTAAGGAAACAAAAATGCAGCAAAGGTTTACGAGCAGGCACAAGGAACAGCTCTCACTGTAAACCAGCAGAGTTAACATAAATGACATCATCCGCTTTACCTTTAAACTGAGTAATTGTGCATGTGCACATCTGTAATAAGCAAAAGTGCAAGAGGTGCATGTCTTTGCCCCAGTGGCTGGTCTGCAAGGATGAGTTGTCCTTTAGATGGTGCTGTGACCATGTGCCTCGGTGCCCTGGTGGCGGTTTAGGCATCTCAATGCTGAGCAGTGAGAGGGAAGAGATCACTTTCAGACATGCTGTCTCAAAAAATCCTTGTCGTTTTTATTTTCCTTCTGTGAAAATGAGTGTAGCCTTTGGTGGAGATGCTTCCTCACTAGCTACTGGCTTTCTACTAGCAGGATCAGTAATCGGTCAATAACTTGTGTGCTTTTATTGCTGCAAGACTCTCTTCTCCTCTTCCACCGTCTGCATTGGTGGTAAGCAGGGGAATAAAACAGCCAAAGTCAAGGAAACCGAAGAAGTTTCATGGCAGAGCGTGGTGCTGCCCATGGCCTCTCTGTGAGTTCCTGGTTGTGCTCTGGAAGGTGCCCTCAATGTTTATTTAGTGGAGCACACTGGAGCCAAAAAGAAAAAAACGATGGCAATATGCCTTGCATTTCAACGTATTTTCTTTATAAATGATCAACTGGGGAAAGCTGGGGAAAGACAACCTGGTTATCCAATCATCAGAGTTTTCACAGTTACTCATTTTTTTGCCATATCATTTTTTTAGTGCACAAATTCGCAAGTTTTGAGGTAGCGAGAGTGGACAGCTTTTATAGCAGTGATCTCACTACTTCCTCATTTAGCTGTTACATTGCAAAAGCAGGAAGCATCGCATGTGTACCAAGGGTGTAAAAATACAAACATGGTTCGCCAAACACTCTTGTGTTTGTGAGAACTATAGTATTTCTCAGGACTGACTGGGATCACAGTGCATATACACACCAGCACTCTCTCTCCCTGCTAAATACTTACGAAAAGAAAGAGAATGAACTGCTTATTTATCAGCTGAGTGTGTTTTTCCCTGACTACAACCTGCAAAAGATAAGTATTAGTTTGGTCAGTTTTTCATGTCAATGCAGCACCCCAGCTGACAGCATTAGAAGTACATTCCTGTTCACACTTCCTAGCAGAGCAGGAGTGGTTGGGGCCAGAAGAAGCTTTCCCGGGGTGGGTCATCTAGGCGCCCAGGTGGCATCGGTCGGCAGGTGTGCATTCCTACATGGCATCAGAGCCATATCCTCAACTGCCTGTTGCACACTAATGTAACAGGCCCCACAGGATTTGGCAAACTTTTTTTTCACATAGAAGATTAAAAACAATTCACCAGTGAATGTCATTTATCAGTTCTCTGTCAAAGGTGTGGGGTAAGAAGAAATAAGAAAGGGCTGCGCATGTGCTCCCCTTTACCTTCTCTGTATGAGACAGCTTTCCAGTTTCTGAATCACCATCAGTGTAAGTGGTCACTCCTTTTCCTGATGAACAGTTTCCTTATTGCTCCTATTTCCATCCACTGAGTTTACCATTTGGTCTCCTGATTCCAGAAAACCACAATAAATGAAGCAGATCTGGTGCAGGCTGATCTCAGTGCATTTACAGGCCTTCGATCCAAGAGACTCAGAAAAACTTCTCCTGCACAAACCAATTAACTGAGGGGACCAAGTTTTCAGCTCAGTTATATGCACCTCTCTCTGCCCTCTTGACACCTTGTTCTGACCATCCTGGGCTGCCTTTGCACAATGAAACATCTCCCAGCTGTACCTACCTGCCTACCGTGTGAATTCACCAGCCACCATCGGGAGTCAAGGTTGCTCTTTCTCACCTCCTGGAAGAGTTTCAATGAAGTCATTGTCTCCAGAGACAGGTTCTTTTGGTCAGGGAGCCTGTTCTTCAGGGCTGGCTCAGTTGTTACACTACCTGTTGTGAGGATTTACATTATGTTTGCTTCTGAGGACTAGTTCAAAGATTTCCATCCACAATGGCTCCTATACCCCAGGTTGTTAAGGATCACCTTCTGAATGGGAAGGCCTGGGAATCAGACCCTGCTCCTGACCCTTTCTCAGTTACAGGGAAAGGCAGAGTATACTCACAGGATTAAAAATTATGCAACTGTGGTAACATAGTCCGTTGATACACATTTTCAAACCAACAGGTAGCTAATGTTCCTGTCTCAGCATTTGCAATATAACATTTACGTAGTGGGTATCTTCTCATTTTACCACTCATTTGCAGAATAAAGTAGTCTTTCATCTGTCAAGCCTTATATTTAATTCAGTCACTTTCATTTAATGAATAAAATGAATGAAATGAAATAATGGCAAAGATGTTTTTTTGTTCTCAATCTTAGCATCTGCTCAAGCACGGAAAAGAAATAATGGGTGTGGAGGGGTTTTAAAAGACACAGAAAGCAGTTTTTTTTAAAGAAAAACATGATATAAGCTACATGTTTTTATTCTTCTACAGAGTGATATAAAACAAGGCTTCAGGAATTGGAGGGGTTCCCCAGAGGCAAAGTTATGCTAAGCCCCTTCATTGCATGACTGCAGGATGAAAGCAACCAGCGAGTGTCTTTACCTCTGCAAGAAGGACGCTTGGATGGTGACCTTGGAGAGCTGTCTTCCAAAACCCAGCTGCTCCTAACCGTGTCTCTCCCTCTAGTTTTGGTAGCTTTCCCCATGCACTGGCCTGCTCCTTCTCTGGACACGGATCCTGTGTGAGCTCACCTTCTGCCCCTGAGGAAACACTGGTGCCTTTGAAACCATAGGGCCTTTAAAACAAAGGTATCCTTTGGTTACTATGGTTAGATTAATATGCATGAGGGAGATTTTTTTGTACTCTTTTATGACATCTGAAAGCAAACTTTATTAAGTTAACAGAAGACTGAGCAAAATGAGGTTATTTTGGAAATCATTTTGTAATTACAGATTAATTTAGAGAAGATAAGAAGGTACTTTTTTGGGGGGGAGTGGCCGGGGAATTAGTAATTTAGTCAGGGACACTTTTTCCAGGTCAGTCAAAAACTCAGTAACAGAACTAATAAGTTCTATGGAAATATACTTCGTTCCTCTAAGCTTATTTTGGCTCAGACTCCATAAAGGTTTTTTGTTTTGTTTTGTTTTCTCGCTGTAGTTTGACAAATGGCAAAAAACAGTATTTTAGCAGCTTTGAGAAATGTTTTTTTTTTCTTGATCTATAAATCAAGAAAGTAACCTAAGCATGTCTAAATGAATCTGGGATTCAGCAGAATGCAGAACGCTTCATGTAATATCACACATCATCTAAGAGACTCGTCTTGCTGGGGATCCTAATAGACGGCTGATTTTCCCCCTCCAGAGTGGCAACTGTACTATGACTATATTCACTGATCTGATCAAAGTAATTTTACCTGACTGAACTTTCACAGTATTCAGTTATATAATGGTGTCACCATTTTGAAGTATGCTCTACATTCTTATCTGAGTTGTTTATCTGAAACTGTTGTGTTAAAAAATAAATAAATCGGTAGTTAGTTATCTATTTTTTCGGCTTTTACTTCTCCTCAGAATAGTGCTTGAGTTTAGGAATATTTGTAACCAAATTTCAAAATTCTGCCAAGACGTTAACCACCTTTTATCTTCTTGTAGTAACATCTGTAAGGAATAAGACAACACAGAGACAATTGAGAAATGCAGTAATTAAGCGTTAAAAGGTCTTTTCCTTGCATTCCAAGCCAAGATAAAATTTCACTTAAGTTACAGAGATGTCTTCTATTAGTTTATTTGAAAACAGCAGGTCTTTAGACAGTGTATTGCTATAATAAACATCAGGTTTTTGGCAAACGTGATTATTTCATCCAGTTTGTCTGCTTTAACTCAGGGAAAGTACATCCAAATGCCTGTTTTGCATGATTTAAAGCAGCCAGAAGTGATTTCTTAGGTGCTTTTAATCATATTAACCACTGAAATGAAGACCCTTTCATGTGTGTGCATGTGTTCAGTGAAATAAATACTCTGCCATAATTCCCCGCCCCTCTTTCCCATGAAAACCTAATTTGCTTCCATTTCAAAAATTTTCCCTGGGGCTTCTAGAAGGGAGTATCTTCCTGAACTGCTGTTTGCAAACAGCCAAGTATAACTGATAACAGATTATGAACGTGAGTGAGAACATTGGTAGATAGCTTAGTTATCCAATTTAAAATCTCACACTAGAAATGTAGTTGTAAATTTATTAGAAATAAATAATACTCAATACTGTAAATATATATTTACATATAAGGAAATTTGCCTTTCCACAAATGAACTAAAGGAAAATATTTAAGTAAGGCAGGTAGCAGGTTTGCGTAAACATACTTCTATTATCTGTTACTTACTGATTTACACTAGCATGCCTATTGTATTTTTCTGTAGAAAAATTATTCTTTTGTTGATCCTTATCTCCCCATTATCAAAAGAAAATTCACTGACCTTCACTAAGGTGATAGAGTGATAAAACAAATAGTGCTACTGTTACGGCTCTTTATATACCTCACTGAAATGCTCTTTCTACCTTTTCCCTACTTTATCTCTCAAGGCATTCCCCAACCTCTGCTTTTAACTAAGTTTTACTGTTAAGTAAAACATAACATTCTTTAGATGATATTGTTTGATACTGAGGAGTTAAGGAACTGATCAAGAGACGCTCAAAAATTAAGAAGACATAGGCTTTTTTTATTTTTTTTTAACTGGTTTGGCTTGCATTTCTTAAAATAGAATCTAAATGACTCTTGCTTTTATTTTTTTTTTAACATACAATTTCATATTCTTAAGAATCAACATCCTCTTTCTGGCACAGGATCGCATTTCTTTCACTAATATTTCCTTCCTGCTTTGCAGTGAGTTTGTCATATTTCCTCACTAGGCCTCTCACATAAACTCCTGAATATTGATTCTCTGCATTTGTTTTTCTGGTCTGTTGTTTCTGGGAAAAAACAATAACACAAACAACCCCCCCACACTATTTTATGAAAGTTTATATATAATTGTGATATAATTCAGCTTTCTGGGCTGAGCAAACTAGTGTGCATGCTGGTATGCACTTTTGCTAATATATGCAAATTCAGATTTTCCATTTTTCTGTTGCATTTTATTAATATTTAATAGTATGCTTATGCCATCACCCATAAAACAGGCAAGATTTCAGACTTATGTGGACATTCTTGCCAAGTGGTATCACTGAAATAAAACTAACGATTGCACAGTATTGAGATTAAATCAAATGCAACTAAAAATAAAATTACATTGAAAAGCATAAGGGGAAAAAGAAGTCATCCCGTGGAGGTGTCCTGTGGAGGACACTTACGAGCTGTAGATTTGTCATAACTTTACCTCTAGCTTGTATAGTATGGTCATAGTAACACTGCCATCCTTATAACATTCAATAGAGGGGGCTATTTTTCTGCATATGAACAAGGAACCTTTAGAAAACAGTAATATTGCTAAACTGACTTGCATAATGGGTCTCTACAGTGTAATTTTATTCATGCCATCTTCTGAGGGCTGAGGTTGATGTTACATGTTCTAAGTCTTTTTAAAGTACAAAACAAAAGATGGATTAGCCATCTTACTTTCTAGCAGCAGGTAGTAGCAGTACTACTACTTTTTTTTTTCTCCTGAAAGTATAGCAGAAACACTAATGGGACAGTTCACATTTCCTAGGGCATCACTGGAGACTACTGGTGATGAACATGCACCTCTTTGCCTGCATGCGCCATGAGTTCCTAGGCCTCAGGAGCAGGTTGCCAGCTACTCCTCATACCCACACACTCCTGCATTCCTGATACAATTCAAATTACAGCAGATACTCAAATCAGCAGTTTTCAGTATGCTGTATCCTCAGTTGAGCTGGCCTTACAGTCTTCAATATGCAATATTTCACCGTTAAAATCTGCATAAAGAATGGGATGTTATAAGAGACCTTTTTTTTTTTCATGCTATTCATTACCTTTAATGCTAGTCATGAGACAACGTCAGCTCCAGAAATTCCATCAAAGTGTTTTCCATGCTGCTGTATTAATAACTGGAACTAGAAGCAATTTATTCTCTAAATATATCTCAGTGTACTCAGCATTATTCCCGCATCTCATATTTTCCAAATATATTTTCCCTCTACTCAACTATTACAAATTTTTATATTTTATTTTTACATGAAAACTTGTAAATTTGGTATTGATTTGATATAGATTGACCTAGTTTTACTACTATTCTTCTTGTTTTATTGAAGTTACCTGAATCCTTACAAAACTTCAAAAATACAAATAAAGGTATTAATAAAAGGTTAACAATATATGGCTTTATCCATGGCAGAATCCTAGGACTGACTTCATGCATAGATAGGCTTGCAGAACTGAACTGAAAATGATGATCATGCTGGAAGATTCTTGGAGAATCATTGCAGTGTTACGGGAATGGAAACTGCTATAAAATTGTCTAGGACGACTTTGAAAAGCAGTGGAAAACAGGCACATGTCTACTAAACACTGCAGTTGTTGAGTGATTTCTACAGAAATCTATTTCAGTATTCAATCAATATACAAATGTCAATTCAAACATTCAGATCAATATTAAATTCCATGAATATTCAAATGAATCAATATTCATTTTCTGTATGAGGAAATCTGAACAGAAAGAAAAAAGAACAGTTTTGGGGCTGACAGTCTTCTTGATTCTTGCTTGAAACACAGAACTGATCCATTGGTAATTGAACCCACTCATGATTTCTTAATATGGGTATTAACACTGCCCCATTGCTATGCAGTGTATTTGTTGTGCCATGGATCTACTCATGCTGTGTCATCGGTATTGTACGAGTTCCTTTGCAATTTATGTGGCATAGGTCCTTGACAGATTAGACCGACAGATTTCAAGAGCTGATTGAGGAAATTTCTATCTTAAGATAGGGTGAAAACTTCTGTAATTTTCCAATAAATTTTCATGCAACTTGGAAAACTGGTAGTAGCTCCAGAGAAGTACTGGGACAAAAATTCATTTGTTCTTTATTCAGAATGGATGATTTTGGTGAAGTCTGTGAAAATTACCATGTGAGGTATGTATAGCTGGGATAATCCGGGCTTTCCTCTCTGGGAAATAGCCACTTCTTAGAGAAGAAGGTTGGAGTACTCAGGTTGGAGAAGAAGGTTGGAGTACCCCTGCAGTCACTTTAGGTTGGTGTAGGGGGAAGACGCACAGAGCAATGAGTCATTCTTGAAGTCTGGAAGAATGGCTGCAATCTGGTGTGCTCTGGCACACCAACGTTACACTCTCTACTCTCTACAACCACAAGAGGGAATTAGGAAACTGAAGAAATGATCATTATTTCTGCATGTTCTGAACCTGAATGCCAGTTTCTGGGCTGGAGTGCTTCCATCATATCCTGCTGTTTGCTTCTGACAGGAACTGTACACTTTGTTGTTGTTATTTTTTTTCTTTACATTGAGAATAATCCTTAGTTTTGTTTTTTTGCTTGTTTGCTTGTTTGTTTTTCAAAATATACCATAGCTTACGCATAGTAAGCTTTAAAATCTTTTAAATCTTTAAGTGATCTGTGTAGTTTTATCAATATAAGTTCAATCTGTGTGGACACATGCATCTTAAGACAATATTCCGTGGCTACATAGCTAAAATACTTAAGTAATACTTAAGTAAGTACTTGAAATGATATTTTAAAGGAAGTGTCTACTACCACTACTAGTATCAAATTAACGGATTCGAGAACCTTTTCAGAAAATGTTTCCAAGCAGAAAAATGTAGGAGTTAATGAACATTATCATGTTTACTTGCTTAGTTCTATTATTTAAAGCTTCGTTCTGTTAGGTCCGGTATCCGAATTGACAGGGAGAGAGAGACAACCACCATAGATATATATTGTCTTTTATTAATAGAAGAAAGATAATAAGTATTACCAGCTAGCTGGGGTCCGGGCTTTCCCACGCAGGGGTCACACCACGGACCCCGACCACTTCGGGCATCCCTCTTTTATACCGTTCTTACCCAAGAGTGTTCCCCCTCCCGTTTTCCTGTTTTGCATTCTTGTTAATGTTATCTATTTTGCTGAATTAAAACATCTGGATAAGCAGCCCCCCTATCATCCTGATTGAGGGCAGGGCACCCTAACCCCGCCACCTATCAAGGGTCCAGACCTTGCCATGAGCAGGGCATCCTGACCCTGCCATCTATCAAGGGTTCTGCCCCTGCCATGAGCAAGACCTCCGGACTCTGCCAGTTATCATGGGTCCTTGTGCTCTAAGACTCAGCTTATTCTACATTAGCTATTTAACCCCTACCTTCCCTGCTAATGCACCCTACATTCCCCCCTTTTTCTTTTGCTAATATCAGAGAATCCTTTCTCGATCTTTCTGAGTTTGTCGCATGAACATTATGTGCATAGAATTAACTCGATTTGTAGCTTTTTCCATTACCCCCATTACACATTTCCACATTATACAGATACACAGTAACAGTAATAACAGAATTACAAATACGCGTAATCCTTCTTTTATCAGTCCTGATGTCCACCCAGGTAACCCTCCAAACAACGACTCTAGCCATCCGTCCATCAGTCCTTCTTCCCGTGTTATCTTCTGAGTGTGTTCCTTGAGCCAGCGCAATTGTTGTTGAATCGATTGGCTATGGTCCAACAGGTTAAAACAACATAGTCCTTCAAACTCCTCACATCCCTGTCCATGGGCGAGGAGCAAGAAGTCTATAGCCGCTCTGTCCTGTAGTAGTGCGTGTCGCAGGCTGTTCTGATCGAGCAGGAGTTGTTCCAATACCTCGGTTGTCGCATTTGCTTGCTTCTCACTCCAACAGGCTAACTTCGAAAGCTCCCTTAATGCATTTCCTGCTGTAGCTCCTGGCACAAAGATAGCTAAGGCGACCCGCGCAGTTACAGATATTAATTGTACATTATCATTACATTCCGGTGTTAAACCAAGGGAACGCTTTTGCCTTCTTTGTTCCTGCTTCATAGTTAACAACTTAGCTTTAGACGGGGCTATCATTGCCAGTTGCCCTAAATAACACGGTCCCCCATAGGCATTCTTAGGTATTCCTTGCCACGCTCTATCCTCACAAATTAAAAACACTCCATCTGGCAAGGCCTTAGCAGTACCATTATTCCATAGTAAATCTGTCCTCTTATGTACCTGTCCTGATGGATCCCCCCCATATGCTCCTAAGGGTAATCCCGCACGCAGGGAATCGTTGTTGTAACCCGTCGACTGTCCCATTTGTCCCACAGAATGTCCCGTTTGCATATATGGGACTGCTACCACCTGGGCTGTTTCTCGCTTAGTGGGAAAGGCCTCCACCCACCCTGAAAAGGTGTCTACTAATACCAACAGATATCTATATCCGTATTTACCTGGTTTTATTTCTGTAAAGTCTACTTCCCAATGCCTTCCAGGCTCACCACCCCTTTCCCTTATACCTTCATGTACCTTCCTGACCCTCGATGGTTTCATTTCCTGACATGCTTGACACCCCTCTATTATCCCTCTTAATATTTTCCTCTGATCTTGGAATCTCAACCCGAACTTTTCTATTAACAGTCCCATTTTTCTTTCCCCCAAGTGTGTGGTACTGTGTAACTGTTGCGCCATCCTCTGTCCCATCCGCTTGGGAATTAACATTCTTCCTCCTGTATCGTAATGTCCTTCTCCTGCACTTTGCTTTTCTGCGACCTTTTGAATCCACTCCCTCTCCTCCGGGGTGTATTCATCCTCTCCAATTTCCTCTTCTTCTCTTAAAGTGTTGTGAGTCAGGGCTAGTACCCTTTGTATTTGTCCTTCTAACGCAGCTCGCCGGGCTACAATATCTGCAGCTGCATTCCCTCTACTTATCGTATCGGTTTTCTTCTGATGTCCTAAGGTATGCACAATTGCCACTGCTTTTGGTTTCTGCAAAGCTGACAGCAAGTGCAAAACCTCTTCTTTGTTTCGGATTTCTTTTCCTGCGGAGGTAAGAAATCCCCTTTCTCTGTATATTGCTCCGTGTATATGCACTGTCCCATATGCGTAGCGACTATCTGTATAAATCGTCACTCGCTCTCCTTCTGCCATTTCTAGTGCCTTAGCCAAGGCTATCAGTTCCGCTCCCTGAGCCGAAGTGCCGTCTGGTAAACGCTGGCTCCAAACTATCTCTCCCTTCTGATTTACCACTGCAGCTCCCGCCCTTCTTTTTCCTTGCTCGATCAAGCTACTTCCATCTGTAAACCACACTTTTCCCCCTTGCAGCGGCTCATCCTTTAAATCTTCCCGCACTGTCGCAGTTTCAGCTAACACCTCCTGACAATTATGCACAGGTGTTTCATATTCTGGGTTAGGTAGGAGAGTGACTGGATTTAAAGTCGTTGGGGACGTATACATAATCCTTTCTGGGTTTAAAAGCAAGGCTTGATAATGAGTCAGCCTAGCATTTGTTATCCATCTTTCAGGCGGCTGTTTGAGTAATGCCTCTACGTAATGAGGAGCCGTTACATACAGCTTTTGCCCAAACATGAGTTTGTCTGCATCCTTAACCATTAACGCCACGGCTGCAATAATTCTAAGTCATGAGGGCCACCCTGCGGCAACTGGGTCTAATTTCTTTGATAAGTATGCCACTATCCTTTTCCAAGGTCCTTGCTTCTGCGTTAACACTTCCTTGGCAACTCCCGCATTTTCGCTCACATATCTGGGTCCGGGAGTGCAAGTGCAGGGGCCTCTAGCAGGGCTAATCTCAGTTCCTCTAAAGATTTTCCCATAGCTTCTGTCCACTGCCAGTCCGGTTTCTCTCGACTCGCCTCATACAGAGGTTTCGCTTTTTCTGCAAATCCAGGTATCCACAAACGGCAGTATCCTACTGTCCCCAAGAATTCTCGAACCTCCCTTGGAGATCTGGGCTCCTGAATCCAAAGAACAGTCTCTTTCATGGCATCAGTTAGCCATCTCCTACCATCTCGTATCTTATATCCCAGATATGTTACTTCAGGACTACATAGCTGAGCTTTCTTAGCACTTACTCGGTATCCTAGTTTATTCAATTCTTGCAACAACTTCCTCGTACCTTCCTCGCACTCCTCTTTCGTTCTTGCTGCTAGCAGCAGATCATCCACATACTGAAGCAATTTCACACTAGGATTCTGTCTCCTGAATTTACTCAAATCTTCCTGCAGTATTTCATTAAACAAAGTCGGTGAATTTTTGAACCCTTGTGGTAATCGGGTCCAAGTTAACTGACCCTTATATCCGCTCTCGGGATCTTCCCATTCAAAAGCAAACATTTCCTGGCTCTGTTTTGTCAGGGGGATGGTAAAGAAGGCATCCTTTAAGTCTAAAACTGTATACCATCCCATATCTGGTGGCATCGTACTTAACAGAGTGTATGGATTCGGGACTGTAGGATGCACATCCTCCACTCTTTTATTAACTTCTCTCAGATCTTGAACTGGCCTGAAATCTCCTCCGGGCTTCTTTACTGGCAGTAGAGGAGTATTCCAAGGAGATTTGCATTTACGCAGAATGCCAGCTTCCAGTAACCTTTTAATATGCTTCGCTATCCCTTGTCGAGCTTCAGGGGTCATTGGGTACTGTTTAACCCTAATCGGGTGAGCTCCTGGTTTTAATTCCACGACCAGAGGAGTTTTCCCTTTAACCTCTCCTACCCCCTCTGCCCATACTTCTGGGAGTTCCCTCATCCATTTTTGAGTTTCTGGTCCAATTTCTTCCTTCCTCTCTTCACACAGTCTATATTCGTCCTCTAATCTAACAGTCAGGACCTGTATCGGTTGTCCTTCCCGGTCATTGATCTTTACCCCATCGTCCTCGAAATATATCCTTACCCCCAATTTAGTTAGGAGATCCCGGCCCATTAAGGGTACCGGACTCTCCGGTATATACAAGAATGAATGCGTGATTTGTCTATTAGCTACATCTACCTTCCTTTCTGATGTCCACCGATATACCTTACTCCCATTTACCCCTCGTACTCAAGCTTTCTTTGTCAATAGTTTCCCCGCTGCTTTATTTACCACTGAATATTCAGCCCCTGTATCTACCAGAAATTTTACACGTTTCCCTTTTCCTTTTCTAATTCTACCCAAGACTCGGGGAAGGGTTCCGAGTCCCGGCCCCTTCAGTCACTATCTTCTTTTGCCACCAGTGCTCTAGGTGGCCTCCTTTCTCCTTTTTCCAGGCACTCATTTTTCCAATGTCCTTTCTTTTTGCAAATTGCACATTGATCCCTTCCTAACCGTACCCCTGCTCCTCTGGGGGGTGGCGGTTCCCTTCTTTGCCTCTCTGATTTTTCTCCTGCTTCAAAAAATCTCCTAGACATTTCCCTTTGGTGTTTCCGATCTTCCCTTCTTATTCTCTCCTGTTTTTCTTCTGGAGTCTCCCTGTTGTTGTACACTTTCTCTGCTACCTTTAAAAGATCCTGTAATGTTTGTTCCCCCAACCTCTCAATCTTTTGTAATTTCCTTCTTATATCCGGGGCAGCTTGATTTACAAATGCCAAGATGACAGCTGCCCGATTCTCCTCCTTCATAGGATCTAAAGGAGTGAATTGTCTAAACGCCTCTAATATTCTCTCTAAGAAAGCGGCAGGGCTTTCCTCGGCTTCCTGCCTAACAGCATTTACTTTTGCTAAGTTAGTAGGTTTACGCGCCGCCGCCCGCAACCCTGCCATCAGCGTTTGCCGGTATGTTCGGAGACGCTCCCTACCTTCAGGTTGTTCAAAATCCCACGGGGGTCTTACCAATGGGAATCCTTCATCGATAAGGTTCTGCTGCCCGGTGGGTCTCCCGTCCTCTCCCGGCACCAACTTTCGCGCCTCGGCCAGGATCCTTTCACGCTCTTCGGTCATAAGCAGCACTTTTAAAAGCTGCTGACAGTCATCCCAGGTAGGGTTGTGCGTAAACAAGATGGATTCTAATAAATCAATTAACGCCCCCGGTTTCTCGGAAAAGGAGGGGTTTTGACTTTTCCAATTATACAAATCGCTAGAAGAGAATGGCCAGTATTGATACGTATGCTGTCCCTGTGGCCCAGTTGTTCCAATCGTTCTAACTGGGAAGGCATGGGTGGTACTTGATATTCCTTCTTCATCTTCTCTTTGATGAGATCGTGTCCTATATGTGGGACCCCTATCTTCCCTTCTCTCCCTTCTCCCCCTTCTTTGATCACTACTACTCGCCTCCCTTTGTGCCTCGGGCAGAGGTACGTAAGGGGGGGGGGTTATGCCTGCTTTCTTCGTCTAATATTTCTGGATATAAGGTCGAATCTGGTAGTACTGCTTTTTTCCCTTCCTTTCTCACTACGTAAATATCAACTTTTCCGTCTTTTCTACCCTCCCCCAAAAGAGGTTTCAGCCATGGGGGTGAATACAGAACCAAATCCTCCCATGTGATTATATATGGAAATTGATCTGGGTGTCCTTCTGACCCAGGTCTCATTATTACCTCTTTTACTCTCCTTATTAATTCTAAATCAAAACTTCCCTCTCTCGGCCAGCCTACATCAAAACTTGGCCACTCACTTTTACAAAATGCCTCCCATCGGTTTTTATACACTTCTACAGACAAATTATGTGCCCGACGTTTAACATATCCAAAATGATTTAACATAAATGACAAAGGGGTGGATTTCCCTTGTCCCATTGTATCAAGCTCGTCGCTTAAAACCAAAGTTAATACAACTGCCAGTAAACCAGTAAGGGCGATTATTAACAGAATTCTCCCTTCCCACACCGGTCTCCTTTCGTCAAGGAGATACAGTGTACCCAAACAACCTAACCAACCACCCTTCCTTCTCGTGGGAGTCTGAGGGACGTCTCCCTCAGACTCCAGCCGACTATCCTTCGGTGCGTCCACCTGGATTTCTGTCGGCTCACTCTCACCCCCTGAGGCCTCCCTTGACTTATTATCTTTCTCTATCTCTTTCTCCTCCCCTGCATTCGGATCCCGGACGAGCCCCCAAATGTTAGGTCCGGTATCCGAATTGACAGGGAGAGAGAGACAACCACCATAGATATATATTGTCTTTTATTAATAGAAGAAAGATAATAAGTATTACCAGCTAGCTGGGGTCCGGGCTTTCCCACGCAGGGGTCACACCACGGACCCCGACCACTTCGAGCGCCCCTCTTTTATACCGTTCTTACCCAAGAGTGTTCCCCCTCCCGTTTTCCTGTTTTGCATTCTTGTTAATGTTATCTATTTTGCTGAATTAAAACATCTGGATAAGCAGCCCCCCTATCATCCTGATTGAGGGCAGGGCACCCTAACCCCGCCACCTATCAAGGGTCCAGACCTTGTCATGAGCAGGGCATCCTGACCCTGCCATCTATCAAGGGTTCTGCCCCTGCCGTGAGCAAGACATCCAGACTCTGCCAGTTATCATGGGTCCTTGTGCTCTAAGACTCAGCTTATTCTACATTAGCTATTTAACCCCTACCTTCCCTGCTAATGCACCCTACAGTTCTTAAATTAATGAAAGCAAAACCACAGATCCTTCTCTCTGAAATCCCTCAGTTTTGCTCAGGTGCCTACCTGAGAATTTTAAATGAACATAGTTCATAGGAGCTAAGTTATTAAAAGTGAATTTGTCATCCATGGCTGTATTTTCATACCAAACAGAGATGCAGCAGTAGCAAAGCTGACATCCAGAAAGGTCAGAATCTCACTCCAGGGACTTGCCTTCCCCTTCCTTGCAGTTCCACCTAATCGTGTATTTGGCAGGAACGATAGGAGGTAATTTTCTTCTTTCTTCTTTTTCAGATCTTTCTACTCTCTAAACTGTTCATCATTCTTCTGAACACATCAGGTCACCCTTAATAAACATTTTAACTCCTCTTATGCCTAGAAAAAAATCAAATTAGGTATCATTTACTTGTAGTGTAGTTACCGAGAGTTTATAAAACCTCTTACAATATTATTGATATAGTTTATAATATCTACAATGTAGTGGAGATACTCATTGTACTGAGATGATTTCTAGAGAAATCATCAGATTTTGCCACAATTCATCTCTCTTCACAGAATATGCTGATTTCTGCGTACTTTAGTAAGTATAAAGCTGTAAGTATAAAGCTCATCATTGCTTAGGCTAAGTTTACTACTACTAAAACATTGCATTGTTTAAGGTTGGAGCTGAAACAAAAGTTTAGTGTTGCTGAAATGTAATTTTTCATCTGTGCCAAATCAGAAAATTTCTCAGAATATCTAAAAGTTTTCAAGATCTTTGTCCAGTTCAGCAGGCTTCTGGGATTCCTGGTAAAATTCAGATATGAAGCCACTAGAAGTGCTCAGCAAAGGAGTACTACAACAATTAAGGGACTTGAGCATTTTTCATAAGCAGGAGGGCTGAGATCGGGGTCTGTTCAGCTGCATAAGAGAAGATTGTGGGGCAATCTTAACACCAGGTGATAATATTTAAAGAGAAGGCATAAGAGGATGGGGCCAGGCTCTTCTTATGCCCAGTGACATCAAAAGAGGCAAGAGGCACAAACTGAAGCACAGAAAATACCACCTGATGTGGATGACAGAGCACTGGTACATATTGCCCATGGAAGAGGTTGAGTCTCCATCCTCAGAGGTATTCCAAAGCTCTCTGGAGGGCAACGTGCTCTAGGTGACCCTGATGGAGCAGGGAGTTTGGACTAGGTGATCTCTAGAGGTACCTCCAACCTCAAACACTCTGTGATTGTGTGAAACCTAAGAGAATTCTGGATGTTTCAAAGGATGGGAGCTCTGGTTTCCAGTCCTTTCCTAAGTGCAATCAAAAAGTATCTTCAGTTCTTTAGCAATAGGACACAGAGTATCTCCTCATACCTGTGTGTCTCCATACATTTCTAAAACCAGAGCACTAGCCTGCAATCATTCCCAAATGGTTCTTTATGTAAGATTAATTGGCTTCTTAATCTGTAGGTACTGTGAAAAAGATAAATAAACAACTTTAAAGGTGGATTGCATATCCTGCTTTACAGTGCCAAGGAATAGATACACTTTTGGGACCCAGCCTAATTTCATAGGTTCTTAAAGTGATATGCTACAGACATATGCCTCTGAAGCAATCTGCAGCAAAGAAGGCTCCTGACTACATTTGAAAGCCCAGTCACAGAATCACTGCTCTACCATCATACAGACTGAACAATTCAGCACCATAATTAGACACTCCATAGCACCATATTCAGCACCATAATTAGACAAGTTTTTAAAAGTTTTTTTTTTTTTTTTTTTAAAAGCTATAAGCAGCATGTCAAGTTCTAGAGAATTTTATCTGCATCTAGGGACAAAAAACATAGACCATTCAAGTCTCACATGTTTGGTGAATGGAGGTTGAACAGTCAAATAACTTTTTTAAAATATGGAGACTTTTGAGATTAGAGAAAAACATAAATAAATAAATAAGATGGTGAGCATACATCACCCTTAAGACAAAAACTGTCTGAAGTCATGCAAAATGACGTATCAGGAGGGGCTGGGGGAGCTGGGCCTGTTCAGCCTGGAGAAGAGAAGGCTGAGAGGGGATCTAATCAGTGTCTATAAGTACCTCAAGGGAGGGAGTGAGGAGGATGGTGCTGGCCTCTTTTCACTGGTGGCCACCAACAGAACAAGAGGAAATGGCCAGAAACTGAAAGACCAAAAGTTCCACAGGAACTTAAGGAAAAATTTTTGACAGTGATGGTGACAGAGCACTGGAACAGGCTGCCCAGAGAGGTTGTGGAGTCTCCTTCTCTGGAGATCTTCAAAACCCACTTGAACACAATCCTGTGCCACGTGCTGTAGGTGACCCTGCATGTGCAGGGGGGTTGGACTAGATGACCTCTAGAGGTCCCTTCCAACCTTAGGCATTCTATGATTCTATGATAAAATGCTTTAGACATAAACTTCTGTTTGGAAGCCTCAGTATCCACTATGTGGCTACTCAGAAATAAGCTTTTCCTCAGACTTGCATTGCACTTTATATCCACCACTTATTAGAAATAAGAATGAATGGGTATTGCCTAGAAACCTAACAAGAAAGTTCTCTCCCTGTAAAGCTACTACAACCAGTCACACCTCAGCTATCTATCTTTAGACAGACGAGTGCAGGGCTACAAGGATGATCAGGGGCCTGGAACATCTGCCCTATGAGGAAAGACTGAAAGAGCTGAGCCTGTTCAGCCTGGAGGAGACTGAGTGAGGATCTGGTCAACGTCTCTAAATACCTTAAGGGAGCGAGGGAGGAGGATGGTGCTGGCCTCTTCAGTGGTGGACAGTGGTAGAACTGGAGGAAACAGTCAGAAACTGAAGCACCAGAAATTCCACAGGAACTTAAGGAAAAATTTCTTAATAGATGGAGCACTGGAACAGGTTGCCAAGGGAGGCTATGGAATCTCGTTCTCCTTCTCTGGAGATCTTCAAAACCCGCTTGGAAGCAATCCTGTGCCACATGCTCTAGGGGCTCTCTGTGTGTGCAGAGGGGTTGGAATAGGTGATCTCTAAAGAGAGATCCAATCTTAACAATTCTATGATTCTATGATAAGTAAGGCAAAAATTACATAACTAGCTGTTCATGAAGGCTGCCAACCAAGAACTCATGATCCCTCTGCAGATATGCGTTGGTTCAAGCAACCAAAAGCTCCAGGCTTCCCCAGCCCACTTGCTTACCCATCTCCATAACACCTTTTTCAGAGCAAGCTAAACAGAATGCTCTTGGAGTAACAACACTTTAAAATCTTTCTGTGCCTCCTTCAATTGTCATACAACAACAGATGTGTGACACATTAACTGAAAGTGGTGCCAGAGAAATGGCATTTGAATTTATCTATAAAAACTACAGATGTCCCAAATGCCCATTACGATGTAGAGCTTGCCTCTGCTGCAAACAGACAAGAAAGATGACAATATGTTGGCATAGCAGGTTTTTAAGTCAACAGCTATGCCAACATCTTGCCTCCCCTCCAGCTCTGAATAAAGGAACTTCTTGGAAAGACATCTGTGGTATGTGTATAATCTTTTATTGCAATTTGTTTGATCTGAAAGAGAAAAACAAAACTTAAGTAGAAACTTCATGTTGTTTGAAAGCCTAAGCATCTCTCAGTTCAGTGATTCTCGTGTGGTTGACTCTTCCCCTGTAGGGCTGTACGATCTAAAAAAAGCCCTGATAAGGGGCCCTATCTTGACTTCTGTGCCTACAACACAGAGCTGAGCAGACACAGTGCTGGTTTAACCAATTTTCACAAAGCAACGATGTTTTCAGGACTTTTCTTACCAATGCACCATCAAAATTCAAGAGGGAGCATGGCGGATCTAATATATATCCTATTTACAGTAAGAAAATCATATTCCCAGGGCCTTTATTTTAAATACTCAAGTCTATGGATTTGGTCAGTGTTTTTGTTCTAGATTCACCTGAACAAAAAAAGTGATGCTAGAATAAGAGATTTAAAACACAGAAATTTACTATTATAAAAGTATAGCAACCAACAATTCTGTAGGTAGAAACTGCACTGCCACTCTCCTGCAGCCCATTTTCAGCTGCAACACTTGCAGAGGGATTTTTCTGGGGAGTTTTGTCATAGAGAAAGATTTTCACATGGAAAAGCCATGGCGGTTAAAGAAAATGGAGAGAGATTCCTTCAATTTAGCTGACCACAGACCATTCTTCTTGTTATTTATTTATTTTTAAATACATTTTTAATATATTATTCGTGTTATTTATTTTTAATACATGAAAGAAAGACGTTTGACTAAGTTTATGTTACTATGTACTATATGAAAGAACAAAGTTAAACCAGAGGAATCTAATGAGCATAAGGACATTTCAAACTGTTTCTAGAACGTTGGCTGGGCCAGTCATTTGAAACATGAACATACACATTATTGAACACAGGAATGCTGTCAACTGCACCTCTAATTTCCATTTCCAAACTCTGTACTCAAATCTGATGTCATAACATTGTAGCAGCACTGAATTTTTTTATTTCTTTTTAATATTCCTGCTGGACTAGGGGAGGAAGCAGGGGAAAATTAAAGTAAAAGTTATTTACTTACACGGGCTGCTCACATTGGCTACATATTTAACTATAGGCAAGAGTGAGAGAGGCAATCAATGTCACAGAATGCCTTGGTAGCATTACCTTTTGTAAGCAATCTTTGTAGAAGATGTCTCTTCACAAAGGCTTTTAAATCTGTGGTTGTTGCACAATGTAGCCTCTTTCAGGTGCTCCTGTAGTATCAGTGATACAGTCACTTAACATTTTGTCTTTACCATGTACAATCCATGTCTGAAAAGGGCAGGAGAAACAGAAAGACAGCCTTGTCCATATTGCATAATATAAATAATATAATAATATAATATAAACCATTATGAAGCTAATCACTTCATCACAGTGGCATTTCAAAATACTGGAAATGAGCACATCTTGATGTCTTTGTTAGCATTTGCACCTTTAATTAACAACACAAACAGTGGGCATGCCATCGTTGGTTTATACAACTGGAGGCCTCTTTCTCCCCTGATCCTTTTCTTGTAGGAAACACTGTTGTATTTAAGACATGCAAATATTATACACTTTAAACAGTTCTTTCAGAGTTTTTTAAAATACACTTTAAGGAAAAAGCCTTAAATCTACCATTTGGGGAATGATGCCCTTGAAATAATATCAGTGAATTCCATTTGAGTTCTCCACTTGGATTACTGTATGTCAGGGTCGGGGAAAAGTGTACTTCTTCCTAAATATGAAGTAATTTTTAAGTTCAAAAAGTGTTTCTTTTTTCATGTGGATATAAAGAAAAAATATGCGTAATTGCCAATTTTGTGATTGCTGTGGCTCTGAGTTTATGAATTAACTCATAAATGTAATGCAGGTAATGTTTATATACAACTTTTTGTATCATTACTGTATAAACATCCTGAATAAAAAACTTACCGCTACCTTAAAATTTTAGCAATATCTCTGCACTTGGTTAAGCTAATAACTTTTCCACAACTCTTAGAAATTAAAACTGCCTACGTCTGGGGTGTGATTCTGCAGTGTTTGCACATAAGTGTATTCACATCCATAGAGGGTTTTTATACTCTGACACGGCGCATAACACACAAGAATTAAGCTGAACCAGTGTTGTCTGCAGGCAAGATCAAGGTGTGTTAATAGTGATGCTTTCTAACCTGCCAGTCTGATACCTCATAAAATCACTTTTGTCCTGACAGAGCTGGTTGTTCTGCAGGGCAGTGCATGAACTGGCTGCAGCTGAACCCAGGCCAAGGGAGGCGTTATTTGAAAGCTGCATATCTTAGCTGTACTATTAACCCAGAGTCTGGATCTGGCAGTATGTGATAACTCGGAATATAGAAGTCAGTATGAACTACTGGTAAGGTCATGCTTCTTAGTGCTGAGTCTGCTTCACATAACTGAAAGCAGCAATGTAAGTCTTGCAGAGCCACAAAAAGCAATTTGCAGGACAGAGCAATTCTGAAGCTCTGCTGTTAAAGTACCATTACCACAACAGCTAGTACTGGGCAGTTTCCTGGGACAAAATAAAGCAAGCTGTGAGGAATTTGGTTGTTTTGTACATTGTGATGGTTTCCAAAGACCCTATGAGGCAACGAGAGAAACTAGTTAACCACTTGACAGTATACAGAATATTACCAAAAACCACACAAAGCTATAAAAGGACTATTTTCAGAAAAAGTAGAAAACTGAATTGTAAATGATAGTAGCAAGGGTGTGGAGAGGGAATGCAGGCAGTGTATTTTTTAATATGGCTGTCTGTAGTCACCCGCTTTCTCCGCTAACGGTGTCCACAGTAACTCATCAGCAGTACACCACCGCGCTTCAGTACGGTCAGATCACAGGGAGAGGCAAAAGCAAACCAAAGCTGCAATCTGGCTTCATTAAGTGCATTCAGTGCAACATTAAGCTTTTCCCTCTCCAGCCTGGTATTCTCAGTTTCAAGCATGCTGGAGTAGAGAAGCTGAAAAGAGAGACAGTTTAATTGGTAGAAAAAGAAAAAAAATCAGTGTATCATCAAAATCAAGCCATATGCGTAACAGGATCTTGAAAAAAGGGCAAAACACCGCATGAACATCACAGTCAAGGTTTTGGGAATGGAGGAAGAAAAAGAAGAAATAACAACTGCAAACACTGATTCACTGAGAGACCTACAGTAGGGAAGGCAAAGATGCCTTCCAGCCCCTAGTTTTACCTGCACATTACATATAAACCTGCTCTGAGCAGGTTTGGACAGTCAGTGTATGAAGTGCTGGCAGCTGCCTGAAACCTCTTCCATGGCAGGGCCCCCCATCAGCACCAGTAGCTGCACTGGCAGTAGCAACGTGTGCGTGGGGGAAAGCAGCAGCAGAAAGCAGGCCTGATGTGGAGACAGCCTCACGGGCATAACTTAATCCCTGTAATTACACAGGTCTAGTAACGCGAAGGTCTGCAAACAAATGCTGAAGTTCCCTAAAACCAGAAGTTTGGGATATTCCCTGAAGGATCTCTGTTTTAAGAACAAGTATTTTGGCAGCCTCTGAGATGCATTATCCATTTCAGTGTATTTTCTCTCTAATTATAGAGAGACTATGCCTAATTTCCTCAAAATAATAGTTAGAAATTTCTAAAGATAAGAGTCTGTCATAAACTGATTTAATTGCATTTTAATTAATTTTCATTTATTGCACTGGCTAAAGTATTTTTTCCCTCATTAAATGCTGAATTAGCACATTTTTAGAAGGAAAAAATGCTTTATGTCAAAGACACTAACCCGGCATATGCACACAGAACACTGCCGAGGAGCCACACTTAATCCTGCAGGATTGGTGAACAATCAAGAAGCGTTCTCAATTGCAGGGAGACTTAGGCTGAAGGCATCAACTGTCTTGAGCCATGGCTTCCCAAAGAATGTTTGATAGATCTCTGAAAATGTGAAAAAAAATCTAAACAATACAGGACATGAAGAGAATCAGCAGGCAATTACTTTCCACCAGATTCTGCAATCACATTTTGAATGTAATGTTAAGTTTTTCAGCTGGTAATGCATCGACAGTAAAAAAGCAGCAGGTAGAAACATAGTTGAAATTATCATTGATGTAAAAAATGTTTTTGCCACATTTCTTATTCGCTCACACAAGTTACTTGGCCACAGAAAACTAAAAAAAAAAAAAGCAATATTTATTCATTTAAGCATAAATATTATTAGTTTTATTTGGACTTGACTGAATAGAACTGTACTCCTGCACATGCAGGGTTCTTCCACACTAAGTATTTGTTGCTTTTTCTTCAGGCTAAATTTAGAATTTTCTGTTGACAGAGTTTCCTCTCCTCGATCCCAACACCTGTGAGATTAGTCCACAGCCTAATTTGCATCATTTTCCTGTGTGGTCTCAAAAGTTGCACCATATGCCAAAGCCTGCTGAAAAGAGACAGTTAATTTCTGTGGGATTTAAATTAAGCCTGTTATGTTTACAAGTTCATATAGTCTGTTTGCTTAGGTAGCTTTTAGTTTTTTCTTTATGGAAAAAAAAAGTCTTCCTTACTTTAGGTCCCTCTGGTCTTTGCATTCGATGTTATTTTGAATAAGTCTTTTTCTAAATAGCAATCTATATCCTTAAAAATTTATTTTTGTAGTTGGTTGTGGAAATAATAAGAGGCCATGAGAAGTATTGTATTCATCTATCTCTGGATTCTGAAAAACATAAAGTTTGAAAAATCTGTCTAAAGTATTTTTCTCCCATTAAATTCAGAACAAGCAAATTGTAAAACTTCTTGGAAGATAGCAGTTTGCAGCATCTCGTGTAGGTCTGGTTTTCAGATTTTGCCTCTGACAGAACCTGTGTCCCAGAACCTGGGAACTGAGGTCCTTCGCTTTTGATGACTTTGTCCAACATTTAACTAAGCAATTCAGACTGATGTTATGCAGCAGGTTCCAAAGAGGAATCTATTTCTGATGGAGCAAATTGAATTAGGAAAAGTAAGCCCTTGTTGGTCATGAGATTCTGTAGGACTGAGAAAAGTTAAGTGGGCTTGGAAATAATTTAAAGTATGACTTATTCTTATGTGTGACCTAGAAGCCTGTTTATTCAATCAGTTTCATCAGGAACAGGACTTACGGTCATCAAAACACTCTATTGTAAAAAGTAATAATAATTAAAAGATATTGTGAGACTTAAAAAAAATGTGCTTTTTTAGTTTCATTTTCATTAAAAATACATGGAAAGAATTTCATCAGATTTGATAGTTTAGCTGCCCCCGTTGTTTTTTTTTTTTTTTTTTTTTTTGAGTTTTTGTTAGAAATACACTTCCAATTTATAACTGTCATGGCTATCCACCAAAAAGAGCCATTTGAAGGGATTTTCAGAAAGTCACATTTATGCTTGAATCTGATTGTTTCATACAAGACTGCCACAACATCTCATTATACACTTTGCTTTTGTCAGCATTGCAGTGATGGTAGGGCCCATATAATTATGCTCCATCGCATAATCTCATGGTATGTAAGTACTGCATGGCATGAACAGGAATGGACTGGAAACAATAAATATTCAAATACGTTGTTCCTCACTGTGTTATTAACTTAAGCCAGACTCCAAAGTGAAACTCCAAATTGAAATCACTGTTGAAATCTCTTTGAAAAATAAGTTATGTAATATGGCTGTGGAAGTTAGTTATCATAGCTACTGATTCCTTATTGACTTCAGCCTGCAGCTGGTTGTTGTCATGATGAGCTAGAAAAGGATGCCGTATAGTAAGATTGTAAAAAAGGATAAAATAAGATGGGCAATCCCAATACAATATCAAATTCAGATATTTTTGACTCCTAATTCACAATGGTGTGACCCCCCTGCTTTCCAAATGGGATGAATCGTGACTTTTCTTGTAAACTCTGCTTAAAGGGAGAACAATGAAGAACATTTTTCCTGTGGGGGTGACAGAGCCCTGGAACAGGCTGCCCAGAGAGGTTGTGGAGTCTCCTTCTCCGAAGATCTTCCAAACCCACCTGGATGCCACCCTGTGCCATGTGCTCTAGGTGACCCTGTGTGTGCAGGGAGGTTGGACTAGGTGATCTCTAGAGGTCCCTTGCAACCCTCCCTCACCATTCTGTGATTCTGTAAACAAAGAGAAATATGAAGTAGCTCAGATTCTCTGAATATTTCTCTTTCACCGGTGAGAACTGTTTAAGTCAGTCAGATGAGTTATGTTGAGCCAAGTTAATACATAGTTTTAAAAACACTAGAAATATAAGGTTAGCGAAGGTGGGATAATCTCCAATCTTCAGTTAGGAAGAAGATATTCCATAGGCTCGTATTGAGTTCAGTTTTATATCTGGTTGCCTCATTTTAATAGAGTCTTAATCATGAAAACAATGGAAATATTTTTAGACATATTTTGTACACTTACAGCATTTACTTCTACAGTAAAGTGAATCTAACAGAAAGCATATATATCCTTTGCATGACAAGATAACCACTATCAGCTTGCAAAGCAGTTTGATTATGAGTGATAGGCATCACTTAAATTGAGTGACATGGTTGAATGTTGTTTTGTGAAAATTTAAGCTGGCTATCTGCACGTTCTTTATCAGCAAAGAATGGGCCAATTCATTTGCCCTAAAAGACTAAGATGAGGCAGTTGCATAGGGACAATGACATGGCTAAAATATGCTGCAGCAACAGAGAAATAAGTGTAGCTTTGCTACCACTGCTGTTCTAAAAGGTGAATACTTGCATCATATATGCCTGTCTAGGATGAATATGTCAAATGACCAAGGGTATAACAAGATACTTGGCAATGACTTTAGCCTTGTAGGTTATGTTTAATTGTACCATGACACTACTTGTGAACTATAGCAATCATTGTGTCTAAAAGATAAATCAAAATACAGATCAAAAAGGTACTTTCATGTTATTGTTACGATAGTCAACAAAATACTTAAAAAGACCAGAAGCAGAAAGGTTTGATTTGCTTAGAATGTCTGATCTGACCTGTTTGTTATTTCTACCTTATAGTTTCACTTGCACTATGCTGTAAGTCATTTATAAAGAGGTTTACAAAAAACTTTCACGCAGGTAGAGGGCATTAGCTATTGACCTCCTGCTTCTTCCCAATGTAACAAAGGAATTGCTAAATCTGAGAATATGAATCGGGCACACTAAAAGCAGTAAAAGTCTTTCCAGAAGTCACAGGTTGCCAGCTGCCCAAATTAATCATCTCATTTTCTCCACTGACTCCAGACCAGAAACTGATTACGGAACACAGGGAAGCACTAGAAGTGTCAGAAAAGCTACTGCAGGTTAATCCTCAGCCATATGTATAATATTCATCATTACCTTTGTGCTATGACTAATTCATACTAACCATAGTGTTTGTGAACATGGTTGTGTTACCCCTCACACGAATCACTGTTGTCATCTTTTCTAGCTTACAAATTCAGATTTCGAGAACTGTACCCTACAACAAATTCGTGCAAAGATGGGCCAGTTCTATCAGAAGCCAGAGATTTGGAAACTCATGATTACTGACCATTGATTCGGCAGCCACAGCTTTAAAAAAATTCTTCTATTTATTCAATACATTTTTTCTGTGTTCTTTACTAATTTGTTTTATTTCTTCTGACCTTACCTGTCAGAAATTTTATTTTGAACTTTAAAGAAAGGTGTTACTTACTACTTTAGGATAGCTTCTTACAGGGGCAGGTGTCTTGCAAATGTGTGCTTGTAATTTAAAATATCTTTAAAATAGCTTCCTGTGGGCAGCATGTTCCTAAGTAGGGCTAAGAAACCAATTAAATTAAAGCAAATGTGCCTTGCTCTCTCCTGTGTCCGGGATACTGAAAAGAAATTTACAGATTAACTGAGATTGACCTGGATTTTGGATTTTTAAGTAAGGTTTTATCCTGCTTCAGGTTGATGCATAAAAGTTTGCTTATTTCAATTGTGGGGTCAAATGTTCTCAATTCATTATATAGAAAAGCAGTCAGCATTTACTGCAGCACTGCCTTTCACATCACTCATCCCAAAACTCGAATTTAAGACCAAGCCAGTAAAGACAGGACTGGTTATTGGAAGCTTAGGTGAATCAATGACAACATACTGGGAACACAGACACTGGCTCAAGAACTGTGCACTTTTTTGAATTTAGGAAACTAAGTCAATTTAATAACTAAACACTTCTGAAGCAGAATAGTGGGAAAAAGGTAAGGTTCACAATCTGTGCCTTCCTTATTCAGAATGTGCTAAAGA
Organism: Tinamus guttatus; assembly: GCF_059628265.1. Classification (NCBI taxonomy): domain Eukaryota; kingdom Metazoa; phylum Chordata; class Aves; order Tinamiformes; family Tinamidae; genus Tinamus; species Tinamus guttatus. The sequence goes on along the minus strand of NW_028288719.1, from coordinate 146,946 downwards.
ATCAACCCTTTTATAAAATTAGTTAAACTCAACACCCCTCAAGAGCTGGTTTCTGGGGAAGACCAGTAGTGCTGCTCATAGACATATACTTAATCCTGTGTGCTAGACCACAGGGTATCCCTACAGAAAATGGATTTGCAGAGAACAGTCGTCTTTGCCAGAGGACTCCTTGGGCAGTCCCTGCTGGAGCAAGCCCAGTGAATTCATGTCTGGGTGGTGAGTAATGTCAAGACCAACACAGCAGCAGAAACAGACTAATATTTTTTTTCTTGCCTGTTTAGAAGGAAGACAAGTTTTCTACGTTCAATAACTTTTATATATATCCAAGTGTGACTAGCTATGCCAAAATCCCCTCTCCAGCCCCCAAGTTTTAGCATAAAATCTGTAGAACTAACAAGAGTCTTTATTATTTTACATGCACTGAGTAACAAAAAGATTCACCTATAACAAACTATCTCGATGGAGAAATCTTAAGTAAATATTGACATGAAATGTTAATCTCTAGGTAGATTTTGAAAAATCAACCCATGCTGTTCAGCTGTTTATATGAAGCCTTTATAGGTCTACTTGAATAAAAATTACATAAACATTAACTTAGTCCTTCTTCAGTTCTTCCATAAGTAAATTACCATTACTTGAATTTTTATATTCTAAGATATCTGAATGAAACCTATGTAAAAGTCATTTTAAGCAAGTGTTTTCTATGTAAAAAAGAAGAAAAAATGTACTGAGGTTTTCTCATAAATTTATCATGTATTGAAGTGGTTTATACATATGTACGCACACACATAGGAAGAGCTGTTATTTTTAAAATAATAGTTAATTAAACCAGTAGCTGGTGATCCAGACTTCTTCAATTAGAGATTTCTAAATACCTCAAATGTGTTATAATCACACATTCAGGAAAAAAAAAAAAAGTCCAGTAACCAGTAACCATCAATTCTGCATCTATTTTTAATAGTATGCATTTTGACACCAGACTGCGATCTTTGGAACTTGATATTTTGTTTTTTCCTTTTTATTAAGTTTTAAGACGTGTTTATCAGCTTAGGCAAAGAAGGTCTAAAATGAACTCCTCTGAAAGCAATTTGTGCTGCTTACTTTATTTTTAAAATCTGATTTTAGATATTTTACTTTGCATAATTTTGATTTTCCTCATTTCCTTGAAAATTTGTAAATATTATTTATAAGAGCAACTGTTTCTTGTAATTCATCACAAAAATTATTGGTTGAATTCCTCTGAACATCAGGCCTGATTTTGACAATAAAATCTGCAGAAATATCTGGCTGATTGTACTTTACCAGATCAGCTCTCTGCTGATATTAATTTACCACAAATTTACGTAATTTACTAACTTGCAGACAGAAACTTGCATTTGTTTTAACTATTGTCCATGTCTACATGGCCTAAAAGGATCTTCTCAAAAGTTTTCTTTTCTGCCTTCCTCAATCCATTCAAAAGACCATGGTCTGGGAAAGCTGTGGAAATTGGTAAAGGATAGCACTTCAGCTCTGTCTATTCTAGAGGTTGGAAGGTATAGGAGTGGGGTAAACAAGAAGAGTAATCTTGTTGTTAAGCTTTCAAAACCCTCCCAGTAAAGTGAATTCCTTTGCAAATTCAAAATTCCTACACAAAGTTGAGACATAAGACTTCTCTCAGTTTTCACAAATGCCCAGTAACTGTTAGCACTTCATTTTCTGAATGCCCTGGATGAAATGCCCAGAGCCTCGTACTAGATTGGAACAGGAGATGTGTGCTATGGTGCAGAAGGAGACATGGAAAGGTGTTCAAATCCAAACAGGACACTCAAGAGTAGCAAGTACCTGATCTTTTGGCCCTTGCGTGTGCCTGGTCATATCCGTCATAGCTACATGGAAGTAACACGGAATCCAGAATTTGCAAGTCTAATGAAATTTAATTAGGTTGTTGCAAGGCTCTCAGAAATACACACAATCTCTGTACGAAACACATTCAGGAAGAAATTAAAAATTCTATCTTCAGTGAAGAATGGCTAACATTAAATAGCGCCAAGAACCATGTATAGCGCATCAGGTATTAAAAAAAAAATAAAAAAAAGTAATGAGTTTTTACCAAGGTTGGGGGGGGAGGGGGGGGGGGAGGCAATCTGTTGCAAGGCAATGTCAAGATCGTAAGTAATCTTAACTGTTTAACTGCTTACAACTGCTTACTTTGGCCCATGGGCAGCAAGCAAACGAGTCTCTATGTACAATCAAATGCAAATGATGATATTTCTTAAAGAGAGTTCTTGCCTTTGCAAGTCTTATATTTTTCATCTTTTTTTTTTTCTGATCACAACAAAGAGATGTAATTTCATCCAGAAAGAATGGCATCTCATCTATATTATTTTAAAACTTGTATCAACACATCTACTAGAACCGTAAATAAATAACAAAAGATAAGATCCAGAAGGGGAAGATTTATTGGCTGTACAGTAGGACAGCACTGTCCTATCTTTCAGGATCATGTCTCCCTTAAAAACAAACAGTAAGCTTAAATAACTCATTCATCTGTCCCATTCTCAAACTTTTCATAGCTCCCTCCTATTCCTCCTACCACCAGCCCTCCTTAGAGTGGGAAGTTCTCACAGCATCTGTTCATTTGCCAACTGTGCAGTGTCACTACAAGCAAGAGAAGAGCAGTACTCAGAAGAAGGGACAGCCAAGGTTATTCTGAACTGACAGCCAACGTTAAATTTAACTCCACTGTGGAAGCAAGTTTCTTCCTCTTTTTCCTTCAGCCTTCTAAAAGAACAACCAACCAAATCACAGTATTAATTTCACTCAAATGTCTTCTTAATATGGATTTGAGTTGCCAGGAATAGAACTTTGATTCTCTTCCTCAGTTCTGCCCCTTACAGTTCTTCCACCTCTAACTCTGCCCTAACGCTCTTCCACCTTCCAGCCACTTCTTACATAATGGGAGCGGACGCTGCTCCTTTTTCTGGGCAAAAGTTGACCATCCTCCTCACTGATTTTTAAGTAGAAAGTAGTACTGTTTATCTAGTAGTTTTCTGAGGGGATACAATGATTACTGAGATTAAAGGAAATAACATAAAAGCAGAAACCCCTGAGACAATAATTAGGATTTGCACAAAGTTGTCTCGTGCTCTTTTTATTCATTTTTTTTTCCCCAAACCTATGCCTTCTCTTTCCTTCTCCAATTCCTTCCTGCAATGTTTATGTTCACTCAGAAATATATATATATATACATATATATATATACATATATATAAATATATATATATATAAACACATACAAAGGAACAGACATCATCCCCCTGTGTAAGATCCCTGACTATACTCTTATTTACTGTTGATAAGAAAGGCCAGAATAGCAAAAACTCCTGGTTTTGCCTGAAAAGACTAAATACCGCCTAAACACAGTCATAGAATTCTTCAAAAAGAGCCATCTTGCTTTATTTCTTGGAATAAGTTTAGACTAATGCAAAGAGAGAGCAAACTCTAGGCAACAGACAGGCTATCACTCAAAATTAAACAGTGACAGGGCTGCTTCCTGCAGCTCAGCATGAAACCAGCTCTTTTTTGCTCTGTGTGACCAACATCCAACACGTGGATGCACACCACCTTAACACAAAATCCTGACTCTGTTCTCAGACCGAGATCTCTCCTGCAACTGCAGAGTGTGCGGCAATACACAAAGCAACCTGTTTACTTTTCCATTAAAAAAAGAAAAAAAGACACAAAACCCCTACTACACTCGCACAAAGTCTAAAACGTGAGATCAATCACTGCATTAATGTACTTCCTTCTAACTGTAAGCTACACAGGTACTTAAAACTGTTCCTACATAATGTTATGCTACCTTCTGCTGGACTAGTGTTTTGAAGAAAACACTTATTTTGTCTCTTTGTTCTTTAACTCACACCAGACTAGAAGCAGGAAGCACTGAAGAACAACCATGGCTGTCCACAAACATGATACCTATTTGGCTTACTATCAGAATGCCAAATACTAAAGATATAACAACTGTGCTTGTTCAGAATATACTTTGGCTGATGAAAGTGTACGTGAAATAAGATTTTTTTCTATTCTACTAATTTTGACTAAGCTCACACATGGAATCAGATGCATCTCAGTGTTAAATTTCTAAAAAGAAACTGCATAATTTATTAAGAAGGCATTTTATTCATCATTAGTATAAACTCTATCTTGAAGCAATCTGTAAATCAAATCCCCCTTAAAACTATGTCTCTTTGAGCAGATGTGCAAGGCAATCACTTATTATAGCCTTACTGCTCCTGTTTTATTTTAAGAAGTTTTATGAAAAACTAAACTAAGTGGACTTAAAAACATGCACAGCCAAAGGGAAATGGGCCAACATAGTTTCACTCTAACAAGACACACTCTTTAAGAGCTCCTTCTTAATACAAAAAATGAAAAAGATACTTAGGAAAGCTGGGACTGCAGGCAGTCACCACTATTATACTGAATTGCAGAACTTGTCAAGTGAAAGTGTCACTGACAGTCTATAGCAGAAATGCGTCAAACATATGGGGACAGAATAATTCTCAGCTTGTAAAAAGAAAAAAAAACATGATGGAAAATGTACTCACATAGTTCACAGACTCAAATAAGTATACATAGAGAGAAAGAAAGAAAAAGGTTTTTTTTTTTTTTTTTTTTTTTTTTTTGTAGGGCTAATAAGTTATAGGAGTTTTGTTTACTGAGAGCATAACCTTCAGAAATGACTATCACTATCGCTTGAATTGCGGTCATAAGAATGAAAAGTCCAACTAAATATGATAGAGAACTCCTGTGAGAAAGAAAAAAAAGAGGAGTTAGTATTATCTATCTAGTTAGTATTACCTACGGGAAAAGACACGTCAGAGATTGACATAGGATTATTGACAAAGAGTAGAGAGACATTAAAAGTGGTAGCGGGTCGATTAAAGCACCTGCAATAATATTCACATCAAAACAATTATTAAAAAAAAGGGGGGGGGGGGAAGAAAGGAAAAAGAGAAAGAAGAAAGAAAGAAAGAAAAAGCTAAACCATTTCCCCCATTAGCTGAGCAAGCGCAATTCATTCTTTTATTTTCACTACTTACGCATACCTCAGCTCAACCGATACTAGTTTCGGGAGGGAACAGTTCCCTTTCACCGGAAAACCCGGTTTCGGCATTTTCAGTTTAACCGGCAGCCCGAGCTCCGGCCAGAGGCTCTCCCGGCACCGCGACCCGCGCCCGGCGGAGCCCTCCGGCGGCGCCGCCTCCGGCGCGTTCACGGCGCGGGGACCGTCTGCAGCGGGAAGGGGAACCTCCCGGCGGGGACCGTCTCCAGCGGGAAGGGGAACCTCCCGCGCAGGCCCCGCGGCAGCCCGGTGCCGGCACGCGCCGCTCACCTGCGGGCGGGCCGGGCCGAGCCGGGCCGGGGCCGCGGGCTCCTCGTCCTCGAGACAAAATGGGTCCGGCGGCGCCGCCTCCCCGTCCGCGCGCCGGGCTCCTCCGCACCTGCCCTCCCAGCGGCCCGACGGCCGCCCCGACGGCCCCGCACCTGCGGCCGCCCCGCGTGGCGGCTCGCGGCGGCCCCGGCGCGCGCGGGCGCGGAGGCGGCGCGCACCTGCCGCGGGGGAGGGACTGCGCGGGCCCCGCCGCCCCACGGCGGCCGCGGCCGGCCCCACGGCGCGGCCCGCCCCCGCGGGGCACCCGCCGCCCCTCGTCCCGCGTGGCGCGGCGGGCGCGGGGCGCTGCGGCGGCGCCCGCCCCGGCACCGCGGCCGGTTCTCCCTGCCACGCTGCCGCCCGACGGCGAGGCGAGGCCACGGGCGGCGCTTCTGCCCTTTGCTCCCCTTCGCCTCCTCTCCAGCTTTCCTGTTTTTCCCACACTATCTCCCCCTTTTATGCCGTGTTTCACAACCTGCTTTTCGTGGCCAGATGGGGCTCTGTGGTCGCCGAAGCCCCTGTGGGGCTAAAGCATCAGGCTGGCTTGCAGGAGGCAGCGGTGGGAGGCTGCCCCTAAGGCATGTTTTAAAGGAGTGGGAATCTGCCCAGGGAGGGCAAGGTGCCCAGCCCCCCGGCAAGGAGTCTACAGCTCCCAGTGAGGGGGTCTTCAAGGTGCTCCTGACAGCGCGGCACCTGCCGAGGATGCAAACACGGCAGAGACGTCACCCCACCGTGCTCATCGTGTCCGTCGTGACAACGGCTGAAACTAGGGAGAGCAGAGCTTGTGATGCAGCTGCTAGACTGCTTGTGTAGGGGTTATGTACACAGACACAAGAATATATGTTATTGCGGGTGTGTATACAATTTCAAAACACGCACATGTCTCAAATACAATCCTTCCGGTGCCCAACAGCTTCTAGGGTAGGCCTGCAAAGTACCGGAGAACAGCCAGAATATCAACCAAGTTTTTATGCTTGTAAAGGCGATCATATCTTAACATTAAAAACAAACAAACAAAAAAGAACGAAAGCACAAATATCTTGATTTTCTTTTGTGGAGAGACTATATCATTCACTAGATCTGCTGATTCAGTTAGGAACCATAGACAAATGTCTGGACTTGGTTCCCTGCCATTTCTGACAAGCAGCAGCAAAATGTAAGCTCAAAACAGCTTAGAGACCACTGTTCCAGTGATCACTTGGGCTGCTTTAGAAAAGCAGAGGAAAAGCGGAGCGGAGCAGGGGAATACGTGTTTATTGTATCTTCCTGCTCATGAAGACGAAGCCTTCAACACTTTTGCCTGATGGTATTTTAGTCACAGTCTGATTTGTAAAGTTTGGGTTAGAAATTGCAATGCAGAGAACCTTGAAAAAGATAAACCCCCTGACCTTTGAGACAGTTAACTCTGAGCTTTTATTCCAAGAAGCACATAGGTATAAACTGTACAGAACATGCTGATTAAAAATGTTTTTAATTTCTAAATTTATCTACATGTTTTACACATTTATCTACACATGGTATTATAAATCATCGATTTGCCAAATGTATTTTTCTGTATTCCATTTCTATTTTGCACTCTTCAAAAAATTTGTTTATGATCATTTTTTCTACTTTCTTCTAGGCTTTGTTAGTTGCATACTTCCGTGCTCATTTGCGTACTGGTCTCACTGCAATATTGAGGGTTTTTTTAATATTAAAAGAAAGAAATTGTAATTGCACAAAACTGACAGCTGGAGCCATTACATTTGTTTACACTCGGTTTTGAACCCTGATTAGTTGTTGAATTGACAACTATACTATAAAGTACCTCATTTAGATATGTTTTAGCTACTTCTTTTCTCCAAATATTTTAAATGTGTAACCTAATTGATGCAATGAAGAAAAGCATCCAGACTGAGAAACCTTAGCTAGGAACTGTCCCTCCCTGCTTTTTGAGATTCTTCTTCTTCTTCTTCTTCTTTTTTTTTTTTTAACCAGCTGTAAAGTTTTGCTAGATTTAATCACCGGACGATGCACAAGTAGTTCCTAACCAACTCACTTTAAGCCCCCACGAGGACTTGGACAGGCCACCCAGCAGGTAGGATTGGGGAGTGAAATCTCTTTTAACCTGTTGCTTTGCATTGGAACTTGGTTCAGTCTGGTTTGAGACTCTTACTGACATTTCTGGCTGTGGAAGCTGTTGATCAGGTGTTTTCCATAGCTTGGGCAACACTGACATTTGCTGAGCCAGCTTCCCCTGCTTCCAAACACGATTAACACAGTGTAATTTCATGAGGAAAAACAGCACTGTTGGGGAATGGGGCTACCCAACCCCGTTGCCAGTTTTCTGCAGACTATCAGGTATTTTGTGTTGTGGATGCCAGGCAGTCTGCCAGCCTTACGGGCAGACTCTGTTGAGCATACTCAGTTTATTGCAGAGTAGGACACCAAGGACATGCAGCACTGTAATTATTTCAGTGATTGTAGCCATACATTTTAGATACCAACACGAGTATTTAGAGCAGAAATCTACAGCACATGGCTGGAAGTGTATCACCTTGATCTTACCATCTACCGTAGTTCTGTTTATGCTTAGTGGATTGGGATACGCCAGGGATTGAGACCAGTCAGCACAAATTCCTTTTCTTTTCAAAGCAATATTTTGCTGTTTACTAAAGCACATTAGATTTGACATTCATACCATGGTATTAGTATCTGGTGTATTCAAATCTACTTATGTTGTAGAAAAATGGAGCTTAGTTACTCATTGTTGCACAGAATTTGATGATGATGTGTTAGGGATTACAAAGTGCTTTCTGGACATAAGAAGATACCTTTATTTTTTAAATAGATACACCTATTTTTCTTTCTTTTTTTGGGTGGGGAGTTGGGTTTGTTTCAGACGCTCTCAAATGGACAGCTTTTTCATCTTTCTGAATGTTTTCAAGAGTTTTTATGTCTTAAATAAAAGCCCCAAATAAAGCTACAGTAAGTTCTTCTAGTATGCCTTTCTCCTCTCCTGGCAAAAAAAAAAAAAAAAAAAAAAAAAAGGTAGTTTTCAAGCTACTCAAAATTGTAGATAAAGCAGGAAGAAATCAAGCTATATACTGGATGGAAAACTATATTTTTATGTTAAAAACATGTATTTGATTTCAACAATTTTATTATTTCATTAGTAAACTGAGTGCCCCACAGGTCCAGTTAATGTTAAAATCTGTAATTATCCAATACACTATCCTCTTAGAAGCAACTACAGATCTGGCACAAACTTACATTGCATGGCTTGAGCTAAATGCTCCACTTCTATTCCTTCTGCCTGTTTCTGCTGAATGCCAAAGCTCTAAATGTTAAGCAAGTTACAAACGCCTGTTTTGGTGAAGGTGTGTTAATGCAGCTTGTCTGCACTTGTTTATCTTTTTTTTTTTTTTTTTTTTTTTAAGATTCAACCGCTGAAGCAAACAAGACTGTGAAATAATGTCACTGATTTTCTGTGTTTTCAGATGGGAACTGGAGTGAATTGACTGAGTGATAAAACAAGTTCATAGTGCTGTTGGGCAATGAACTCCATAGATAGGATCCCTTTCTGTGCTTCTCAGTGATGGACAGGAGTGTTTGCAGACGAGGAGCAGGAGAAAAGCATGGATAGCTTATTTCCCTGGATTCCTACCTCTCCCAAAAGCAGAAGAGACCCTCAGTGGCATTTGGAAATGTCTGGGAGACGAGGACACAGGAGGGCAGGTCTCTCCTCCTTCCCTGGGCAGTCCACAGGTGGCCACCTCCACTGCATCCAGACCTGAGATGCTCTGGGGGAAGCAGCCATTCACCTAGGTGGTCTGCCGTTTCTGTTCTTCTCACACAAACCCGTGAGTTTTATGAAAGTCTTACCTTTCTCATCAACATTAAAAAGTGAGAGTAGAGACAGGGATCTCACTCAGGTTTCTTAAGTCCTACTTTTATGTTCTGTGTCCTAGACAGCCTCAGAGTGGATGGTACAAACTCAGACAGTCAGCCGCCTGGCAGTCTGTAAGTTATTTTACCAATATGTTCCAGAAAGTCAACTTTTGCTCTGCCTTTAGTTTATGCAGTACTTTGAGAGACAGAAAACAACACAGAATACCACAGAAAGCTTATAAAATGTTTAGCAGCTCCATAACACTGCCATTTCTCCCTGCTAACCTCCCTGGTCAGGGCAGAGTTGCTCTTAAAAGTTATTTCTGTAGCAAATTTAGAATATGATTACATTATTATTTTTTCATTAAAATTATATTTGTATGGAGTGCTTGATTGGTTTACTGAGGAGCTAAATTTCTCATCAGTTTAAAGTTTTAATACAATTTTTTTAAGAACACTTTTTTTCCTTCTTTTGGGCTGAAAATTCACCCATTTTTCCAGCCAACTCTGCTCCTATATTAAAGGATTTTTAAGATAAAATGACTGAGATCTAACAACAACTATTGAGAACTTTTATTTGGGATTAAAAGATGAGGTTTCTTCCATCATGTATGAGTTAACCTAACTCCATGACTTGAAAGAAAAATGGAAATCTGTCTTGTAAATTTTGAAAGCCATGTATTAGTAAAAAGGCATGGGACATTATGCATGTAGAATTCTTGCTTTCAGGAAACATTTTTTTCTTAGCTCTTTCTGTTGTTGTTATTAGGAAGAGTATTGGTTGATGAAAGATATAGTATAGACAGGACATTAATAAACTCCAGAGAGTTGTGGCTCTGTGACAGAAACCCTGAATTCTATGAAAATTTCAGTGCAGTTTGAGACTGTCAAAGGTATTTTGAGTGAGAAGAAACAGCATGCCTGTCTGCCAGCTTACCTGCCCTCAACATCTGGGACAATCCATTCCCATTCCTTCTTCACTGCCTTTACGTAGACCCCTAAGACTTCAAGAATGACAAAAGAGGAGGAAAATTCAAGAGGAAATAAGCTTCCTGCTTTCATCAGAAATCTAGAAGATACACACAGAGACATGGGGAACATAAAGGAGCTACTTCTTCCCATACGATCTGCATTGGTAAAATTTTTGGCTGTGGCTGAGTGATCCTTTCTGTGTCTTTTCTTGATGGGTAAAAGACATATTATTTGGGAAATCAATCCATTTACCTGCAAGGCAAAGTTGCAAGGTAAAGTTACAATTTCTCTGGTTGGTTAACTATTGCAGTAAGAATATTAAAAAAAAAAATCAAAGCTTGAAATGAAGCTGCTGTCAGTTTATGAAGTGGTAGGTGATTTGTTAAAGGTGTCTTTACAAGATCCTCTTTTCTGAGTTACAGATATATGAGCAATGGTCCACTTTTTCAAAGTATGTCTTTAGTATGCAAGCAGTTTGTTATGTTATACATACAATTTCACACAGGTTTAGGGTTGAAACTTCCACTGTTCCCTCCAACTTCAAAGTAAATACCGTTCATTTAAATATAAAACTCAGCTGAACAGCTTAGCATTAAGCTTACTAGGCACAGAGCAGGTCAGTGCTGCTTTTTTCCCATCTTCTTTCTAAATTTGTATAAAGCAGTTCCCTGTCAACAGTTCTAAGAGCTGCTAACAGTCTTTTTCTCACTATTAAATTTTGCATTGAAAGGGAAATGCAAATAAGTATTTTCTTTCCTTTTTTTAGTAGATATTTAGAGTGGGATACATTTTAGTGAACTGAAAAGTCACAGATCTAGAAAACTAAGCTGCTAAAAACAACAGAAGCTGCTAAAATGAAAACATTTCATTCATGCAAGACCTATATTCCTCAAAAATCTGCACAAATTTAGATGGCAATGTTTGGATTTTGGAATTTAATGCCCTTGCAGAAGCACTGGTAGATATTCTTCTATCTCTGAATGAATTCACACATGAAGACCATATTCCAGCCCAGGTGATGGCTCCTCTGGACTTGCCTGATGTCTAGTGGTTTGTATTGGGGCTCTGCAAAGCAGCTTGACCCTCAGACAGAGCAACTCGCTGGCCGTGGTGATCGGCTGCTGGGCTTGGATCCAGCTGAACAAGCTCCTGGTCCCACAGGGTGGCTCCAGCTCCCTCCCATTACAGACTGTCTAAAGAGGACACGTACTTATTTAGCCAGCAGCAGTACTCTCTCTCAAGAGTTTACCACTCCTTGATTTTGCCTTGCTTTACATTAAAAGGTGAAGAATGTGAGGCCAAAACTAGCCCTGCTATTACTAGTAACGATATGTGCTCGTTTTCCTTCACAAGTACTAGATACTTCTTCATTAAGAGTTAAAAACCCTCTTAAATATGTGCTTTTATTGTTCCACTGTAGCAGCATTATGATATACTGCAAAATTGTCAAAAAGTGTGTGAGGCTGGCCACCAAAATCGGAAATAATCCCACACAGCAAGAGCGGAATATATATTAGCTTCCTCCCACACTTCAGTGGGGAACTTGTGGGCGACCCATTTCCACAGGGTTACTTCATTAGAAGAGCCACAGCTCTGTGCTTACTCATTTTTTTTTTGTTTCAATTTACTCAATTCCTGATACACAGCATATACAATAGATCTAGTTTACAGCACAGTATCTAGTGAAAGAAAGATCATGTTCATAGAAGTCTGACTTATTACTGGAGTGAAACAAATTACTGAAATTCCAACAGTTGCCTCCATGTATTTTTTTTATGCAGATCCTCTAAAAATTCTTATAGAATTTTTCTATTATTTTAGAAAAATAAATTGATTTACGCTCAGTCTACAGAGTGTGAATCCAGGAATTGGTAGCAAGGGGTTTTCTCTTCTGTTTGTGTCACTAACTGACCTTAGTACTTTGCACTCACAAAGTGCTTGATAAATGTCATTAAGTTTGATATTATGCGCTCATTTTACAGATCAGGAAACTTAGGGTCAGAGAATGCAGTTAACTGAATGAAGTCATTCAGTGCCATAAAAACATTTTTCCTATTTTCTGCATTAGATCAGAGATCACAGTCTTGCTTCTGTCCCAGGGGATAGAAGTTTTTGGGTGGAGTGTGTCATGTTAGATACTGATGTGAATAATCTGATTTCTACAGCTGCAGTGAATTTGCTTCTGCACTCAGTGACAACTGTATAAGATAAGCAGGGTATGTCTGATAAGTCGCTGCTTTTTGATACCATATAGAAGGAAAAAGAAGGTTTAAAAAGATGTCACTTGCTGGAGTGACATTATTACTGTGTGGGTTACACTCATGAAGACTGTTTTAGGAAGGCCTAATTGGTGTCAGGCAAACTATACAGAAGATGTCCTTGGAATTCCACTGATATGACCAAACTATTTGGCTTAACTGAATAAATCATTCAGTTTAACTACATGGGTTTTGTCAGCCTGTCATCACCTACTGTTTTTGGAATTCTTATTCCTACTGAATCTTAGAAGACTCACAAAAAGCCTATCATACAGTACGAGGATGATTATCATGCACGCTGTATTCTCTTAGGCAGCTTTGCTGTACCCAGGCCCAGGAAACCTGGCGTACATATTGGTCTCTTAAATGTCAACACCAGGGATGCCCAGCAAGTAATAGTGTTACTTACTGGGAATCTCATTCTCCCGCTTCTTCAACCATAATGGTTACAGAGCTAAGTTGCCATTTCTGCTTACATTAGGCTTCATCTACTTTGAAAGTTCTAGGTGTAGTAAATAACTTTGATTAGTGTCTTCTTTTCCTATTGACCTATTCAGTGAATATCTTACAGACTAAAAACTATGTCTTTGCCATCTCTGTCTTCGCATCTTCTGCCATGTCTTTGCATCTTCTGAATTTTTAGGCAGGTGGTTTTACAGGAAACAGCAAGATCAGAAGGGAATGAGGAGAGCCAGGCCATATCACCACAGCTGCTATTGATCTGATGGGATGGAGCTGTGCAACAGCAGCTTGTCTTATATGGAATTCGTATGTTGTAGAAATAAGGGAGCAGAATGATGGCATATAGAAATAGGTAATGGAATGTTCACAGATGCAGGACTGCCATGTTCATTGGTTTCCCAGGCTTTGTACATCTGGCAACTTTAACGCCTTTGCTCTTAACTCTGTTGACCTTGAAGAAACACAGAGAGGGGATTTTTCTGTGGCTTGCACAGAAGCTGGGGTAACACTTCCTAGTATTATTTGCTCCAGGTATGCTGACATACTTTGTTTTGTCAGATTTTTCCTGACAAAAGTCATTTTTTATGCCTTTCATAGAATCATAAAATCGTTAAGTTTGGAAGGCACCCTTAAGGATCATCTAGTCCACCCGCGCCTGCACACACAGGGTCACCTAGAGCACATGGCACAGGACTGCATCCAAGTGGGTTTTGAAGATCTCCAGAGAAGGAGACTCCACAACCTCTCTGGGCAGCCTGTTCCAGTGCTCTGTCATCCTCACTGTCAAGAAATTTTTCCTTAAGTTCCTGTGGAACTTTTGGTGTTTCAATTTGCGGCCATTTCCTCTAGTTCTATCGCTGGTCACTGCTGAAAAGAGGCCAGCAGCATCACTGCCTCCCTTGAGGTACTTATAGACACTGATCAGGTCCCCTCTCAGCCTTCTCTTCTCCAGGCTGAACAGGCCCAGCTCCCTCAGCCTCTCCTCATAGGGCAGATGTTCCAGGCCCCTGATCATCCTCGTAGCCCTGCGCTGGACTCTCTCCAGCAGCTCCACATCCCTCTTGTACTGTGGAGCCCAGAACTGGACACAATACTCCAGATGTGGCCTCACCAGGGCTGAGTAGAGGGGCAGGATCACCTCCCTCGACCTACTGGAGACGCTCTTCTTAATGCACCCCAGGATCCCATTGGCCTTCTTGGCCACGAGGGCACACTGCTGCCTCATGGTCAACTTGTCATCCACCATGACACCCAGGTCTTTCTCTGCAGAGCTGCTCTCCACAAGGTCGGTCCCCAGCCTGTACTGGTGTCTGGGGTTATTCCTCCCCAGGTGCAGGACCTTGCACTTGGCCTTGTTGAATTTCATGAGGTTACTCACAGCCCAGTTGTCCAAATGTCCAAACTAGCTTTCTGCCAGTTTTTCATAATTGTTTGGTGCTTCTAAATCTCTCTAATCTCTCTCTCTCTCTTTTTTTTTTTTTTAATCTGAAATGAAAAAATACACATTTGGCTTAAATGTATGTAAGTTAACTAAGCATAAATTAATTTCCTGTCTCTAGATATTTCTAGCGAGGGAGAGAGAGTGGTAACTTTTGTGTCTCTGAAACTTCAGCTAGAATATCATGTGTATTTCTACCTCATCGATTTTATGCTTAGATCTGTTTCCTTGGGGCTGTTAATTCTTATTCTAAATATTGAGTTGACTCTTATCTTTTGATGAAAATTTTCTCTTTCTGGTCAGTTATCAGACATTCTTATAATGAAATGGAGATGTTTTGCAGTGAAATGGAAAGCTCATGGAAGTTGTAAACATTTAAAGAAAATACATTTAAAAACTTCTGATTATTTTTTATAAGTCAAATTCACATAGTATAGTAAGGTGCATCTGATGACTGCCTACTGTATTGTATAAAATCCCCATTTTGAAGCATTTTAGAATGTGGAAATTTTACCGTCTGTCTTGTAGGTTTATTCAGTTTTTGTGACTTTCAGTTTATATGGCTGTTATTGAAAATGGAATCAAGTGTATGCCTGTCTGTTTAATGCAGATCCAGGAGCTGATAAAACAGATGCAGACATATATAAAGTTTCCAGTTAGTTGTAACTAGATAAAATACACTTTTAGGAGAACATTATCCAGGGAGAGGGAAATTACCTAGAAGTAATTATAAAGAATCTGAAATAGATAAATATATTACACAACGAGGATAGGAGTAAGAGAGGGGAGTCCTCGCTGTATTCCACTGCTATCATATTAAACCAGGAGAAAGGCTCCCTTTGAATTTAATTGAATAGCAAGTAGGTTTTCTGGAAGAGGTTCATGACTGCTTGCTATTTAATAATTTCAATTAATGGTAAGCTTCCCTTCCTCCCAAGACTTTTTATTGTTAACAGGAATGATTCACTTCCAAGTAGCTAAAACATCTTTTTTTGGCCTCGGAAAACACAGACCTCAATGAGGTCCACAGTGTATTATCATGATTAGGTTATATCATGTTATCATATAACAAACTGTTTGATCCTTAGACTTCAGTTCTTAAGCAGACTCTCAGACAGAACTGAAAGAGATAAATTCTTCCATATGCTTCTACTAGATTTCCCTATGTAGTTTTCTAAAATTAAAATACTTAGGGTTTTTGTTTGTTTTTCTTTTTTGTAAAACCTTATCATCTTGTATATTTTCAGCATAGAGTAAATAAATATGAAAAGGATAAAGAGTTTCTTTGGTTGAGAAAGTGATGTTGATTTCAAATTGTTGACAGTGGGTGTAAGAATGGCTAAAAAAAATGGCTAAAATTCTTATACTGGGTGTAAGAATGGCTAAAATAGAAATAGGCCAAGCAATGTGCTTTGACATTTAAAGCATATACTTCTTGTCATTTTCAGTAAAGCTCTCAAATCTCATGTTCATGAACTAGATTATTCTCACAAGTGTTTACATATATATATATGTTTATAAATATATGTGTATACATAAACATAGTGTATACATATAAAAATTAAATATATATATATTTTGATTAACAGAATTGCAAAGGATTTTTGAGGCAAAACTCTTGGTAGGGGTAATAAAATGACCATGCCCTAAAACATCACAGAAACCTTTATTTCAGGTGGATGGTTTTGTCTCTGCTCACTTTACCTCATTTGCACTACTTTAGAATTAGCATTTTACTTTCTCCCTAAGGTGTTGGTGCTATTTGAAAGCCCAGATCCTCTTATCGCATTTAGTATATGTTTGACCTGTAGTTTTACTACTGCGATTAACTGTGTTTCTATTTATTTATGTTTTCTTTCCCCCCTTTATGTATTGTTTTCTATAACTGTCTTTTTCCAAGTGATTGATTCCTATTTTGTCTTATAATATATATATTATTGATTATATATATATTTATAACATTGATAAAAAATGCACTGAATTAAGTTTGAGATTTGAATGAACAGTTTGTGGGGGCTTTGCCTGATGTGAGTTTTCAGGTCACATAGATTGTGTTTTAATTTGGACAACTGGTCTTGGGGAGTTCAGATTTGTGGTATTGGGACTGGGAAGTTCTTGGGACTTATTCATGTTTCCTGGTCCTGATCAACCTTATCTCAAATGGCCCTGCTTTAAGTAAGTAAGTGGGGCGTTGGATCAGATATCTCTAGGTATCCCTTCCGGTATAAATTATTTGGTGATTCTGTGTTTGTACAGAAGGAGGAGAAGCTGATGTTGGGAAACAGCTGAAAGTCTGTGCAAGGAAACCTGAAACTTCTTTCAGAGTCTGAGAAAGTCCCCTTCATAATTTCCTATGGAGACATGACAGTCCAAACTATCAAAATGATGCCTACAGCTATATTTAACTTGGTAGTAACCACACACACTTCACATTTTGGACCAAATAATTATGTCTGTATATACTCATTGATTTCCTCATAGCATATTTATTAGAATTCAGTGTTTACGAAGTAGTAAACATTAAATGAGATCCTACTACTGCTCAGAAATTCTGTGTACTTGTATTTCTGTAGACTCTAGAAAGACCCCAAGGTAGGAATATTATTTAATCTAGATTTCACTTTCTAATTTTTAGTAAGATATTTAATATAAATACAGGATCAAAATAATACACACCTAAAAATATTTCTTAGACAGAAATCTCTGCTTATTTTTTATTTCTTTTTGTAAAATAGGAAAACTGATTCTCCCTCTATTCTTCATTTTGCCTCTCTATATTCTTGAGGTTCTCATCTGAAAACATCTTTTTTCGATATCTAAGGTAGTAAACATTAAATGTAATGTACTAGTACATTCATTTCTATGCATGTACTGTGCCTTTTCAGAGAACTAGCTTTCTTGCCAAAGACTGTGGAGTTCATTATTTTTACAGTGGTTCAGGTCTGCATTTAAATCCTAATATGGGACATTTAAGGGGAAAACTTGATGCATAAAACCAGGTTCTCTCCACAGCTTTTCGCTCTAGGGAATATAGTTGCCTGGTGCAGAAAGGTTTTTTAGTTATAGAGTAACATGTGATTAGACAGTATGATCATAATATATTGCCACTAACAGAAGTAGATTGAAAAGGAGATAGTTCATTTAAACTAATGCTTAGAATTTGCTTTCTTAATAGTATCTTTTGTCTGGGTGATCAAGAAGAATAAAACAAGAACTTCTGTGTCTATTCTCATGCTGCTTTAAGATCTGTATAAATTCAGTTCAGAGAGACTGTGGAGGCTGTGGAGACGGTTAAACAATGCATGGAAGAGTGTTGCAAAGATCCTACACGTGGTACTGAGTGAAAGTACGTGGAAGCTGTGGAGCACAGTGCTTTAGGTATTTAATCTATCACTTCAGAGAGATGAATTCATTACCTGGGCAGAGCAATGGTAAATGGAATAACACGGTTTCAGAAGTCTGAGTTGACAAGGATTCTTCAAAACTAATTATACTCTGCTTCCCCTAACATGCTGTACTGTTTTATGCCGACAAGCTGCAAACTGCTTGAACATTCCAGAAAATTATGTCTTTGTAACTTTTGAAATTTGCTTCTTTTCTGTAGTGGTAACATTCGTCATTACAGACAAGAGAAAACTTAATCAGAATTTCAATTGTAATGAAACCTACCAGATTTAAATTTTACAGAAAGAGTAATCAAAATTCCTATCATTTTTTTTGTAATTTTCATCATGACTCTAAAAGACAAACAATAGCATTTTGCAATGTCTTTTAACAGGCATCTACTGATCCCATGATGTCCACACCCATTGTGCGAGCGAGTCATTTGATTTTTCGGTATCAGTGCAGCTTTCAAAGGTAAGAGCCAAACTAAACATTCATAGAGCTTAGAGCTTGTATCACCAAGCAGGGCGATGGCAACTTTAAAATTGTAACCGCTCCCAAGTGTGGTGGTAAAGACTAATGTGCCATGCATGTGCATCTTGCTCTTTGATTGATTTTGGTTTTGTTTTTCAAGCACTGTAGATGTGTAAATAGAGCGGAACTACTTGCCACAGTATGAGCAGCCCTGCGTCATTGCTACTTAGATAAAGTGTGCTTAGTTTCTCAGTAAAGTAATGCAAAGAGCAGTGTGCAATATTCAGCAATACAAGAAATAAACTAGTTGAAAGTTGGCTCAAAATATATCACAATTAGAATACTTCCTAAGCATTTACACAGGCAAATTTCACAAGCTGGAAAATTGTTGGTTTTACCTTCACTTCATGGTAGCTATAAGGACTGAGTAGCTGTACTCACTTGCACAATCACTTTGAGAGATGTGCCTTCTATAAAACACTGGAGTCTGACCGTATCCTAGTATTTTTTGCCATTGAGTTGATCTAATTTAAATACAGATGAAAAAAGTCCATACTGAGTCTCAGATTTCTCTTAGACAAGCAGAACTAAAGTATCATGTATTTTCTCAGAGGAATATTGTAGGTGTATTTGTCATTCTAGCTTTAGGAGGTGTTCAAAGACAACGAGGTGGCCTTGATCCATCACGAGCATTGTTTAATTGTAACATAATTCTAATAACAAATAAAACTTAGAGTTTCTTCTAAATAAATAGAAGAGAGTCTGCTTAAAACAACATTTTTTAAAAGAATTTAATAACAAAGAATGTGCAATTTGGGAGAAAATATTTTGAAGAAAAGAAGCCAGACATACTATTTGAAAGCTAATATTGAGATAACATGAAAGCTAATATTAACATATGAACATGAATTTAACATTCTCCTACCAACTTATTCCTTATGGTTCCTATGACATGTTCTCTGCTTAAATCTCTAAACTACATGATTCTTCTATTTCATCTTCTTGACTTTTTTACTGATGTCTAGCTCTGGTGCTAATCCTTCACATCTTTTGCCTCTCAGTGTATAATCTCTCCAATGTCAGATGGGTTGGAATGAATAAATACCTTTATGCTGCCTCCCGGGTGACTTCTTATTTTAAAGCCCTACTGGAAATATCTAACTGCAAGTTGCTTTGTTCTATTTTATGTTCAAAGTTTTCTACTATGTCACATTATCAGAGATCAAAGATGAAAAATAAAACTAGTTTGTATTACTGATAGCATGGGTTACAGGTGTAAGAAGTTGCAGATGTGAGTGAAGAAATTGACTGAATTAGTTCATTATTTACCATAACATATTGTTACAACAATTGGCTTGATAAACAGCTTCTAGATATGCTTGTGAATGAGATCAAGATAGCAATAAATTGCTAATGTCTACACTGGAATTTTGATTATTTTTAAGTTTTACTTGTTTGCTTACAGGCTTATGCTTTTCTATGAAGATCAGAATGTAAAAAGTAAGTATATTTTCTTCCATTTTTAGAGATCTTCAAATCTGAGCAGTGGTGTCCTAAATCTTCTTCCTGGATTTCCCAGGCATTCCTACAGTCTGTGGACAGGCTGTGACAGGGAATGAGTCCAAAAAAATAGATCAATTGTCTGTAATAATTCTCAAGAAGAGTTATCCTGAAAGACCACAGCACACATTCCTGTGGTTCCTCTCACTCTAGCTTTTCTGTGCTATGCCTGCCGTTTGCTTAGAAACCAAATTAAACAGATGAACAATCTGTTTAATGATAGATGAGAATCTAAAACAAGGGAAAAAAAATTTTTTTTTTTGTTCTTGTTATGTAATCATACATGTGTGTAAAGAAGTTGGGTCAAATTTTGAAGCACAAAGCCAATAAGCAGGACTAAGAAGAGAGACAAATCAGTCTGAAGTTGAAGCGAGTTCTTGCATCTAGTATCAGGCATGTGTCTCTATGAAAGGGCAGGTAGCTAGCTGGGATTTTATGCTTTTCTTAGCACTGCAAATTAGAATCTGGGATCTAGCTCAGACTTTTCACTGTGGAGTAGCTATTCTGTATCAGCTGCCTAAGGGAAGACAGGCAATTGCCATTGTGCTGTTGTAAGCCAACTTCATGAGTGGCTAAGATAAGCCTTATAGGAACCTCTTCTGGAATAAAGATGGGCTAGTGATAAACTGGTATGGAAACACTTTCAATATTTGCAGAGTGCGCTTTATTTTGCAATAGGTTCCAAAGGAAGGCAAGCTTTTACTTGCGCTTACAAATGGCATGTAGAGCCAAACCCTCTAGGGTGACTTTTGTTGGTGACAGTGTACATGATTTTTGTTCCTGTAAGTGTGGCTGTATCCTAACATTTCTCTTGGTGGAGGAATAGAGTTTTCTCATTCAAAACTTTTCACTGTTTCTAGTTAGCCTTCTCCTTGTCCTTTGCTTCTGGTTATACTGAAGAATCAGAGCAAATTATAAGTAATTAAAAAGTCTTCTGTGTTTCTCAAGGGATAGGTTTTCTAGATGGATATGTTTTATTATGTATTTGCTGCATGTTCAATTATCAGTTATTCTCACCAACTATTCAAATCTTATCTTCCATAACATTTGGCAATTATAAGGAAAATAATTGTTTTTTTTCTCTTTCATCTTATTGAAGTTCTCACTATTGAAGTTCTCTCTTTGTAATTTTGTAAGTGTTACACATACACTTTATTACTACTGAAGGCACAGTAATAATTTATTCTTACCTTAACATCATAGTCATTTTTTCTTGATACCGTAGATCTGGTTACTTTTTTAAAATTAAAACTCATTCCAAGCTGGTTAAATACTGTTGAAGCTGGCAGACATAATCACCATTTCATTGTGATCCTCTTTCATTTAAGGTAGCCATGAGAAAAGACTTGCTCATACCTGTTTATTTTAACATATGAGATTTATTACTAGAGTTTATAAGCAATTTATCTGAATATTTAATAATATATTTGTCCTTCATAAGAATAAGCTTTGTGTATTTGGAAAATTATTAGCAGAAGCACTTTCAGTGTGGAGTTTGCTTTTCCTGTTTCAGTACTGCTTACTCTAGAGGTAGGTTTATTTGAGATTTAAATTTACTGTCAATATCAGATTTCCTAGGAAATATTCTTAAGGTTGCTGTCAGTAGTGTCTTAAAGGTTTCTGAACTGGTGAGGTAAATTAAATCCTGTGTACTTTTCCTCTCTAACTACTTATTCATAGGATCTGTAGAACATTATTTTCTCATGAAGATTGTAGATTAGGCTCTCTGTATTTTGTGTTGTAGATATATTCTTTAAATGATTTAATTCCCATAGAGAAAGTGGGTGGTTTCGTTCCCTCCCATGTAAGTAGGCATTTTCTTGCTAATATACATATGATGCAAGAAAGAGCTTATTCTTGATGTTACTTTAATCCCTAGGTTTGTTCCTGCCTCCGAAAGACCTGGCTCAACTTGGACACTTGCAGACACTTGAAACAGCCGTGTGAGCATGTTATGCTCCCACCTCCCTCCCATTCCCATTTTGTATTGGGCACTTTAAGACATCAGGCTTTATTTGCAGTTACTTTACTGTCGAGTTGCATGGAATCCTGCAGATTTCAGAAGCAGGTTCAGACTCACAATTTAGTAAAATGTAGTCTATTATTTCCATATATATTTGTTAGAAGGGTGGCATTCATGAGTCTTTTTGTATGTGCACACATTTTAACTACCGGTTTGAATGAAAGTGTGCTTGGTAGAGATATGGTCCTTTCTTCAGCTATTTATAACATATTATATATGTCTTGGAAATGGTTTAATCATATAAAAAGGTAATATAAAAAGGCATCCAGTCCTGAAAGATGAGTTTACTTTTAGCCAAATGTTGAACTCTTTTGATCCTTGGTCCTACAAGAAGTGTTAGCATTGAAAAGAGATGTTTAGTATTTTAGAAGGTCAAACCTGAAATGAGAGAAATATTCTACATAAAAACATCTGGAAATGCAATATCTTTTTGACCCATTTTGGTCCTTTTTTATGTAGCAAACCCAGGAATTTAAAACAAGTCGGATTTATGGCAAATTGAGTTGAGATTGGTGACTCCTGCACTGTTCATTTCTGTGCGCTGTGCATAACAGGCAAGGGATACAGAATTTGCCTGCTTGTTGGTATATATTTTTTCTTTTTGATTAAGAGTTATACAGACGTGTATCTTTTGTTTGTGTTGTGAAAATATGTAACCTGTATATTGCAAGTGGAATTTAATGGATTCATAATAAGGCTGTCTTTGCTGTTCGTTTAGATTTTAGCTTCTACTACCTACCATTCTAAGCAGTAAATTTCTTTATGCTGCACCTAATAAAATTGTTCTGTATTAATTTTCAGGTTTCACTAAACACTGACATTTTCAAAGCAGTACAAACACACTTTTCCACCAGAAGGAATGAATTTTGTCAGTGTGTTTTTAATTAATGATAATGTATCTGAATCACCAAGATTACTCTGCAAATTTTGTATGCTTTTGACATGAACTCTTGCTTTTTTTTTCCTTTCCATTTTATTAGTTTGAGTTAGATGCAGCTTGTTTCTGTTTACACCAAAATTCCTTTGCACTTTTCTGAATACACCTTTAAGTAAGAGCAAATTCTGAACACGCCCTTGAGTAAGAGCAAATTAATATTGTTAAAATTCCTTTTACCTGCTAAGCACAATTCATATTTTACCATTGTGCTGATATGCTATGCAGTATAAACCAGAACTGGATTTATAGAATTCTTCATGACTATGCCTGAAAGCTCTCATATAGAGAGATAATTTTCAAAGTCTTTTGGGCATGTTTTGTACTTTGGCGGTCTGTTTGGTCTGCTCTAATATTTTAAGAAAGGGCCTGTAATTTAGGCAAACTGCCTTGACTCATGAGATTTGTACATAGTATAAATATAGTGTTGTTTTGTTATAAATATCTTATGTTATAAATGTTGTTATAAATGATCAAAATTATTACTTTACTGTATATGTATTTAATAAAGTTGCCTGAATGCTCAACCATTTTTAAACGAGTCAAGTCAATTATCTAATAAGTAATATTCGACCAGCTGCAGAGCTGCTGAGTCTGATCACTGAATGATATCCTTAACTCTGAACACATCAGTAGTGACATTGGTAACTTCACTATAATGCATGCTGCAGTGCTTTTCTGAATGGGATTCTTCTAACGTGTATGGCCCACTCACAGAATATGGCTGTTTGCTCAGTGGAGTAGAGTCACAATTAATGAACAAACTTCAATTATTCAAGTCCATTACCTCTACTAAATACAGTACTATTTTTTTTTTAACTGTTTGGACTATTATGTCACGTTACTCTTGTTTTCCTCATATCCTTAACATCAAGATCTAGATTAAAGTCTCTGCTACTGCAGGTAATCTGACTAACATTTTCCTGCTTTAACAACTGAAAAGCAAAGTTCCTGGTACAGTCTGCTGTCTCTTCATTTCCCAGTGCACTTTCTCAAGTTATTTTTGATGAAAGTTCCATCTGGCTTTAACTCTCTTGCTGCAAGGCAGATGTCAACTCTTGCTTTTTTTCTTTTCCATTTTATTAGTTTCCCTTTGATAAATTTCTCTGCACTAGGTAAGCAGAATTTTTATGGTATGGATGCTTCCACTTTCACCCCGCAGCAGCAGGAAAGCACATGAGAGGTGGTGGTAACCTCAAGGTAGATTTTTCTTACTATTTGTGTTTTAAGATTCTGCCTTTGTAAGAAATTTGGAAAGTACCATGTTCTTGATGGGGTTGAGGGAGAGGATTCTTTTTTTTTTTTCCCCTCAGCCTCAGCTGCAGCATGATTGACAGACATGCTGAAATAGCAATGTACCCTAGGGTCGAGCACCTGGACTGCTAAAATATATGTCCTTAAACATCTTTTGCTGATTGATGCAGGCTATATTGGCATATATATTTATTTTTAAAACCTGAGTGCTGTAGTCATCATACACTGCTAAATTCCATTTTTAAGACTACTTTAAGTAGCTGCTCACTGAACCTTTACATTGCAGGTAACTGCAATGTTCACTAAAACTTTGTGAAATTCATGATATTACTGCTTTTATCAACTTTTATTCTATACGACTAAACTTTTTAAAGCCCGAGCAAGATAAGTGCAGGGCATTTTTAAAGGTGTGGCAGTAATGAATTGTTTTGGTATCATTGACTTAATGCAAGTCAATGCAATACATTTTGAAAATTAGGTATGTAACTCTCATAAGAAATGTGCTTTTAAAATAACAAGCGACTAAAGAATATATAGGATTTCTAAGATATATCTTTTATTACCTCTCTGCAAGTTTCATGATTAGTGCAATCTAAAGCATAGTGACAGTGACCCAGGCAGCTGCTGTTTCACAAGTTTAAGCCTGGCAGAAAAGATCAAGTGACTGTCTTTTGTGCATCTATTACCAAAAGTAAAGAAAAGCTTTTATTATACTCCAAGGTTTATTGTACAGGCACTGTATGAGCAATTTTATGAAGTCTGACTAAAGAGAGAAATATGATATTGCCACAAAATTTAAAGGTAAATCATAGTTTTATGGTAGCACCACTTGCTGTAACTAGGCTACTTGCAGTCAAAATGGTAAATAAGACTGCTTTTCAACACTTGTCTGGAATATTCTGGTAATTACAGTTTACAAAATTGATAAATCAAAGTGTCACTTGGCTCAAGTCAAATCACTGCACTGACAGAAGAAGGGATTTTACTATTTTATTTAATAACTTAAAAAAGAAAAACCCCTTGTGTTATTTTGAATCACTAATTTCTTATTATTTTGAACTATCTTTGAAATCTTTAATATAGAACATTAGCAATACTATTTCCTCTAAATGTGATAAAAAATTAAAGGTTAGATGTAACAGTTTACTAGAAAGCAGTACATTAGAAAGCTTGCACAGCATCTTGCTTTCAAATTCATTATTTTCTTCAGAAAAGAAATTACTTGCTGGATTGACTATTGTACTGCATGTATTCCTCAATGCAGAAAATCTAATGACTTTTTCTTCTTCAAGTGTTTCAGATTTTTTCCTGAACACTTAGTATTGCTTTATTTTTATGTTTTCTTTACAAGGAAAATGATTTCATTTTTATTAAGTAGACCATCCATGCTTAGATCATGGAAGGACTCATGCATGTGAATGTTTCTATTGAAACTGAACAATTTTTTTGCTTAATTTAAAGCACTTAAGTCTAGAGCAAGCATTTAAAGTATTCAAAGTATTTAAAGTAAATTGAAAGGCAAAAATGGGTGTTATTTCAAAAGAAAATGCCAGTATAGCTTCTAAGGCCAGCAGCAAGATTGTAAAGTCCCTACTTTTGCTCACGCAAAGTCAGTGATAGGAAGGCAAATGGAATTGAAACAAAACAAGCAATGAAGCACACATTACCACACAATGGCATTCATTTGAACAAGTGAGTCATTTCCTAAATTGAGTTGGATTGATTTTAAGTGGCCAATGGCAGTAAGCAGAGCCTTAAATGTACCAATCTTAATTTCCAACCATAATCACAATATATTCAAAACAGAATATTCCCAAACAGAAATATCTAAAGGCAGGGATTCTATAAGTAAGATTGAAAGATAAAGTCTGTAATTAGACTGTATCATAGACTTTAAGATTCTGCCTCTAGAAAAGAGATATTTCTAGTGTTTGTTTTAAACTGAAGGGATGGGGCAAATGATGGGAGAAATGTATTTACATTCTGAAGGTATTTAAAAATCTGGTACTGTCTAGATCTACAAATCTAAATCCTGTCTGTCTGTCACTGTCTAGGTATTCTAGCCCATGGGTAATCATAAACCTTGTTTAAGAAATACTAGTGATATATTTAACATTTATCATCACATTCTGGTTGGTGGGGAAGGAGAGGCAAGAGGGGGAAGGAGGGAGTTGTTATCATCCTTTAAAAAATATATTCAGAAACAAGAATATTTGCTGTCTGCTGAAGTGATTTTAGTCTTCACTTCAGCCTGTATTTTTAGAACTCCTGCTTGTTTGATATTTATAGGGACCTGTTGCCCATTTCCAAGTGATATTATACAAGAAGAGAGTGAATTAGCTTGTAACTGTGTTTCACAAAATCCTACCACAACCAACAGAAAAGCTTAAAAGGGTAGGTGAATAAATGCATAATTAGAAGTAAGCTCAAAGGATGTGTGTTTTCCTATGCAATTTAACACCTGAAAATGATACCAGGATGTATGCTGAACTTCCCTCAAATCTAAACCGATTTCACCAACATGGGTGTCATATGTGAATGATCGCTATCACTGCCCAGGATCTTTACACCTCCAGACATACTTGCAAAAGAAGACAAGAGTAATACACAAATGCAAATGCATGCATTGATATCATGATTTTAAAATTGCACAGAACTACCAGTGCTGTTGATGGAAAAATAAAAATCACTGAATTGTTGCCCTTACCTTTCAGTGCCTGGCATCTGAGCATCTTCCAAGCTGTCAACATGATAAGTGCCAATAGTTCGTAAGTGAACATGCAATACACACACTCCTCTGCTTCTGTTTCTCTTCCATACTTGTGTCTGGCTAACCAAACAGATAGATCTGTTCAGGTAGGTTTGAAACTCAGCGGACTGAGTCCTACGTTTCCCAAGGAGAACTTTTTAGCCATGGTCTTTAGAGACACGTGATTCTTAGTCAACACATTGTCTTCTCACTTGTGGTTGATTTACTATCATACTTCTTACTGATCCCTTTTGTGAATCTTCTAATTAATTGATGAGGGAGATTAGTCTTAGTGTTTATGAACAAAGGGAAAACCCAACCTTAAGGGTATCTACTTCCACCCTTTTTATGTTTCCCCTTCTGTTTTTTTTCCTCATCTCTCTTTGATGTAATTACTATGTAGGAAGAAAATAATGCAAATATCGGGTAAAATGACTCATATCCTGGGTTTGTCAGGCACACCTCACTGTTGTATTTTTTTTACACCTACTCCTAAATGCAATCTTCTTAAGAATGACAAATTCTGAACTTGACATGTAAGGAAGCAGAAGTGTTTCATGTCAATGTGCAGTTGGGTCTATTTCAAACAAAATTAAACAAAAAAGGAGCTGCATGTGTTTGGATATCTTCATGAGCCTTTCTCCCAGTTACAAGTAATTTGGATACAGTCTTATGCTCATTCTAGAGCTAATGCAGTTTTTGCTGGGCACATAGTTGTGTTTCTGTGAAACTGGTACCATCATGTAAATTACTTTGTGTTTCTATGCCAGTTGAGGTATGATTGATGATATTTGGTCCAATATAAAATTAGAATTGTTCAGATTGATGTTATCTGATCTTGGAAGCAACCTTTCACAAAAAATTAAAGCATCAATTTTTTCTCAACTCACCTAAACCAACAAAGTTTATAGTAGATGAGCACTTTGCCACATGGCCACATAGTGTTCTTCATGTGGTAGGAGAAACCCTAAAGGCAAATTTATTGCTTTATAGAACCACAGTCTTAAATGAAACTGTTGCATATGCTTTCTAAAGAGAGAAGCTTCTTCTTACAAGATACACAGTTTATTATCAGTTCTTAAATTAAATCCACCTCCCCAACTTTTGAATGCTTTACAAACTTATTACAATGTCTACAAAAGCTCTTTCACATCCTACAAGTTTCGTATATCATTTCCTATTTTTATAGCTTCTTTATAAATTTTTCATTTTGCATGCTATAAGTGGAATATTTTGGAGAAGTAAATTAACAAAAATTTTAGTTTTTAAAACTAATACCTTAATCTGGAAGGAAGGATAAGCCAGTTTTCACTATTTAGTTCCCATCAAGAAAGTTTTTATGGTTTGCAGTATCTCAAGAAGTTGGTTTGCTATCTTTAAAGTCAAAAAGTTTTTCTGCTCAATAAAAAGCAGATTTTTTAATGCTTTTTTTATGCTTTTAAGAAAATGCTTTTTTCATGCTTTATAGCTGTTTCAGGGACCCTGAATTCCTTATGCCCAAAGACTTATAAAGGTTCATGCAATTTCATACTACCTTTTTCATACTCCAAATATAGAGTCATATGAGGAAAGCATCCTGAAGAGCAAGTCTTTCCTCTCAGAAACAATAAGGCAAAACCAGTTTTTATTAAAGTGATATTTGATAGTATTTTGGCCTGCATCTGGAGAGAAAAACTCATGTTTTCTCCCAGTGGTTTTAGCAGTGTGATATTCAACTTATTCGTGCCACCAATAACCCCTTTAGTGGCAGAGTAATTGAAAATTCTATTTTAAAATCACTGAATATTAAATATCTTTGAGTTTTGAGTCCAGTGTACACAAGCCCACTGTGGTTCATGTGTGGGCACAGTAGCAAGAAGAAGAGTAAGCAAAGAAATGTAATTCAATGGTATGGCTGGGTGGTTGGGATAAGGTTGTTGAGAATTCCATCTAGGATATAGGAGTGGGGAGACAGTGCAATACCAAGGCTGAAGAATAAGTCATTCAGAGCCTTCCAATTCTGAAATGCTTTGGACATTTTTTTTTCCAGGTACACGAGTTTTTATGTTTTATGCTGCCTAGTGAGCCTCCCTACAGATATTCCTGTCTTAGTGGAGGCTGAGTTGTTCATCAAACTGATTTTATAAATTGGTATAAGCACAATATTTTCTGTATCTCTCTCATTAAAAAACTGTCATCTCAGATAAGGAAGATGACCAGACTTCTGACTGAAAGTACTTCTCCTGATTTTTTACTTATACCTTTATTACTTGTATATTTCTGAAAAGAGCTATACACGTAATCTTGCAAGCAAGGAAAAATGAGAAAAACAAGGTCTTAGTGTTGACAAACATGTAATCACCTGAGAAGAAAACAATCTTAAAGTGTTGCAATTTATGGAAAAATAGTGACATTTTCCTTGCTTGATGAGAAAATGGCCAGGTGAAACCTGAGGATTCAGATAACTTTCTTTAAAAAAAAAAAGGTTTAAGGGGTATAACCAATGAAAGAAATAACACAGGAAAGAGACTTTACTTCTTCAGTCACTGTCTTTACATCTGTGGCATACCAGTGTCTTCAGAGAAAGGAGAATCACAGCATGAAGGAACCTTCAATTTGTTTGCCCTCTTTAACATGGAATAATTCACATGACTCTGCTAATTACCTTAATGCTTTTTCTTATTTGATGATCGTGAGAATCAAACTGAATCTGAAAGGAGAAATCTTGAAACAGACTAACGTGATGTAACGTTTTCAAATAATCTTTGTGTAGTTCTCTAGTAATTCTACACTTGAGTCATGTTTTCTTTACCCCCATAAAGATGATAAATGGGATTGTGATAAATGTGGCTGGGTCTAGTTGGAGGCCTGTGGCCAGTGGTGTCCCGCGCAGTCAGTACTGGGCCCAGTGCTCTTCAACTTGTTCATCAGTGACTTGGATCAGGGCACAGAGTGCTCCCTCAGCAAGTTTGCAGGTGACACCAAACTGGTATCATAGGAGTGGCCGGCACACCTGAAGGCTGTGCTGCTATTTAGAGAGACCTGGACAGCTTGGAAACTTGGGCAGAGAGGAACCTCCTGAGGTTCAACAAGGACAAGTGCAGGATCCTGCGCCTGAGGAGGAATAACTCCAGGCACCAGCACAGATTAGGGGTTTACCTGCTGGAAAGCAGCTCCATCTGTGGAGAGAGATTTGGGAGTCCTGGCTGACAACAAATTGATGATAAGTCAGCACTGTGCCCTTGTGGCCAAGAAGGTCAATGGGATCCTGGCCTGCACGAGAAGTGAGAGAGGGGATCCTGCCCCTCTACTCAGCTCTGGTGAGGCCGCTCCTGCGGTACTGTGTGCACTTCTGGGCTCCCCAGGACAAGAGGGTTGTGGAACTTGTAGAGAGGGTCCGGTGTAGAGTGACAAAGGTGATGAAGGGACTGGAGCATCTATCGTATGAGGAAAGACTAGTTGAGCTGGGCCTGTTCAGCCTAGAGAAGACTGAGAGCAGATCTCATCAATGTATATAAAAGCCTGAGGGGAGAATGTAGGGAGGATGGGCCCAAAATCTTCTGGGTGGTGGCCAGTGACAGGACAAGAGGTAATGGGTGCAAGTTGCAACACAGGAGGCTCCACTACCAAGAAGTGAGGCAGAACTTCTTTCCTGTGAAGGTGACATAGCCCTGGAACAGGCTGCCTGGAGAGGTTGTGGAATCTGCTTCTCTGGAGAACTTCCAAACCCCCCTGGATGCCACCCTGTGCCACATGCTCTGGGTGTCCCTACTGGATCAGGGGGTTGGACTAGATGATCTCTAGAGGTCCCTTCCAACCTCAACCGTTCTGTGATTCTGTGATAATTAAAAATAATATTTGGGATATAGTTGTTTCTGTGTCACCATTCCAGTCCTTGAAAGATAGTGGTCTTAAAATGATGTATTCAACAGGGAAGGTAGAATCAGGAAGTCAGGATCAACTGTCAGGGCAGGATCTACACGCTCAGTAAATGGATATTCATTAATAAATACGGGTTTATCCTCAGAGTTTCATGTGACCTTTTCTATAGCTGATGTGGAAAGACCTTTCATGATTTCAAACAGGTAAGGTTACCTGCAGGATTTCCTTTTAAAACATAAATGCTTTTGAACTGCTTTTAAAGCACAAAGACTGTATTGAAATGCACAGTGGCCATACAAAACAATACACACAAAAAACACATGCACAAAGCCAGACAGTTTGTGAAGCCTGTTTTTTGAGTTTATACCTCAAACCTGAGTCTATTAATGACTGAGTTACAGTCCTGAGGAGGCGCAAGCAGTTTTTTTCTCCTGTGTTCACCTTCCTATTGTTATGAAAACTCTAAGAACTTAATGTCTCTGAGACCTCAGTTCTTAAGTCACATTTGGTCTAACTTGACCAACGGATTCAAATGTAGTTTGCCAGGGAAGTCAGACCTGTTCAAGCTTCGGGCACAATAATTTCAATAGTCACCATGTTCATGGTTTTCTCAGTGCTCCTATTGTACTGTAGACTGTGTCAAAAACTATCACAATTCTTCTAATTTCTCTTTGTATATATCTTTCCTGTTTGAAAAAATCAGAAGAATGGTTTTCAGTTCTCATGAAGTGTGAAAAATCAGGAAGCAGGGTCAAGAACTGAATTTAAGGTCCTTGTAAATGAAAATTAAAGGGAGTGTTTGTAAAATTTTGTCTAGCAACATTTCTTAAAAGTCTGTATTAACGCTTTACAATATGATTAGATTCAGTGGTATAGATTCTTGGGGATAAACCTGATTTAAAGCTTTTCTTCAGATCAGTTTGTTGTGGATATGTGCTATGTTAGATGAGTGAAAATAACTTTCTTTAAATTAATCTTTTAAAACATGGAACAGCATCCTTGGCAACTCATTGTCTTTAATGTGCATTTGATGAGCATGACTTACGCCTCGTGGTAGAGGAATCTTTAGCGGTAATGGCTATAATTTCTAAGGTATTCATTGCCATCTTTTTGTTTATTTTACCCTTGCCCTGATTCAAGTCCTTTTATGTAAGAGAATTTTAATTCCTTTAATTTGTGGAAGAATTAAGACTGAGCTTAACTTGTTTTGTGTCCTTCTCGGGTGAAATAGTATTTGAATATTATTTTGCAAAATGATTAACCTCAATATATAAGTTCTTGATATATAAAACTAGGAAACTGTGCCAGTGAATGCTTTACAGACTGCTCTCTAGGCTGTTCAAAGTGGTAGCAGAAAATCTTTCAAGTGTGGGATCTCATGAACTCATTTTCCTTGTGGTCATCAGTGCTAGACAAAATTTAACATGGAAGTTGTGTTAATTATTTGAAATACATAATCATATTTAAATGACTGAAGCAAAGCGGTGGAATATCTAACAATATTATACATAGCACTCATCACAGACTAAATAAGTAGAAGTGAGAAAAGCAAATTCCAGCTTCTTTCGTGATTCCTCCAAAGACATACGTTTTTCAGACTCTTTTTTCCCTTAAATGTTTTTAGCCTGAGGTGTGAAAAACTTTCGTATCTTGTAGAGAAAACAACAGAAAAGCAACAGAAAAATTAAATGACTTTTTTTTTTTTGACTATATATATCAGAAGTGTTAATGAGTATCTGAAGTCTCTGTAAATGATCTGTATGATATCTCCTCTGAAAGACCAACAGCAGATAGTGTCTCAGCAATTAGGAACTTTCCTTGATCGAAGTAGAATTTGTAGCTTTTAGAAACAGTCCAACAGCCTGGGATGTTAAAGTTTATGCAGTTTATGCAGACATTGTTGTGATTGGGTTTGGATTTTAAGGAAGAGCTGGGGGCTCCTCTGACTATAGTTCCTGCCGGCTATTCACTTGTTGCTATGATACCTTGTCTCACCTTTTTTTTTTTTTTTTCAGCTTTTGCTGTAGGCTTTACAGTTCATATGTTCTTCCTCAGAGACAAGTTTAAAGCAGAGATTTCAAACCTCTATTAAGGAAGAGATACATAAAAGATAGGACATTACAGTAGAGAGAAGACAACAGAATGTTTTCTGCAATGCATATTGCCATGACTAAAGTTTAAAAATACCTTTCCAAGCTGCATGCAAAAGCTATGCAGTCGACGTTTGGGACTCTCTGATCTAAGTCATCCTGAAGAAAATGTTTACATTGCAACAGTTTTGACTCAAGGGCATCTGTGTCTAATTCATTAATCAGATAAAACACTTGCATGAATATGGACTGTGGGATCAAGGACCAAATGTATGTAACAACCTTCTGACAGCTGGAAAAATATTCATGTTTTAACATTGGATGGGTGTTGTCATTTTTGACGGCAGTAGAGCTTTAGAATTTGCAATAATTGTCAAAAATGCAATCACTGTACTGTTTTACCAGTTGGCATAGGGGAGAGCTCATTGAGAACAAATGAGTCATAGAAAAAACTACGTTTACACACAGTAATTAACTTCTCTTTGTCCTGGTCTATGATCTATTAGATGCTGGCAGCAGGCCATTATGATAAAGGAGATCAAGATACTGTTATTAAAAAAAAAGCCTCCTCCTTCTTTTTTTCCTCCTTTTTACTCTCTACATCCTCTTAAAGTGCGATGTTTGTATATTTAGTAGCAGAATATTGTAATCAAAATATGTAATCAAGAGAATAGCAGAATCTGAATGCAAAATAAATACAAAAGGCTGTGCCTGTGGTGCTATATACGTAATTTTGTGATTTTTTAAATTTTAACATATAAGCTGGTATTGCAGTCAGAGGTTGTCTTAAGAGAGTCAACTTCTTCGACTTCTGTGAAATATCTGAATATATAAGGCATAATATTTAAGTTAAAAACAGACTTACAGAACTGCATTAGTAAATTAAATATCAGAGTTAGATTTTGTTATACCTATGTTTTGTTCTATGTTGTGTGTTTTGTTCTATGTTATGTGTTTACAGTTGTAAACTGTAAAAGAAGCGTCCTTACAGCTTATTTTATTATTATGTGTTTTATAATCATTTACTGTAACTAAAGTTACACAGATACAATATCCAATTATTGTAGAGTGCTTTTTTTTTCTTCTTTCTGCATCTCTTCATTTGACTTGCAATTGTGCCTGTCAGAAAAAACTTCACTTATTAACAGAAGACTCTCGTATTACTTTTTTTAAAAGTAATTTTACTTATCTGACTCAATTTAGAAGAATTGGAGTGCCTTATTTAGAAGAACTGGGCAGGGAGGGAAGAGGATGGAGGGGATTGGAGAGATAGAAGGAACAAATTTCTGACATATAGGTTTTCATATAGAATATTCATATATTTTTATAAGTGTGAAATGAAAATAGTTTAGAAATTCTGTTCATTAGTGGCAAGTGAAAGCTAAAAACATGTTAGAATTAAGCTGATGGTAATTTACCTGACTAGTATATCTCAAGTGAAATCTAAAAGAGAATGTTTATGACTATAATTCATAAAATAAATTCATATTTACATTGTAATTTTTGTTGTAATTTTATATGCTATATATAGTGTTAAAAGTAGTAAGCCTGGGTGTGTTTTAGCACACATTGTTTCCACTTGATGTTTCTTCATGTTTTCATTATGATTCTTTGTTTAGATCAAAAGGAATAACATGTTCAAGTTAGATAAATTTTAAAAAGTGAAATATTTTCTGAATACTTCTTGATTTGTATTTGTGACCCATCCGAACCCTGAGAAGAAACAGGTTTAGGAAGCCTTGTGAGCATTTATGGAAAGTCGCAGGGATGGATCAGTGGTTTATGTTCGATCCAAGCTGATAGGTGCTGTATAAGTATCTGCTAGCTGACCACACTTTGGATGAAACCAGGTGAATTCTTCTCAGATCATCGTGGCCAAATGAAACATTGTATTGAGCATCAGCAGTCTTAATTGCTGCAGCTTTGGCATTTCCTGGCAGGTATCCTTTGAAGCATGGCCTTGGTGCTGTTCCAGGAGATATGGTTGTGCAGATTCAAGACCTCCGTGAAGAATGCTCATATCAAAAATAACCAGAATCTTCAGGACAGGGCATAAACTTAATACTTGGTTTAGAGAAAGCAAAAAGAGAGCATCCTGTTACCCACTGAGACTCAGTTTATAAGTGCTTCATTTATAATAAGAGTCTCTATCACCCTTTAAAATATGGGCTGATTTAGTTTCCATGTGTAATAGTTTGAGAACAAAAGGTCTACTAGGATACTAGGACAGTATAAAAAAAAAATTCTGCAATAAACCTTTTTTGTAGGTATAGGTTTTTTTAGTGTGTGCCTGAATTGTGTTCACCAAATCTCTTAAGCACAGCTCAAACAATGCATATTTCT
This sequence comes from Tinamus guttatus, assembly GCF_059628265.1. Taxonomy (NCBI): domain Eukaryota; kingdom Metazoa; phylum Chordata; class Aves; order Tinamiformes; family Tinamidae; genus Tinamus; species Tinamus guttatus. The sequence continues at coordinate 111,852 of NW_028288719.1, read as the reverse complement.
GTTGTGGCGAATTGGACTACCATTGTCCTTAAAGTTATAAACATATTTAAATGCTTTGCTGGATCAGGGCCCAATTTTGGCATAATTTTCTTTTTTTTTTTTACTTAATATTGTCGATAACACTGTTTATGAAATGTAGTTCCACTTTTGAACATTTTGACATTTTGAAAGTGAGCCACATTATAGGCATAAACTTTCTGGAACTGCTAGTACTTTTTTTATCTAGGTGCTGATCTATATTTTGCCTAAGAAATAATGTGTAGAAATAGACATGTGTTCTGCTTTCCACCCAAAGTAACAACAAAATATTCATACTTCATATGAATATAGATTTTTTTTCCTAGTCTCTGAGTACTGTAGCAGCCATGAACCTATCTAAATGCCTGCTGTCTCTCTCTTTTTCTGATGTAGTTTAAGTTGAACACTTCTGTTAGGGTTTTTTTTTTTTTTTTTTTTTTTTTTTGCTTTCAGCAGAAATACACCTTTCTAATCATTAAAACTGGTAGAATTGCTTTTAGTTAATTCTTTGATTTCTGCTTTTCTCAGTTTGGAGAATTAATTCAGAGAATAACTTTATTTTCTTATCTAAAGTTTATAGGTTATTTACTTTTTTGCATTTGTGGCAATATTTGAATTGTAAATGTTCTGACAGAATTTTGCTTTTTAATCAGATTCTATTTTAAATTACAGGCAGATTTTTACTAGTCTTAGACACTTTAGAAGTTTTTTTATACAAGCTGGCTTAACTAATGGTCCTACTTTTAGAATCACATTTCTTTGTTTCTGTGAGAAAAAAATTAAGATAAAAATATTTTTTTAATATTAGGAAAGGAAAATGTCAATATCTAAGAGAAAAATGAAATAATAGAAATAAAAAGAGTAGATTGGTGGAACTTATGAATGTTATTCCTGTCATAGGGAATATGATAGAAATATGCTAGTGTATTTTTACTTCTAAGCTGAAAGTCAGGAAATGGCTTTCATATCTGTGCCCTTAACCGCATGTATGAAACTATGATCTCGTCAAAGTCAAGAGCAGAACTGCTGATGGCTTGACTGGGCTCAGGGCTATCCAAAATAGGAAAACATTGTATAAGACTTGCTCTCTAGAGAGAACAATCCTCAGAGAACCCGCCGATGGCTGTATCTTCCTTACCTTAAGCACATGGGGGATCTCACTGAAACTAATATTGTAAAATAAACTTGATAGTATCTCCTTTATGTTTAAAGTTAGTTTACATCTGAGATTTGAATCTGCATTTGTAGTATGCAAAAATTGTTTTTGCCTTTGGTTTTGTTTTACTGTACATACTGAAGCGTAGCAATGATAAAAGCTTCATGACAATAAAGCCATCTTGTGACTTGTTCTGTTCTCATAAAAGTAGGCACCTGGCAGTGCAATGCAAAGTAAGGTATCCATTTTTTCAGAGCAGTTTTTATTCTTCTTTGACTATGTCAAGACTAGAAAAAATACGAGGTAGTCAGATAATCACTGACATCAAAACCAAGCTGTTTATACCAGACAGATTATTACCTTTTCTTGATGATTTGTTGATTCAGTTTGCTGAAAAATTCTAGATTCACACTGAATACAATAGGTTACTAAAATATAGGCAAAAGCCTTTTCGTTTTTTTTTCCCGTACTTGAAAGCAGTTCCTTGTAGCTATTTGGCAATTCAGAATGGGCACCATCTTGCTATGATGTTATTTCTCTTCATTGATTCTAAGACATACGTGGTAAACTGCTATTGCACAAATTGCAAAAAGAGAGAGATAGAGATGGATCCTGAGGTAAAAAAAAGATTATGGAATACAGAATTCAGTCTTTTTTTTGTATTTCACCCTGTGCAGAGCAGGTATGTTTAATATGTTATCCCTCTTCTAGGAAGCTTATGTGGAGGTATAAATATTGCAAAAATGAAACACTGGACCCTGCTCAGGCTTGTATTTTACTGATAGTTAATATTCCTGCACTGGAGTTTAATATTTGCTTTTCTTGAATATTTGTGCCAAGAAAACACAACACCTCAGAAGTGAAGGAATTGTTAGAAAACTTCTGACATTCAAATGAGTAGAATTGTTTGCTCTAACTCAGCCTTATCTCAATTCTTTTCTTTCTTCAGTGGAATTATGTTTTCTTTTGCAAAAAGTTGATTTTTGCCATCTTACATAAATTTTTTCAGAACTATTTTGTTGTATGTTCCTGTCCAATAAAGATGTGTTAGCAGCACTGTGTAGTCTGGTAAAGATCCATGTTCTCAAATGCTGTATAATCTTCTCAAGAAAAACTGTGGATCTGTGTTTTTGACTTCAGTTAACAGGATTAATAAATCTCTGTGGTTTAAATGAGAGCATGAAGAAGCTTCAAAGGCTGATAACATGCAATTTCTTTCCTCTTTTGTCTATTCTTCAAGAAGTCAAGTGGAGATTGTATCTTTTTAGAAATATATTGTTAATAGAAAGTGATTATGTTCAAATATATTTTAACTGTATGATAATTCACAACATTACACAGCTGTACTATTTCCCAGATTTTAGGATGCATCAGTTAAGAGGATTTCATTTTAGCCATTGCCCTCAGTCCTCACAGTCATTAGTAATTGATTTTAGAAAATTTGGGAATAACTGAAGGGCAGTGCCAGTCCAAACCAGAGACACAATAATCGTCCCGTGTTTTTCAGTGGAAATTATTGTGAGTGTGTTGTCCTTCAATAGAGTATCCTCAGGAAGCATTTGCTAAGGCATCCACACTAAATGAGATGAATCACAGCCACTGGTACTATTTACTGTCTCTCACCCTGAAAAATGAATTAATGATGATTCCATTACCACATGATAGTTTTTTTCTGATAATGATGGAAAATGGAAAGAATGAAATGGAAAGAGGACTGGACATCAGTAAACTCTTTGGTGTTATTGTTCATCAAATGATTAAACTCATAATGCTTGAATGCATTAATTAAAGACATTGACATAGATCATTTTAACTGATAAAGAATATTCAAAAATAAATACACGGTATTATCTGGTTCTGATTGGAGTCATTAAACCGAGGAAGAGTGTCAGATCTTCGTTCCAAAATACGAGAAGATTCCTTTAATGGGTCTACTTACTCTTCTGCAGTCTGTCTTTCTCTGTATTTGTATATTGAGCAGGACAAGCAGGAGGTGATACTGTAAAAGAACATTCACAGGCTCAGGCAATACACAGTTAATTTTTGGAGATGCAGAGGCTCTGTTTTCTTTCTCTGTACTCTTTCAGTTGCAGTGCACCTCCACTGGGTAATGCAGTAAGGCTGCTCCATAAGGCCACTAGTCATTGTGCACAGTGGTAATTTGGGAAACCCAATGCACGTTCAGACAAGAGAGTTGCTTTTGCAGCCTCTTGTTCGGTGTTACCATTGGGCCAGCTGTGATCTGTCCTTAAATAAGGGCCCGTGCTCTGTCATTTAATCAAACTGACATGAGACATAAACAGCCAAATTTTCCTTTTGATTACAAGACCATAAATCATTAATTCTCCAATTTTTCCTCATATGTTGGAAACTGGGAGAGTAAAGAGCTTATATTGATGATGGATGTCACAAATGTATAAAACTCTCTTCATATTAACTTGTGATGTTGTATTATTAATACTGCAGTATAAAAATTCCTTGTACCAATGGAATTCGAGAGTCCAGGAGGATTTTTCCTCTTGAATATATTTTATGTGTTGACCTTCTGGAAACTTTGGATTGCTTTAAATTATCTTTGTGCTCCATACTAAAGCTTTGAATTAAGAGCCATGTTGTTTAGACCCTTCTCACAGCCCATAGTGAGGCTCACAAACCTTCAAAAAATGGCTTAGATTTCTAGGTTACGAAATTTGAATTTTTTCGTCCCTTTACCAATGACTATTTCTCTACATTGCCACCCACAGATCTTCTAAATCTTCCTCCTTCTCCATCTCTTCTTGCCAGATTGCATCTCTGTGCTGGAGTCCTTGATTTTCCCCTCCCTTCCCTCTAGGAGAAAATCTGTTTTCTCTGACTCACAGCCCCATTAACCCCCTTGTGCATTTGACCTACAGATTCAAAGTTGTTTCCTCCCTCCGCCTCCTGATTTGTGATTGTATCCTGTGTATTTCTTATATTCAGCCTCTCTCTCAAAGTTCTTCCTATGCCGCTTTGAAGATTAACCATCATTAAAAGCCATAATTAACATAAATGATAAAATATGAGGGAGTAGGAGGCAAAACACCTACTCTTAGGTGCTATTTCATACCAACTATGTATATCAGTTTTCAAGTTTCTCCTGCAAGTCCAAGCAAGCAACCAGTAAGCTGAAAGTATTTAATATAGTATATGGAGTTCTTTGCCTTGGTTTGCATTATTTGACAACCAGTTTTCAGGTTCATTTATATGAATCTTTCTGTTGTGCCAAGTTCTCTTTCAAAACTCAGTACACTTTAGAGAAGTACTTTCTGGTATGTGTCTGTGCATGTATGAATATATACATAAAATATTACATATAGACTTACACATATAAGTTATCTGTTGAATAACGGGCAAAATTGAGGTCATGGTCGTTCAATTGCTCCCTGAAAGAGCTGTTCCTGGAATACCGCTTTCATTATAAAACTTCTCTTTCCTTCAGATAGTCATTCTCAATTATTCTGGGGATAAAACATTCCACATTAGGAACAAGCTCTATTGTTTCCCTTCTAAAAGGTATCATCTGGGACATGCTGTTAGAGGAGTGTGGAACTTAGGGAATTTTTCCACTCTGGATTTTCTGCCATGTCTGTTATGGAGGGAGAGCAAAGTGAGATCCTTCTCTTATCATACCTGTATGTGATAATGATGCTTCTGACATATTTTTTGAAGTTTTTGCTGGACCAATAATCCAGGTTTTTCAAGAAAATCCTTCAGATGACTTAAGAATTGCCCATAGTATCTTTATTGGGAATTGGTCTATTTTTATAGTTGCTTCATGCTGCCCTGATATTTTTTTTTTTTACAGAAATGAGACTCTCAGTCTTTGTGTAGTATCATTTTATTTTTTAAGAAAGATTCTGTTGGATCAACCTCTTCCTTTTTGTTTTCTATTTCCTCCAGTCTTTTGAATTCCTCCCTAGATTGTTGCGCTTGCATAACTCGGCACAAGTTAAGTAGATCCAGTTGAAACTCAACTCCTTTTGTATATCTCCATGAAATCTAAGGAAGAGACTTGTTTTAAAAGAATCAGTCTATTAGTTTTGGAGCCATGAACTTATTTTACCTACAGGCAAAAAGTGAAGTTTTCTTTCTTCCTCTGATTGGTCTCTGGCTCAGAATTTTTAGGTACCATATTTTGATGCTGCCTAATAATAGTCACCGGAATATATTAAAGTAGCTATAAACAATAAAAGTTGAAAAGTCATTGCTGATACTCCCAACAGACCACCCTGAAACTCCAAACTGCCTTGGACCCCTGGGAAGTGCCAGACACTTTCCCTTTCACTGACCCTGCTCCTTAGACAAATATCTGGGAGGCAATGAGTAAAGATTCACTTCTGGGGATTTCCTTATGCCAAAGGCATTTGATGGGCAGCTGAGGTAATTTTTGAGCTGTAAAATGCCATTGGAACTGGGACAAAGCAGGTGGAACAGACCCAAGCTCAGCCTACAGACTTTAATTGCATGATGATTAATATTATGCTTCTTAAAGTTATTCTTCTTCTCCTTGCTACATAACCTTCAAAAAAAAATGTGCTCCATATTTTTCCTGTTCTGGGTCACTTCAAGCTCTTTTAACCTTATTTAAATTTTTATTTGATTTTCTTTTTTCTTTTTTTGGACAGGAAAATTGAAAAAGGAAATTGTCTGTGAGGTGGGCTGGATGCATTTTGATCGAATTAAATGACTTATATCTTGGTATATCTCTTAGAAAATCTTCAACTTGATAGTATCACTTGCAATTATACAAAACTTACATCTGTGTCTTTGGCCTTTAACAAGATCTGTCTCCCACCGTAATGATCTCTAATGAAAGCATCAGGAATACATTTGGCGAATGAGATTAATAAATAAATAAATAAATTCTTCCAAAAAAGTAAATATATTAATTTATTTTGAGGCTGAAGATTGAGAAACAAAGTTTTCATTTATTTATTTATTTATAGGAAATTCTGAGTAGGTTTACAATAATATAGGTTTATTCTACACCAAGTTACAAATCACAGAATGGTTGAGCATGGGGCACAGGGTGGCATCCAGGCGGATTTGGAAGATCTCCAGAGGAGGAGACTCCACAGCCTCTCTGGACACCCTGTTCCAGGGCTCTATCACCCTCACAGGAAAGAAGTTCTTTAAAGAACTTCCTGTATTTCAATTTGTACCCATTACCCCTTGTCCTGTATTGGTCAACACGGAGAAGAGTTTGGGCCCATCCTCCCTACATTCTCCCCTCAGATATTTATTGATCAAACCCCCTCTCAGTCTTACCTTCTCCAGTCTTAAGAGGCCCAGCTCACTTAGTCTTTCCTCATCTGATAGATGCTCCAGACCCTTCATCATCTTCGCTGTTCTATGCTGGATCCTCTCTAGAAGCTGCTCTTGTCCTGGAGAGCCCAGAACTCCCCCAGTATTCCAGGTGCACCCTCACCAGAGCTGAGGAGAGGGGCAGAATCCCCTTCCATGACCTGCTGGCGATACTCCTCCTGATGCAGGCCAGGATCCTGTTGCCCTTCTTGGCCACAAGGACACATTGCTGCCTCAGGTTAGATAAAAATGTTTTTCTTTTTTTTTTTTGGTGTAAAATGCGGCATGTTGAAAAATTCCCTCCATGTACACATTTTTGCAAGCCATCCTTTAATGTCCTAAGCTTCTAATTCCCTTTCCTGCAGTCTATAAAAGCAGGAAGCTGTGATACTATGTGATGGCATCACCTGACATATCATGACATTTCTGTCTGGGAAGTTTCTGTTTTATCCTTCCTGCATCATTTTATGGTCTTCCCTCTCTTCCACTAGGTTTTGCTTTTTCTGCGTACTCTCAGGTAGGATTCTGGCTTCCCAGTAGTCTCTTGTTCTGTTTTGTTGGTCATGCAGCTGGCCTTTCTACCAAATGAAGGTGAGCTATGGCTGCCCTTCTACTATGAAAGAAATCCAGTAAAACCTCAGCTCCTCCGCCTTCCCATGTTCACATGCTGCTACTCATGACCTTCTTGTCTCTTACACACCCTTCTGCAGGAATCTCAGCTCCCCTTTAGCTAATCCATGACCCAGCTCATTTGCACATTTACTCACTGAATGTTGCATGCCAGGAATTTTCATGAATATGAGTCAACAGGAAATTTTAACAGTTACTGGACCTGAGACTTTGTCAGCAGTGACTACATGACCGGGGACTGAAGAAGAAAGGTTGATACATATCCTAACCTGAAATCCTTTAGATTCCATTTAGACTTTGGACTGGTAATCATGCTGGTTCCATTTTGACAAATACTATCTATCCCTAGACCTTATCCATTATCTATCTCTAGTAATTACATATTTCTTCTTTCTATATAATTTATCTGTTTTAATGCTATGCAATGCACATGCAATTGCACTGGAACTGTGGGCATGTTGTATGTTGCAAGTCAAAAGTTGCCCCATTGACTGTATCGGTGGTGGCAAGTCAGTGGCTTTGTTTAGTTACTGTGGTTAAAAAGTTAATCTGCCCCAAATCAGTTCTTTCTCTATCTAGCATCCGTGATGTAGCGCTGCGGAGCAATCAGAAGGTCAGAAAAATCTCATTTTACAGGGAAGAAATTGCACTGCAGCCTGAAAATATTCAAGGTAAGCATTAGAATAACAGAAGTTGTCTTACAGAAATTCCCAATATATCCATCTGCTAAATATTATTTGTTTATGGTTCTTGACAGAAGTAATATATAAAGAACCTCATTCTTCCTCTGTTCCTGCCATGCATTTTCAAAGCGGAGTCATCTCGCTGTCTTGGCTGAGAACAAGGCATATTCAGAATATTCAGTACAAGGGAGAAAACCTTTATGTAGAAGAACCAAAGGATTCTGGGCATGAGAAAGAGCAAAGATCTGGGCATGTGGAAGAGCCCTTAAGAAGGTGCTTTCAGAGCTAAGGATTAGCTCTGTCATTTTTACCTTACGCAACGAAAGCTTGTCAGCATGAAACTGAAATTATTCTTCAAAACTCACAAGACTCAGTATCCAAGGAAGAGATCTTAAGATATTGCTGTTCTAAGGTGATTTGGAAGAGTCCTGGAAGCAAGTGTTCTTTCAGGTCATTCTTTCCACATGGGGATTTTAAAGGCAGCTTGTGTCAAGTTAGTCTAAGTAAGCCTGATGGCATCCAAAAGGCATGAGGACACCCGTGCAAGTCACATGCCAGGCAGAGTCTGGAAGGCAGTCCTTAGCTGGATTTGGAGAACTGCTTACAGCTTTGCTATCTGGTGAGACAGCAAATCTGGCCTTGAAGGTGGACTTGGAGCACCTCTGAAGGGACAACCCATACATTCCCAAAAGTCCGAATCAGAATTCTTTTCACTGCTTCACATCTAGCGAGTTACATATGACTGCACGTAGCATTTACAGCTGAGAAAGTACAGTCATAGAAACATAGAATAATTATGGTTGGAAAAGACCTTTGAGATCACCAAGTTCAACTGTAGTTGGACGCAGTCTGGAGAGTGCTAATGATATTACGAATCATGTGAAACTGCTAATGTGAACTTCGCAAAATTCACCAATGCTTTATGTGTGGGATGTGACTTCAGGTATATGAAAGCACTTACAAAACAATGGATGAACGTTTTGATGGTCTTTGGTTTGAAAAATGAATTTTGTGGAGTGAAATCTATCCATGTGTCTAAATGTTGTTTTAACATTTGATGATTATAGCTAATATTGACCTGCATGGGCACGCAAATCCAGCTGTGTTCCTGACAGACTGAAACACAGAAGAGATATTAACTGATAGCCAACACTTTTGCGCTGTTCGTCTCAATGGAAAGGATTGTTGTTGGCTGCTCCGATTTGATGGACTGCCTTAATTTTAATTATTACAGCTCTCCCTGTGGAACTGTGAAGGTGATTGTATTATAGACAGAGTTAATTTGCATCATGATACGCCTGACTTTCTTCATGTTCAGACTGAAGTTCTGCAGCTGTAGATGTTGCCTGCACAGATTATAGCTCACATCTTAACATTTGACTGAACTGGGCTGGAAGCCTGTTGTCTTGCTAATGGATTAGTAATCACCATGTCAAAAGCATCAATGAATCTTAGCTGTAAACTAAGAGAGTGCAGAACAAGTATTCGCTTGATAAATAAAGGAAAATCACCCTCTGATGAGTGAAAAAAATGGACTGAATTGTGCTTCAAAGGCATGATCATGTTTGGGAAGTAACAGTGCCCAGCAAGGAGTCCAGGAAAAGAGCCACAGCTTCACCTCTCTCCAAAGAAACGTGGGGAACCCATACTGCCTTATGCACGACCCTGCTCAGCACCACCTCCCAAAGCCTGGTGCTCTTGAACAGGGACTGGACTCCAACCATGCTACTCAAGAGAAAAGTGCCCAAGAAGCTAATTTTAGCCTGTCTGCAAGCTCAGGATGTTTCCCCTAAATTTGCTTTCCTGGGTTAAATTTCAAAACATTTTTGGGGCACTAAAACCTTAGTGTTGTTTTTTACCCTGTTCCTGCTCAAATCACTTTTTCCTTTAAAGAGCTGCAGGCTACCCTGTCCTCTGTCATTTAGGAGCAAGGGGAAGACTTATGAAACATAAGCTTCCTTCCTGCAGGGAATGTCGGCCTTGAAATTCTGTCAGAGAAGTTGTGCAGGTACCTCCTGCCCTGTAGTGACTGACTGTGGTATTCTGTAGCTACTCTGCATCAGGTGTTCTTCAGGAAGACTTCTCTTCAGCACATGTAGTGCAGTACCAACAGGTGCTTCTGTGAAGCTGCTTCTACAGACTTCTTGTGGCTGGGAACTGAAAATGGTTTAACGGCTGGTCTCACCTCAAGGAAAGCTCTCGCGTAATGCTGTGTGCATGTGGCTGGGGCTTAAAGTTCATGCACTCATCCAATTCGAAGTCAGTGCTGATGTTGAGGGACATGAAGAAGTGCAAAGGTGAATATGAGAAACAAACATTGCATTCTTACTTTTGAACCAAGGTTCATGACTGCTTTCCAGAACGCCAGATTTTCTTCATGTGTAATTTTACCTTCTGCCTTGTACTTGCTTTTTATATTCTTTCTTCTTAGGTTTGTCTGTTGAAATGTTGTTGTTTGGAAACTCAGACAACTCAGGTTTTGCTGTTTCTATATGGTTATTGGTCTGCTATAATGTGTTTCCATGATAAGAACATGTAGCTGCTTGGTGTTTGGCACTGCTTTTGCCTTGAACATCTATTAGCAGCAGGAGAAAACCCCTGTTTTGAAACATGTTACGTGAAACAGAGTGTTCACATTCTCAGCAGGTCAGAACTGATTTTAATTTTCTTTTTATACAGTTGTATAAAGCACTATTTACAATTTGTAAACATTTTGCATTTCCTTAAAACTTTTAAGAGTTTTGCTAATTAAAGGAAAAAAAATACGGCAATTGTAACTCTCTGTTGGTTATGGTATCCTGAGAAGGCATTGAATGTCTAAATGTAGAACAACAACCATTTCATAGTCAGGATTTTTTTTTAACTAAAGGATGCAAATATGATCCAAGTAGCATTTGAATATCTATACTGTAGACTGGAACATTCTCTGTGAACTTTTGATTTTAGGGGAAAGTGCATTATTGGGATGGTGGAACTCTGGCCCTTACATTTGTAAGTTGAGGTAATTAAATAACATGCAGTAAAAAGGCTGTTTTTTCCTATGAATATTTTTAACCTACAACATATGCCTACAACATATATTAGAGAAATTCAAAAATATTTCAGCATGCCTATGTATTGCTTACATTTGGAATTTATTAAAACAAATTTTATATGCTCTATAGAACTATAGATGAAGGCAATAAAAACAAGTATTACAGTCTACCTAGTTGTGACAATTGAGGATCTCATTCAGACCATAACTCCCCTTGTTTTTTCAAGTAAATATCACTGTCATCATCATTCAGAGTGTATTTACAGAGCGTATGGAGAGCAAGGACACTGAAGTTGACGGGGGGAAGAGGGGTGTTTTTTTTTCTTCTGTATTTGTGCAAGGTAGAAATCGTATCTCAGCTTCAAATTTTATTTCTCATTATTTATCAGTTGTAAAGAAACATCCGTGCTATCTGTGTGTTGCCTCAAGTCTGCACTAAAACTGACCATTTGGTCTGTGACAAAAAAGCCTATAGACACTTTAATTTGTGTCAAAATTGTTTTCAATAATGTGATACTAGCATTTCTGTGTAGACCAAAATAGTCCTGTCTGTTGTGAAATCTTTTACTTTCTTTACTTTATGTTTTGTACTCACTGATTTTTACCAAAGAATTTGAAATATTTTACAGACAGCTATCTACCAAAACCATCTGAGCTTTACTGTTTATGCTGCTTCAGTTTTCTTTCCTACCTCCTATTTCACAAAAAGTTTCCAGATGCATTTATTTTCAGGGAGTTAATTATCCTGCAAGATCAGATGTTTGGCTGATTCATAGAGAAACTTACTGCCTTGCTCATAGTCATAGTTCTCGAGTAGGAACTAGCTTCCAGATTTCGCCTTCTTTCCTCTTCTGATCTGATTCTCATTATGAGTAAGGGCTTCATCTCACCCCATTCTTAAATGACTGCAAGATTTTCAATGTAGGTAAGGCTGGGATTTATTTTGTATATATTGAAATGTGTATATGTATATCTACATGTATAAAGAGAAATTTCTATAAAATTAGGTTGTTGACCTGAGTAGTTCTTTGTTGTTTTTTTTTTATATGGTGTATTCTGTTTCTAAAGTGAGATGATACAAAAAAACTGTGATTCTTATGAGAGCTGTGACAGTTTTGACTTAAGAGAATTCATTTTATTCAAGGACACTATGATCCTGTTCACCATAAACCTTGAACAGATACTTTGCTAAAAATATAGAATTTTATAGCTGTTACTTAAGTAATGACAGTTTTCAGTTGTTGCATTTTTCCTGTCTTTCATATTTTCTGCACAAATTGCCCAAAGACGGTATTAGACATTTTACTGTAGAAAAGTAAGCACACACTGCTTCCTCTTCAAAGCATATCTGGGGTAAAACAGGTTGTAAGAAGATTGTTGCCTGCCCTGAACAGATTTAAGCTGACTCTGGTCAGACTCTTTCTTAAATAATGGTCTCTTACTGGTATCTGCAAAGGGGTATTTTGCCTGCATTGAGTGCTTTGTTCTTGGTCTGCACAATACCCATAATTGTGTAGCAAAGCACTGTGCATACCCAGAAATAAACCATTAAGACCACGGCAGCCACCTGGACAGAATGAAGTGCAGTGTCTGACAGGGTAGCACCTCACAGGCGTGTGCTCTCGTGGTTAGCCATTTTAACTGGGGTTTTATCTTACTTGTTGCCGTTCAGAGGGTTCTGCCCAACCTATCAGTGAATCAAAATTATTTCTAATTGGCAGATGCAGAATTCCCTACCCTACTGTGAAGTATTTTTAATCTGATTTTGCAGGAACTCTTCTTCTTTTTTTTTTTTTTTTTTTTTAACTACAATAGATTTTTAGACTTCAACAGAACTATGAGTTAACTGCAGGCGTATTATTGTTAATAAGGAAGATATAATGTACTTGGAACATCTGCATCTTCTGTAGGCGGCATAAACAGCTTTTGTTTTGATGATTTTCATGTTCAGAAACTCTCACTTTCAACAAGGAGTGGAGTATTGTGGCATATTTGCATGTATTGCAGGAAGAAAACACTACATAACCTTTCTGTTGACATCTAGGATCAGCATTTTAAGGAACATTGATATTTTTTTTTCTTCAATCAAAGCCATTTTTCTAACACTTTCTCTTAATACTCAAAAAACAGAGTATCCAATTCCCAAAGAGTCTGAGATCTCTTTTCTTTGGAGATGTAGTCTAAACTGAACACATAAAAATGAGCTTCACAGGCTCATTCTGCATATAAAAGTGACTGCGTTCTGTGATGATTTGCTCAGTTCGTTTAAATCAGCCATAAGCAATTATTTGCAACTTTTCTATAAGCATTAAAGTCTGATCCAAAACTCATTTTGGAGAATGACCACCTGATGGCTTTCCAAATTATATAACCACATTTGCCTGTTCCTCCATGGATATGCTCTTCCTGAAAGCCAAAAGCAAATCATTGCTCAATAGTTACTCTGTGATTACCTGCCTTTCTTGTCCCTCTGGAAAAGAGGTTACAATTATTTTTGCTTGATGTCTAGGGTGAAAAGATTTTAGTATCTTTTTAGAATTCTTTTATAGCAATTTACCATTGTGGTCCTACCCTCAACCAATACTTCGTCAGAAAAATATGTTTTCTGAGAATTTCAGAATTTCAGTCAGCCGTTTAGAAAGCAGGTGGAAATTTGGATGTTGAGCATGATTTTTATAGTAGTATTAACAGGTTTCCCTCTCTATTCTTACATAAACATTTATCCTCCAGTAGAGTTTTCTTCACATTTTCAGAAAATTAAATCCTTATAACCCTATAGAAGTTTTTCTCTTATAGTTTTCATTTATTCTGTGGAGAATTGGGCTTCCTGTGACAATACTCCAGTTGTTTTCTGCTCTCTGATGTGATGAAAGCTTTAGATATCTACTTGTAGACAACAACAAAAAATCAATTTTTTCAATATAATGGAAACTGTTGGACATCTTTGGATCAGTACACACAGAATGAGAAAGCCAAATATAAAATTAATGCATTAATGATGTTTATAGTTTTATTACCCTGTAATTATATCATACCACGGGTTGTTTTTCTTTTCATCTCAGTCTATAAAATGTAGCTGCCTGAACCTGTTTTGAATGTCTACACTTCTAGTGTTAGGCCTAGTGAAGTTATGCCAGGTTTAGTGAAGAAGTGATGGCATTTTTATTCTGGAGAGTGTCAATACCTGCTAGTCATCAGAAGAGTGAACTATAAACAGCTGGAGTCTTCTTTTAGGCCAATAGCTATGTCTGGCATCCTTTCTGTCATGTTCAGTGGAAGGAGCAATTAAATGCAACATTATGTAGCAATAACTGTAATGTTGGACTAGGGCTAAGCTATGTGTTTTCAGAGATTTAACTGGCACCAGCTGCAAAAAACAGGGATGAGGAAATTCAATTTTTTGTCAAACACACCACACTTATCTAAGTCAGCAAAGAAAACAGCTGTAAACGTGCATCTTGTGAATGCAGAGCATTTGGAGACCTGCCCTGACTGAAACTTACCACTGCTCTTCATTTCCTATGGGTTCAGAGAGTAAATACTTAGTGTATATCTGTAATTAAATAAATATCTAGCAAACTGAAGAAGCTATCCTCAGCTTCTCTTCCAAACTGAAGCAAAACTAGCATTTTGGCTAAATGAAGATGAAACAATATGATTATTTGATCACAGGGATAGGCTGCTTCTTGTAGATAGATGACCCACTGTGAGAGCACTTAGCTTTATTTACATTTGCAATGCATTGTGAAATGGCTATTTTGACTTAAAATTCTACCTGCATGTTATGGAAGAAGTTTCATTTTAATTACTTATTATTTTTAAGATAAGAAGAGAAGTCACTAATGATTTTTTTTCCTTTGTAAGTTAAATGATATTAAATGAAATAATAAAAAATGATAAGGTACAGGTTATGCACTGATTATTTTAGACTTTTATTAACAGTCAGAGTTCCATCTTTTTATTTTGGACAGCAGCTCCCACAATTTATATTCATGAAAAACAATTCCATTTTGCATATGATTTAATAGAAGCAAGGTATCATTTTGCATTGCTACATGTATCTACTGTAACAATCTGAAGGGTGAAAAATGGCAGGGTTTTGGCATCAAAATAATTGTGTGGTAGTTTTTAGGATGAGATCAAGACAATTTATTCATTTGACAATAAATGATGGATACATGAGGTAGTGAAATTATACAGATCCGGAAGGGAGCTGCGAGACTTTTAATGATTGCTTGCAAGCTATATTTTGCTCTTATATACCACTTGATCTACCTGACAACTTCTGATTTTTGTTGTGGCAAAAATCTTAAAGCTTATGCTAAAAGTTTATGGCAAATGTGCACAGTATTGGCCTACCACAAACACTTGTGTTAAGTGTAGACATCTGCCTTCCAGTAGGCAATAAAATATAGCAGGAAAGGAAAACTGTCAATTCTGGATGAAATTCTAATTGAAACCTGCCAATTCTGGAGGTGACTACCCATCTTTCTAGACTGAATCTTATTTTAGAAATCTGATGGTGGGAACTAGAGAAGAACATGTGAATAGCTATCATTTCTCTACCCCAGTTCAGCTTCAGCTTAGCTCTTGGAGACCTTGGACATCGTCCACACCACATATGATTTTTAAACCACTTTACCATTAGCTGACTTCAATTTTAAGGGAGCCTGTGGCTGAATTTGGTGGAAGATTCTGACTCTTTGGAGAGTGGGTAGAAGTATTGACTGCAGTGGGTGGCCACTTGATATGTTCACATGAACCTGAATTGCTGGTGAATAGCTATTGGAGCTTCATCCCAAGTTGTCTACCAATTTGGGCTTAGCGTAGATCAGAGAGCTTGTTTCCACATGCACTGCCAGTAGGACTTCTGAGGACTGAGAATGAAGGGTATTTTTCCAGATGCAAGAATGCAACATGCAAGAAAATAGATTTTGAGCATTTAGTGACCACAATACATTACAATACGTAGTTGGACAAAACTTAAGTGGATCAGGGTTGCAGCTTGGAGGAAGGGTTAATGCAAGGATAACTGATGCATAAACTGTATCATGGCATGGAGGCAATATGTTTCCTCATCTTTGTCTCCCTCTTCCCAACAGGAGGGTCTCTAGCTGGGACCCAACAGATCTATTGGAAGGTGTGCTCAGCTATTTTTTCTGTACAGAAGACTAAGCTCTGACATCCACATAAAACAACAAGCTCTGCAGATCTTGTTAAGTTAAAATTTGCACTCTTACTTGTGGGAATTTCACCATGGGAAAGAGTACAGGTCTGGGCCCAGCATGTGAGATCGGTCTTTGTTTGCCAGGGGTTTATTGACACTAGAGTTCCTAAAGAGAGATAACCATTATGATGGCCCATTGATACATATCAGTATCCTGTCTGGGCTTGTCTGGATGTATGATTCACTTGAAATGCTTTTTGCTTTGAGTCAAGCATGTGACTTCTGGCACTGGAATTTTTAGCAAAGAAGGACATTTACTGATTTTGAGATCTTTTGAACATCAAACATTGTGTTATTTTTCAGGGTACAAAGGCAGCCATGGCTTCTCATGAGGCTACAAATTGGGCACATTCTTCCCATAGGTGGTCTTCTTGAACCCTTGATCCTATGTGTTATGGAGACTGTAATTGGGAATGAGTGTTATAAGTTTTAGTGGTGTAGCTCAGGGCTGTGGTTCAGGAAGCAACTGCTGCTTTGGCACCTCTGCCTTTCTGACCATGTTCCAGTCATTATTGCAGAATTTCCTCTCTTTCTTTTCTTAATCATGTAATTCTTGGCCTGCAGTTCAGCCACACATTTTGCATGAAAGCTGCTGTCTCTGCCTTACTCACATGCTTAAATATATGTGTTTGCTAAGCGCTTTGAGTCCCCAAGATCTGAAATTCTGCTACCAATACAGCTGTTTTAAGTGTTTGAAAACTGACAAGTAAGGTGCGTGTGTACCAATAATTGGAACTTTTGAATCGTTGATTTCTTTCCTAAAATGTAAATGGAACAGGACAATGTAGACAGACTTTCCAGACAATTGTGGAATGGCTCCTTCTGGCCAATCCTTTGATCCACCTTTCAGTTACCATGCTAAGTAAAACTTTTGCTGAACGCAAACCTATCAGAACGCTTGTGTATTTCTTTGTTGTTTCAGCAAGTGTACATATCTTCTTCCCAAGTATTCAACAATTTTTCCTCCTGTGTCATAGTTTGGAATGATGGCTTATTTAGTAGCTTGGTTTGCAGGATTGTAGTCATAAGTTAATTATTGCTAGATCTTATACAATGAAGAAGAGAAAATGACTTTTTTTTAGATATGAAGTATGTAACTAAGAGGGGTTAACACTCTGGCATTTTCTTTTTACTAAAATTTAAACAAAATAAATGTTAATATGATAATATTGCTTATATATTAGTATGTCTGTGTATTAATGAGAATTGTATATATTAATATGAATGAATGTTCAGATATTAATATATTAATATGAATGAATGGCTGCATTAATATAAGTGAAGTTTATACTTACAAACTAATTATCAATAACTTTATTTTAAAATTGGTTTGCAATAAATATAATGCAGTATAGTTCAGCTTCTGTATTTTAAAATCTTACTAAAGTTTTTTTTTAAAAAAAAACTTTGCCGTATATCAAGTGAGAAAAAGATCCTCTGCCTTTCCGTTCTTATATTCGAATTGTGGTTGAAGTCTTAGTCTTTGAAATTTTGGGAGGGCTTCTTTACTCATGTGATAGTCCTGCTTCAATTAGTAATCCTTTGGGTGACTGAGAATTGTTCAAAGGTAAACAGGTTTGTGAGGCTGAAACTTTACCCTGTTGCAGTTAAAAAAAAATCTGTTTGAGTCTAGTTTTCTGTACATGAAAAGACTAAATAAAATGATTTTGCCTTAAAAAAAGAAATGATTCTACAGCCCTTTACCAGGTCAAAAATTACATTTGGGGAGAGCGTGAAAAAGGAACTCACTATAAAGACAGTTATTATTAATTATCTGTATATCTTTATTGAGAAAGTATTATATGAATTGTTTTGGACTCACAGTTTACTTTTCATGACTTTAGTCTTTAGATTAAAATCCAGAGAAGAGAAAATGTTAGAAATGCTTCCCATTTCCTTAGACTGAATTGGTTTTCCTTCACTGATTTAGTAAATCAAAGCACAAGAGCATTTCTCCCTGTTACACGCCAAAATACACAGTTATACAATTTTTACACGTTCAGATCCTGAGCCTAAATTAACTGAATTCGTCAACATGATTTTCTTTGTCTTAAATGGACTTACCACTGAACCATAGATTTAAACTCTTGGAATGAAACAAATTGTGTATCTGGTCCCCAATCTCTGCTGTTGTAACTGTAGTCATCCTTATGATTACAGTCATAACTGTAGTCTTTGAAGGAAAAAAAATCACGGAAAAGATTGACAATGCAGTGGAAGTATATTATGAAGTCATAAACGTAAGAGTGGAAGTTCCTACAAGAGATCCTGCTCGACAAATTTACTGTTAAATTCTCCAGTACAGATGACTGTGGACTGCCTAGGATAGCATGTTCTACTATTTCATAATTTGCAAGTCATTTTTTAAAAATATTTTTATCAGGACTTTTTTTGCTGCTAATTAAGATGCCTACTTCCTTCCTGGACATGAAAAGAAACTGATAATTTAATGAAAACTTTTACTTTTAAATGGCATCTTATCTTTGTTTTTTATTTTCAAATTGAACATATCCAATCGTTTCATTTTGTGCTCCATGTTTCCACAGACTGTCATTTTTATTTTCTGAGTGCTTTACTTAAGAACCTCTCTTAAGAAGTGCCATCCAAAGAAGGATACAGTGCTCCATTTGCCATGAATAAACTAGAATAAAACCTCCCATGTCTTGTACATAGCACTCCTCAATAACATCCCACAATAAATTCCTTTTCCTGATGCTCCTTAAGAATCTTACATTGTATGTCAAGCCGTTGCCCCTGATAAATATTTAATTTATTGGCCTATTTGAATGCATGAATATCCATAATTCTTACCAGTTTTGTGTAAATCAGCAACTGGGCAGATAACAGATTGAAGCTCACCTCTTCTGAATAAACCTAACTAGTTGGTCAGTTGATAGGAATGTACCGTCCTATCTAGCACAAAAATTCCAGGTTTGCCTAACTCTTTCCTAAACATAGGAAGCGGGAAAGAAATCATAAAGTGGATGGGAGGCAAAACTTGGAAAACTTTTCGGTGGTCTACATGCATGTATTTGAGAGGTAATTTGGGAGGGAGCATCTGCTGCTATGAGTCTGGGAGAGAAGAAATTCAATTTCATGTATTTCATTATCTTCACCGCTGACAAGTAATTTGGAGGGGATTTTTTTTGTTTGATGAATTTTGCATATGTTTGTTTGTTTTTATATTGTTTTTGGCTGAATGTTTGCCCTGCCAGCTTATTTTCAGCTTGTTATCCACATAATTCCAATTTAATTTTCTTGGTAGCACTGCTGTACTCCCTCCTTTTCTTATATCCTCTTCTTAAGTTTAATGCTTTGCACTTTGTAGACCATATTCTCTCTCAGAAAGTTCAGGATAATGTTATATAATTATATAACATTACCAACTTGCAGCATTTAGCTGTGCGATACACATCAGGACAGAAGAAAAAGTGTTGCAAAAGATTGTCTGCCAAATCAGCTGTACTCAGCACATGGAGGATGTCGCTTTAGCAGCCTGAATTTAGTTAGATTGTTTTGTACAACATAGCTACCAATTTTTTTCGCATGCACCATTCCTCACTTACTCCAAAAGATATTTTTACTGGATAAAAACCTCTCTGCAGTGCGAAAAGACTAGGTCAGTCTACTGAGACTTTTGTTGCCTTGAGGAGTGAATTAAAATGAGCAGGGAAGGAGAACGAGAATATTCTTGATGCTCTTATGATCATATCCTTTAACTCCCAAGTTTTACCTTACACTTGGCATGGTAGTGCAGAAAGTTTTATTCTATTAAGATGAGGGATGTATTTTTGGAAGGAGAATATCAGTCTCCAGAACTTGCTAATTCCAAAAGAGTGAAGCTAAAGCCTTACAGCAAGAAAGAACAGGGATTGCAAGTAGGTCACTCAGTGCAACAACACAGTAGTTTAACTGTTGAGGGTTGGTACAAGTTAATTGCCATTTCCTCTTGTCTATAGTCCTCCTCCCTCACTTCAGTTCTCAAATTCTTGCTCTACCCATAATTCAGGGGAAATAAGATAAATATGACAAGAAGAATAAATATGACAATAAGAATAAATACGACAATAAGAAACAAGATAAATATGACAATCTCTTACCTATGTTTGCAAATGCTAGCCATAAACATTAGCATGTGCAAATGTTACATAAAATGGCAAAGGCAATATTGGCATTTTCAGTGCTTATAAAACATTCCAGAGTAGAGAGAAGGTGCACAGTCGTTATATTCATAGCTTAGTTTTAAAATTACTATAACAGAATGTTTGTTTCATTTTTGATGAGATTTCTTGCAGGATCCTAAAACTTTTCTGTAAATACTGTCAAGCAAAGAATCAGTTAAAGACCTAGAGTAAGAATAATTAGCTAAAAAATTAGATATTAAAGGTTTTTTCTCTATGGTATTAAACAGGACACTTCCTGTGTTAATTGCTCATTATAGGAGAAGCATGATATATTGTATGTTTCATGTATCTTTTAAAGTGAGGGGTAAATTGGAAACGTTGCATAGCCAAAGACAAAACACCTGAAGCTTTTAAAAGAATGCACATTGGGCATTCTACATGAATAGAATACAATCACAACCATAATGTTTGGAAAAGACTTTCTAGATCATTGAGCCTGACCACATGCCCCTCAACACCCTGCCTGCTAAACCATGTACCTAAGTGCCTCATCAACACGTTTCTTGAACACTACCAGGAATGGTGACTCCACCACTTCCCTGGGCAGCCTGTTCCAAGGCTTCACCACTCTTTCCATGTAGAAATTCTTCCTCATATCTGACCTGAACTTCCCCTGGCCATTTACTCTTGTCCTATGGGTAGTTATTTTGGAGAAGAGACCAACTCCTGCCTCGCTACAACCTCCTTTCAGGTAGTTGTAGAGAGCAGTAAGGTCTCCCCTGAGCCTCCTCTTCTTCACACTAAATAACCCCAGGTCACTCAGTCGCTTGTCACAAGGTCTGAGCTCCAGCCCCTTCACCAGCTTCATTGCTGGACTTCTCTGGACTCGCTCCAGCACCTCCATGTCCTTCTTGAAGTGAGGGTCCCAAAGCTGAACACAGTATTCAAAGGCAGGCTTACAAGCTTTAATGACAAAGTATGAATGTGCATACAGAAAAGATTAAATATTTTTTTGAAATTAGTTGTGATCTTTCCTTTTCTGGCATACTTGCTGTATATTTTTCAGTACAGTAGGTCTTCCTTGTCTCTCAGACTTTGCGTATCATAGAAAATATATTATTTATTATTGTAATAATAAATATTCTTATTCTTAAACCTTCTACAATAGATAGCAGTCCTGTGTGGGAGAAAAGGTGGTCTGTTAAGTAATCACCAAAAAGTTTTTGGTTTAACAGGTGTCCCATGATTCTCCATGAGTACACACAACATACGTCATTTTAAAGCTTATTCCATCTCAGCTAACAAGTAGGTATATGGTAAACAGGCTAACCACTTTAAAAAGAAATCAAAAAGGTAAAATTACAGTGCGTAAGTCTATCACACTTAAAGCCACCATTAAAGCTTATGTGACTAATCTTACTGAAGTCGGCAAGCCAGCATCCGCTTTCAGTTGCACAGCTTTAAAACCATAGTACTCCTATTGCTTTTAAGTTTCTCAGAGTTGCACGGCAGAACTGAAACAGGCTGCTGGCTGAGTAAGAATGGTTCACGCTAAGGTAAGTCTTTTGTGTTAGCATACTAATGCTTTGAAAAGCTGACATTAAATGTAACCTAAATTTTAAACAGTAATCCTAACTACCAGTGTACTCATGATGAAAGCAGTCTTGATATGTCATGGCTGCGACTATCTTAGGTCTGGATTACACAACATGTTTAAGTCGGCTTTTCCTCTCATGCTTAGAAATTGTTACTGGAATGTTATGCAAAATTTCTCCTAAAATCTTAGACATTTCCTTGGAAGTGTGGCCACTTTCGTTCTATGAGTATAAATATAAAATGACTAGTAAATCTATGGAGCGATGCTTTTCTTAGTCTACACTGACTACGAAATTTCTCTCTTTTTTTTTTTCTTTAGTGGAATTCATAGGAAACTTGAAATAGAAATATGCTTTCTTTAATAAATAATTATTGTATGTGGCTATTGCCTAGTGTGGCTTTTGAAGACTGCTTGGCCAATTGATTAGGTCTTATTTCTCAATGATTACATTTTTTCTTAAGCATTTAAATATTTTTCAGAAGAGGAAAATAACATTTTTACTGTCTTGAGATTAAGACTAATATGGGGTAGAAGAAAAAGGACACAATACAATTAAAAAAAATCTAAAAATGTGAATAAAAACTATTACTTCTTAAGAAGAATGTAAATCAACTGAAATATTACAGAATGTTTAGTTTTAGCATGCAAAGTGTCAGCCCCAGGAACCACAATTTCATTTTAAAGAATGTAAAAAAATTAAACATCCAGTTTCTAAAGAAAAACATTTAGAGGCTTGTTCTTTGCTTTTTGAGCTTCTTACTAGTATCATGTCAATCAGATTCTCTGTTGTCTTCAATGAAGGATCTGCCAAAGAATCAACAACATGAAGCAAAAGTGTTTTATGTTAGTAGGAGTACATAAGTTAAAAACAATACTCTATCAGTAAACAGTAGTTAGAGAAGCAGAGGTTATTATCAATCCTGTTTGAAGTCACTAGGGTTTGTCTCTGATGATAGTTATGCAAAACAGGATCAGGACCATTCTTTGTAGCACGGTGCTTTGATGCTGCACAGATTTTTCTTTGAGACTCTTGCTAGATAGCAGTAATTAAAAATCAGAATAGCAAACTTCTCTCGAGCTAGGTCAAATACTTTGCATAAACTTGCATAAACAGCAACAAGTGGGTGACAATTTAATAAATACCATGTTAGCATGAAAGATAAATAATTTCTCCTTGTAGTTTTATATATTTGCCACAGATTTCTGGGGGAAAAAAATAACGTCTGCCATTGTGCCTTCAGCAAGATGATTCACAAATAGACAACGAATCTTATTTTTGCCTTATTGAGTGCATTTGCTTTGCCCTGTATGGATAGCAAAACTTAAGTTTTCTCAAATTTCATGAATTTCTAGGATCCCAGAAAATTTGTAGGATCTTTGCAAACAGGTTCCATATAAATCTCAAAGACATAAAAAATGACCTATCTTAATTCCAACTTTCATGATTGTGGGTATTGAGTCTGACTCAAAAGTATGCAAAGATAGGGAGATCGATTTTGAAAAATTCAAAATCAACAAGAAAAAAAAATCTGGGTTTACTAAGCTTTTCTGCATTTGGCTCTGCCAAAATATGAGTTCTGGGCAACTGAAAATAGATAGGTATACTGTGGGAATATGGACAAGAGAATGTTTGTTTATATGCGACCAGTTTTAAAGAAGTAATATAATATTGTGCTGAAGATGTCAAACACAACTCAAGCTGATTTCCCTACAATGCTAGGAAAATTATTTTTACCAGCATGTCTCAGTCCAGTAAGGCATTTAAAAACATCCTTATCCTTAGTACTTGAAGAGCTGTAGGGAGTCTGTACTTGAGTGTTCCTTTGGATCTGGAACTTTTACCATTATTTTCTAAAAATAATTTGCAGCTACTCATCACAAAGCATTGTGCATTAATATCAAAAAAGGGTATTCTAAACTAAATCTTAGCATCTTCTTCATTGCAAACTGCCAACAAGACAAGGTTTAACATAAAGATGGTTGTCAGAAACTAAAAAATCACTTTTGGTTTTATGCTGCTTATAATCACTAAGTTCCTAAACAATGACAAACCTGCTGTTTAAAAGAAAAGGATAAAAAAAAAGAAAAAAAAAAAGAAAAAAAGAAGTTAACAACTATTCAATAGAAATCCAGACAAATAAAATCTAAAGACGTCAATTCAGTGTCTAGCGCCCAAGGCACTCCAAGTGAATTTTAAAGCACTTTAAGCCATAGACAGAAGGCTTTTCCCCCGCCTTTTTCCTTTCTTCTTCCTTTTTTCTCCTCTCTAGTAATGCAGAACCTAAAGCCAGAGAAGCCCCTCTGGAAGCCTGTCCTTGCCTGCGTGTCAGATATCTCCATCTGAAGGCCAGGTGAACTGGTGGACGCTGTCAGGCTGCCTGTTTGCTAATCCACCTTGGGGATTGCTGTTCACAGAGCCAAGGAACCTGCCAACTTTCACAGATCCGTACTTGCAACAGAAGCACTAGACCTGCAAGGCAGCACTGCCATCCAGCTCCCACTTGGCAAAGCGGCGCTGTGAGTAATGCCTCCAAAGGGGAACGTGTTCCAGCTGAAGGGAGCCGTCTCCTGGCCCGGAGGCCCCATGCAAAACTCGAAATGAATGACTGTTTCCACAAGAAGAAGCAGGAGATCAGTAGTCACATGGAACTGCGGAGACTGGTTCTTCTCAAGACTGTTAAGGGAAAGTCATACTATAACAGACCCAGGTAAGAGACAGGGTTTGGAGGAAGAATGGACAGGAATGGAGGAGGCAGATTTGATGGTCCCACTTGCTGACCAGATGGTCTCAGAGCTGATTTTAAATACCTCCGGATTTGTTCCTTGTTCTCTTTGAAACTAGAACTACAACATTCTGGTGGCAACAGCTAGTCCAAGGCAAAGGGGAAATTAAGCTTCCGGTGATTGCCACTACTGTCACTGTGGGGGCAGGAGCCCTCTTTCTTTCCATAGAAAAGGACAACAGTGTCCATAGTCATGGTGTCCCATACCCCCTACAACCAGGAGCCACTTTGCACAATACCATGGGGCTGTGCTTGTATCACGCAGGGCTTGAAAGGTAAGAAAATAGTTCAGCCACACCATCACTCATCCCTAACCCTGCAAGCAAAACTCATTTTCCATATATTCTTTATTCCAGTGCCAGTCCTATGAGTCATTTTGTCCTTCCCATTTCCCCCTCCCTTGCATGCACACGTAGTTTGAATTATAATTTTTAAAAGATGGAAAAAAATCAGACTTTACTGCCTTAAGATTCTTTGGGTTATTTCTTCTATAATGCCATATTTGCATTTTGCATTACACAAGGCAAAGGGTTTAAGAGAAAGAAATGTGCAGTTTTTCTTGACCTTTGTACTAATAGTTTCATACTGACTGTAGCTTCAAAATACCAGGAAAGAAATTAAAAGAAAAAACCCCAAACTTATAATAATAAGGTGTTATAATAATCGAACACCTCAACCTAACACGACCTGCAACATCAGTCACATTACAGATGTGTACCTGTTTGTATGATGTTTTGCATAACTTTCATTAGTACAAGCAGAATAATATTAAAACACACACATAAACACAGTTTGATGGCTTTTTGGTTCATTATGAAATACTTCACCTCTGGCCAGATGACTAATATGCTATTAAACTTCTCTATCCCTGAGTAGTGTAGTAGACAAAAAATGGGTGCAGTCACTCATGATCTTTATTAAATGAGTTAAATACACCCACTCAGGGAAAATGCTGTTGCATGACTTTAATGTGTCCTAGGGCAGCATTAACACGCTTTGGGGACATTTAGACATTGTGGAGCTATCTTAATGGCTCTACAGTGAAAACTGTGGAAAACATTTCCATGACAACCCTGAATGGTTTGGGAGGCATTGTCCTAAAGTTTAAATCTCCAGTTAATGGAAAGAAAATTTTGGACTACATCCTGGACTGTGGCAGTTTGTGTTTGGACCTGGTGTAATCTTACGCCGTCAAGCAAGGGTGGTTGCCTTGCTTTGGTTACAAAAGGGAGGAATGTCTTTAGCTGTGCCCTGACTCTAGCTGAATTTGGGTGACGGCAGCTCAGTTTCCCTCCCCGATACAGACTTATTGCATAACCTTCCTTATTTCCCTGACTCTTGTTTCTTCTGAAGGGCAGGATAACGAAAGCGCTCCTTTCCCCTGCAGCGCGGTGCGTAAGGCGGCTCCGCGGTGCCAGGGCTGGCGAGACGCCCTTCCCCGGCACTCGGGCAGCGCTGGGAGCGCCGGGCGGCCTTGCGGCCGAGCTGCGGGAGGGCTGCAGCGCCGGGATCGCCTGTGCGGTGCCACTGCTCGTGGGGACCACGCCGGGAGCTTGGGGTGCCTCAGCAGCGCTGCGCACCGCGCAGCCTGAGCACCGGGTGAATATGAGGATCCCTACCAGGCCCTTCGTATGGAGCAATATGAATCTAAAAGCATATTTAGTATTAGTTTCTGTTTTAGATTAGTATGGTCTACTTACGGATAAGTCTTTTTAGAATGGAAATTAAATTTAAATAATTTCCTACTGGAGTTTTCTCCAGTATGAGTTTTCTTTAGAAGAAGATTCCCTTATTTTTTAAAGAAAAAAACTATATCTTTATGAAGAGGCAAAAACACTGAGCTGTTATTTCCAGTTGCTTCCAGAATTCACAATAAACAGTGAATAGAGAATCCAAACATTTATATAATGCATGATAAATGCACTTTGTAACTTACAGAAGCCTATTTACAAGGGGAGGAATTTTCACCTTCCTGCCCATTAAACTTTCCCTATAAAATGACCTAAATGAATCATTTTGACAGGAAACAGTTTTCATTGGTGAATAATACACGGTTCATGATGAAGAATTTGCCTCTTTGTCACCTTAGATTCTTTACCTACCCTTAAAGCTGCCCTTATTAAGTGTTGCATGAGAGTGACTCAAAGGCAGTTAGAAGAACACACAGAACTAATTACCCACACAGGACCAAACATGATAGAAATTTGGGGTATTGTTCTGACAATAGCCGACAGTGACGGCACTGACAGTAAACTCCCCTTACGAACAAATACATTCAGTGTGGTATGATGAATGGAGAATTATAAGAGTTACTTGTCCATATGGAAATACTATTTTTGTGGGTAGGAAAATACATTTAAATTAAAGAAACAACGTGCATAAAGTTATTCCAATGTTCCTTTTTGTATTTTTTTTTTTTTGAAAGCAGACAAGTCTTGATATGAGCTTGTGGTGTATTGTGGGCATTGTGTTTTGCAAATGAGGTGGCTTTTTATCTTCTCACTGGGGAAGAGTCCAATCACAATGCAGTAAATTCTCACAATTCTAGTAAATTCTAAAAATGTTAGTAACTCCAACTACACAGTGGTGTAAAATCTAAGAAATATCTATTGCAGTGAAAGAACAATATAGAAGCTAAATTTAGAATTTTTACAATAAATATATACATATATATATATATGGATTTTTCTGAGTAACTTTGTTAGTAAGGACTCCCTTTTTAATTTTTTTGCACTACAGTACTATGTAAGTACTAGAATCCAAAGTTGTGAGATAAATTCTTGCCAAGTATGAACAAAGATAAAAGTGTCAGGACGATAATGAATCAAGTGCTTGTTTGTATTTCTTTCTGGGATATAAATTTATTGTCAGTGCCTCAGATTTTTGACTCAGAAAAATCTTCAGTTTTACAATACTGTGCATGTATTATACAACAACTACGCTCCAATATTCCTCACTTAATTCCTGGGACAAAAATTGCCTAGGCTGATCTTGACTATCCTTTGTGTCTAAGTATATAATGGAAAAAATAAAGCAATACAGTTTGATCAGAATTACACTGAGATGAAAGTGTTTAGATCACTGTAGCTACACTGATGATGGAAGGCAAAACCCAGTCTTTACGCCGCTATAATTGTAACTGCACTAAAGTCTCTTTCCCTATAACTCATTTGATTTATAACTCATTTCATATTTTTCATAGCTTGCACCTGTAACCAAAACAGACATGATAGGCAAAAAAATTCCATGTGGACCAAGCCAAAGCAAGTACCTTCTTTGTGTGAGAAAATCACTTATCTTAAGGGTCGTCAGTATATCTACAGGATTGCAAATTAGGGTGCCATGCACTAACCTGTATCTTAAAAAGATGAAGACAGCAGGAGTTCAGCCATATGACTGGTGATATGACTATTATTAAAATAAAAAATCAACAACACACAATCATGTTAGCAAAAGATGAATAATCTACGGGTCAAGCTGACACAAACTGGTATAACTTCCTTCCTTTTCGAGATTCATAAGTCTATACAGGTCTCATAGCATGATTCAGATCTTATCATTTAATGAAACCAACTTAATCAGAGGGTTTCATTAAATAACAATTCCGATACAGAGATAATTTAGAATGACTAATTAAAGACCTACTTTCTTTTCCTCTATGGTACTATGAAAAGTCCTGAAAAGATGTAATTTTCTAATTAAATCATGAGCTCTGAAACAATGTTTTGGGTCCTAAATTGCTGAGCTTTGTGCTTTCCTCTAAGAAACCATGGAAATTTCCATGAGAATTGAGTATGCCTTTTTTAAAAAATGTTTTAAACTGTCTTTTCACTTAAGATATTGATAACACTTTTTTCTTTACAATCCTAAAAAAAAAATGGGACTAAAACTGTGAAAAGCTTGATTTGGAATATACTCAAACCATATGCTAGAAATTGTGCATTGGGAAGTATCTCTTAAGGGCAAGCTGGTCATGAGGTAAAGTGTATCAAGGCATATATCTGTACTCTTATGTCTGTCCGTGTTTAACAAGGACAGAAACCCACACTCTGCTTTAAGAATATGCTTCTCTGCTCTGAAAAAAAAATGCTTTTTTGTTTGTTTCTCTGTCATTCTCTATTTGTTTCTAGGTGCAAAGTAAAGCATTAAAATCACAGAAAACAAACCAGACTTACTGTTGTAATTAATTTCTGGAACCATGACAATAATAATATCTAATTATATAGGTGGTGGTCATGATGGTGAATGGAGATGTCTGTTATTTATATTTGAGCAGCATTATAAGTAAATGTTTAGATGATACCTTAATAGATTAAAAAATACCTAATGTGTTAAACTCCTCTCAAATTGGAAATGTTAAAATGTTAGAAATGTAGAAGAATGTTAGACTGTTAAATCAGTTTCCAGTGGTATACTGCCCTGCATTTCTAATACATTAAATTTCATGTGGGAGATGTCTGTAGGATAGGAATCAATAATAAAAATCCTATGGAAATATTCAAGGCTGCAAATCAGGCTTTCTGAGTGCAACCCAAAATTCTTAATAATAAGGAAATGTGATATTACAGATACGCATTTTTTTGTAAAAACACCATAATCCCATTTTAGAACAGCTTTTAAGAGATTTCTCTCAAGATTTGTAGTTTACTTTGGAATAGAGCTAAATTTATTGCTTAAACAACATGTATTTGCTGGGTTTAATTCACCATTATCTGTCTTACTTGGAGCAAGTTCATATGGTTTACAGGTTTCTAGCACTACTTCTATTACACAAAATAAATAATTCTGGCACATCATATGTGACAAATCATTTGTGTCAGGACTAGAATATAAGTGAGAAGGAAAAAACATATCTCACAAAATGACATAACTGATTTTTCATTACAAGAATTTTTGATTTGTCTGAATGTAAACCAGCCTGCTCTGCTAACTGCAGGCAGTTTCTTTCCTACTGCATGGTTTCCTGAATAGTAAATAGAAAAGAAAAAATAAAGTGTCTACAGACGATATAGTTTTTGCACTTCTCCAGGAATCTTTTCCTTGCTTTAATACTTTATCATCATAATTCTTTTGTCTGGTTTGTAACTCGTTTCTTGTATACTTGGAAGATATCAGAAATTGCCCAGGTAGGCAAAGCTTCAATTTAACACATCTTTGCAAACATAAGTAACGATTCAGCTGCATTTATTTAGCTTTCAGTTGGTAGCATGCTGTTTGCATAGTCTCTATACATTGGCTAAGCAATTTCTCTCTCTATAAATATATATTTGTGAAGAAAATTGCCTTCTTTTCTTCAGGCATACTTTTGCATCTGAAAAACAAAAACAAACAAGTAAAATAGTCCTTGAATAAGTGATTGAAAATGCTAAGACCTGTTACATGACAACTTTAATGAGTTAACCTTACTGAAGTGGGTGGGAGTTTAGCTTTTTGTGATGGAGTTTTGGCTTATTTTCCAGCTGGCTATGTAAGTTTTTCAAAGGCAGCACTGTTATGAGCCATAGGGGTTCAGAGCTGACAGATCCTCAGCCTTGAGGCTGTTTGTGGGCTGTGATGATTTTGAAATTTTGCCTCACACCTCAGAGATGTTAGACACCTCCCCATCACAAGTATCCAGTTGTGCCTGGCACAAGTATCCAGTTGTGCCTGTGTTATTACTCCCATTTCTCTAGCCTGGAGAGGGGTTGAAGCCAACATATCATACCTGTTTATGGGAATTGCATTGGGACTACCCAACAGATGGTGGCATTGAGGATCATCTCAAGTTCAAAGTAACAAAAACTTAGCAGTGGCTGGACCTGTCCCACCTCCAGCCTTGCTGTCTGCACAGACTATAGCAGCAGTTGTCACGTTAAGACAAGTAGAAACAAAATATTGGAAACCCATGAAACTGAGGTATCACAAGAGCTACTCTGATGGCTTTTCATTCCCTATGTGTTTTTACCTAGAGAAAGGACACTGACAAAAATTAGGACACCAACATCATGTCTCAGTGTCTCTGTTACTACAGATGTGACATAAAGACATACTAACAAGAAGTTGTTCATGTTCCTATATTATCATGATGGGAAAATCAAAAGTCCTTGAGTCAAGATACTATGGTGCATTTACAAAGCTCTATATGTGGTATATCACTTTTCTAGTGCACCTATTTACAAAAATATCTTATCTGAAAACATTTTTATCATGTCTTGAAAACTCTCATCTGGCTATTTCTAAAATCCATAGGGTTAATACAAAGGTTGCAGGATTAACTATATCAAACCATCTCTTGTTTTGTACAAACAATGATACCACCCTAAGTAGTACTAGAGAGCCAGCTTTATTAGATGTGACCTGACCAGACTTGCTCTTCTATTGTAACTCAAGATGAAAGCATTTTTTACCACTACATTTTTTTAACTAATCCTCTCTCTGGCTGACTCATAACAGCTGTTAAATAACTAGATATATAGCTAAAGATGAACAGAACCTATAAATTTAAACATGTGATACAATAATCAACTCCTTTCTGCATAGCAAACTGTTTCTGTCATCTTTTGAATACTTTATGCTGACTTCACTGTCTGCATTTGATTGAGCTGATCTAACGTTATAGTTGATAAGAGGTGGTAACGATGGTGATTAGCTATTCATGATGCGTTATGGAGGAAGACAGAGACCACATAGGAGTTTGAGGCATTGCATGGGGGAAGAGATGGAAAGATTGACATAATATTTGAAACATTTAAAAGGTTGCTTGGAGTTTGTTTCTGAGTGTTTCAATGGCGGCACATGCAAAAGTTCACGTGCCTTATTTTTACTTATTTTTTCTACCTTTTGCCAATCATCCCATAGTCCCTCTTCCCTCCCACAAGGCTTTGTGATGAAGTCATTGCCCTGTTTTAGATGTAACGGTACTTTCACTGTAATTCACCGCCTCCTTAGAAGTTTTGACTTGTCAGAAACATAACAACTACTAACTAGCGATCATGGAGCACTTTATCCTCCCTAGACCACAGTGCTTTGCAAAGGTTTACATTTTCTAAAGAAGGAGCCTAAGGATCAGAGAAGCAAAATAACTTGCTTGAATTCATGTATGATAGGCCTGGTCTTTGTATTCCTAGCCTTCTACTGCTTTCTATTACATGGTCCCCTTTTACACTTTTTTTTTCATGATGAAGACACAACCCGTGCTTTTAGTTAAACAAAATCACACAAGAAACTTTTGCCCTCATGGAGAAAGGAATTTGCTTTCTTTTAACATATTCTTTTTGTTCAAGTTTCACTGATCTTAAAAGTCACCTTGAAATAAGGGCTTTGTAGTAATGTTTTAAAATAAACCATCTATTTTTTGCTGGAATTAATTTTAGAAAATGTATTTTTTTCAACATAATGAATAACTAAAGTATAATGGCACTTTTTTGTATATAAGCTTGTGAAAATGTCTTCGGACTTAAAGTTAATAATGTCAGTGAGTGTTTTCTTGGTGTGTACTCAGAAGTGCAAGTGCTCTGTTGTTCTCTTCCAGCAGTAAGCATAGCTCTTGTGAACACCTGTGGATAACTTGAAGAGCTCCTTCTGTTCCTGAGTTTTGCTCTTTGTAATGTTAGGGACCCTAAGAAAGTCCCTACTGATGCTCTACTGATGCTTCACACTGTGAAAACATGAAGTATAACAAGAGTTTTGAGCAGACAATCAGCAGCATGGCTTCAGACACGCAAGTCTGATATAATCTGATATAAGTAATGGTACACTCATGGGTCTAGTTTGCTGATCTTTCCTCATAGACTCTTCTGAAAGTGTAAAAGGCAATGAGAGAGAAGGACTGAAACGATTCAGCTGAAACTGAAATGGGACTGGAACAGTGTCAGTCACCCTACTGATGATAGAAGAGAGGAAAGGCAGAGAATGGAACATGACGAACCTCAACAAGGGAAAGAAGTCGTCTGTGGTGAAAACCAAAAACAGACATGCAGACTGATGTTACAAAGGGTAAGCAGTCTAGGAAGATGAATTTCTACTGCAGCAGTGTCCTGAAAGAGCTTATTTAGTTCTTTGTCTACTGAGGTCACAGAAGATAATATTGTGATGGAAGTGTCACATTGTAAGAGTCTGGAAGAAAGGAATTATGATAGTTGGAATGGGTGTATCCTTGAAGAGAGAAAATTATACAGCACAACTGCACAAGTTTTAGATCAGTGGGCTCTCAGATTTACAGTTCGTTATGACCAATTGAGAGCCCAAGCGGCAGGTAGGTGTAAACAGAGGAAAGTGAGAAAAGTTTGTCAGGAGAGAAAGATATCTCAAAATCTTGTTGAATTTGAAATGACAGTCATACAGAAAGAGAGGTCGGAGAGACAGGACAAGATTTCGTATCTGAGTATACATCTGACCTGGAATAATCTGTAGTCACCTTACCTTGTCTTTGGAAACTCTTGGGGAAAATCTCTTCTAACAATATCAAATTAAATTTTCTACAGACCACTCTCAACTCAAAATGTTGATACAGCTCCTGTAGCATCTTTTTAGCCCTTGTAAGGACATAAATGCGAAGTAGTGTCAGATGGAGCTTAGTCATGGCAAGGATCTTGACTGGTTATGTTGCAGGGAAGAGCATTTAGTAATGTTTTAACTAAGAAAGGATTAGACTGAATAGTGCTGGAAGCAAAACTGGAGTGCTCTACACTAGCTTCAGTCAGGGGGGCATTGAGGAATCGCTCTCCCTTTTCCGTCATGGGAAGCAATGTGTGTGCTGCAAGGATCATGAGCTTTATACCCCCCTTTCCCTCTCCTGCCTCGCTTGCTTTTATTGTGCAAGCACTGTTTCTGCATGTTTAGCCTAGTTTCCACAAGAAGGCAAAGCTGAAGCTGCCTGGCTTAATAACAACTACACTAATTCCTCGTTTCGTCCATTCCTTATTCACCTGTGGACTAAATTCAGCAACTCTGGCAGGGTTCACAGATATTCTCCATATAAGTGAAGGAAAAAGACTGACAGTGACACTGCAGAGGGACAGGATTGCAGACACCAGTGGTTGCTGTCATGGGCAGCCAGGGCCATGGCGATGCCTGCCCTCTGCTTGGTCACAGCAAGGGCCCCATTAGGACCAGTGGGGGTCCCTGCCTGGAAAAACAGGGAAGACTGTGGAGAGGAGAAAAATGAGGCATAGCACACCAAGCCTTAAGGAACGGGCTTGACTCCCTGTGCTACTCACAGGGTGATTTGTTTGAAGCAGCAGTTTAATAGCAGGGTGAAATATCCCAAAGTGGCTTGGGCCCTGCTAAAGAGCCAATATTTGTAATGCAGTAGCAGCAATGAGTGGGATTTATCACAGAGTGATAAGGAGACTGTAAAGCCTGTGACCAAGAGCTTCTGAAAAAGAGAAACAGTTTTCTTCAGTGTTTCCAGCTTTTGCTATCTCCCTCCCCACCCCTTCATGTGCTGCCAGATATTCCCGCTTTGAACAGATCCACATCTCTATCACAGGCTCAGTTCTTGTCATCGGCTTTATTTACCTGCAATCATCATGCTGTTGAAATCACACTCTGAGGAACCTAGTAAAAAGTACAAACAAAGCTCAAAACATATTTTGCAGCCAGACACGCATCCAAATGGCATACAAATGCAGGCTTGAAAATAGGAATTTCTCAGCCCATTAGTGCCTGACATTTTTGCTGTATGCAGCTGTTGTACTGACATCACAAGTGCTTGTGGTTTTGGAAGACCCAATGTAGATATGTTACAGATATAATTCCATTTTTAAAACAGTTTTTAAAAGGATAACCATCTCAGAGGGTTGAGCACCCTCTGCCCTGTCACTCTGCCTGCTACTCATCTGGCTCAGATGGCAATATCAGCGTGTGGTTTCTGCTCTGCTCTCACCTTCCACTTGCAGAATTTGGTACTCTTCCCCCATACCCAGATGTAAAGACGTTGAAAAACACAAACCATTTTTTTTTTCCTCTCGATCTTTTTTTTTTTTCTTTTAATATGAGTATGGATCAAATTCACCCAGATGTGAAATGTCACGACTATCTCTACTCTCTCAACTCAAAGCTAGACCCCTTTGCACACTCACTGAAGGGACTTTTGGGCCTGTATTCCAGCAGAGATGTGCAGGAGTTACATGTTGTATGTTTGGTGTTGACAGAGCCAGGTAAGTGTGCTGCTGCGGGAGAAACCTGAGCCTGTAAATTAACTAAATAATTCACCGACAGTAATGGTGAAGTGCTGAGGTTGTTCTCAAAACAGATAACCTGTTAAAGGAAATGCTATAGGAACTTTGGAGATAGTTTCTCTGGGAAAGCCAGGAAATCCTGGCAGGCATTGAAGTAGTGGAAGGAATTTGTCATGGGCCGAAGAAGCCCATATTGGTGACTGAGACTCTTTAGTACAAGATGCACAGTTTTAGCATATACAAATCCAACACTGCTTCTAGCCCCTTCTCTCTGTTAGGCTAATGTTAGAAAGGACCAGTATGGAAAAAGGGATAAAGAAAGAAATAAAACTTATTCCAGGCTCAGGCTGGAACACTTTTATCAAAAGAGAGTGGTTTAAAGGAAAAAAGCTGCAAATGTGCTAGGTATGATACTGCAAACCAACTGATTAGAAGTTGATTATTAAACGGTGCACAAGGATAATCCCCTGCTTAAAGACTATTCTTATTTGTGTACAGTGACCCAGACATATATATGCTGCATGCGGTGGCCATAAGGTACCAGTAGAAAGAACATGTAGCAACCTTTCTAAACAAGAAAGAGTGTATATTTTGGTCTCTTCTCCTGTCACTCACTTTACTTACCTGTAGTCACCATGATATCCATATCATTTGCTCCAAAGTGGTCCTAATGATTCCTCTGACTATTGAATATCTATGTATATGTTTTCAATATAAGCAGTATATAGAATTTAAGCATTTTCCATTTTTAAAATCTGTTCAACCTGATAAATACAATTATATATGCTTTAAATTTATGCAATACGTTGGTGGTAAACTGCAGGAGAAATAACACTACAGAAATTTAGATATATTTGGAACAAAACCCTTGGCAAATGGGCAGTCATGTTTGGGGCCTTAATTAAAGGAAGAGGTGAGTCTTTAACACTGTCTGTATTTGGGAGACAAACTTGATATCAGCAATTTATAAATCCTCAGCCACTTCAATTTAAAAGCAATGATTTTACAAATCAAAAAGATCTGTCTGCCTTTTTTAACTACACCAGTTAAGCTACTCTTCAAGGTTCAACCTAGTCATTTTTGCTAATCTTGACACAAATCATCCTTGAAATTAATGGTTTGTTGGGAAGAAGTGGATAAACCTTGTGTAGTATTGCTGTGCCTTGGTGAGGCTTGACTGCAACAGTCTACT
Organism: Tinamus guttatus; assembly: GCF_059628265.1. NCBI lineage: Eukaryota > Metazoa > Chordata > Aves > Tinamiformes > Tinamidae > Tinamus > Tinamus guttatus. Next base: position 75,923 of record NW_028288719.1, on the reverse strand, counting down.
TTGGAAAAAGGGAAGCAAAGAGGTCTGGCAACCCCCTGTTTTGCAGCTGCTCATCGTGAGACCATGGCACCATTCTCTACACTTGTATCAGATGCTGCTTGGAGACACCTGGGAGCTGGGTCTTTTTTTATGGATTGTGTGGTTCTTGACTGAAAGAGTCTCAAGCTCACAAGGATCTTTGCATGAAGAAACTGTATTAATTATCCCTAAAATCTATTTGCTTTTTTTCTAAAATCTGTTCATAGAAATAGATACATTATTCACCTCCAGATGTCTTAGAATCTGCCCTTTTTCTTTTTTCTCTTTTCTTTATCTTTTTTCTCTGAAGGGGAAGAGGGGGAAGTGTTCTTTTGTTTTATGTTTTCCAGATTCTTTTAAAATAATTTTAATCTTTCTTCCTCACCAGGTGAAAATTTTTCAGGCTGGAATTCCTACCACTGCAACATCTATTGTATATTGTAATTATGAGTGTAGAGTTCAGTATTCAATATTCATTATTTTCTCTTGACTTTTGTATTGTTTATGGGGACAGTACAGCCCGAAGAATGCAGAGAATCCTAAAGGAAAGTTAACTTAGTCTTTAAATATTTCCTAAGGAACTGGAGAGATTATGTAAATGCTTATATGGCAGCTTATGTATCCACGAGAAGTACAGAGGAACACTTGTTGAATAAATCAAGGGTTTTCAATATTTGCCATGAGCTTCCTTGTCTTTTTTCTCAAGCACTCAAAAATATCAGAACTTTCTCCTCCCTCTTTTATCATCAAAAAAAGGGATGGAGAACATCCAAAAAGGCCAGATTTTGTCTTCTTCATGCAGCCTGGGCACATATATTTTTAGCAATTGATTGCTCCATTATTGTGTCAGAGCCAAAGTTTTGTAACCAAAACTCTGAGTGTTGGTTGTGGAATAGTTCAGACATTGGACTTACTCTCTGAGGCAGTCTGTGGGTCACTTGACTTTACTTGTCCCTTGTGATCGTGGTAAATATGTTGCCAAAATCAGGACTGCACTCTGGAAAGCCTCAGCCTCACTGAGCTATGCTACAAGATTAATGCAGTAGCTTCCAAACAACCATCCGAGAAATCAGATAGGTCAAATCATTTAGTCAAGCCACTGCAATCTGCTAAATCTATCCATCACTTAGAGAATTTTCCATATTTTGGAAAATTGTAGAAAAAAAAGATTATAAATTTTTAAATTGTTTTATGCATCAAGAAGCTGTCTTCATAGATAACAGCAAATAACGTACCTGTCCACAGAAGAAACGTCTGAGTCTGGTGTTCACATCAGTATTTGTAACTCCTCCACCAAAACAGGTTTCTCTAGTTATTTAGAGTTAATTGGCATATGTAACATGCAATGAGACAAAACAATAGGTCCATCCCCAGTGTTCACCTTTTTCCATTATATTTTTTTTAATTTCGTAATTTTCTTCAGGTTAATGGTTTTACATCTCCTTTTTTAGACCTTCTGGGGCATTTTGGAAAAGCAGAACTTGTTTACAAACTGCTGTCCCACTCTGGCATGCTGAAATGTCACTCCACATGCTGACACAGTAAAGGGGATATAATTTATAGATGCCTCCAGGGATGGGTGGAGAAGGCATCATCAGATATTTTTATTCAACTTGTCCTGGAAAACAACTATCATGTCTAGCAAGAGGAATTCTGATAGCAGTGAAGCAGAAGTAAGGAAAAAGACTGTGACTATGTCAGGTCAAAATAATATTTTTTAAGGGTTTAGGTGGTTTGACACTTTATACAATTGTAATGTAGTAATTCAACAGCAGCTAGAGTTATGGTTTGGAAGCGAATTGTAAGATAACTGTGAAATAACCATGGCAAAGGCAGTGGTTAACATCAACAAGCTCAGCAGTCATCTGTCATGGAAGTGTCAGCAGTACAGCGTCATGGTCATGGCAGCTACTGCCAAATCCCAAGCTTCTCCCAAAGTGTCCAAGTCTGCCAGACTCCTTTCTTTGCCCTGAGGGTCTGCACAGGGCCCCTGGGAAGGGTGATTGCCTCCTTAGCAGCCACTTCTCACACTTCGGATCTTCAACACCGGTCTTATGCTGACCCCTTATGTCATCTTTGAGCCATCCCTTTGTCCCCTGAGACGTTCTGACCTCTGGCCTTTTGAGTGTCCCTTCCTTATTTTTCCAGGCAGATGCATAGCTCCTCTGAGTCACTCTGGAGATAACCCAAACACAACCAGTCACAGTGTCCTCCCTTCACTGGGTCCTCACCCTGCAGCCTTCCCCAGGGAGTCCCTTCCCTGGAATGGACTTGGAGACCGCTGCCTTCACCACGTGTTCTTTAGCTGCTAAACCCTGCTGCTGTTGCATGACTTACCCTATGTTCTACTAATTATGTTAAATCAGCAGTTTGCTAAATCTGTTCATGACAGTGCATGCCAGCAGCTTTGTTGTGGTCTTACAAATACACTGAGGCCTTATAATTATGCTGGGCCAACAACACAGCTAGTCTTTCTCTTGCCACAGACAATATTAAATCTATTTGTTAAGGGCTCGGAAAGTTATATAAAGGCCTTATTTTGGCTCAGTGGTCCCTTTTCCCCCACTTTAAGGGTGAGAACCCTTCTACCTTTGAGTTTGCTCTTATTAGTTCACATAATCACTGTCCTTTTATATTATCTCTTCCTCTGTATCATTTGGTGACAGTGGGGCTGATGACAGATATAAGATAAACTGTTAAAAGACATCTGACCTACCTAGAAATCAAATCCTTTCTATGGTAGTGATCTGAAATCTTAGGGGATCAGCCTGAGAAACCAAAACTTTTAATAGCTTTTATTTTGAATAGATTGAAGAACTAAGAAACATCAGAGTCTTCATTTTCTTTGTTCAAAGACTTCTATTTGAATAGAAATTGTGATAATTTGACTAATTGACTGAGCAGCTGAAGCTCTTTTTTCTCAAAAATTTCTTGCAGTTCAGAGGTATCTGGCATCTCAAAACTGATTTACAACTTGTGTGTGTGTTGAATTAGTACATTATGCAGCAGTGATTAAATTGACCATATGACACTCTATTTCTATCCTACTTGAATCATAGAATCATAGAATCATAGAATGCTTAGGGTTGGAAGGGACCTCTAGAGATCATCTAGTCCAACCCCCCTGCATACGCAGGGACACCTAGAGCACGTGGCACAGGACTGCATCCAAGCTGGTTTTGAAGATCTCCAGAGAAGGAGACTCTACAACCTCTCTGGGCAGCCTGTTCCAGTGCTCTGTCACCTTCACTGTTAAGAAATTTTTCCTTAAGTTCCTATGGAATTTTTGATGTTTCAGTTTCCGGCCATTTCCTCTAGTCCTATCAGTGGCCACCACTGAAAAGAGACCATCCCCGTCCTCTGCACTCCCTCCCTTGAGGTATTTATATACACTGATTAGATCCCCTCTCAGCCTTCTCTTCTCCAGGCTGAACAGGCCCAGCTCCCTCAGCCTCTCCTCATAGGGCAGATGTTCCAGGCCCCTGATCATCCTTGTGGCCCTGCGCTGGACTCTCTCCAGCAGCTCCACATCCCTCTTGTACTGTGGAGCCCAGAACTGGACACAATACTCCAGATGCGGCCTCACCAGGGCTGAGTAGAGGGGCAGGATCACCTCCCTCGACCTGCTAGAGATGCTCTTCTTAATGCAGCCCAGGATTCCATTGGCCTTCTTGGCCACGAGGGCACACTGCTGCCTCATGGTCAACTTGTCATCCACCATGACACCCAGGTCTTTCTCTGCAGAGCTGCTCTCCACAAGGTCGGTCCCCAGCCTGTACTGGTGTCTGGGGTTATTCCTCCCCAGGTGCAGGACCTTGCACTTGGCCTTGTTGAATTGCATGAGGTTTTTCACCGCCCAGTTGTCCAGTCTGTAAAGGTTAAGGTCTGTCCAGTCTGTTGAAGGTTAATGTCTAATCGTGTTGCTAGTGAAATATAACAATGAGATATTTGCAATATACACAATTTACTTTTAGAAGCCTTACATACCATATGATATATTATGGACCATTTAAGGTGAAATGAATTTCTTCTTTCCCAAATAAGTATTGATAATGAACCAAACATCAACCTGCTACTTTCTAAGCAGCAGCTACATAACTTATGCTAGTTTCTTCACCACAATGTATTTTGGTCCCATTTCATCCCAACTGAAGGGGGATGAATATGTACATGTACATTTCCGAAGTGTGAGGAAGGAAAATGGCTTCTCTTGTAGCTCTTGAGGGAAGTACACTTTGAATGATTTTTGTTACAGAATGTTATCCCAATGATCTGATTTATAACTCAAGACAAGGTTTGGAAGGTTTTCAAATCAGCCATGATATTTACATGCGCAAATTCATCCACCAGGGTTGAAAGCACGACTAGATGACTAAGTAGGCTGCCTCTGCCCTAATGTAGGTTCTTCATGGAACCTGGCACGTGTCCAAGCCACTCATTTGTTCCTGCTGTTGTTATGCAGGCAAACAGCATATCTGCTACAAATTGCCACCGGTTGGGATCCGCTGAGTCGCGGCTGCGCGGGGCAGAACATCCACCATCAAGTCGTGATTCACGAGCACGGTTTTGTTGTGACTGGGACGCGAGAGGAGGCCGCAGGGAGGTGCGCTCAGGGCGCGGGACTCGCAGGCCCTCTCGGCCTGACCGGGCGGCGTCTCTCATGGCTGCCTATCTGCCTCCCCTCGCCCTGGCCTTCAGCCTTCACCTCAGCCGCCTGCAGGCCACGCTCCTTATGCACTTCAGCAGTTTTCTCTAATGACAACAAAAAACAAGCTTAGCAGAAAGTGTGCCCCCAGACATTGTTACCCAGAGACCACACCTCAGCTACTAGTTTCTTCCAGATCCCATATATCATGTTCTTCATGTTCTCCTCTAGGCTCTGGAATTAATGTGTTTCCAAGCTGCAGTCAACAAAGATCTTTGTACGACGCCGAATAAAGTTTCTAGGAGCCTAGCTGATTTTTGGTACCTACTAAAATATATGGTATGTATTATACATAATACATATTTTCCCAAACATAATTAAATATGTTCTGGATTTTTTTTGCCTTTTTTTTAACCTCCTTTTTATTCCTCAGTCTCCTTAGAGAAACTATAAAAGAAAGAGCTGTAAGGCTTCCCCCAAACTATCTGCTTTTTTAGCCCTATTTGTCCTGAAACTGAAAATTGCCCATTTAGTCCTGGTGCCTTGTAGAAGCTTTAATTTAACCACCATCTCATAGCTTTTATCCCCTCTGAGCCACATTCCTGGTTGGCACTACAACTTGCATGACTACCTCCCTCTTGTGGAATAACTGTATAGACTTCTGAGGATATTTAGTCTATTTGGAGAATGTAAGCTGTAAGGGGGAATGGGCATATTAACAGCTCAAACTATAACCTTCAGAGAATAACCTGCAGAAATCCTAATCCTTTAACTGGAATATTTCTGGTTTGGTGTTTAATTAAAAATTTATATTTTTATTTTGCCATTAAAAATCATTGTCTTTTTTTTTTCCTGTAAGACTTCCTAGCTCTCCAACCCTTTCTCAAACAACAAAACAAAACAAAACAAAACAAAACAAAACAGCAAAGAACCCCACACATACACCTTTTTCTGGAAGTATACCCTCCAAAAACTAGACCAGGAAAATAATATGAAAAAAAATACAAGAAACAAAACAAAAAACATACAGAATACTAAGAAGTAAGTCTGTCCTTAAATATTTTGTTGTTTAAGTATTGAACTAAACACATGCTTCAGACCTTTGTTGCTATTATAAGATATATTTTTCAAAAACAACAAATCTGAACTTTTTTTCTATGTCTGTAATAGACTATTATAGCATAATTATGGTTTATTAACACTTTGTCATAAATGTCTCCCTGCAATAATTTTTTTACATACCTTTGTAACTATGGATATTTTGTATGTGTTTGTGTGTTTTGGAGAAGAAATATCATCTTAATGCATGGGCTTTTAAATTTGAAACTGACTGTCTTAAAAAGTTTTCCACCAGTGCTTTAACCAGTCATTTACCAGCATCAAGATCTGACCTTTGTGCTGTTAATAATTGTGTAAAATCAACACTATCCCCATTTTATCAACATATACTTTCAAAATATGTCTCCACCTATACATCTAAAGTAAGTACCGGCAAAATTATGCAGTAGATGGTAATTACACCTGCCATACCTGAAAGGAGAGAAGTTCTATCTTACAGACGTTTATTTCCCCCATGAATGGTAATGTATCAATAAACTTTTAAAATCCTGTTGAGCCACATGGCAGGCCTAATGGAGTCAGCAGCCAGCTTCTTGATGATCTATAAGATCCTGCTTTGGGAGACCCCATTCAGGGAAGAGAAATTCTTGGCTTTATTGCCTAAACTGTGAGTCGCCAAAGGACTTTAGTTGTGAGATTCCATCTGCTTCACAAGGAACTGTGATTTGCGACTAATGCAGCAAAAATCAAACCATCAATCTGAATGGTCTGCAAGTCCCTCAAATACTGTATTTCCACTAATTTTGTACAGTGGGTGAGGATTTCTCAAACATCATCATTGCTGACCCACTTCTGTTGTGATGGGGGTCCATGCAATTCAAACAGAAATTAATTTATGTCCAAACAGCTACATTTACAGAATTTACAGAAGTAGGAATCTTTTCCCTAAGGCGGATATATCTAAAACATAGCTATAAGGGAGCCTTCTTTGCTCACCAGTGCAGACATTGTATCTTTTTTCTACTTGACGACCAGATGCTTGGTTTTCAAAGGTATTCCTAAAAATGGACCAGCTTGTCTTAAGTTCAAGCATTTTATACTGTTTTGTGAAGGCAAAAACTGTATATAATGCATATATAAAAAGACCCTCAAAATAACTTTTCCTTCAGTTTTGCCAGAATATATATTGCTTAAACGGGAGCTGGTTGATTCAGCGCATGACCACAAATGTGGAAGTCAAAATGACTCCTTCCTTGCTTAAAACTGATGTAGATCTAATACTGACCCATCATACAAAACAATTGTTTGGACTGTTTGACAAGGAAACAAAAAATATATCAGTCTTGTATCAAAAGGCTTGACAACTGCCACATAACTAAAAAAAAAAAAAAATTACATCAAACCTGAATCTTGTAAATGTCCATAATTTCAGAACAACCTATAAATAATGACTTTTTACAGCAAGTATTTTAGAATAAAATTAATGCAAGACAAATATGTGCAAAAGAAGCAATGATTCAGTTCCTTTTTAAAAAAAAAAAAAAAAACTTTATCAACTACTGCTTGAGATATCAAATCAAAGGAACTCTCAAAGAGTGCTGATTGCTTTCCATTACACACCCTTACAAAATTAATACTTCTAATGAATACTTAGAAAATGTGGATTGATGCCAAAGCCAAAGGTTTCAAAATGTGAAATATCTGTGGATTTTCTGGGGGGAATGAAGGGAGTCTGTGGAAGAAAATTTAAGGCAATTCTGTCTCAAATTTCTATTTTAAACATGGCAAATTCTTTGGACCAAAATATATCCTGCATGCAGAGATGAAAGATTTGGAGAAGAAGATCCTAGTTTTGCTAATAATTCCTCTCATTTTAACTAAAGGTTCTCTTAATCGTTAAGTATCTTCAATTAAAAGGTAAAAGGGGGAGTGTTTTTCTCTGCTCCAGCTTTAGCTTTTATAAGCATCTGGTGGACTATATTCCAACAGATTAATGTAATACTGTTGCCTTTTGTCTGCATAAAACTAGTCTCTTATTAAGAATAGTTTCTGAATCCCCATTATATATGCATGAGACCGAACTATTTATTAAAGAAAAAAAGCAGCCTGAAGCCTCTCTACCTCAGCAGTCTTTACCATGACATTTACACTGTATTTGTGTGCAGAGAAGTAAAGAACTATTCTAAGTTCTTTACTACAAGCCACCTGTTTCCCTAAATATATGTTCAGTGCTTTGCAAATGTAAACAAAGCCACTAATCTTAATTGTCTAATCCTGATTTGAAAATGAATGGCAGTTATGAGTTACACTTGTTTGAATAAATTAAATTACTTTTATGTATTGAATGTGATTTGTTTTTTGGGTCTGTAACAATCTGTCATTTTAGTATAAGCAATGCAGTTACTTGAGCACTATTAGCAATGTGTAGGTTGGCTTTTATTTGTTAATAATTTATTACATTTGTTTAAATGGACGGCTAATACTAGGCCGCTCTGTTTTAGATTTTATAAAACCCCAAACATATACAATTTTCCTACAACTATCCACTAGCTATGCAACAGTTAGGCACCTCCTTTTCTTTAATGATCTTAGATTTAGCTAGTTGGTAAGTTGTGAGCCAATTAACTACTTAAGGTAAATTTGTTCCATATTTTATAAACATTTGGTTTGCTCAGTAATCATCTCAGACTTCCTGAGATGTTGTCACCTATCAAATAATCAAATAATCTCCCTTCTCTAGAGCAGTTTTTCTAATATACCAAAATAAAATGATAGCATTTGTTGGTAAAATAATAATGAGAGGCTTTTAACACTTTTTGCATCACCCTTATAGCAAGGAATATTTTGACCTGGGACAACCTCATTTCCAAAACTAAGACCTTATCTCTTGTTTTCTTTATTATTTTTACAATTATTATCATCATCATCATCATAGTATTTAAGGTCACTAGAGTGTTTTTCTTGGTCACAACTGAAAGAAAACAGCTGAAATAACAAAATGCAATTTAAAATTCAATTACCTTTTGAGGAAACAAGATTTTCTTAGGAAGAGAGTTTTGCTCCTTCCACGTTCTCCCTAAATATAAGCATGGTCAAACATGTATTCTTAGCCAAATTTATTATATTAATTTTGCAACCTTTTGACAGCAAATACTGACTAGTCAACCAGTTCCATGTTGTGTTTAGTATGACATTGTGGTATTATGAAATCGTTGAGAGCTCAATGGACAGACAGGATATATCAATGGCATGGCAACTATATCTCTTCAGGCTAGATAGAAAATAACATATCTAACAAGAAATATTTTCTGGATCTGGAAAGGCCAGGCCAGTCGAATGATGGCATGTAATTTTATTTCAAAGAAGAACAGTGTCTGTTTATTTAGACAAAAAATGCCAAAATGTCAACATTGTAATAGTTCATAAATTAACAACAAAGATGCAGGAACTAGTTCTGGTGAAAAATCCAAACTAAAATTTATTCCAGTAAGGAGTTTTGGAGAAGGCTTTCTGCACAAATGTATTTGCCACCATGGTGGAAGCAGAAGGCAGTACAGTGAAAGGAAATTGTTGAGAATAAAAAGGTGGGGGAGTTGGCTTTCTCTGCTTTTCTCGAGTTTTATTTTTTTTACCCTGAAACTTAAAAAGAGAGGAGATATGAAGACATTCAAAAGAAAAGTGGAAAGACAGAATGAGACTGACAAAGGAGAAACTTAGAAACAAAGGAAAAGGGGAAGAATATATGAGTAAATGTGCTAAACTCTACCATAAAAGGTAAGGAAATAAGATATGTAAAAAGAAATAAAACATGAGGAAAAATTTCTTGACAGTGAGGGTGATAGAGCCCTGGAACAGCCTGCCCAGAGAGGTTGTGGAGTCTCCTTCTCTGGAGATCTTCAAAACCCACTTGGACGCAGTCCTGTGCCTCGTGCTCTAGGTGACCCTGCGTGTGCAGGGGGGTTGGACTAGATGACCTCTAGAGGTCCCTTCCAACCTTAAGCATTCTATGATTCTATGAATTTTTAAAGAAAAGTCAGGAACTGTGATAAGGTTGCCCTCCTTGTGCCTAACGATACATTTTTTTCCCTCTGAGTCTTAGCTTATGTGTTAAAACAACAAGAAATGAAAGTTAATTTCCAGATTTTCCATCTTCTTTCACATTGTCCTCTGATTTCATCCTATAGAAACAGAAAATATTACCACCTTTGAGAAAGTGTGAAGCGGATTTGGATAAAGTGCCTCTCTGAAACCAGACATGACCCAAGGGCTCCAACCTCTCACATCTGGTGTCTTTTTCTTAATGACAGACATACACATCAGCTGAAAAGCAGATTAGGTGATCAGGTCAAAACTGCCAGATATGGTAGCTATGTAATCAGGTTTTATTTATTATTTATTTTTCATGGTCATTATCTTCTGTGTTTCACATAAAAAGCCATTATCTCGAGGCTGACTTCACTTAAAAATAAGGAATGTTTGTAAGAAATCTCTTAATAACACTGAAGATAAAGGAGCACTTATTGCTGGCCTTCACATGGGATTAAAGTTACTCCATTCCCACTGAGTCAGAAGGTGTTTGCCAAGAAATTTTGAAATATCCCATTTCTCTCCTACTAATTAACAAGCTCCTTTTTCTTGACAACAGCAGGCAATGCATTCAGGCCATCAGCATGTGCACCCACACAGCATGGGATAGCACTGTGTCACATAGCCTGCCCACACATCAAATTCTATTTATTTTATTATCTTGCCAACTGTTCTTCATTCTCCCAGGCAACTTTCCTTGCTATAAATTAGTATAAATTAGTCAAGGAATCATGCAACCAGTTGCAGTATGAGCAGTTCTCCAACATATCAGTTGAAATATGGGTTCCACAGAAGCCCCAGCAAAGGCATTAACTTTGAGCACTTTCTAAATAGGGCATTAAGAATTATTTCTTTAAATGCCTCCAAATTTTATCAAAATATTCCAGCTCCATTTGTTATCCTCCAGCAATAATTTTGTATTTTAGTTCCTAGTTAAATTCATAAACTGTGGTACACCCTGAATCAACCACGCCAATAAAAGCTCTTTGACCACGTGATCTCTCAGACTGTACATCTCTTAATTTTCTTCATGGTAGAACTATCAAGAGGAAAAGCTCCTTTATTGCTGCAGGGGTTTACACCACTAATAGCTTTTGACATTTTGTGAAAGCCTGTTAAACTCAAATAATTCAAATAATTTTGATAATGCATGCTAGTAACAAGATAAACCAGTTATTCCAACATAACTCTTACCATCTATTCATCAAAAGATTTATATTAATTGCTCATAAAAAGGAGATAGTTACTGAGATTTTTTTTAAAAGAAGTTTCAATTAAATCTATTCATTAAATCAGAAAACAGGAAAGATGGCATTTTTTAAAAGAGCTGTGGTGACTACAGAGTGATCACAAACCAATTAAACAGTTTCTTCATTTTTCAAGTGCCTAGAATTATTACCATTTCATTTCACAGACACTGAGAGATGATCACGTTTTTTTCCTGTTCCCTCTGCTTTCCTTAAGCACTGTTAGGAGGGTGGGGGCCAATGACTGAAAAGTAGCATCACTTTCTTTTTTCAATGAAAGTGAGCTCAAAACTAGCCTTGGGAACCTTACTGTTTCTTGAGGAAGCTTGGTTCCTATAACTGATTCTGTGGTTGAGTGAAAGAAATATGTGGTCAGGAGTTGGGAAACCTGAATTCAGTTTCAGTATTTTCAATGCTCAAGTAGCTTAGGACCTTTCTCTTTCTGCCTCATATCCTCTTTACTCATTTAGAGCTGTGTAAAAAAAAAAAAAAAGAAGAGTTCTTTGAAGCATAGTCTTTCACTATATATGGAGCAGTGGTGTAGCACTGTCATCACAGTTAATAGCACTTTGGTTGTCTACGCTATACATTATCCTTGTGCGACAAGTATTGATGGCTACAGTCAGTCCCAGAAGAGGCATTCAGCACAATAATCATGTTAATGATCACTGTTAATCATGTTGCATTTATTACTGCTTAAAAAAAAAAAGAAAAAAGTACAAAATGCTGATCCCAGTTGTTTCCAAATAGAACTGTGATCTTTATCTTAGAGCTTTTTCTTAAGCCTCTGGGTGCACAGGCCAATAGTGAAGTTCACCTCCATTCTGGAAATTAGCTATACTTTTCTTCACAGACAAAATGTCAGCCTTTGAAACCTCCTCCTATCATGTGATCGCCAGACGGCGATTCCCTACTATACGATCAGAGGTTTTCTTGCCTTGTGACTCAGTCTGAGGGATGACTAGATGGAGATTCCTGAGGAGACACCACTGTACCCCCTTCCCATGTGGGATGCAGAGAATTCTCCTGCAAAAGGCTTTTTGGGAAGCTCCCCTACTTCTCTTTGCAGACGTGAGAAGAGCTCTGTGGGCTTACGCTGTATTGACTCTTTATCTTCACCAAGGGACTCACTTGATAGCAGAGACAAGACAGAATTTACTCATTAGTTCTCGATGATGAGGCTCTTGGTCTCACTCTGAGGTGCACAACCCTCTCTGTGTACCTGATCACAAAGCCAGGGGCAGAGCTCCTGCTGAGGTCTCCAGCATTTGAACACCAGGCTTTATCAAGCCCTTAGTCTGTTACCTACTTTTCCTATCTTGACCAGGTTTTGCTAGGAAAAATACTTTTAAAACATTGTGTATTTCTCAGGTATAGTAAGATAAATCCCATACACATAGTGGGTATCAGCAGACATGAGCCCTTTGAAAGGTGCACTTTACTAACCTGGAATGTCCTTCAATTTGGGAGTTTAATTTTGTTCCTCTTACTGCAGGGTGTCAATCATTCTATAGTGAGACCAAATAAAATATTAAATGCAACCTTTTAAATATTTTTCTTTACTCTCAATATTTTGGGTGACAGAGCACTGGAGAAGGCTGCCCAGAAAATTGTCTCTGGAGATTTTCCAAAACTGCCTGTATGTGACCCTATGCCACGTGCTCTAGGGGTCCCTGCTGGAGCAAGGGGACTGGACAAAATGATGCCCTTTTTCAGGTAACATGCATTTCGTGAATTTTAATTGCTATTAAGAGCCAGATAATGAGTTGGGAGATGATACATTCAGCAAGGCTTAACTGATCTAGACACACAGGTTACATTAGCAAAGAAATACCTCATTTATGGAAAAGGAGTTATTTTCCTACCAGAATTAAATCACATTGGTGAAGGACATCAGTTCTACCTTCAAAGCACTTGCATTAAACTGTGAGGCGGGCTTTATTCGGCACAGCATGGCCAGATGTTGGATAGAGGTACCAACACACTTCTAAATGAAACCATAAATACCCCCTTATAAACCTCTACAGAGGATCTGCTCTAACTACACAGAAATAAAAGTACCATGGGCCTAAGCAAGGGCAGCAGGCAGAGACAAGTACAGGGTGAGCATTTGGCCCCACTCCCACTGCTCACTGGCCATGGCTTGCTGCAAGACTGTGTGGGAGAGCAGAGAGCAACTGACTGACGCACCAGGCCAACGCTCAAGCCTCTGCCGCCCTGCAGCAGTGAGGGGAGGCAGCGTGCGTCACCCATCTCCCTGAGTCATGATGCCTCCCAGGCCTTGTCCCTGGTGGGGCAGTTTACAATCACGGATTGCGGGAGTTAGCGCCTACGTACCTCTAAGTCATGCAGAAGTACAGGCTGAACGGAGCCAACGGAAACACAGGAAGTTAGGATGCAGGCAAATTACAGCTATGTGTAAACTCAGTCTGCCTTTGGTCCAAATAACTCCACCTCAAGGCTGTTCAATGGAAAAAATACATTAATCATTTTCATTCTTCCCCTTTCAACCATCATGTGATGTACGTAAAGCTAAAGCTGATGCATCAGTTAAAAGATCAGAAGTTAAAGCATGTTGCAAATCAGGACTGATCAAATTCCAGCAGAGTCATGCTATAGCTAGCTAGATAGATTTTGTAAGCATCTTTGCAAACAGGTGGTAGGGTGCTCTGCCCTATCTCTGTTTAGCTCTGTCTAGGATGTGCAAGCTTAGCCTCACGAGGCTATTTAGTGTTCAAGGAACACAGAGCAGCTTTAAAGAAGATGAAGTTAATTCCTTAATGATTTTGGCTAGACACAGAACCATGTTGGGAAAGGAAAGGAGTTCCTGGCAATTATGAATTGCTAGAACAGGCACTTGAAGACACTCGACACTACTTGCAAATGAGTGAAAAGGCAGCTGTTCATTTTACAAATACATGGAGCAGTAAGTGCTGTTAAGAGTCTCACAGCAGTGTCATTTGTCCTCACTTAAGCTACCTGTGAAGGCCACTTGAACATACCTGGTCAGCCTTTTACTGGTGTGCTTTGGGAGCATTCACCGACACATCCCCAGCACAGGGCAGTCTTGGAACAAGGAATTCTAGGCAGTCCATAGTAACAACGAGCTACAAATGAAAACTTTTCAAATATTTATGACCAGGTTGTTTAGACACATCCACAGAGAATCCTTAAAGCTATTTATGCTTAAAATTCATTACTCCTAACACCAAATTCTTCATCTCCTTTTACTCTGAAGTCAGCTGCAATTTTTACTGATCACCTTGAGGTCTGGGTCCAGCAAACTGCTTCTAGTATAAAGGAGAAAACAGGTAATTTACACATACTGTGCAAGAACAGGCCTGTTTTCCACCAGCGCATGGCGAATACAGGCTTCCTCTTTGTCTCAAGACATGGCTGCTATAGGCGCGTATAAAGAACGCTCTCCCTTTGACCAGACCACAATCCTACAGCACTACTGAAATAAATGTCGTGAGTAAACAGCAAAGTCAACAAATAATACAGCATAATGGGAACTCCTGACACTGAGGTCCAGGTCAATGAGTGTGAAAGGTAGATTTGACTTGGATCACGTCTTTATTTTTCCCTCTCTTTAATGTGATTGATTTTTTCCTTTGAAGTAGTTTTAGCAAGAGCAATTCAAAGTTCAGCAATGTGTACACAGCATTATTATTTCTTCACAGCTATTTCTGTTATAATGAAAAATAATAAGACCTTTAGACTTGATATAGTGCTTTTCATCTTCAAAGCATTTTCAAAATACTCTCTAGCTAATCTGAACACTCCTTTAAAGCAGTTAAGGTTGATTATCATTACGATTATCATTATATTGAAGGGACAGTTTTTAAATTACTTAAATCCACAAAGAATTTGATGAAGGGGGATTTAAAATGCAGGACTCCCTTTGTCCTCATTCCCTGACCACAATGGTGTCAGAGCTTCTCCCCAGGTCAGTTTGCACTGTGAAGAACTATCTTCTTATGGACTAATTTTGTTTTCTACAGATATTTAACTAAATAATATACTTACGTATAGCTCAAGTACTTACTCCCCAACAGGAATGTTACACATTAATTTGGCCTGGATTACAGCTCTACCACACATACAGCTAGCTGCAGAGACTTCAAACTGCCAGACCTTGCCGTCAATACTTCTTACAAGGCCAGAATTTTCTGTTATTTGCAATGTATGCACTCACCATGACTCTTTTGAGGCATAAAAATGCCACTTTGCAGTAAACACTCTTAAGAGCCTTAACCTGCAAATATAAATAATTTTCATCTCAAGGTTCCTCTGTACTTTATGAGTGCTGCAAGTACAAATGAGATGTGGTTCTTTCACATTATTATGACTTAAGCCACGGAAACACTGCTCATGAGCCACAGCTGAAACACAGAGAAAACAAAGGCTCAAAATCATTGCATATTTCTCTCACTTTTATTAAACTGAAATGAAACTTCATTGGATGACCTCAATTTTTATCCAAATAGATTTACATTCCATCATTTACAACATGAAGTACAAAGTATACCCGCTGGGAAAGTGCAAAGCTGTAATTTTATTTCAAGGGGTTCTGTGATATCATAAATGAAAATGTAAACTGAAAATACTATATCTCTAGTGACCTATAAATAGTGTTGTTTCATGTATGTTTGTGTATATCCATCCTGAAATCTTTCTTTTTTCCTTCTTGACTGCCTGCTTCCAGTTTTACCTGATTTTGGAGAAAAATTATTATTCTTCAAAACACAGATAAATGATAGCAGAAGCAGCCCACAGTGATAAATGCTAGGTTAAAAACTTCCACATTAGAGTTTATTGATGAAATGTCACTGAACCGGATTCCACCTTTTAGTTCTATGACAAGATTTTATTTGTAAAGTATTCAAAATGATTTACCAAAAGCATATTGTCATCAAAAGAGAAAGCATCTTAAAATGTTTATCTCACAAAGCAGTATTTCTTACCTGTTACAGTATACTTTGACCCTTTCAAGGGCTTAAATGCTTATGTGATTTCAGCTAGGTTATGAGCTGGTATGGATGATGGGACTTCTCTAGCTGCTGGTTTACAGCCATAGGACTTCAAAAATAAATGCAAAATTGAAGCAGGCTTTTATTACTGGGTCTGCTTACTGCTAAATATGAAAGAAGAATGGTATTAAATTTGAAAATGTACTTAGCTTGTCTGCAAGAATTCAGTGTTTCCAGTCCTTTTTCTGGTTTTGAACATGAATGTGGTTCTAAATACTACCTGAATATGCCAGAAGTGTGGCTTGGGTAGGCTGTCTTCTAAAACTGCACGCATTAAAGTTTCCTTTGAATTTTCAGCACAAAATTTCTCAGTCTAAAGTATTTCTCTCATTACTAATTCACAGTGAGGAGTGTCTTCTGATTTCTTTTTTTTTTTTTTTGTGATATGGTTTACATATGAAATATGCAAAGCCTTATATAGAGTAATACATTATCTATCTATCTGTCTATATTACAGAGAGTTTATAAAAGCGTATAAAAAGTTTCAGGCTTTTTAGGAAGGCCAGGTCAGGAAGGCGAGGTGGTTAACAGCCCCCCACGCCCACAACGGCCGACGGTGCCCCAAGTCCCCAGCAGCTAACGGTCCCCGCGTCCCCAAGGCTAAGGGTGCCCTGTGCACCCAACGGTTAATGGCTCCCCACGTGCTCAACAGCTAACGGTCCCCGCGTCCCCAACGGCTAACGGCCCCCCAAGCCCTCAATAGCCAGAAGTGCCCCACGAACCCAATGGCTAACGGTCCCCCGCGTCCTCCACAGCCAGTACTCCCCCATGCGCCCAATGGCTACCGGTCCCTTGAGTCCCCAACAGCTAAAGATCCCCCGCGTGCCCAGTGGCTAACGGTACCCTGCGCACCCAACGGCTAACGGTCCCTCAGTCCTCAACGGCTAACGGTGGCCCGGGTCTCCAACGGCGCCCCGCGCGCAGCGCCCCTCACGGCCCAGCGCGGCGCCGGGGTTCCCGCCGCTCCGCCGCGCCCGCGGGCCGGCCCATGCTGGGCGGGCTGCCAGCGGCCGACACCGCCCCCCGCTGCTCCCCTTTTCCGACCTTGCTGTTAAAATGGCCGCGGCTGCCGCGGCGGTGAAGGTAAGATTGGAGCGCGACCAAAAGTCGTGCAAGGAACGCAGGCGTTGCGGAGGCGGTGCCCACCACTGCCGCCTCCGATCCCACCCCGCCGCGGGCGGGATCCCAGCCCGCTGCGGGCATGCGGCGACGAGCAGCGGCGGGAGGACGACGGCGGCGCGGGCCCCGCGTGCCAAGCGCGGTGCGGGGCTTTGCCTTGGCTTCCCTTCGCTTCCCTCCCCGTCGCTTTCCCCGCGCCGCGCCCCAGGCCCGCCCCGCGGCGGGGCTGCCCGCTCCGGGGCGCCGCCGGCGGGAAGCTCTTCCCGCGGGCCCGTGGCGCGGCGCGGCCGCCATGTCGCGGCGCGGCCATGCCGGGCAGCCGCGTCCCGCCTCCGCCCGGGCCTGCGCGCGGCCGGGGGCTCTGCCGCGGAGCCCGGTAGCTGCGGAGATGGGCCCGCAAGGACCCTGTGCTCACTCGCTTTGTGCGTTTAAGTCAACACGAACTTGGAATCCCACGTGTTTTAAAAAAAAAAAAAAAAAAAAAAAAAAAAAACACGCCCTGTGTCATGGCTGAGCAGGCCAGATATGCTTAAACTCTGATTTTGTAAACTTTTAGTTGAAAGTTGATTACAGTTTGCTCTTTGTGCCCTTCTAAGTAAAACGCTTTTTAATGACATGGTCTCCCTCTTTCTGTTATTCACAAATAGAAGGGAAGAATGTAGCACAAAGACTTGAGCTAATTATGACAATGTTCTTGTAAATGTTTAGAGATCCAGCACAAGTGTGAGTTCAGAATCATGTCCTATACTTGAACAAACAATAGGTGAAGAAAGACATAAATATGACTGGTGTTTAGACTCCCCCAGGAAGAAAGGAAAAAAGAAGTTCTATATTTTCTCTTTATCACTGGTGTGATAATAATCTGGTTTAGGTTCGTTCTTCATGCCAGCATTTTAAGATGGCTACATCTTTAGTTCCACAGCCTCCTGTCTTCACTTAAGCTGATTCCTGATTACCTGTAGGAATCAGTGGAGGTTGTATCTCAGGTGCTACCTCCTTTGCCCCTTTGTAGGGTGCTTGGGAATGGAACACAAAGTCCTGCATCTTGATCGCTTGAGGTCACTCCTAGAAATAATTTTTCCTTGCTTGTTGAGGATGAGACTTTTTTCCACAGGTCAGCTTCTCTTTGCTATTCCTTGCCTTTAAAGCCTGTACTACTCTGTGGAGTCAGGCCTCAGCCCTCTTGGCTGGATTTCTCCACACTGACCCTGGAGCAACTTCTCCTTTTGATAGTTCACTACAAGGTCTATAAAGCAGAGTTTACTATAGAACTGAATCTTTAGGGCTGCTGCCTCCAGGTTCAGCTGATATTCCTGAGGATCAAGTAAGCAGGAGGAAAAACCATCAGCCTCTTGTAGAGAAAAAAGGTTAATAAGTGTTGTGACTATTGCTGCCACCTCTAGGCTGGTTTCCAGGTCTGGAGGAGCAGTTTCTTTAATGGGTGAATCAGCGCTTGCCAGTCTTTCCTTCCAGTGGAGTTCTTCCCTTGTTAATTACAGCAAAAGCTGTCATTTCTGTAGCCATCGACAACATTCCCTCTGCATTGCCAGTGTTGCCTAAAGTGGCCTGAAGGCCGACCAGGCTGCAAGTGAGTTATTTTGCAGGTAAGAGAAAGAAAAATAAAATTCAGGTGCTATTCTAGTAGCTGGATTCTAGCATTTATTGTGATGTTGTGGGTTCTGTCCCTGGAAGTCATGAATACTCTGCAAGCCTGTTGCTGGTATTTCAGACAGCAAGGTTTTTAGCATAACTTTGAAACAAGAGGAAAAAAGAGCGACATACCCATTGCACACTTCTGGTAGAATTTTCAGGACAAAACATTGTTTATCCTAAAATTTACATAGTCTTCACTTTTTTTCCACGGGCAGTCTGTGAATACTTGTGATAAATAAGCAACACGAGGAAGACCAGGCAGATCATCAGTACTACTGAAGAAAAACACTAGTAATTCTGTAGTGCTTGAATACATTCGGGATTTGGTGTATGAAACTGGTGCTTTCCTTTGCAGTGCTCCTCATGCACCACAGGGGGGTAGCAAAAGGAAACAGGATGTTAGAACAACTGCTTCAGTATATGGTACTTCGGTAACCATCTGCTGTGGAAAGCTTTCTCATAGGGAACTGTTTGGCTTGAGGAAAAGGCCACGGAGTTTCTACACATTTCTACACGAGACTAAGTGCTCAGTGAGCTGACTGAAATATATCGATGGAATCAATGACATCTTTATGAAAGTGAAACCTAAGAAACATGTGTGGGGTGGGTTACATTTAAGACTTTTTTTTTTTCTTGCAGTACTTTTGTACTATTATAAGGAAAAAAAATCTTTAACCATGCGATAGCACCTTATGCCAAAATGGCTTCAGAAGTGCAACCAAACCATAAATTATTTTGTTTAATACTGCTGAGACATTTTTTCAACAGCTAGTTGCACTGAAAACAAGCCAGTAGGATTTTCCTTGTGTACGATGAATGATGATATTGTTTTTTATGCCATTATGAGGCTTGGGGTTGTGAAAGGTGAAAGAGCCAGAAGTATACTGAAGTCGATAGAAAGTTTTGTATTGACTCACTGAAAATGGAAAAGACATTTCCTAGAAAGGCAAAGGAACTTGCTTTCCAGTGGACCACTAGAAACAAGAAAATTCTGATGTGTTTTTATTTTATTGGAATATGAAGTCATAAGTAAGCTTAGATCCAATGATAATACGATTGATTTTTTTTTTCTGAAGAACTAAAACAGGTCAGCTATGAGCAAGAACAAGAAATCAGTAATTACTAAAGCATGACAAATACGTGGTATTTGTGGTTCACTTGATGTTTAGACATTGCAAATTATATCAGAGCACACCGTAGGTTGTCTAGCCTGATTTTCTAAGGAAATAAGATACATGCAATTAAACTGGTTCTTGCTTGGCCCTCTGCTTTTTCTTTTATTTTCTGCTTTGAAACAGTTGGTCAGTTTCATAAAAATTTGAAAGAGAAGTAGTTATCATGAAAGACTTCCTAAAAAGTAGCAGAAGCAAGAATCCATTCATATTCCCACTTAGCTGGTGTCTGAACAAAATCTGGCATTATATCTAATGCAGGTGAAAATTAGTGATCCTACAGCAGGCGGATCCTGCTGCAAAACTGCCAAGAAAGCCGTACAGCACTTTTAGTTCTCAGCACATTCCTTTGATTTGTGCAAGCAGAGATACCACTGAACTGTCCCTGTTTCAGAAACTGTCCCTGTTTCTCGATGGTTAGAGAGGCATTCCCAAGCAGTGCTCGTTATTTTTCTACTGGGATAAGTGATGAATTGGCATATAGCGGTAGCTTTTCCATGTGTTTTAAAATTAGGTATGTTTAAAGAGGAAAATTGTAACGATAGTGTAGAAGTAAAGCATTAAATATGACTATTTAAAATCACATGTAGCTTTCCTTTCTCAGGTTGATCTGTAGTCTAAATGCATATCAATCAGAAATCATATGTTGTTACTGCCCAGTTAGTTTTTCAGTTATATTGTTAAGTGGATTTTAATCTCAAGAAATCTAATATGCTTTTGTTTGTTAAAGATTGGAATTATTGGTGGAACTGGCCTGGATGATCCAGATATTTTAGAAGGAAGAATAGAAAAATATGTTGATACTCCGTATGGCAAGGTCTGTATAATCTGTTTTTTATTATTAAAACTTTCTGTGTTTTTAAAGACATTTTTGTCCTTCAAGAATTTGCGGGCAAGTCTATTGTGTTAAATAGACATGTAAAGGAAGTACAGTCAAGACTAATTCTCTTTCATTGATGCTCATTTTCTGCTTGGAAATCTGTGAAAACAAGGTCTTATGAGTGATGGCGTGCTGAAGAGATTATAGCTCTCCGCCTTTGCACATTGAATGGATTTGCAAACTCAATACTAAATTTACAGTTTAAGATGGGATAAGTTGCTCTTTCAAATTGATGCTATTCAGTGGCCTGCAATATATGTCAAACAGTTCTAGGAGATTTTCTAAATGACAAAAAACTTTTCTTTTACATATACGGGCCCAGTTTTCCTTGCAGACTCTGCATTATCTCTTCATATATCAATTTATGTAAATTCATGCCTGTAAATGCATCATTTGAAAATGATTTGAGGATGACTTGGAAAGTGATTTGAAAATGAATCCTTGTGGCTGTTTACATGGCACAAGTATTCTCAATCAGCTCTTCTTCACATTATTTCAGCCTTTTTCCTCAGCGAAAGAGAATGGATATGTGCTCTATGCTGTGTCTAGTGTGTAATGAAAAAGAAATTCTCCAGAAAGCTTGCAGTGGGAACATGAACAAGACAAAAGCAGTTCTATAGCTGGGAAATCAAAGCAGAGGGAGGTTGTATTTAACACAGGGTATTTATAGCAGAACTTGGATCTCAGACATTCTGTAGTATCTTAAAACCAGAAGAGGCTGAGTCATTTAGAATTACCATCTGAATAATGGAAATCTGGAAAATTTTAAGAAAAAATTAATACAAGAATTTATGCAGTTCTTTCTATCAGTAGGGGTACTCCCGTGATCTTTCAGATTACATTGGTAGTTTTAGTAGAAGTGTAGTAAATTACCTTTATTTTTTTTTAAATATGTTCTTTTCTCTCTCCTCCTTTCACCATTTCCATTCTACCAAACATTTGGATGAAGAGTCAGTATGCTGTGGAAAACAAACATTTAAATTGATTAAATTTTTAAAATGATTAAATTTAAAATGATTAAATTTTTTACTTTCTGGCAAGCAGAACTAGGTTCTCAAATTCCTTTCCCCAAATCAGTAAAATCTTCATATTCTAGAAAATTGTAGTAAGACCTATTTAATGCCTGTTTTAGTCATAGGTATAGGTAACAAACAAAGCTTCTTTTTAACCCTCTGCATAAATAATGTTTAATTTTGTTGCAATCAAATAGGATATATTGTTTGTTGTTATCATGCTTGAGGATTAACTGTGCAGGATTGCTTGTTTCCTTTTCTATTTTGCAACAAAAAGTAATATGATCTGTCTTGGCACAAAGAACACCTGATTCACAGTTGTATACATAAAATAAGGCAAATAGTTTAAACATTTAAATGTCAACAGATTAAACTTAAATGAGGACTTTATGAAAAAAAATCAGAATATGTAGTTCTGAAAGTAAATTCCCTGGAAAGTATATGTAAAATCTGTCTAGCAGTATTTAAACGTACATGGTGGAGTAATTATGATGCTTGAAAGACACAGCACATTAAAAACTACCAAAACCAACTTGTGCATTGGATAGTAAGAAGTGCTAAAATGCAGGTATGCTGGACTCAAGTCTTACTTTAAGTATTACAAATCTCTGCAAATTTTTGTATGCCTAACTAAAGTTACAGTTGCAAAATTAAATAATAACTGAGAGCCTGTAATTAGCAGTAAAATACAGATAAAATTATATCAAGCAGAACGGGACCTTTCTAAATGTGAATGTGTGAGTCTTTCCAAACACTTGCAAATTTACTTGGTGTGAAGTTTCTTCTACACTGAAATAAGCAGTGGAAAGCTTGGCTTCTTATTTGGGCAGGAGAAGCAATATGTCTAGCTCACAGACTCACAGAATCTCAAAATGGTTAAGGTTGGAAGGGACCTCTAGATATCTTCTAGTCCAACCCCCTGGTCTAGCAGGGACCCCTAGAGCACAAGGCTCATGCTCTCATCCAGGCAGGTTCTGAAGATCTCCAAGGAAAGAGACTCCACCATGTCCCTGGGCAACCTGTTCCAGGGCCCTTTCGTCCTATAGTAGGATGTAGTCATCCTAAGTTCTTCCTCCAACCAGCACATGAATATTTTTGAATAAAATCCCTCCGAGAGGTGCGTGGGACACAAGGCAGCATTACAAAAGCTGCACCAGTGTTCAGCACCAGTACAACTCAGCATCTCGTAAAGAGGACCTGTATTTTTTAACAATAGCTTTGAAGAAGAAAACCTAGAGGCACTGTATATTTCCTGTCCCTTTCATGTTTACCTCAGGAGCAGAATATAGCCTACAAAACAGAATATATGTTCTCATGGCGTTTGATGACTTCGTAATTGCCATACACAGGCCTTTGTGTATCCATCCTCCAAGGCAGGGCATATCTCCCAGCACAGCTCCTGAAGGCTTGATGCCCTTACTCCAGGCTGATTAATTATGTAGGAGGTTTGCAGAAGCAATGCATGTGCTCATTGTACACCAATGAGAGGCGTGTGCACACTGTCTTCCTATCCTTGGGCAGGCCAAACATAACTCTGCTTCTGCAGTTAGTGCACGAGGAGCTCCCTATCATGTCAGAGGGCCCCTCCTGCCAAAAAAAAAAAAAAAAAGTGAGGTTTCCAACTGCAGCAAAGATGGAATTTATCAGGAAGTGTAGGAGGGTGGGCAAGCAAAAGGGTGGCTTAGAAGGAGTCTGGAACATGCGTACAAGCTAAGAGTTGTGATATAAAGGAGATGGGAAAGTCGATGGGAAGTACTAAAGGAATAGACAGATTATTTATTGGTGGTGGGGCTTTTTAGTAAGGAATGACACCTATTTTGCAAGAAACAGCTAAAATTAACTGCAGAGAATGAGACATGCTGAATTATTTAAAGATAATGTGTGCATGATTTTGTTTTCATGTTCATGTTGCATTGTTGGAAATACTATTTTTAGTTGAGGTTTGCAGTTTTAGAGCTAATGAACGTGGCTAAATTGTGATCATCACTCTTGTGTCAAGTAAATGATCTTCCAGTTTCAGACTCTCTCATTAATCTGCCACACTGCATCACAGGTTTCTTCTGAGTTGAATAAATGTTGAGACTATAGTGGTAACGAGTATTTTCTTTCTTAATATAATATGTATTTATAAGTAGCTGTTAAGGTTTCCAGTGTGACTGGCAAGCTTATAACTCATTATTGTTTGTTTGTTTTGCAGCCATCAGATGCTTTGATATTGGGAAAGATAAAAAATGTGGACTGTGTGCTGTTGGCAAGGTAAATATATATTTCAGGGTTTTTACAGATAGATAGATACATAGATAAATAGATACATAGATAATTTATATCATAGGATTTTTTTTTCTCAGAAGCTTTTTCTTTTTACACTAAATGATTAAATTTTTCACTCTCACATCTTGCTCTGTGTGACTGATGGCAAAGACCAATGGAATATTCTTGCCTATTGCCTGAACAAATTTAGTACTCCAGGGGCTGAAAGTATTAACAATACCATCTAGATTTGGGAAGGAAAAATACAGTGGAGGATGGTGCTGTGATAGAAGTGGCAACCCACAAGATTGCCTGTTCCAGTCGCAGGTAGGTGACACCTGATAATCTCAGTAATCTGGCTGCACACTTTGCTGGTGAATTTCCTTTGTGAAACTAGAAAATTGTCAATTTTTAGATTAACTTTACATACAGCAACAGTGTAGCCACTTCCAGTTCTGCTTGATTAGTTAAACCTGTGGCTGCTACTCTTATCACTTAGAAGTCTGTATGTCTTAAAATGTAACTGTATAATTTCTTTAATTCTCCCTCACTGGGTCATCTGTGTTAGGTATCTCTAACTGTGTGCAAAAAAGACTCTGCGATCAGGATCTGCAAGAGAGTGCTTAAAAAAATCATATTGGCTAATATAACAGTAGGTATCTAGGACTAGTGTTCTTCTAGACCAAACATGAGAATGCTCACCACATGTGAAAAGTCATTTTATGAGTGGTTAGGCAATCATTAGGTCATGCAGTCAGCAGCTAGATGGGAAAGGACCAGCCTCTGCAGTGGCCTTAGACAGGTTGATTATTGATATTTTATAGTTGCCATCTTACGATGATTGTGTGTTTTATCTTTTTTATAGGTTTTTATAACATTTTATGTGGGGCAGCAAGGGCCAGGCCGCTTGAGTAGTGGGGATGAGCTAGGAGCTGAAGGTGACTGTAGCTCAGGCAGTGCTTTCACAAGCCAGGGCACAGCTCACAGCATCTGGATATTATAGGCTATCCAGATAGGTGATGGTAAGAGGAATAATGACAGTTGCAGACAAGCCAAACTGATGACATACCAGTCCAAAATCCGTCCAAGGAGTCTAGGCAGGAACGGTAGGACACAGGGCCAGGCAAGAGGCCATAATGAGAGTCCACAGTCCTTTCAGCAAACAGGGCTGCATGGGCCTGGAGACAATATAATATAATGATATATTGATATAATTCTGAAGGCCATCCAGGAACAGGGCTGGAGACAAGCACACCTGCAGCAGAGCCTGGCGAGGGACTGAAGACACTGTCATGAGACTAAACATTGTTCCTGGACTCAGTAGCACTTTGGCGCATGCCTGTAGGCCCAAGGTGAGGCTGGTCAGGGCAATTAAAAGCTGTTAGTACACTGAGGACTCTGTTACTTTTCATACCAGTACTTTTCCCTTAAACTGCTGACTGCTACCACCTCAGCAACTACTCTGTGTTTTACTTTTCTTATCTTGTATGTTCCTTGTCCATGCATTTCCTTTCTTCCTGATGAGGAATACCTTCCTGTATTCCTTCCACTGCTAACTCTGTGCGAAGAGGGTAGACCTCAAGTGCAGATATATCACTGCTATTGAGTCATAGGGAGAGTCCTCACAACTTCCTACCTCTCCTGCTTTGTTTTTCCAGGCTTTTTGTAGTGGGTGATGTTGTGCCATAAATTTACTACAGCTGTTTGTTCATTTAGGATGGTGGGGAAGATTGCTGTTGTGGAGCTGTGTTAAGAGGATTTACCTTTCTTTTTATGTGACAAAAAGAGACACGGCAATGCTTTCAAATCATTTGTCATGGTAGTCTGGGAAAACTTAAACTTACCTGGCACCTATGTAACTATCTTCCTCCATAAACATCACCTCTGACATCTCTTCTACATTCTCTCTCTTCAAGGCTCCCAATGAGAAAGTTCCTCTAAGAATTTTCTTCTCTGGGAGGGAAGAGACATGGTGTTCAACTTTGGCATCTCATGCAGAAGTTTTTGCATAGGGCCTCTGTCAGCGTTTTTAGGTCAGATGATCGGAAGACAACCCTGTGCAGCATATGCATAAGAATGAAACTTGGGTGTGTCTCTTCATGCTTCCTTCTATATCTTTGTCAGTACAGAACAAATTGCCTAGGGGTGTGAATAGTGATTACCTAGACTTAGGTTGCAGTCAGGAATACCACTAAGGTTTTTCTGTAGGTAAGTGTGTTTGACAGCAGATACAAAATCTTAATTCTCTTATATTCTTCCATTGCTATAGCTAATCTGAGTAGTGCTGTTCTGTATCCTCTGATCCAATGTACTTTGATACTGTCAAAGACTATATACTAATAATTTCCAGCAGAGGGAGCAAAACGTTTTCTCTCTTGATCTGGGAGAATAGAAGGGAGTCTGAAGAGTGTTCCAGCATTTCTGGACAGAGGAAGATAACAAGGTCAAGAGAAGTTTTAATACTTGTCTACTAGCAGTGCTGTAGGCAGTGGAGAGACTGACTTTTAGCAAGGCATTTCACAGAATACTGCTGATTCCTATTTTCTTTTAGAAATCTAGGGACTCCTTGCTTCATCTTTATAGTGCTAGAGATGGAAAAAATTGAAAAAATACTGCTTGAGTTTCAGTTCATCATCTTATACAACGTGATACCAGAGATAAATTGAAATGTGCTTATATGATTGAATATTTTCTGTGCTATTTAAAAAAAATACAAGACTACTACCATGATCTACTGTCATTCTTATTTAGAAAAATCTTGTTAGATCATATTAAGAGCAAATAAAAAATTTGCAATCGCACTGTTTTCTTGGGAAGGGGCATAGATTAAAACAGTGGACTTTTCCTGTTTTTTACTTCTTACGTTGTGTCAGTCTTTCCTGGGTAGAAGGATGGAAACAGCACTTTTGAACAGCAAACCTAGAGAACTGATTATAAATCTGCTGTAATATGTAGAAGAGTTAATATCATCAAGTCTAGTTTTTCAGAATTTATGAAACTGTCTCAAAAATTTTTTGAAAAATGTATTTTATGCTCTTAATCTGCCAAGGTGTATTTGTGTTACATTTTCAAGATCTATTTTGAATTTCAACTTTTGAATCATTTAATTTTGCCTTCAAAATGAAAATTACGGAAGTTCTTGCCAGTCATTTACAAACTGAGTATTGAGAGACTCATAATAAATCCAGGAAAACAGGCTGATTGTAAGTTGCTTAAGTTCCTTTTGCAGTGTTGTTAGGGCAATTACATTTCCTGGAATTCTGGTTTATTTTGCACTCTTTTCACCTTTATCTTTGCAGACATGGAAGGCATCATACAGTTATGCCATCAAATGTGAATTACCGTGCCAATATCTGGGCACTTAAACAAGAGAATTGTTCCCATGTTTTAGTAACTACTGCCTGTGGCTCATTACGAGAAGAAATACAACCTGGAGATCTTGTCATGATTGACCAATTCATTGACAGGTATGTGAGAAGCATCTGTACTTTTCCTCTCCTTTTTTTCTTTTGGAGAAAAAAAGAGGGGAAAAGGGAGAATTAAATCATGCAGTAATAGTGTCAATCTCTCTCTCTTTTTTTTTCTTTTTCCTTTGTGTGTGTGTGGAATTACGTGATAACCTCAATTCTTCTGGCAAAAAAAAAATGATACTCCTGTGAGCAGACATGATAGGTATTATGAATGAGATTGTAGGTAGTGCAACTATAGCATACATAGAAAATGCTAAACTTTAAAGAATTGTCTGCAGTGAGGCAAAGACTACTCTTGAGAGTAGTCTTCTGGAGAGTGGGAGAGATCTCCCATCCTAACACTCAGGAGGAGCACGAATAAAAAGCACAAGGCACTAAACATTTTTAAGAAGAATCTGAAACACGGTGAAGAGTTGCAGGAAACAACCCACTATAAAAGGAGCCAAGTAAGAAAAGATAAATGCTCTGCAGAAGTATTATCGATTGAAACATAGTGGGACAAGAGGCACAGTTGGTTTAAAATAAGGAGAGATGCCAAACCTTGTGGTTCTCTAAAAACCATAAAGACATACAGCTTTTCAAAAAAAATACTGTTTACTGCAGACTGTTTCCTTCTCCTTGACTGTCTAATGGTTAGAAAAATCCAAGCAAACAGGAATCTTGCCACTGAAAATAACATTGAAAGTGACTCAGTTATATGAAATAATTCAACAATGTAATTGCAATTTTTACAAGTGAATTTAGTATTAATATTATACATGTACTATATATGGAAGTCTTATTTGGGTATTTCATCCTTTTTTTGTATTTGAAATGGTTTGCAAGTCTTTGTGCTTTCAACATGGCTGTTGATAATATTTGATTGCTAGTTGAGCCTGAATGCTCTTTACCCAGGTTGTTTTCTGCAGTACAGTACTATTCAGTTTTTTACTTAAGATTTTTTTTCTATAAACCGAATGCTTTTTCTGGTAAAGGAGTACCATCTGAATAGAGGTATCTAAATGAGTAAGCACCCTGCAGGAACAAGCCCCATATAAACTGCTTCCTGTATTTGTGGGTTATACTAAACTTGATTTATGGGTGGAGAGTAGATTTATTCCTGGCAATGGTCCTTCTTCTCAGTCTAAAAATACTCTGATCACTGTTTTTAGAGACTCAATCATATTTGTCTTTATTCTGCCACCAGTACTTGGATATTAATAGTTTTATTAACAGTTGCGATTTTGTGGGAGAAAAAAATGTAATAAAAAGATTTTGATACACAATCTGAATAATTGTGGTAGTAAAATGTCAGTTATTTTGACAGTATTGTCACCTGGTAGGCTCCAAGGGTGATAGAATTGGAACCTAACTGTGCTAAACGATGAATTTCATGCTTGGTTAAAAAATAGACTCTGCCCCAGCAGTCTGCAGTTTTAAACAAGAAACATTTGGGATGAAAGCAGAGTTTTTATATGCTACAGATGAAGGGTGGAAATCCAGAGATAATAGCTCTTGCCAAGCTCAGGCAGAAAAGCATTGACAGAGACAGGAAAAAAACCCAGATGTGAAATCTGAGATCATTCATCATCTAGAATGTCAGAATTAGCAATTTTTTCTGAATATAGTTAGTCTTCTCCCACAGCTTTACATTTCCTAGCACTTGTGAGTCTGCATCATAACCTGTGAGCTGGAAAGGAAATAATCAGCTGGCTAGGTTTGGGTTTTAAGAACATGTCTCTTTCAAGGTAAAAAAAAAAAAAAGAGTTGTAAAAAGTATTAGTGTGTATATATGTGTGAAGAGGAGTGAAGGGACAGAAAGAACAGGCAGCATTTACATGATGTCTTCATTTAGAGTGTATTCAGAGACCAGCAGGCAACTGTTGACATAGTTCATAGATGAGCAGTGTTTCTTTTGTACAGGTAAGTTCTCATTCCCACACAGAAGAGTGGAAACATGTGGGAACTCATTTCATGGCTCAGGAAGCCAAGCAGCTTCTCAGAAAAATGTGCAAGGATATTTGAAAATGGAAAATAATAGATAATCTAAGTTTTAAAAACTCTACTAGCTCTCCTACTGTTCATAAAAACTAGCAAGTCATAACGTCAATTCCATCATACAATTCAATTTCTGTGATGTATTCTCTTTCTGATTTTTTTGTGAGTGGGTTTTAGATCATAAGTATTTGAGGTCAGGGCCTGCATGTTCCTCTTTCACAGTATATTGTCTGCAAAAGTGATTGCATTATACATGATAAAATGTTGTCATCCAGCAGATAGTACTGCTGAGAGGCAGATATTTTCATGGGATAGTTGCATGAATTGTCCGCTCAAGTTTGAGGATGATGCAGTTTTTTCTGAAACACCTTCTAATGCCCGATCAGTGTCCTATAAAGAGGCAAGCAGCCTTGTGAAAAAAAAAGTGTCAATTAACTAGCAAAATCAATGAGTTATTCAAGGTATCTTTGCTTCTATATGATTTTAATCAGTACAAGCGCTACATAGGAAAGAGGTATGGGTCTAGACGGAAAGGATTTGCTTAGGCTGCCATTATAATTAGTGCTTTTGGGTTACCTAAGTAAATTTTGTGAATCCATGCTCTCTCATTCTTAGCAGGGGCATGTGTCTTAGGTGTGAGGCAACAGGCAGAAACAGCGAATGAGAATGGGAGGAGGGCTAGAACTGACTTGCCATAGTCCTCATATTTCTCCTGATGGGAATGTGTACTGCAGCATTTATTATGTAGATCTCAAAATATTTGGAATTTTGTGGCGTCTCTGTCTGGTTTATGGCATATGATTCATAATCAGGTGACAAACTATGTGTAACTAGGACCATAGCACTTAAAAACTTTAGAGAGACAAACTCTGCATGTATTCAGCACTTAAGTGTCTGATTTCACATATGAAGTATCTCTGTATTTAAATTAATGTTCTTCACACTTACCTATTTGTGTGTAAATGTGGATAGTTATATTTTGTTAAATAAGAACCAAAATAATTGGCTTGTATTCACCATGCTCCCAGAATCTCAAGATAACCACAGCTGCCATTATAGGGAACAGCAGTTATTCCCTTTGAAACAGATTGCTAGGGAAAAAAAGTCTGGAACTGAGTTTTTAGGATGCCATGAGCTCCTGTAAACACACTGTGCTGTTAGTCACCGGGGTATATCAAACTGCCTGGTTTATTTTTTTTTTGTAAGTTTCTGTTTTGTTTGCTGGGAAAAGTAAAGTAAGAAGTAGACTCAGCTCAGTGAAGAAGATACAGGAAATAACTTGATGAAATGAATTCTGTAACAGCTGCCAGCTTTGTTTTAATTTTTGTCACACCATTACAGTTACTGCAATATTATTACACTATGTTAGCAGAATTTTGAAGGTGAGTGAGTTTCTTCCAGTGTCCCTGAAGAGAGAAACACTGGCAGTCTTTTGATCCAAGCGTGAGTTTTCATGGTGTCCTTTTATTACTACATTGACTTGCTGGTATTTCAATACTGCTGAAAGAAAGGGTAAGGTGATGCCAATAGCAAAAAACTGTTAATCACAGAGTGAAATGAATTTCTTTAATTACTTATTTTAGCTAGATTTTGATTCCCACCACTAGTTATAGTTGTTGTGGCAAGAAAAGCCTGCATTTCTGTAAGAAAATGAAATACTTTTCTAACCTTACTGTCTGGCTAAAAGTCTGTTTATTACCACAAGGAGGGAACATAAACTGTGCTTGCATCTTCAAAATTTTAGTACATGCAATTTTTAATTCACTGTAATGAAAAGTGGGTAAGGGCAATACAGCAGTAGCAGAACTGCAGAACAGTACAAAGGTTTGCTTACAGTAGAGATACACTGTCTCCTTGAGTTTGGTATACAAGGTTTTCTTCATAAACAAATATATGTGCACACATCGTGCTCTCCCAGGGATAGTTTTTCCATCTCCACTGTGCTATCAGGATAACTGTGGCTAGCAGAGAGACATGGTTTCTGTGCAGGATCAGTGTCGCTAGCAGACAGGCTTGGTTTCTGTGCAGACATTTGGTGACTTCTCGTGTCTTTAAACTTTCAGAGCAGATTCCGTTTGAACAGTGATTTTTGAACTCCACATTTCTTGTTCACTGGTGATTTTGTTAAAAAAAAAAAAAAAAAAAAGGCCACTCAGGGTACATGGAGAAGACCTTGAAAGTCCTGCAACATGAGGAGTCTTGCACAGGTACTCTTGTGGTTCTTTGCTCCAGTGAAAGGTGCAGGCAGCTTATTGAGAACTATATCTCCTCATGGTCTGTGAGCACAAGGCAAAGAAAGAAGATGTGGATTCTGTAAGGTTCATTCTTTTGGTGACTGGTACAAATAGCAGTATAGCAGCTGTGAAAGATTTGTGCTATTGCCCTATACCTTGCCTAACCTAACCTGATAGGTTAACAGAACAGATCAGGATGGCCACTCCTGACTTGAGTGACAGAAAGGATGAGACCCAAAAGACATGGCTCTGTGCCAGCCCTCGCTTCACCTCAAGGAGGAGAGTCTGCTTCAGGTCTGCCCTTACGCCCACCCTAGGCCTAGCAGCATTCTGACAGCAGGCAGCCCCATATCGAATCACAGTGAAACATTCTGTGAAGGGAGGTCACTGCACAAGTGGTCCTTCGCTCAAAGCAGTTACAGGTCTCACCTTGTTTTCCGGTTCCTGCACAGCTTCTGCTAAGTATAGCAAGATTTCTTTATTAGTGCTGTGGTCATTCTCTTCAAAGAATATAGACAGCTGAAAACTAGAAATTAAGTTGTACATAAGTGGTCTTTCTTCAGGACCTTTCCAAGTGAAAGTGCCTGACAAACAATATGTGAAATACTCTATAGCAGGAAATGGATTATGACTTTTTCCATTTCCTTCAATTCTAAATAATTCATTAGCAGACACTTAACATATAAAGGAATCCAGTATCAGGGGGATATTATTTGCAGCTTTTCAGTATCCTGTGAAGGCAAAAATAATATTACTGTTTTGGTAGATTTTATCATCAGTTATTTCATTATGCATATATTTTTAATTTGCCAATTTATTTCCTCTATTTCCCTTCTTTATAATCTCATAATTAAGGCAACTGTATTACTACTTTTTTTTTTTCAAAACCTACTTGTGCAACTTGTATCTAAAATCTCATGTAAATATTTGCTGGTGACATGGGTGGGGAACTTTTGTGAGCAAGTTTTGTGAGCAGAAATTTTGCTCTGTGCATTTGGTTTCAGTTTAGACGATTAGACTAAGGTGATACTGCTTATTGAGCAGATACATGATAATATAACAGCTAATGAACAAATTGTTTGTAATATGATGAAGTAGTTCTATTTTGACTAGTTTTGTGGACTGTTCAGACTTAATTCCTTCCCTTTCTGGAAGCTCTCTGGTCTTTTTTCAAAGATTGCTTATACCATGATTACATTTATCTCTTTTCCTTCAGCTGTTTCTGGCACTTAAGAACAAGTCAGCATTTCAGTATCTTGCTAACAGTTGATATTCTCTAATGAATTGGTAATATGCTACTGGAATAACAGTTTTGTGCTCTTGACCTCAATTCTGAAAGATCTATACAAAACATATATCAAAAACATTTATCATTCTATTTTTTAATCCCTTTACAGGACCACCTTGTTGACCTCCGATTTTGTTACTTTCTTGTCTCTTTTCTCCCTGCTCTTCTCCTTCATCTCTAAGCATGTGTTCTTCTTTTACAGGACTACTAGGAGACATTCTACGTTTTATGATGGGCAGTGTTCCTCTCTTTCAGGAGTATGTCATATTCCTATGGCAGAACCATTCTGCACCAGAACCAGAGGGGTAAATGAATTTTTTGAAGTACTTTAAAAGTTTATTTTTTTAATGGCATATGTGGTTTAGGATAATTGTGAACCGTCAGAACACAGAGGCAATCTCCACCCCTTTGGTCCTATTTCACAGATGTCTTATGGTATTAAATAAAAATGTAACATTTTGAAGGCTTTGGAAGTAAGAGATTATAAGACTGTAAGAGCTATCTTCTTAAATTAAATATACAGAAGGATGTAAGAAGGCAGTTTGCAACCTGTTAGATATCCCAGGAACTTAATAAAAGGACAAATGATCTTTATTTATCAGGTAGCAAGCAGTGGGAACAGCAATGCGGGCATAATAAGGAGAGAGAATTAGTGGATAATTAATTTTTGTTTTAAATGGAATTTTACCTACTGCAGGGCATATACACACTTAAAATATAAAGAATTAGAAGTAATACTTAAGCATTCATAGAAGGGCCATTATTGCATTTACGCTTTTATGTACTCTAGCAGTTGGTCTTGGAGGAGTGAAGGCTTTGTTTAAGGGATGTTAGCATGGAAACAAGCCAACTTACAGCAAATCTTTTGTTCTTAAATCCTGCCACTCTTTCTGTTGCTTCAAGATTTTCAGGGTTTGCTAACACTTAGACTAAGAAGAGTGAAATACTGTTCTGCTTTTCAACACCTTTGTAAGCTTTTGGGAGGAGATTATCTGTAAATACATATACCATTTCAGTGAATCAGTGGATCCTTACAGCAGAGTAAAAGGGAAGGTGAAGAGGGAATTTAGCATTTTGTGCTGTTGTAGAATGCAGGGTACACTCTCAAGGGGCACAGGAATCTTTAAAATAATAGTCCTACCTATCCAAAAGACTTACTCTCTTTGCAGTTGATTGCAAGACTGAACAGGTGAAAAAGCTGAATCATGCAGCACAGGACTCGCTCTGTTCCCAGAGTATGTTAAAAATGTTAGTCCTGTTGAGCTGTTTGGCTCTTATGACCAGTTCGCTGTCATTGTAGGTGATTTCTTTTAGTTAGCTTAATGCAACATGATTTGCTCTGAAGTGTCTGTCAGCACTGCTGAAATTTCAGTGTACTAGGATTCTACACTGTTTTGCAAAGTTAAGGAGGAAACAGACCAATGCTCATTATATACCTGCATTATATATACCTGCACTTTCCTATTCTGCCATTGGGCAGCAAACTATGCAAAATACCTTGTCTTTTTAATGAAACCACACAATGAATACCTCCACAATGTTATCAAGGAGCAGGTGTAATATATTATCTTGCTGATAGTGAGCCCGATGCCATGTCGTGATAAGTACAAAGATTTTACCAGATACTTTCTGCACACCTGTAAAGGATTAAAAAGGAATGTTGTTATGCTAGGTGTCTCTCTCTTACTTTGAAAGAAAAAGGGAAAAAAAGCAAGTAGCCTAGCATAAGCCATTTCGTGAGCTTGAATGAAGCATACAAAAGCTGGTTTTTAATTTGATTATTAAGTAGCTAGAGACAAAACTTCTTGACAATTTTTTTTAAGAGTAACAGAGAAATACTCATTTTAAAATAGAGAACAAACATTTAGGTACTTCCCAATCTCACATGTGATCATTATGTCATTAGCCTGTACATTCTAATCAGGCCAACAGATGTTTTAAAGAACATGTATTTTTGAGCTCTTAAAGGGGCTAGAAGTTCCTTTCACTTCATTTGAAAATATCAAACTGATCTATAATATTTTCCCTGACCTGACCCTGAAAATTGCTGTGACCATTTTCATCCAGATTGTCTGGATTCAAGGAAATATCACAGATAAATGAAATCGTAATAATGCCAAAATTATTAATATGGTAGAATAACTAAGGACTTTGCATGAAAAATATCTGACAGTTCCATATTTCATAGCATTTGTGAAGTTTGTGAAGATATTCTGTTTGATTTATACACTGTAAATCATCTGAAAGCAGTTTGTCTTTTTTTCTAATAATCATAATTGCTTTGAATAAAATAGGCTGTTTTGATTGCTATTACTTTAAGAAAATAGAACCCACTGAAACATTTTATAAGGAATGAACCTGGGCTTTTGTAAATGTGGCGGGACAATAGTGCTCAGCTCATAAGTTTTAAATCAAGTGAGTATTTATTAGTAACTTGGTAGAGTATACTCTGAGGGTTTATATCAGTAAAAAAACACAATATTATACATTGGTAACATTCTATAAACACCTACAAATTTCTAAACATTCTATAAAAACTAACTCCTAGAAGTTCAGATTTCCCACCACTACATGTATTGTCACACAGCTGTGTGCACAAATGCTGTTCCCCAGCGTGAGGGGGTTAGGAGAATACCCGCCTGCTTTCAGGAGTGCAGGTTTACCCATTTACAGGCATCTGTGGGGTGCTACATCATCATGGGTAGCTGTGCTATTGCTTACAATCCATGATGCCCACAAGATCGCATAGGACACTCAAGGCTTGGTCACTGCTTGTTGCACCCTGTGTGACAGTCTAGTAGCTGAAGCACAGGCTTCTTGCAGTGTTTGATGGCAAGACTAGCTGGAGTTCATGGTGCTGGGAAGGCAATTCTTGGCAATATCAGAATAGGTTTTGACTGCTGCTGTGCTACCAAGGTCTCTACTGCCACAATTTTTCATGCTTCTTTTCATGCCAAGTACTTCTCAAACATCTCTTAGCAGTCCCGTGGTTACTGTGAGGGCAGTTGATGGTCATGTTAAGCAGTTTTCATCATTGATACTTCTGTTTTAAGTGTTACCAGTTTGGGGGCTAGCACCTTCTCAGAGCAGTATTTTGTTTACACACACCATACTAGTTGTATTCCTGTTACATCAACCGTTAATAGCAAGGCCATTTACCAAGAGAAGTTGCAGTGATTCACCCATATGCACAGTCCTGGTTGGGTTTGAATGGAGTAATACCAAACTGCTGGTATGTGTAAAGTATATGGTTAGTTGCTGATACAGGAAAAGGAGATAATAATTTTTCTTCAGAGGTCTTTCAAGCTTGTAAAGTTTTCAATCTAGTAGACTTTCAGAAGGTAAATTTCCCACTTTGTGCCCACATAGTGCTTGGTGGTGTTTACCTTTAGTAAACTATGCTTAATGTAAGCAAAGTCAAAACACACACGCTGCCTGCTTTTCAGTCTCCTTCGTCTGTACTGAAAATAGTAATCCAAATAATAGTAAATAAAATCAGATGAATTCAAATCATTTCTACTAGAGACTATTTATTTCTCTTATTAGATAAGGAAATTGAAACTTTTTTATTTTTGGACAGCTATAGACATATTCAGTGCAACTAGTAAGTATAAGGTTAATTTTCCTGTAGGAAAAAGCTTTTTTTCTTTTTTTTTCCTTTTTTTTTGAGTGAGATGCAAAAGCAATGCACTTCGCGGGGGGGATTAATTGCTTCCTAATTCTGCACCAGTAAGGGAAAATGATTTTGTTGACCTTAGCATGTTTTCTAGGTTCTTATTGAAGTTGCCAAGAAGCTTGGGCTTCCATTTCATTCCAAGGGAACAATGATCACAATTGAAGGCCCACGTTTCAGTTCTCGAGCAGAAAGCTTGATGTTTCGCAGCTGGGGAGCTGATGTCATCAACATGACCACAGTTCCTGAGGTGATTCTTGCGAAAGAAGCTGGATTGAGTTATGCAAGTATTGCTATGGCAACAGATTACGACTGCTGGAAAGAGCACGAAGAAGCAGTGAGTGAAACTGATTATTTCTCTGGGTCTTGTTCACAGGGATCTAGATGAGAACCTGTACCTTTAGGTGGAAATCATGTATTAAGCTAAATCCAGTCTTTCATACATCAGTATCACTGAATTATTCTTGATTAACAATTATGAAAGCACGAACAAAATCAGACATTGCTACCTCATTAATTTTTATAAACTGCTCTCCTTATAAACCTTTTGACTCTTCTTGTGTGAATCAGCTGGTCTGAATGCTATAAGGCCAGTGTGACCTCTGACCTGTAATTGTTCTAGTTGTATTGTTTGGCAGCTTTGTGAAAGGATATACCTTTTTTAGTCCTTTTTTTTTTCTCATGTAATACATATTACTAGCAGAATATTTATGAAAGTTGCCAATTAAATCTTAGTCATAGGAAATGGCAGTGCAGTCTTGGCACTTGAGACAATGGAGACAGACAGCTTCTTAAAACACATGCAAAATTGTCTCAGTAACTTTGTAAAACTCTCCTCTCACAGTTTTTATTAATATTTGTCAAATGTTTCCACCTACAGCATTCCCATATGGTATTATTTAATTCACTTTTAACTTTCCTTTAATTTTTTTACAGTACAAGTTTGCCTGTTGGAGCACTGATTTAATGTAAAAGCACAGATAAATAGTACA
The DNA here is from genome assembly GCF_059628265.1 of Tinamus guttatus. Classification (NCBI taxonomy): domain Eukaryota; kingdom Metazoa; phylum Chordata; class Aves; order Tinamiformes; family Tinamidae; genus Tinamus; species Tinamus guttatus. The sequence continues at coordinate 38,114 of NW_028288719.1, read as the reverse complement.
AGTGGCATGATTTGCTCTAAGAGCTACTTAGGCCATAAATTACTTGGATATTATGGAAATGTGATTTATCAGATCCAGCATGGCTCTGTTATTGTTTATTATTCTTCAGCTGAATTTTTGAATATGAAAATATAATAATATAAAAAATATCCTCTAAATAATAATTAGTATAGAAGAAAACTGTGTGAGCAAGAAGTGTCTGTTTAAAACTAATACGCACATGCCTGCACTGTCACTGTATTAAAGGGCCCCATGTGGCCTTTTATGTAAAGCTATCTGTGCCCCATGGAGAAAAACACTGGGGATTTCTTTGCAATTAAAATTCCATACAAATTTGATCAGGATTTCCCAGAATATTTTTTTATGTTTAGTCAGCTCTTGTTTTTTTTCAGTATATCCATTTGTGTTTATTTTGTTTCTTATTATTATGATAATGCATACATATTGCTAGAAGACATTATGTATCTTAACCAGTGACTTCTCTTCTAATAAGTGCAGATGAAAAGTCCTATAGAGATTTTTTGGGGAATTAATTAATGGAATTGAACCCAAGGAATAAAACATAACCAAATGCACATCCAGAAAAGATAAAAAAATGATTTTGCTAGGAAAAAAAAAAAGGAAAGAAAGAAGGTGATTTTAAAATGCCTACTTTTTTTTTGTCTGTACTTCAGCTTTGCACTCACACCTTAATGAGTGACGTGAGTTTAGTTGGGGATTTAAAACATGTGCCACCAAATTTGAGATAATTACAGTTTTCTTCTCTTTTTAGGTTTCAGTGGATAAGGTTTTAAAGACGTTGAAAGAGAATGCAAATAAGGCCACGAGCATACTCCTTACTGCTATACCTCAGATAGCTTCCATGGAATGGTCAGACACCCTGCACATTCTGAAAGTAAGTATATGAGCATGACTAGTATTGGGGGAAAGTATGTGTATGCACATAATATAGGCAGATGTTTCAGGATGTTTCTACTTGACATGCGACTTCTTAGAATATAGTATATGCATTAATATATCCACCACAATTCAGGATGGCCATAAAAAACATTAATGGCCTTATAAGCTTCGCTGTGAAAATCAAGCCTCCATATTACATCCCCAGTATATTTAAAAGCTGCAAATATTCAACACACCTGTATTATGGATAATGAACTGATACCCTTCATAGTACAGAGAACAATAACCTGTTCCTCTGTTCAGCCTTAGCCTGTGTTTTAAAACAATGTAGAGCCAAATGGAGAAGGCTAAAGGATAAAACATTGTTCTCTTTTGAATGTATGACAGGTGAAGAACTATTTGCAAGTTACAGCCATTATCTAGTTTAAATTTTTTTGGAATTATGTCTCGGTCACTTTCAGACCTGAGGTCACAAAAAAAAAAAGAATGGAAAGAAAAAAAATACTACTAAGTGTCTTGATGAGGGGACTTACCAGCAGGATTTTTCAAAGACAGAGTTTGCGTATGTGTTTTGTATCACCTCTGTTTCACAGGAATGCTTGAGATTCCTTTTTACCAACAGTGTAGAGGAAAATAACAATGTTAAATAGTTTGGAACTCTATGCAACTTCTTTTCAAGCTTTCTGCTACAAATAGCCACTACTAAGACAACAACAACAGGCAGAGTCCCAGGAATTAAGGATGTCACCAGGTTGGTTTGGCAAAGGCAAAAGCAAAGGGAAAGAGAACTGTGATGTGGGACAGAAAACAGACAGAAGTGGTCCAGAAAGAGCTATATGAGTAGAAGCATGAGTAGAGTTATATGAGGTGGCTTCCTCCTCTGCAAAGGAGGAAGCCACCTGAGAAAAAACTCTCTTCACTCTCAGGTTCCCTCTTTATCCTTACCTTTATAAAAGAAGTTGAAAAACACTTTCTTTACTGTAGTTTCAGTGTGTAAGAAAAAGAAGGCATAAGTTGTATCATTCTGATATCTGATAATGTGTCCCTGGATTTATTTGAATCTTTGGATTTTGATCAGATTTTCTGTTTTATTTGTGGTCTGGTTCTCTTGTAAGTGACTCCTGTCACATCCAGTTTAGACAATAATCTGATGTACAGAAATCAAAGAAGCATTATGGAAAGTTCACCACAAATCAGTTTAAGCATTTTTAAGCTTGAACAAGTCATGGATTTCCAACCAAAATCCTGGAAATGTGTTCTTCCTGGTACTTCTTTAGAAAACCTTTTTTTTTTCTGAGGAAAGCTCTGGATGATATATTCATCACCCTTCCTCACACAGTTATCTGGAGCAGGAATTAATTATTTTTAGTCCGCACTATCACTATTTGTGAGAGGCAGATGGCTTTATAGTCTGCTTGAAGGTGGGGCATGATGAGATAAAGGAGACAACAGAGTCATATTCTTTCTCTAATCTCCAGAAAACATTTTTTCAGGGCCCTGGGCCACACTTCATGTTTAAAACAGATGCCTGGTTGTATTGGAAACAAAACAAAACAAACAAACAAAAAAACCTCTCAGACTTCAAATAAATAATTGTAAAAATGCACTGGATACTCCTCAGCTCCTGTGATCATGCTGCCATGGAGAGAATTTTCACAGGTATGCTTAGGCACTTTTCCCTCTGCATAGGGACTGAGAGATCTACTTCCAAAGTTCTGCTATGTGTGCTTCAGTAACCAGTACCCTCTTGCTCTCTATCATATGTTCATTGCCTTCATTATAGAGGCTGAGAGAGCTGTTGGGTGGAAAGCGCTGGCCCTGCGTGTGTAATGTTACTGTTCTTTCATTAAGACTAACCCTTCCGTCATCTCCCTGGCCGCTGTTTAACACAACTGTGTGGGCAGGAGAACTGACAAGGAGGAGCAAGATTGCAGCTGCTGAACTGCGAACAGTGATAAAGTGAAACCACCCCAAACAATGCCCAGGCTGAGTTTGGGCAGCCCAAAGGAGCCTCTGTCATGGTCTGTTTTTAGTGTTTGGGAAAGCATATGAAACCTTAAAGTTCCTCAAGGTCAGAGGACATTTCATTTTTTTTTGCCTCTTTATTCTAGTTACTATCACTGAAGAAATTTGACTAGAGAGGAGAGAAGGCGCTGCCAGGCCTTTTTCACAGCAGTGTTTATCTCTCTTCCCACTCAGAATTGTGTACTCTATCCACATGCACACAGTGTCCTTTCTGAAATTCACAATAGTTCTAGTATAGTGGTATATAGTCCTTCATGTAAAGGACTTTTTATGAAAAGTAGCCCTTCAGCATCCCTCGGGACATCCTTTTGTATCTTCAGTGCAAGAGTGGCCAGGGATGACTTTTTCTATGTAGGCTGACTGCCATCCATTCTGTTTCACTTTTCTAATTTAAGTATAGTTTGAGTGTTACTATTTCTAACTGCCAGGATGTCTGTAGGTCAGGGTCTCCTGGTGTTATGTAACCTCACTGTTTTATAAAATAGACGGTTGTCCAGCCTCAGATTGCATGAGCTTTGGAAAAAAAAAATGAATTTTTAACAATCCTCTCTAAGGGTACAGCAGCCTGCTGTTTTGAGGCATGGCCAGGCTGTAATACTTTTTCAGAACAGGATGTGACAAAGTCGGACTTGAGTGTCCATTGAGGAAACACAGAGGGTAAATCTCCTGATCCAAGTAATCCAAGGTAATCCAAGTAATTTCTAGGTAATATCAAGGAAACTTCTTGACAGGGTGGACCAACTATAGTTGTTGCATGGCTGGATCTGCTGTTCCATGACCAGGAAAAATGTTTAGGGGAGTTGTAATCACTGGCAGTCTTTATTATAGTGGTCACGAGATAATGGCGTTTGCAATCCTGCAGGTATAGCATCCTCCAAACACGAGTGATCCATCTCAGGAAAACAGATAGAAATATCTAAAACTGATAGAAATATCAGTTTAGCTATCTTGTCTCTGTGAGCAGTCCTGCTGACACTGCCTTCCTTTTTTAAACTCACAAACTAACTAGCCTGAATGAAGCGATACTTGTCAGAGCCCTGGTACAAGGAATAATCTTGTGCTCTTAGGATGGAGCTGTGTGAGGTGAATACTTTAGACTGGGTAAGTTAACCTTAGGGTGTGTTTTAGCACTCTTCATCCTCTGCATACTTGAAATGTAACATGTTTGATAACTAACATATTGAAAGTTAATTCTTTCCTACCTCACTAACTTTCCAGTAGAAAGTTAACACTTTCCATGCCTGACATAAGTTCATAATTTATGCTTGCAGAGCTCTGATTTTAGATTCTCGAGTAATTTTCTTCCTTGAGACAATCTCATTGAAATCAGTGAACATGTTTGTGTGATTAGAGTGAACTGGATCAGCTGGAGTAAGGTGGAGAGAGGAAATTCATTAAGGATCCACTTCAACTGGACAGTACATACACCGTGGTCTTTGCAGGCTAAGGGCCTCCCAAAAAGGCTATAGGTCTTGCCCTTTAATGTGTCCTGCTCTAAAGTTGCCTGTCACTGCATCTTCTAAGCATTTCATTTGCTCCTGACCAATGCACTTTAGAGAGACAACTGTACTTAAAAATGGGTAAAAGAAAATACAAAAATTATCTTTGTAAGCACCATTATTTTCGAAGATTTCTGGTGACAGTAACTCATCATCTGCTGTAAGGAAGGTGTGTGCTCCGTGCTTGACTTCTGTGGAGTTGGGGGGAGATGGAGTTACTATTCTTGTGGTGTCAGGTGTAGCTGTTTTTAATCTGTATGGAAGCTATACAGTCTGCCTTCACCCAGGAAAGGCCCTGTATTGGAAGCAGGAGCACTCATCTACTCCGTTTCTGTATTTCAGACAACCGTGCAATGTTCGGTCATCCTGCCAAAGCACTAACAGCCTGGATGAACGCGGAAGCTCGGGCACTCGGAAAGAAAAGCGGACCCACTTTTGAATGTATGGATTATAATATCTTCAAGAAATGTTACAAGCATGGAAGAATGTTTCCTGTGATGGATAAGGAAAATAATGATAATAAATTGTGACTGATTGTATTGTAAAAGACAATTTTTGTAAGACAGCCATATGGATAATTAATGAGATGTCTAAAGTTAGTTTTTCAAATACATCTTTTGAACTTGGAGTGGTTTTACTGTGTAACTGGATCAGACAGTGATCCATAATGAGTTAGAATCTTGCTACTGCATGATTCATGAGGTCAGTATGTATCATCAAGGGTATCTTTTAATTGATTGATAAAAGGAAGGGCTAGATAATGCTCTGCTACAGTTTCATTAAGTACAAAAAAAGCAACTCTGCAGATACTTAGCTACTTTGCTATTTCTGCCTCTCTACTTTTCCTTCAAGAAGGAATGTGGCTACCATTCACTTCAGGACATAGTGAGTGAATATGTAATGAATGGAAATAAAATCCAAAATACAATATTTTTATACATTGTTTTTTATTTCAAATACTTTTTTCATTTGTATAGAATGTGAATTTTGGTTTTGTGCAAACAAAATTTGTTTTGGTAATTACAGCGGTTCTTTCACAGCAGATGTATAATGGTGAATAATGTGATTTTTTAAAAAATAGCTGATAGCTAAGTCAAATTTGTGCCTGAAGATAGGTGTCTGTGACTGAAGGTAATGTCAGTTCTTGAACACTGTGCTGGCCTTTTTTTTTTTTTTGTTACGTTGAAATGAACAGTTCTGTTCTTAGTTTTTATTCTAAATGATGAATGTACTTGGTCTCTTTGTACACATTTCATTCATGAATACTGTTTGTCTTCAATAAAATAACCTGCTGCTTCTTGCATAGAAAATAGAACAAATGAAACCTATTCTTCCCCAAACTGTGTGGAAATGGATTTTTTAATTTTCTCCTAGTTATTATTAATTGACTGAATTTTGTGTGTCTGGCATCTGGCAGTTCTTTTACCAATGGATTAAATTGGTAGGGTAGTTTATAAACACAGGTTTAGAAAGGCTGAAGATTTCAAAATATGGTGACACATAAAAAAAGAGGTAGCTCAGCCTTTTATCTTGTAAACCAGTCTTTCACTCTGAAAAGCTCTGTGCTTGAGCACTTGGGAAGAGACTGTGGCTACCTTTGAGATACTGGAAAAAAAACAGTCAATTTTACTTGCGTCCTGGTCTTTTTTTAAGAAGTTTGGATTGAAGATCTTGAAGCTTGAGAGGGCATGGCTGAATATTTAACATGACTCTTACTGTCATCAATATCTAGCCAGAGCAGATGGCTGGCGTGAAAAGTAGGCTTTGTCTCTCACACAGTTCTAGGGAGCTACAAAGGGAAGCTGCAAAGCTCACAGTCAATTAATCTCAGAAGAAGCTGTTTCTGGGCTTCCATTTTCAATCCCTGTTAAGTTTCTGTGTTTTTTTTAGTGACATAAGTAGGTAATCTAAAAAATCAGTGCTTTTGTAAATATGTGTCTCTATATACATATACTATATACATATACTATATATACTGCATGCTTCAGTGCGCAGGAAAGTACAACACAGCAGCACAGAGGAAGGCCGTGGTTCAGAACCGTCCTGGTCGGAATTCCTCACCTTTATGTGCAGGGGTAGGTGGTGCCCTCTTGCACCATCTAGACTGGATACCTGGTGTTCTGAGGTGTCTCATCCAGTGGGGGTCTCATGTAGAGTTAAGACAGAGAACTTACAGAAACTTCATGCCTTCTCTCTGTTGAATCGTTATATACTTAATGTCTATAGCTTTACATCTGCCAGATATTAATCCATTTTGAAAAACAAAAAGGTTTTAGCAAGGCCTTTTGGAACCTTTAGGATTTATGTTTGTGTATTTCGCCAAGCATTACATTTTAAATCTCATCTAAACAATGAAGAGTTCAACACAGCTACCTATATATATATATGTGTGTGTGTATACCTAAAAAAGTGAGAACTGAAGCAATTGAAGCAGTTGCTCTGAGAGTGAATCGAATGTCTCACGGGAGACAGCTCAGGCCTGTGAAATGCCAAGTGAAGTGTTAGCTGATGAAGCTTAAGCTTGTACTTTTCAACCCTGCTTCTCATTCTCCAGTGGAGTTGTCCCGACCTAGCTCGCTGATTTGTGTGGCTTGAGTACTTCCAAGGCTGTGGGAGAAAGGAGGTCACTGCTAGACCAAGCAGGTGCTGCTAAGAACAGTTCTGCTTCATCATGTGTATATGCAGTGTTGAGCTGAGGAAGAGAGGAAGGCAGCTGGGAAGCAGCATGGGTATTAGAAATCAATACTGAAAATCTCTTCCTTATATACATGAAGGGGAGCAAAGTGAGTATGTATGGAGCACAGTTCCACACAGCAAAAATAGCAGTGGACTGGGAAATAAAAAATTCAGATCCAACAGACTCCTTGTAAAATTTTCCATTGGGCACCAAGGGGAATAGTGCAGATTGCTCCTAAACTGTCCAGAACTACATGGGCCAGAGGAGGGAGAAGTGTTACTATTTAATAACGCAAATGAAAAATACAGGAGGAAGCAGTACACCCACTCACAGGAGCTCCCTCTGGATTGTTCCTCTCAGACTTCTGCTTACTCCTGGTGCACACATCACAGGAACAGAAGTCCTACCGCTGTAACCAAAGGAGCTGCTAGCTCTGGGCTTGGTGGTGCTCCGCCCCGAATATACCTTGCCTAGGTTCCACATCTGTCTTGAGTGTTTGCTCTCTCTAACATGGAGATGCTGTTGTGCCTTGCTCGTTTTCTCATTCGTTGTTTGGGTGCTACTGACCCCAGCTCTCCTTGGCCTTTAAAGAGATTTGCTTTGGAGGAGTTGTCTGTGCTTTGGCTTGCATTAAGTATCCCTCCAGTGTGCGCTTACAGCGTGCTGCGTTGATGCCAGTATTGCAAGTCCAGATACAGTACAAGATAGACAGCTAGATCTGTCTTTCTCTGCCTTTTTTGTCTCCTCTCCTCCTGTCTGCATCTTTAAATCGTTTTCCCATGTTGCTTAGAACAGATCTGCTCTGCTAGCACAAGTTTGCCAACTCATACCTCATTTTTACTAAAAGCCAACTACTATCTAACAGTCATACTAACAAAACTGAAGCATGTCTCAGCATGAGTACAGGTGGCATGTGACATCAACTGTCTTTATTATTCATATTATTATTCAAAACAGATCTGAAAGCAATTGGGGTTCTCAGAATTGTAACTGATGCAAGAGAATATTCTGTTTATCGAAACCAGCTGAGTTTCTGTCAGTTAGAGGAGAAATTCAGTCAGGAGGTGCTGGAGTGTTTGGATCAACCCTTGAGATGGAAACTCCAGCTTAACTTTTAACTGCTTCCTTGACCCACTGTCATTGCAATACTCAGGACAGTATTAAACAAGTGAAATTAATATTTACTAATTAATTTATGAAAGTATTTTTTTTGGTAATTATGAAAATTTTTAGTATCTTTAGTTCAAATTGACTCAGATTACTTGTGCTATAAAATAATATGAGATAGGCATACTTGAAAATACGTTTTCCATTCTCCATCACACCACCAAGCTGTATGAATTTAGAAGGCTGACTCAGCCGTGACAAACCTGCCATGAGAGGTCAAGGGCTACTTTTTGAGTTTTGTTGCAAAATGGGTTTTATTATGAACTGAAAAGTAAGCAAGGCAGTTTTGGCTGAGCTTTAAGCAAGATTCATTAATAATTAATAGTTTCTACATTAAGGTTAAAAAAAAAGTGCAAAGCTATTATAGAACCATTACAGTTCTTACAGTAATTTTGATACCTTTAATATTACAGTTTACATTTATATTTATATGTACATTAAAATAATTTCTCCCTCTTCTGCCTTTAAAGACCTGCTTTTGGAGAAAGAAGTCAGTACCCTGTTATTCCCACCAAGCTGGCTAGTTTTTTGTTACAGCTCAAGTCATTTTCCTGGACCACACAGCACCGAGCAGCCATTTCGGGGTGGGAGAGCTTCTACCACACAAGGAGCTTAAAGCAGGTCCATGTGAGATTGTAACAGATGCAATGTGAGAATGGCACAGGAGAGCTGCACGGCCGAAGCTGCACGAGGGAAAGACTATTCCCTTCTCAGCAGCTGTGAAATGTTGAGTCTGCCACCTGCCCCTAGAATCGCACTATAAAGAAAACAAATCAGTTTTCAGTACTCTTGAATTCACTGTGGAAGCCACCCCTATTCCTCTAGGAAAATCTTTAAATTCTCAAATTAAAAATAAATAATTCAAACCTCTTTTTGTTTGTTTTATCTTCTGTTAGTTCTTTTAATGAACAATAAGATCATTGTCCCATAGCTAATTCCTGACACAGAACTGGCCTTTCTGGAACTCAGTATGTATTAGCTTGTGTGAGATAAGGTAACACTAAGTTTATTCTTTCACTTTAAGAAGGAAGAAGTACAGCATATAAATAAGAAATTGCACACCTGAGTCAGTATTTTCTATTGCTTTTTGTTTTTATGAATTTACTTCTACAGAGGCAAAATACAAGGAATGACCTTATTGCTCGTCTGACTAATGCTGAATATACATCTGGCTTTCAGAAACCTTAGGCAGGTATGGATAAGAGTACAACAGCAGTGTAAGATAAATGCCTTACAGTATCAGTGATAATCTTTCAAATTCACTTGGAATAAACCTCAGAAATTCAGAAGATGCTACTTTTTCAGTTAACATCATCTATGTTGTCCATAGCTATAGAGACTGAGATTTTATGGACAACATTGTTGACTGACAATACATGACAAAATAACTTCAGCCAATTATTTTTGTGACTCAGTTTGTTGACTGGAGTAGTTCCACTCTCTTCTCGCTGGGTGATTATTTCTCTCAGTACTTCCAACTGTCCCGCCTTACGTTAATATTCCTCAAAGAATCGTGTTTCCTGTGCAATACTTACGTGACACTTGGTGAAACAGTTTGTATCGCTGCCAGGAAACAGAACTGCATGAATATTTATTGAAAATAACCACAGAATAATCATGTGTGTGAATCCAGGACATTCAGAAATCGTAATATTTTGTAAGTCTTTATGCAGTCTCAGAAAAGGAATGGATAGTAGAAATCTATCTGTAGGATATCGTGACATCTGTGGTGTATAAAGCATTGCTCAAAGGAACAAAATCACAGGGCTCTGTCACGCTCACAGTAAAGAAGTTCTTCCTCATATGGAGATTGAACTTCCTGTGTTTTAATTTATACCCCAAAATGAGCTAAAAAAATGAAGTTTCTACTTAGACCTCAAAGGGGAAAACAAATAACTTCAGTCACAACTTCTGTCTCTAGGCTTAGTAACACAGAGAACCAAAGGTCATGCCTATAGTAAATTAAATGTATGTGACAGGAAACATGAAGCCCACTGCATTGTTTGTTTTTCTACAGTACCATTCCTCTTGCAAAGGTGGAAGGACGTGATATAAGGAAATTTCTTAATTTGACGTTAAAACCTGCATTCCATTGATCTATTAAAAGGTGAATTTGGGCCCTATGTGAAGTTACTTTGTCACCATTCTTTCCTTTCAGCCCAAAGATAAACCAGTGAGTGTCTGCATGAGAAAAGCAGTTGAAGGAGCTGCTTTTCCTTTCTAGTATGTGAAGAGATCTGTGGAGCCAGGTCTATCCTTGAGCTTGGTCAGTGATAACTCCAGCACAAATTCTCCACCTTGTGGTGCTTTTAGTGCTTTAATTTGACTCCTAAGCCCCTCTCCGCTCTGTCCTGGCCCTGAAAGCACATATAAGCAGATACGAGCACAACTTCAGGGTGAGGGCTACCCCCTTTCCTCATGAGGTCTACCAAGAAGGAGTCCAGCATCTAATCCAAAGCTCAGTTACTAAACAGCCATCCCATGAGCAGAGGACATCTGCAGCAATGAGTTTGCTTTAGAGGCCAACGCAAACCCTCCGTGCCTGTAAGAAAAGCCAGACAAATACTGATGTGACGTTCCCAGGTGCACGTAGCTTTGCTGTGCATCCTCTTGCTCTTAATGAACTTTACTGCTTGTCTCCCCTTTCTCCAGAATCTTGTTCCCTCATGGGATGCTCTTCTCCACTGCCTATATCCTGTATTTCCAGGTCTTGACCTGCTTACCTTCTGCTAACAGTGAGCTGCCAGGATCTCATGGCATTTGAGAAAGAGGAGAGGGAGAGGGAGAGGGAGAGAGAGGGAGAGGGAGAGGGAGAGGGAGAGGAGGAAGGGGAGAGGAGGGGAGGGGAGGGGAAGGAGGAGGGAAGGGAAGGGAAGGGAAGGGAAGGGAAGGGAAGGGAAGGGAAGGGAAGGGAAGGGAAGGGAAGGGAAGGGAAGGGAAGGGAAGGGAAGGGAAGGGAAGGGAAGGGAAGGGAAGGGAAGGGAAGGGAAGGGAAGGGAAGGGAAGGGAAGGGAAGGGAGAAAGAAAGAGAGAGAGAAAGAGAGAAAGGAGAAAGATTGGACATCTGGATCCTCCCCCATCTCTACTGTTGGTAGCTGGAGAGGTTCTGAAGCTCTTTCAAGATTTCATTTCAAGATCTGATTTGATGTCAAGGTCCATTGAGTGTGGCTTCCTTGCCTCTTCATTTTTCTCACTTTCTTCTCACCTGCTCCTTGAAGACTCCAAGCACACATGTTTTCTTCCTGTGGGTCATGGTGCTTGAGGCCTATTTGATAGGATAGAGAGGGTTGGATTAACCTTTTTCCAAACCCTTAGCCCAGGCAACATGAAGTGATGACCTTATTTTCTAAAGTGCTCTTCATTTTTCACTTCTGTGAAGCATGCAAGGACTTGTGAGCACGGTGTACAAAACCTGCAGACACACAGAGCTTTGGTTAAGTGTCTTATGAGAATGGTGCTTGTCCCAAAGCTTGGGAGTCATATTTTCAAGTATTTATTTTCTAGATGAACTTATAATAATAATAACAATAACAACAACAACAACACCTTTCCCCCCTTCCAAATGTTAATATAATTGAGTGCCTTTTTATGTTTTATTATTAAAAAACAGAAAGAAAGAAAAATGCTGATGTATTCTACCACAAAAGAAAACATGTAGTCAAATAGTTTAGAGCTGGCACTCAAACAAAAATGAAAATGTGCTTTGTAGCACGTAATGATGCTGGTGCCCTTGTTTAAACAGTGATCATTTATCACAGAAGGGAAAGCATGTAATGAAATTATCTTTTTATAGATCTTTTTATGAGATAAAAACGTGTCATTGTTGTTTCATGTCTGTCCAACTGGACTTTTAAAGGGCTACTACAAGAAAAACCTTTTATTTGTATTCCTAAGCAGTGCGATCTTTTCCATTCATTTGCTATTAGTGGTGGCTGCAATAAGGAGTGTTGCTCAATTTGTTAAATGTCTTTGACGAGATCCATTCACTTATTTATTCCACTCTCCTCCCAAACGGCTGCATTTAGTTCAGTCCCAGGATTAACCTTTAACGTCTGAGTAACTTTCCAAGTTTGCTTTGGAGCTGTTGCTTTGACAGCTCCAAAACTCACGGAGGAAGGTCCAGTTCTGGGCAATGCTCTTTGTTCATCGCAAAAAGCATTGTCTGTCTGAAACTCCTCTATTTAAACTCTCACAGCTCCGGGGCAGTTGTTCCTCAGCAGGAAAACGCAGATTAAAAAACAATAGCAAAACTGGTAACGCTCCCTTGGGATGCTGGTCCTGTACTCTAAAGCCGCTGTTCGCTTTTTAAAATAAATAAATAAATAAGCAAATAACGGGGAGAGCAGTGCAGTTGCAAGGAAGGAGAGCTCCGCAGCGCCGAGAGCAGCCCCTTGGAATGAGGCTTAAAGGCAATTTTTATATTATTATATTTTTGTTTGTTTTTGGTAGGGAAGCGGGAGGCGGCGCCCCGGGGTCTGTGCGAGGGCCCCTGTCCGGAGCAGCGGGGAGGCCTCACGGGGGTCCCGCGTGGGGAGAGGCTGCGGCCACGTCCCCGGATCCGCCCCCCTTCTCCGGCAGCGGCCGCCGGAGCGGGGCTTGAGGCGCCTCGCGCGGGGCGACCCCTCACGCGTGGGGCCGCCCCCTTCCGCCCCGCGGTGCCTCCAAAACCGCTGAGAAACGGCTTTTTTCTTTCCCTTTCCTTTCCTTCCCTTTCTCTTCCCTTTCTCTTCCCTTTCTCTTCCCTTTCTCTTCCCTTCCTCTTCCCTTTCTCTTCCCTTCCTCTTCCCTTCCTCTCCTCTCCTCTCCTTTTTTATTTTATTTTATTTTACTTTACTTTACTTTACCTTACTTTACTTTACTTTACTTTTAGAATAAGCAGGAGGCACAGCTTAGACCGTTTGCTGGCAAACCAGAGCCCAAATGTGTCACTTCCCAAAGCTTCTCTCATTCTGTCCTCTGGGCACGGTGCAGCCTCCTGCAGAAAAGCAGATGAAATAGAAACAAAAAAAAAAAAAAGGAAAAGAAAAAGAAAAAGAAAAATGAAAAATGAAAAAACGCCCCATCCACGGGGCTTCGTTTTTTAATCCCGAGATTCATGGCAGGAGAAGAAAAAAGTACTTCAGCTTTTAAAAGGCTCGTGAAAATCATGAAAGGGCATGAAGTGGAGCTGCTCTTTCCTACTGTTCTATAAGTCTTGTTTTAAATTAGGAAATTGCCATATTTCATGAATGTTTTAAGTCTTCTCTGTGTGCAACAATACACATTTGCAATAGAAGTAAACGTATTTGCGTGCATGTGTGCATGTTGCATACAGACGCATTCAACGTGATATGTATGCTATCTTTCTAGATATGGATGCATTCGATATCGAATATCAAAGATTTGTATAAATATATGTTTTAACACCCTTCCACACACACATATATATGTATTGGCGAAATATGCCAGAGATTATCCAAGTTGAAAGAAAAAACACTGTCCAGACTTGAATAGTGCTGTTTGCAAAGCTCTTTAATTGTTGAACACATTATGTTTATTTTCTGTTTATTGATCACACAGAAGATGTATGAACACGGGGAAAACCATGAAAATTGAGCCGTGAGTGGAGAGACAGAGGGTATGAAGGGAATGGGGAGGAAGACCGTATGAAGATAGTCAAATTTATACAAAAATGCAGTTATTCTTTTTTTTCCCCCAAAAAAAATCCGTTTGAGAGAGACCAAAAGTTGGGTCCAAAGAGGTCTCATTGCCGGGCCACCTCCAAATATTAAATCTGTGCCATGACAGGGCATGGCCGAGTGACTTTCCACAGGGAGACCGTTCCCTGCATAGACCTATTCCGAAACACTCGTAGCGTTTAGGAGTGCTAACTTTGTGCCGCCTCGGGCTATTTCAGACGATCCAAGCCGGGGATTAACTAAGGGCGCGGAGGCAGCTCCCGAGCTGCGCGCTCCGCCCGGAGCGCTGCGGTGGAGCCTGCAAAGCGCGAAGCTTTCTAGGACCAGCCAGGAAGCGCAAAGCGCGGTCGCTTTCCGAAATCATCACACCCATTTAACGAAGTGTTGCGCGGGAGAAACACGACGAGAGCTTTTTCTGCCACCAGAAAACTCCGCGTGCAGCAGGGGGCTCTGGGGACGAGCTCCGCCTGGAGGGTCCCTCGGGGCAGGGACCCTGGGGAAGGCAGCGGGGCGCGGGGATGCGAAGCGGGGCGGTCTCGTCCCCACGGCCCGCGCCGCTCAGTCCCGCCCGCGGGGGCTGTGGTGTCCGTCGTGGGTGGGCGGGTGCCGCAGGTAGCGGCCCACGGGCCCGTGGGGGCCCCCGGCCGCCACGTCGAGCGGGAGGCGGCCGCGGGCGTCGCGCAGGTCCAGGCGCGCCCCGGCGCGGTGCAGCGCGGCCAGCGTGTCCACGAAGCCGGCGCGGGCCGCGTCGTGCGCCGGGGAGCAGCCGGTGAGCGGGTCGGCGCGGTTGGGGTCGGCCCCGCCCTGCAGCAGCAGCTCGGCCACCCGCGGGCTGCCCAGCATCATCACCTGCGGGGAGAGAGCCCGTGAGCAGCGCGCCCGCCACCCGCCCTCCCTACAGCCCACCTCATATTCCCCCTCCGCCTGTCGCGCCTGCAGCTGTGAGCGGTGTGCTTGCCCAGCACGGAAGGCAGCATGCGCTTTATACACATAGTGCTTTTACATGCCTATGTATATAACATTCATTCTTCTCTACTTATTCTCTTCCTCATATTACGCCTATAATATTCATCCGTACTCTACATACGCTCTTCCCCATACAATGCATATAATACTCACCTGTACTCTACACTTTCTCTTCTACATATAATACTCTCTATTCTGTGCACTATACACACATCACATTTTACCCACCCTGTATTTTGCAGCAGCCCTGACGAGTCTGCTTTCTAAAACTTGCTGCCCTGGCTGATGTCTCCGTGTTTTATTAGCCAACAGAGCAGCTCCACCACGCTCGGGCACACAAAGTCAGCTAAGGCAGCTGCGTTAAATCGCTCTTGCAGTGATTTGGCGCTCCTCGGCGCCCTGTGTGGATTTCCTCTGTGTGGAGCTCGATTCGCTGCTAATTTCAGCCACTCTGCTCAGTACCTTTTTTTTTTTTTTTTTTTTTTTTTTTTTTTGTCGTCTAAGCGAGGAAAGCACAGATGTGTAATGCAGGAAGCCTCCTTGCAGGGCACTAACGCCACTCGGTAACTGAACTTGTCAGAAGTAAAAATTTAATCTCACAGGCACGGGTAAACATAGTAGGTCACTTGTAGTCTGATTTAACACAATCACATCATCATTTACAATGGAATCTTAATAACTGTAAGTAGAATAACCGTAACTTAATACTGCAGATCTTTTTTTAAAAAAAAAAAAGCAAACGGAAAAAATGTTTTTGGTATAAACTAAAAGTATTTTGTTTATTTATAGTGAAAGTATGAAATTGTTCATAGATTAAGAGAGTTTATATTTCGACTAAGTTTTCTAAGAACATAAATTTAGTCCACATGTGGGAGCGGCAGCCATTTTGCAAGGACAGGAGAGATCTTAGTCTCTGTCTGAAGAAAAAAAAATGTGGAGACCTTTTTCACCTGGGATTGAACCAAGAAAAATCTAAACAAATAGCATTCGTAGTGTTTGCTCTCTTTTTCCATCTGTAACTTATTTTACAAGCAAGATCCTTTTGCTATATAAAGTGCAGGGTGCAAAATGGCTGTTCAGCTTAGTTTGTGCACCATTAAGCATATCAGCAAAAATGAAAATTTATTCATGAAACAAAGACATACAAGTTACA
The DNA here is from genome assembly GCF_059628265.1 of Tinamus guttatus. Lineage (NCBI taxonomy): Eukaryota > Metazoa > Chordata > Aves > Tinamiformes > Tinamidae > Tinamus > Tinamus guttatus. The sequence continues at coordinate 22,049 of NW_028288719.1, read as the reverse complement.
ACATAACATAGCAATCATTAAATGAACTTCTTAAAAAATCAGTTTAGATATGGAGATTAAAAAATACCATCTTTTCTCTGAAAATGACAGGAAAATAATACCTATAAATTCGTAATAGCTGTGAGTGAAAAGTGTCCTTCTACTGCTGCTGCTGCTACTACTACTACTGAAGAATAATAAACTAGAAAAAATAGCAATAACGAAAGTAATTATAGTGGAATAGTAATAATAATTTATAATAATACATGCTTCCAAATACTTTCCACTCATTCTAAAACAGTCATTTTAGGAATATAAAACAGAATCTATAAACTGGTATTCATAATATTTGTGAATGCAAAGTATCCTAATAGATACTATTACAATAGAAAAATAATAAACAGAATAACAACAACAGCAATAATAATAATAAAATAAAAATTCTAATAGTACAATCTTCTAAACTAGAATTTCTATTCAGAAACCATTTCTAACTCATACACTGTGGAATGGAAATAGTGCACTGAGAATCCCACTTCGATTGTCTTTGGCAATAGACCCGATTAGAATTTGTTTAATAAACATTATTTTAAAAAATAAATAAACTAGTTGAAACTCTGTCTCCTCAAATCTATTTGTGAGCGAAATCTTCCATCTCACCCCTCTTACTGAACACCCTCCTCCGCAATTCGTTTGCTGCGGACGATGCCCCTCTAAAGCCTCTCCCCTGTTCGCGCAGCGGCGAGTGCTGACATAGACAAGCCCTTCTGTCGAGACAGAAGGGTCTTAAAGCCTGATTACGAGCATAAAAAGGGGAAAAGAGAGAGAGAGAGAGAAACTATCCCTTTTCCCTCCGCCGTGCTCGGGGGGCCGCAGCCTCGGGGGGCTGCGCGGTACCTGCAGGGGGGTCCTGCCGAAGCAGTTGGTCCCGTTGGGATCCGCGCCCGCCTCCAGCAGCGCCCGCACCTCCTCGACGGCGCCGCGGGCCGCAGCGCTGCACAGACGGTCCGCGAGGCGCGCGCCGCTCCGCATCCCGCTGTAGCCCATCCCGCCCCGTCCTGTCCCGGCGCCGCCGCAGGATTTGGCGGTTATCGCCGCGGCTCCCGCTCCGCCCCCCCTCTCCCCCCCCGGACCCCCGAGGCAGGACGGGGGGAGCTCCCGGGGGAGGGCGCCCAGGCGCGACACGAGCCCCGGCAGGGAGCAGTTTAGCGGGGGGGGATTTCCCTGCCCCTCCTCAACGCAACGTCCCCGGGGCCCCTCGAGGGGAACAAGACCGGACGGGACGGGACGGGACGGGACGGCCCATCCCTGCCTGCGGCAGCGGAATTGAGGGATTAGGGAGAAGGGGCGGGGGGAGAGCGCTGCCTCTGCCACTGCGTGTCCCGCCCCCCATCCCCCCGCCCCATCCCCCGCCCCATAGCGCTGCCCTCGACGGCAGGTGGGCAGCGGGCGCCGAGCGCAGCCCGGGCCGGGATGGGGCGGCAGGAGATGCTCTGTAGGGCCCGGGTTTCACTTCTGCCCCCGGAAGGGAGCCCTGCTCCCCCACAGCACCCCGCTCCCGAGGGCCCGTTTGGGGTCTGGTCCTGCGCGCTCCGCTCGCTGCGCACGGCGACGCGGGCAGCCCGGATGAGGAAGAGCGCGGCCCGCAGGAAGTCTGAGATCCAGCTGATCCAGTGGCGCGGAGCATTGAGGGGGGGAGGCAGGGGGGCACGTCCCCGCGGAGCCGCCGCCGGCTCTGCAGAGCACCCCCGGCACCGCGGGGCCACCCCCGGCCCTGCGGAGCCATCCCCGGCCCCGCGGAGCCACCGCCGGCTCTGCAGAGCACCCCCGGCACCGCGGGGCCACCCCCGGCCCTGCGGAGCCATCCCCGGCCCCGCGGAGCCACCGCCGGCTCTGCACAGCCCCCCGGCACCGCGGGGCCATCCCCGGCTCTGCAGAGCCCCCCGGCCCTGCGGAGCCATCCCCGGCTCTGCAGAGCCCCCCGGCCCTGCGGAGCCATCCCCTGCCCCGCGGAGCCATCCCCGGCTCTGCAGAGCCCCCCGGCCCCGCGGAGCCCTGTCCGGCCCGCGGCCCGGCCGCCGTCGGGCGCTGCGCCCCGCGCCCCGCGCTCAGCCCCGCGCTGGCCGCTCGGTCCCGCGCCCTGCGCGGCCGCGGGCTCCCGCGCTGCTCCTCCTCTCCCTCCCCCCGCTCCTGGCCACAGCAGCTTCTCTGTGCGCACAAGAGGGCCCTGTGACACAAACCACACGCTTCCAAGGGCTTTCTTTTTCTTTCTTTCTTTTTTTTTTTTTTTTTCCCTCCACCTCTCTAAACCTGGGCTTAGGTAAACTGCAGAGTGGAGGGGCCGATTTCTGCACTTTTGAACCCAAAAGGTGGCTGAGGGCTCGCCTCGCTCGCTGCTCTCGGGAGCGCCTCAAAGCAAAGCCACCTTTGGTGAGGAGCAAGATCTGGATCCCGTCGGCAGCAGCTCCTGCGGGCTCGGGCACCGCTGGACCCCCGGGTGCCGGAGGAGGCGGCGCCCAGGCCCCACCGCCGTCGGGGCCCAGGGCTTTGCATCCTGGCTGCCCATCGGCCGCAGGCGTGAGGCGAGACCTGGGCAGAGCAGCGGGACTTAAACGTCTCGGAGCCGCAGGCAAGGCTCGGCAGTGATGAACTCCCGAGAAACGAGAAGATCTGGATAATGGAGCGCGAGGACTATAAGGGAGGGCTTTATCCTCTCCGCCCCTTCTCTTTTCGAACACCAGACCCCTGTTCTCCTTTTTTATTATTATTTATTTATTTATATAATTATTTATTTTATTGAATGTGTAAAAAGAAAAAATAAAAAAGATGTGATTCCCACGGACGCGACTCAGGCCCTCGCCCCGCTCTGCCCTGGGCCGCGGCAGGAGCGCGGAGAGGCGCGGGCGGGTCCGGGGTGCGCGGGCCTCGGCGCTCCGGGCTCCCTGGGCACCGGCACATCCCTGGGGAAACGGGGCATCTCCCACGCTGCTCCGGGCCTAGGCCACGAGAACAAGAACGCCCAAAAAGTGGATGGAAAAAAAGGGGGAAAAAAAAGGAAAACAAACAACAACAACGAAAAGAGGTAAGGTTTGAGCTGCTAAGGATCACCAAATAAGAAGAAAGGGCATCTCTCACAACCTCACCCCTCTCCACCAGGCAAGCGAGGCTCCCTTTACACACTCTTTTCCTCTCCTCACCAGAGGTCTGCTTAAATGACAACTATGAGGAGATAAAACCAGGGGAAAAAACAAACAAGCAAACAAATCCAACCAAACAAAACGCGCCTCCCCCCAAAAGGAAAAAGAGGACCAAAAAAAACCCCCCCAAACAAACAAAAACCACCACAAAAAACACCACCACCAATGCTCTCTTGGGCTATATTTCTCGGGTTTTCTAAAATCTTACATTGATACTGGCGTGCGGCAGGGAAGTGTATTTTCTTTAACAGATCTTGATATCTGGGAAATAGTACTGGTACTAGCTTTTGTGCTTTTAGGTGTTGGCATAAATAAATAAATAAAACACGTACGTGTATGGCTTTCTTTCTTTCTTGTGAATATAAATATATATTTTTTATATATTTACACGAAATATTTGTACGTGATGATGGCTATTGTGGTGCTCGGATTGCCCATCTTAATTCTTGTGCCTTACAGGATTCCCTGAAACTTACAAAAACTGCAAGATGGCAACAAACAGTAAAACAGAACACATAGGATAGTATTTCGAAAGTGGTCAAAAGATAAATAGGGTTTTGTACTAACGGTTGCTGACCCTCCAAACGAGAAACGAGTTATCAATCTCTTGGACTATAAAAGCTGCAGCTTTAATTTACGCTTTTGAAAATCTTTTTTTTTTTTTTTTTTTTTTTTTACTCCTACAAATGCAGTTTCTAATTTGTGCTCTTGTAGCACCAGCAAAAGATCTAGAGCGTATCAAAAATAACACTCTGTCATATCTGAAATTGCAGAAATAAGAGTCAGAAATAAGACTTTTTGCTAATGCCCGTCAAAGACGACCCTGAATTATATTTCCATCACTAGGGTAAAGGAAGGACACCGCCACATAAATTCCCTCTGCATGTAGGCAAAATTCCATGCGTGTTCCTGGCAAGGGTGCAGGGAGGGGGAATATAAATCTACTACACCAAGAAAAACAAACAAACAAACAAAAAACACCTTCTCCCCCGCCATTTATTTGCAAAGTTACTATGTAACAGTATACTGCAAGCAGAGCCATTTCAGTACTACAATATTGTAAACCTGAAAACTGATCTGAGATATTTTGCTAGAATAGAGTCGAAAATTTCACTTATGAAAAGCAGTCATCTTTAGCAAATCGCCTTGTTAACATTTCGGCAAGTACTACCCTTTCAGCGAGAAAGAAAAAAAAAAAAGAGGAAATTTAAAAATATTTGCATGAATTATTTTTTGTTCTAACAAATCCTTCATCCACAATACTAGAGACGGATTAAATATTGCTAAAATACAAAAGACAGAAACACATTATTAGAAACATTTATTTTTTTAATAGACCAAGAAAGGTGAAAGGAGGACTCTGGAATGGAGAGATAGCATGGAAGTGACACGATTAAAATTAGGGGTGGAAAAAAAAAGCTTTTTCGCAGTTACGCTAGGAATAGAAAAAAAAAAGGATGAATAAAACTAATTAAAGCACTGTCTTTAATCTTGAAAATCTCAGGGCATTCGCAAAGATAATTAATTTTCGTTACACATATTGTGTAAATCAATGAAAATCTAGCACCTTAATTTTATAGCGTCAGAAACTAAGCCAGATAAATTTCAACTTCTGTGTGACTTCAAAATTAGCGAGTCCACACAAGAACGTTGTTTTTCTGTTCTGGAGGTGTAAGCCTCTAAAAATATAGCGGGAATAAATCTTGAATGCAGCCTGTTGCTCTAAATAAATGTAAAGATACACCTAGACACTTACTTTTCTTACACATCACGAAACGTGTATATTCATATTATTCCTGTTTGTCATTTTGAATTATAGAATAATAAAAGTGTGTAACCTCGTAATGGCTGGCAGTTTATGAAGCAGAAAAAAAAAAAAAAAAAAAAAGCTTTTGACTTCCCTCAAAAACCAGACAGTAAAACAAGGGGAAAAAAGGGCAAAATAGTAAAAGAAAAGAAAAAGAAAAGCAATTATTTTTGCATTTTGCAGAAAAATAGGTTACTACGCAACCAGTTTCTGCCTGTGAGCATAATGTGGAACTGACTCTATCAGCCATTTTATAAGTGCAGTTGCCTGTCTTGGGCACAGCCGTGGTTAAAAAGCAGCTTCTTGACACTGTTTCAAGGAATTTCTGTCTCTTTCCCTCTACTCCTCTTTCTCTAATTTTGATCGGATTATTTTCCCCTCTACTTTTTTTCCTTTCTTTTGGTTTTTATCTCTTCAATATAAGGATTTAATTTCGAACAAAGATTGAGATTGCCTCTCTGAATACAGAATAGAGGCGAAAAATAGTTCTTTTCTATTTATGCACAAGATAATATTTCCCTGATTTAGATACAGAAAATAATATGAATAAGGAGAGAGCACTTTCCTATAAACCTATTTATTATAGTTTTGAGGTTCGCTTTCTGCAAGCAGCCAAAATGGTTCTGTACTTTCTGTGTGATGGTATTATTTATTACACCCTATCGTGGGTCAAGAAAAAATAGGAAAAAGTGAAGAAAAAGTTAGACTTCTTTTTTAGATCAAACTACAAAGTCTTCTTGTGTCTCATCTCGATAGCACCTACAGATTTTTTCCATATTTTTAGCGAACATTTTAGTGAGAACCTGAATAAATAATAAAAAGTGGTAATTGTAGTGCAGAAAGACGAAGCTGCCTTATGTCTTTTTTTCTTTTTCTTTCTTTCTTTTTTTTTACTTCAATTGAGAGATTTTACTTAAAAATTATCAGTACTTAAGAATTTAAACTTTATTTTTAACACTGATGTTTTTTCGGGGTCAGGCAGAACTTATGAGTGCTTTCGCCTTTATTAGTGAAAGCTGAATAAATTAGGCCTAGAAAAATAATAGAACAAATTAGATATTAGAATTTAAGGGGGGGAAACTGTATCGAGTGAGTTAACAAACAAAAAGAAACCCCCCACATTTGATACACAGAAAGAGCTCGAAGTGATCTAACCGGAGCTTGGACCAGCCAAGCTGTGAATTACTTTTTCTCCAAACTTTGGGTCCTGCGTATTGAAAGGTTTCCTTGTTTATCTGTTTATATATATATATATATTATATAATATATATAATACATATATACATAATTAATATATACATAATTAATAAAAGGAGGGGACGGGGATGACACACACGAATTTTGTGTAGAGATTTCCAGGCACTGTTTTTTCCTTCTTTCCTCCTACCTCCTCTGTTTTTTTCTACCTATGCTCTCAGCTGGCGAGGCTGGTATTTTTTTGCTCCAGCAAACCCTCAACGAGGATTTTTGCACACAATCTCCATAAAGCTCCCCAAAATTTACGTTCTCCCTGTTTTCCCCTCTGTGTCTAACACTGTGTGAGGACTGAGGCCTAAGCTGCTCTACGTGAATCTGCAGAGATGCAGTTTTGCCTCCCAAAATCTGGCAGAGCTCCCTGCAGGCTAAAGTTTGGCTGCCTCCCATGTCCTGCAAAGTGTCTTTTAGCTCCCTTTTCTTGGGCAGCTCTGCCCTGGGCTGTGAGGAGTGCAAGGGAAGCTGATGCACCTCGCTGCCGCTTATATCATGCTCGAAAAACAGGGGCCATTTTTCTTTTCGCAGAGCAACACTGTTCCTGGTCGCAAGCAGCCATCTCCAAGTGCTGGAGGACTTAGTTTCTTTTTTTTCCCTCTTCTATATAAACCTTAGTCAAAGAAGGAGGGAAAAAAAAAAAAAAGCAAAAACATTTTGCATGGCGGGGAGGGGAGAGGGAAGAGAAATCGCGCCTGCTCAATAACTTGTAATTTTTCTATTCTATTTCTAAAGAGCAAAAACCAGATAAGATCTGCTCTAGTGAGGCGGCCCCGCGCGCTCCCGCCTCCTCCCGTGCCCGCAGCCCCGGCGCGGAGCCGGTGCCGGTGCCGGTGCCGGTGCCGGTGCCGGTGGGTTCATACCTGCTCGCAGCGCCGTGCGCGCCCCGCGCGCGCCTCCTCCGCAGCACGAGCACGAGCCGCAGCGCGCGGCGCAGCAGGGCCCGGCGCAGCGCGCGCTCCCGCGCCCGCTGCCCGCACCGCGCGGAGCGCGACAGGCGCCGCGCGCCCGCGCCGCGCACGCGGACACGGACGCGGACGCGGACACGGACGCGGACACGGACGCGCCCGCTCCGCGCCGGTGCCGCCGCGGCGCCCTCCATTCATCGGGAGGCGTTTCGCTCGGGGCCGCGGCGTTTGGGGGGTTTTTACTTTTTTTTTCCTCTGTATTTTTTTTTCTTTCCGTTTGGTTGATCAGCCCCCCCTCCCCCCCGCCCCGCCATCGCGGTACCGCCTCCCGTGATGATGCTCCCGGCTCCGCGACGAGGAGGCCCCGGCGGGGGGAGGGGGAGCTGCAGGGCTGCAGGGGGGGGCTCTCCGCGGCCTGTCGCCCTCTCCTCCCCCCGTGTCACCTCCCGCGCGTGGACGGCGGCCAATGACAGAGCGCCCGGCGGTTTCAAATAACGCCCTGACGACACGGATTTGCTCTCGTCACCCGCCCCGTGTCACCCCCCCCTCGCCCCCCCGCGGCTCACGGCCTGCCACCGCTCTGCTATGCACGTACACATATATCTATATATGTATTTATGATTGCCCGTGCGCTGGTGTGCTGCGCGGCGCGGGCCTGGCGCGGCTAGCGGATCGCTGCCGCTTTAACGGGCCCGGCGGCGCCGGCCCGGGCGAGCAGCTATTTCCTTGTCACATGCTCATTTGAACGCGGCGCGGGGCCGTTGCGTAGGGGCGGGGGGTAAGGGAGGGAAGAGAAAAGAAAGTGAGAAAGGGGGAAATAAACAAATAAATAAAAAGCGGATCTCCTCTGCGACCCGTCCCGCTCCGGCTGCAGGATCCGGTAAAACGCCCCGTCCCCGCGCGTCCCCCCGCGCCTGGCCGGGGACAAGGGAAGGGGGAGGGGACGAGGGAAGCGGCGGAGGGGGAAGAGGGGGGAGCAAAAATGACGAAAATCCCCAACCTGCCGCGGAGTGTCGGTCCGGGGGAAACGCGGAGCTGGCCCGGGTCAGATCCGCCTGGCCCTGCTCGGTTTAGCTCGGCCAGGGAGGGGGCGGCGCGGCCTCGCGGGGGCGCCGCGCGCCGTCCGTATAGGTCCATATCGATCCATATGGGTCCATATGGATCCATATAATGTCCATATCGGTGGGTGCTCCTCCGTGCCCGGGCCCAGGAGAGGGGCGGCCGCGGGTCCGGGCGGATGGTGACTGAAATCTGCCGTTTCGAAATGAAAGCGGCTCTCGGACAGAGAGCCCGGGCAGGTGCCGCGGCGGCTGCGGGGCGCGGGGGACGGACTTGCAGTTTTTCATCACTAGAAATGAAACCGCCGCGTTAAACATGGCGATTTTAGGGCTTTCTCGGAATATTCATTATTGCTGATCCCCCTGGTTGCTAACTGTTACCGTTATCATTTCCGGAGATTTACCGATCGTGGAGATGGGCACGGGCAGGGGCTGGACATCCCTGGTGGACTCACCCTTGGTGAGTGTCCCGCGTGGGTCGGGAGGGAGCGCGCGTGGGGGCGCGTCCCGCGCTCCCCTCGAGAGGAGGCCGCGCGAGGTGCCGGATGGAAAGGGGCGTTATTTCCCTGCTGCTCTGATATTTCCTAAGCAGCAGATATTTCCCAACTTACAATGGCGAAAGATTGTAAATCAAATTACACTATGTGAGAAAAAATAACACCTTCTATCATAAGGATCCCGTCCAAGCTAAGTGAGAAACTGCGGTCTGCTGGAGCCTGCTTCCCCCTCACCAAAACCCCCGTCCCCTGAGACTCTTATACTGAATATACATGTGCAGTCCGTGCGCGCTGCCTGCTTTGCAGGCGTGCAACGCGGTTCTACTGAGGCACGAGCAGGCAATGCGAACCATTCGATGAGCAGGTATTTATTTTAATACGTAATTACAGTTAATGCATTTTACACAAATACATATTCTGCATATCTTACACTTGTGCTATATATGCATTGCATATATAAACGGCATGACTGCATACTTACAGAGATTCCCATTTTTCATGAAATAATCATATGATGTGCATTGCAACGGATTATATTATAAAGAATCACATATTTTAATAACTTAAATATTATAATAAGGTACGATACTGTTCTTTACGTGTGAAATATGTCGGATGGTGAGACTGCAGATCAAAGAGCTGTGTCGTATTTTTTAATTTCCCCTTTCATCCTCTGAGTGCAGCCCTGAGAGCTCCCGGGGGGTGAAAGGAGAGCGCTCCCCGTGTCCCCTGCCGCTTCCCCTCCTCGAAGGCCTCGACCAAGCAATGGTACGTCCTGGCTGGTCTTGTCGGCTTCCCGGAGCCCGTTCCCGTCTTCCTCGTGCCAGGGCGGCCAGAGGGAGACACTCCGAACTCGGATATAATTAATTGGGAAAGCGAAGATTGCCTCCGCCCTCCCTGTCTGCAAGCGCGGTCATTTTAGCTCAAAACAAGTTTTATGTCTCGATTTCTTCTTGGCCAAACTGGCCACTTTCAAGCACCATGAAGAAACATCGGGGCTCAATCTTGATTTCCAAGTTTTAATTTTCATCGCCGTGAGCCTTCGTTCTGTTACTGCCCTGGTTCCTTTCCAAATACTCTTAAACCAACCCGGGGAATGTCTCCTGCTGAGCTGTCTGCCGACAACCCTTTCCTTGAAGCCAGGGCAATCTCGGGCTTGCAGGAACATTCACTGTGCCTTGTTTTCTCCTTCAGGTCCTACGTTCACAAACACCGAGACGAGCCACGGATGCGCCCCGGGACATGCACGGACACGCACAGCACCGGCGTGGGTTAACCGAGCCGATCGCACCAGGAAGCTGCTGCTCCCCGCTGTCCCAGCCGGTTTTGCTCGGAAGAGACCGCGGTCGGGCTTTATGCCGTGAGTCCGATTTAGCTTAAATCGAGTGCGGGAGCAGCTCGTGGGGACTTTGGCCTCTCTCACCCCTTTGTGCCGGAAAGCAGGCCTGGTCCCGGTACCGGGGGCTTTTGTGTCCCCCGCAACGGGGTTTCTTCACATTTATTTCTTCACAGTGTCTGGACTCTCCTCTGGGAGAGGTGTGTAATTTCGAGGGCAAAATAGAGCGCAGTCTCATGCAAAGCATGTAATGTGGAAAGGAGAATAAAACCCGCATGCCGCGCCTGTCCTTTACGCATTTCGGTGGGGAGAGGTGTCCCAGGGGCGGCTGTCACGGCTGCGCTTCCGACTGCGCCGCGCGCCCGTGGGGGCTGTGGTGGCCGTCGTGGGTGGGCGGGTGCCGCAGGTAGCGGCCCACGGGCCCGTGGGGGCCCCCGGCCGCCACGTCGAGCGGGAGGCGGCCGCGGGCGTCGCGCAGGTCCAGGCGCGCCCCGGCGCGGTGCAGCGCGGCCAGCGTGTCCACGAAGCCGGCGCGGGCCGCGTCGTGCGCCGGGGAGCAGCCGGTGAGCGGGTCGGCGCGGTTGGGGTCGGCCCCGCGCTGCAGCAGCAGCTCGGCCACCCGCGGGCTGCCCAGCATCATCACCTGCGGGGAGAGAGCCCGTGAGCAGCGCGCCCGCCACCCGCCCGGCGGGCCGGGGGGCTCCTCGTCGCCAAACGGGAGGCCCGGAGCGGAGCCCCGAGGGCCGCCCAGAGGCGCTCGGCAGCCGCGAGTGTCCCCCTTCTCCCCGCGCCCGGCAGCCGGCGGCCACGACGGCGGGGCGTGGGCAGAAGCGAGGGACCGGGGAGCAAGGGGGCTCTTTCTCCTAAAACCGCCCCCCAACTCAACCTCCTCCAATGCCGGGGAGATTCCAGGCTGCTTTTTGTTTGTTTGTTCGTTTTCCAGGCGGCGGAGCCCTGCCGCGCCTGACCTCACCGCACCGGGATTTCTTTAGAGACACCGCCGCGCTTCGGCTTTTCCACGAGGTGAGTGCGAGCCCGCTCCCCCTTCATTTTTGCTTTGGGAGAGCTACGGAAGGCGGTTCTGGCTGCGGCACCGACCCGCCCGGCAGCTTCCGATGCTATCGCGGGCAGCGAGCGGGGCCCGCCCCGGTGCGGCCGAACACAGGGAAGGAAAACATTCCCAAAATCTGTGTCACTTGCGCATTCCGTGCGAAATACTGCACTGACACCTTACAGAAGAGACTTTTGCAAACACTGGCCTTTTTATCCTAAACGTAGCCTCCAGGATTACTCTGGTTTCGTTTTATTTTGAAAACTTAAAGCGAAGCTGGCCAGAACCGCTCCGGATTTACTTGCACAAGTAAGCTGAGCTAGTTTCTAGGCGTCCCCGCGAGGTGCAATACGCTCCCGTTTTTGTAAGAGGGAGCGCACGAGCCCTGCAGAGAGGCTAGCTGCATACTCGGAGTGGTGGAAGGGAGAAGAGTATGTACTCAGAAGGCCTCGTGAATAAATCAGGTGCGTGAGACGATCGGTGCGTGAGAAATTACCGGAGACAGATGTATAAAGTAGAAGACAAAGTATGACAGAAAGCTTATATTTTTCTGAAAAGATGACTCGCTACTTTTCTTTTTAGCGCATTTAGGGGGAGATGAGCACTAGATCTCTCGGTTTTGAGTCACTCCACCTCCGCTTGTTAGAACGGAGAGCGGAGTTGCTAAAACTAAAACTCCTCTGATGCGGCCGTCACCGACTTTCACCTCTGCTGGAAGGCGCCGCCTCGAGAGCGGCCGGAGCGGCGCTACCGCCGCTCTCCGCGCCCCGCTCCGCGCCCGCGGGCCTCGGCCGCGCTCCCCGGGCGCCGTCGCGGCCCGCGCTGCCCTCGCGGGGGCGCCGCGCTCCGCGCTGCCCGCTCCGCTCCTGCCCGGCGGCGCAGGGAGGGCGCTCGCGGCCGCGTTGCGCGGAGGCTCCTCCGCGGCGCTACCTGCAGGGGGGTCCGCCCGAAGGAGTTGACGCCGTTGGGGTCCGCCTCGCCGTCCAGCAGCTCCCGAACCCTGCGCAGGTCTCCGCGGGCCGCGGCGCTGGCCAACTCGTCCGCAGCCCCCCGCGCCTCGCCGTGCTCCCCCTCCGGGCACGGCGCGGCCATGGGGCCTCCTCGCCCAAACGCCGCTCCCATCGTCACCCCCGGCCCATGGGGCCACCCGGCCCGGCGCGGCCCGGTCCGGCGCGGCCGCGGAGCCACCTCCGGGCGCGGGACGGGCCAGCGCCCGGGGCTCATTTTCTTCGTGCCGCCGGTGCCGCCCCGCCGCGCCCCGCCCGCCCCCTGATGTCACCCACGGGCACGCGCGTTCCTGCAGCGCGGAGCGCGGGGGTCAGAGCCGGCCGCGCCTGCGTTCCCGAGCGTCTCGCGCTGCAAACGCTCTCCCGAGCGGGGATGGTGCAAGCGCGGAGCTGGAGGCAGCGCGCGGCGGCGCGCATTGCCCGTGGCCGCGAAAGACGTGAGCGGAGAGGTCTCCGCCTCCCTCCCGGGCCGGCTGTTTGCTAAACACCCGGCCCAGACTTTGAACCTCTCCCGCAAGCTAAACCGTGGAGGACGAGAGAGTTTTCCTGCCGTTTCTCACAGCGCGCACAGTTCTGTTCCCTGGTCACCCAAAACACACGCTGCGCGCTCGAGGCCTCAGCGCTGGCCCCGCGGAGGGCGGCGAGCACAGTTGCGCGCTATGTGTGTGTCCGTGCACGCTCGTGCGCACACGTGTCCGCTGCGGGTTCAGCCAGGAAATATTTCAAAGAAAAAATATATATATATTATTTTTCCTCGAAGCCCCGCAATACTGCCGTGGGGAGCCGGGTTTTCCTCGGCCTACGGTGCCGTAACCGGAGGCCCTGTGTCCAAAATGCCGGCGCGCGGCTCGGGGCGGAGCCGGCGTGGGGCGGCAGCGCGGGGGCGGCAGCACCAGGGACAGCTCCGCGCGGCGCCGCGGGACGGGAGAGCGCGGCCGCGGGGCGCCCCCCGGCACCCACGCGCGCGGGGGCCGCCCGCCGCCGCCTTCCTCCCCGCGGCGGCTCGCAGCGAGCGCGGGCAGCGCGAGGCTTCCGGCGTGGGAATGGGGCTCCGCGGCTCGCGCGGGCCAACGCGCTTACGGGCGAGCGCGTAGAAAAGCGCGGTGCTGCATTCGTGAAAAAGCGCTTCATGCTGTAAGCTTACTTCTGGCTTTATATATATATGCATTTACATATTTACATATTTACGCTTTATGTAGTTCTGTGTTTTCCCGGCGTTCGGTTTACTTTTCCATTAATACTTACTTCGCTGCTGAAGTGCTAGTTGGCATAGAAGTGAGAAGAGAGAGGCATTTCAGAGCCGTGGGGCTAAAAGAAAACAAAAGGAAGAGTTAAATTCTGGTGCACAGAATACTACGTATTCTACTACGTATACCAGGATATGTCCTGGTATAGGTCACTGCGCAGCAGAAACCCTCAAAAAGTTTATTATCAGTATGTCTTAAAAAGATTAGAGACTGACTTCAGCAGCAGCTAGAGTGAACAGCACTGAGAAAAATAATAATAAAAAAGCATGGACATGGTGTCTAAAGAAGATATACAGTTCACTCATTTGTTCAAGTCACTTGTTATTCCAAGGCTATGTAAATTAGGTAATTAAAAACAACAGCAATAAAAACACCTTCATTTGAAAAGAGGCTGGTGTTTTATACAAACCTCAAGAAGCAAATTTGTCCAGGCATACATAAGTGAAACATCATGCTTTCAGGAGTTCAAACTCTCACTTTCAGAAGAATATAAAAAATAAACAAAAGATACTTAGAAGAAGCTGCCTAAGCAGATTTACAAATTATCCAGGCCCAAAAAGAAAAAACAAACAAACAAACAAACAAAAAAACCCACCAAAACAACAATGATAATTAAAAATATGACATTCAAATGAAAACTGCTTGACTTTGGAGCTGAAATCACATGTCCCACCAGTTACAGGTTTTTCACACAGTTCAAATTGATTTCTTCCAGTTCTGAAGTTGATTGCGCAAAGATCAGTTGTGCAATAATGACCTTCAAAGAATAATTTAGGGATGCATCATGACTATAATTACTGTACTGGAAACATGTATTGCAGGCATATTAAACATGCATAAAAACACTGACAAAATGACAATTAAACATAAATCTTGTGGCAAACAGAGATACTTTAAAGCAGCACAATAATGCCATTATCTACAGTCAAATGAAAAAAACAGAATTGTGAGATTCAAGAAGATGACTGTTGATGTGCATAATGTGTAATCAGTTCCATATTACTCAAAAGCAGCTTACCACAAATGAAAAAGTTACTCACAGCAGATGTTCACAGTTTTCACCTATTTGACTGGAGGGAAACACTGTAGTTCATTCAAAACTTTGTTTTACAGTTAGAGCAATAACAATGCCATAATAAAAATTAACCTCAATTAAAGAGTTTTTGATTTTGAAAAATCAGAAAAAATGATATTAACCTGCAGGGTAAGTTTAATGTGTCATGTCCTCATGAAGTAACTGTCAATTCTGGTAAGAATTGTATTACTCTTTCATTGTGGAGAATAACCACCACTGACTCCTATTGGAAGAACCACAGACATCTCCTGAAAAGAGCGCAGTAACACAGGAAAACAGGAATATTTGGAGGCACAGCAGTGAGGCTTTGAAGCAAAGTGAAGCAAAACAAACACCAGCAAATGAAGCAAACAGGTTCACAATCCTTACCTTAGGTGATGGTGTGACCGCACGAGTGGCAGTGTCCCAGCACCAGCAGGGTTCCTTCTGCAGGCTGCCACCTGCTCCGCAGGTCAGTGCGGGAGTCCCTTAAATGGGAGGTAGTGTCTGGTGTGCTGGTATGAGAGAGACTTAATTTTAATAAGGAAAAATGAAGAATCTGATTTTTCTTCACTGATTTCTTCTGCCTGGTCTGGCACGAAAGTTAGACTAAATCACCATGTTTTTTTTTTTTTTTTTTTTTTTTCCCCATAGATTTATTTTCTTCCAGCTAACAGACTTCAGGGAGATGCATTTGCAGGACAGTGTCCTGTTCCTCCCTCAGCTGGGTCTCTCGCACTGGAAGAAGGAAGGGAACCAGACCAAGGCCTGAGAGCTGCGGTTGCTGCTGGCTCACGATTGATCAAAACCTTTCACTGCAATCCAGGTTACTGCTAGGCAGGGGTAGAAAGACAGGCAGTACCAGCGATTTAATATTCCGTGCCATGCACCAAAGTATGTTAAAAGCCAGAAAGGATGCACATGTTTGATTTGTTCTGCCATTCTTTAAGATGGAAGCATAACTGCTGACTCAAATTAGTTTTGTCTGTTTTTAATAGTATGAAAGCGACTCTTCTTTTTATTCCCTGCGCTGTTCTTCGTGCAGTCTGCCAAACACCATACACACACTTCTAGTCATTGTGTGTCTACTGGCTGTGGTTGTGATGGGCTGTCTGGGTGCACAGGGGTCTTAGTGAATATGTAAACATCACATGTTAAGGGAAGCAGATTCAAAAGTTTGCTCTTGTGCTTCTTTACCATGTTGGATATGACCTTTTCTTTGTCAGGGCTCTTTAAGTAACCATTCTCACAGAATATCTCAATAAAGGAACTGCTCAAACTAGCAAACAAATCAATGACTTTCATATGTCAGAGGTACATAAGCATACAGAGATGATGCTTCTGACACCATGGCTAGCAGGCTGTCTCTTTGTAAGTTCTTCCTAGTTTTGCTATAAAGTATTTAGTTTTGTTCCACCAGAATGTTTCCTGAGATACAGATGGCCTAGTGAGATTATTGTTCTTTTTCCTGTGATTTTTTAGCGTGGAAATGCTGATAAACCATTGCATCAGGAAATGTGTTGTCTGGATCTAGGTTTTTCATTTTTTTTTTATGTGCCTTCAGGCTTAGCTGCCTACAGAAGAAGATAGGTATGCAGAATGCGGGATATGTTCTCCAGCTAAAACAATCTAACACACTGCCATCTTGCTTTTGTGTTATTCATGTAGCAGAATGGTTTGGAGACTAAACAGTTAGGCTCAACATCTTGCTACATAACTGGAGTATGATCCTGAGCAAGGTACTTCAGCTCTGCGATGAATTTACCTGTGTGTATAATGATTGTGCATATGGGTCTATGGGAGGAAAAGATGCTTGTTGCCCTTGCAATATATAAAATAAAATACTAAATGCTATTGTGTGTCTTGGTCCTGGGCTTTGCACTTTGTAGCTGCAGAGCACTGTCAGCTTCTGGTACCAAAAGCAGACGGAGAGCCAGGTAACACGGACATTGAGAGTTAAACAGTGCTCTGTACAGGCACATCAGGCATCTTCCACAGTAAATAAGCATCAAATTGCATTATGTAAAAAACTGAAAAGATTTATGCAGAGCAGGTCTTTATCTATACAGTTAACTACTGCTGAAGTATTAATGTATCTATGAGAGTGACTTGGAAAATCGCTAACTTGATACTTCCAACTAAATGTAGTCAAGATAAGCTGCTAAAGGGTGATGATACTATCATTTAGCTTCATATAAGGATGTGCTGGGGATCTACAGCTTATTCATTTCAGTTTAGTCTTGAAGTAAGTTATTATTATCAATAGCTGTTTCACTGCACCTAAATATTTGTATATCCACAAGGAAAGAAGGGAAATACTTTCTAGATACAGAACAAACTCATGCTCACATGAATATGAATTATTCCAAAGGGGTGAATTTTAGCACTTTATTTCAGCATCTAGATGTATTTAAATATGAAATTTTCATTCCTCTGAGGCCATGAACACTAAGGACCAAGGAGCCATGAACTCCAAGATTTTCTTCATTTTGTTTTAGACATCTTGTCAGCTGATTGCACAGGGAGTTTTCTAGCTGAAAGTTTAGTGAATGTTTCTGAATTTTTCACTTGATGGCCAAGAAGAGTTGTATAGAAACATGGTGAGGAGGCCAAAATATATTTTTAAGATTATCTGCAAACAATTTGTATTAAATTAGTTTTGCACTGCTTTTGTAAAATCCATGGATTTATAATAAAAACAAAAGCACTGGGAGTTTTGTTTCCCTTTATCCTACTTACTTTTGTAGATCATTTTGAAGATTAATCATTAGGAATACCAAACCTGATCTTCCCAAGTTGTCTGGCAGACTGCTGAGAATGCAAATAACTGCTAACTGTTAGTTCAGTATTGCCTAGCTCAAACTGTGACCAAACATAAAACTTGCTTTGTATTATTACATTTTAAAACACAACATTTTGGTTATACTTAGTTTGTTTACTATTTATATAGCTCCTGGGTTCAGATTTTAAAACACTATGGAGAAAGCTAACATTTCTTTTTTTTTTTTTCCCTTGCATTTTGTTTCAATCTAATTCCACAAGCTCAGAAACTGGGACTGTTGAAATACAGGAAATAGGATAATATCACTCCCCCCACTGGCAATGCGAGAGTACTCAAAAACTGATCACAACCGTGGAACAACAGCTTGACCTTAACAACAGCATCCTTTCTCTGAAACATTCACTAAGTGCTTAAATTAAATGTTTAACTGAAAACCAAAATAAGATTTTTAATTGTGGAGGCGGTTTCTTTCAAATATAGAACTTTTAGTTCCTTGCCTCTTGGCATGCCGTAATGTTCTTCATTCTCCCAAATTCATTACAACCTTCCAAAATAAAAGATGGATTGGATGTTTTGAAGAGGGAGTCTACCTGTTGTTGTTGTTGGAAAGACTTTTCATTGTGTCTTACAAAGATCGAAAGTAAGTTTACCTGCTGACTTTGCCTTCTGCTATTTGCCAATCAAAGCCTCTTTGCAGAGGATGGGAGGCACGAATGCAGATGTGGAAATTTAGCAAGTTATCCAAGCCTGGTCAAAACCGAAGGCTAGGTGGGTCAAAGCAGAGGTTTCAATGATGTAGAAAAGAAGACAATGAAAAGAAGAAAGTGCAGTGGAAAGTTTTAGTTTCTGTTCATCTTGCTGATCACTTTAGAATATGGGCTAATTTTGTTCTTTCTTTCTCAACAAGGAGGTTAAAAAAAGGCCTGCTATCGCCTGCCAACACTAACAACAAGTAGCCCTGGAGGCAGAAGAAGGGCAGAGACATGAGTTTTGAGTGGGAGTCAGAATCAAAGACAAAATGCTAGAGAGGAAGATGAAGCAGTAGATTTAGTTGAAGACATTTATTATTTCTGAATGATTAACTGTGGGATGGTGTTTGGCATTTGCGTGCTTTTGTTACTCTACAATTTTGCCTACAGTAGGCTATTTGACAAGCCCTGTGGTCCAGTTAGCTCGTTCTCAAATGTCCATGCAAGCAAAATAAAGCACAGTAGAACACTGAATGCATATTACAAACACAGTGTCTATTCATCCACACACATGCCTTGCAAGACCCATCCTTACTCTAGAGTGTTTATGCTGAATGAATTGGGCACTGCAAAGTCATCTCTATATATCTAAGACCTGCTTTTGTCCCAGTCTGGACACCACATTGTTTTTCATGATGTTTCATGTTTGGTGACCTACAGCATGTCCTTACTAGCTTTCTGACCCCAATTAAAATGTCCTATCTTACCTATTGGTAAGAGTCCTCTCTGCTAAATAATTTTAAATGATGACAGTGTTATAATTAGGTTTGTGAACATAGATAGGGATGAAAGTTGTCATATCTCATAGTAAAATAAGATTAATCTGACAATTGGTCTGGTCTGGTATTATCCTCAATGGAAAAGGACATCCACCTATACAAGAGTTTCTAGAAGCAATTCATCTAGAAGCAACAAATTATGTTGCAAAAACATCTATGGGTTATAATTGTCATAATTAGGGATGAGCAAAGAAACACTACTTGGTGAGGAGCTACTTACCTTGACATCCTGATGGTTTCTAAAACACATGAGTCTGGGTCTAACATACAGTGGGTTTATTTTAAGGAAGAATACATATATTTTATGTGCGTAGAGTAATGGAAGTAATTCATTTTATAGTTTACCAAATGGTCAATAAAATGTGGGTAGATGAAACAATAAGTATGTCAAATATTTTAAGACAGGTTTGGCAAAATTGGGATGATACTGAATATTTTAAATGAATTCAATTATAATTTACTATGTTGCCATTCTTGTATTTTAAAAATTACAGGAATGATGTCAAACAGTAGAATAAAATATTTTACAGTGTATGTACAGCTGAGATGGTCTTCAGGAATAAAGAGGGCAGGAAAAGAGATTTTTTTAAATGAAATTGTTTCTACCTGAAGAGATTCTGCTATTTGCATTTTATCCTGGTCCTGTAACTTTCATAGGATTATTCTGAAGAATAAGAAAAATGGGTAAAATAATTTCTATCAAACAGTATAGTCTGCCAACAGTGGAAAAGGCACCATAGTGTTGATCTTATCTACTGCCTGAGATGTGAAGCAGATTACTTGCTGAGATCATGGTGATCTTAAGAAAGTCTCTTAAAAAAGATACCTCACCAGCCTCAGACCTCACCTTGCTGAATTATAGATTGCTCCTTTATATTCCCTTTTATCTTTAATTAGATAAATAATCACTTTAGAGGATGGCTACCTATCGCAAAACTCATCCCACAGAAGCTGTTTTTCCTGGCCACAGGCCACAAACTGCACGCAAAGCAGGGAGAAACTAGAGATTTGGCACTCTGCAAGCATAAAATCTGTGCAGAAAGGATTCTCAGAGTGATTTGTATTGCTGAACAATGATTAGTTGTATCCTGTTTCAGGGCACAGCACAGTTTCTGAGATACCCTGTTACTTTCCTGTAGTAGCAGGGGCACATCTTCAGTATGGTGGGGGTGGCTAGATACGATTAATCAGTTGCTCTCCTTGCACCCATAGAGACTGTGGTGCAAGCTGCCCTATGCTCAAACAAGTTAGCACTCGCAGTCTTGTGTTTTTTTGGGATGGAATATGAAGGGTGCTATTAAACGCATTCAGGAATGTGCTTGTTCTCGAGTTATATATTCACAAAAGAGGCTATTGCCTAGGAGACAGATGATTCTGCTGATGCTGGAATGGCACCGTGCTCACTTGTAGCGGCCATGAGCAATAGGGGAGCATTCCTGTAGGCTCAGGTGGCTCTAACTCTCTTGCAATGCCTTTGCATAACTTCTTCCAGGTTTCGTACAGGAGTAGAATGGGACTGAAAACACCTAATTCCTTTGTAAAAATGGTCGTTATTATCTGCAATGCTAATTGCTAATCTTGTTATTTTTCTTTTCCATTTGATCATTGTTGTGTCCCTTATCCATGTGTGTATCTCATATTGTTCCTCAGCATCTGTTGCCTTAGCACATCTGCCTGATCATGCTCCACATCGGTTTGATCCCTTTAAAGCCTACCATTTTATGACTCAGGAGTTCTGCTGTTTCCCCAGCAAAGTTTCCAGATTTGAGGTGCAGGACCAGGACTGACTGCTCACCGATGAGTAACAGTGCTTCTGCAGCTGACAGGGCAGCTTTATTTGCAGAGGCACATCATTTACTAGCACAGCCTAAGCCTGTTTGTTGTTTCTTCTTCCATCTGTTTTGCAATAGCCATTCAGCTTGAAGCCTTGACAAGTGAGCAGAAAACCAGGTGTTTGCCTGCAGGCAAGGGTGACAGAGGTGCCAACTGGGCTGAAGCAGCTCTGTTGGCCAGTGGCATTTTCAAGGCATATGATTTTCTGCATATGTCGTGCTGGTAGCAGTTTCTCTGTCTGCTCAGCTGAATGGAGAGGGTTTCTGATTAGGGAATTTTGCATTGGGGTAGTTTTTTGAAAACTCTGGAAGATCTTAAAATGAAGTGGTTGCTGAAGCTCGCTGCACTGCTGAGACAGGGTGTGCCAGCAAATTTGACATGAGTCTATGTATAACGCCTGAAAGCAGTGCAATAGTGCCTGTAAGGTGTAAGGCTGTTGCAAAATGGAGTAGAAACCTGCTCAAAGGCTGCTGTGGCAGGGACTGCGAGGATGGTAGAGGTGGAAGTTGCTGCCAGCTCCAGCCCAAGAGGACACGTGGCTCCTGATGGCAGGGCTGTGGTGCACCACCTTCCCGGCCCAGGAGAGAGGGCAGAACAAGGCTTTGCCCTCCTTTTCAAGAAGCTATTATACTCACATTTCTGTATTTTTTATTCTGCAAGTCTGGCTTTATTTAATAGTTGCGTACTTCCATTAGGTACAGCAAGTTTCCGGGCTATCAGCACTTTTTTCAAGTGCTTTCTTCTAGCTGCCTGATGACCTTTATTCTTTCTACTCTTTATTATTATTATTACTATTATCAGGGTTGATAAACAGGGTGTCCCACCTTCCATCTGTTGCCCTATCCTGCACCCGCCTCCATGGATCCAGCAGTTACATTTCCATTGCCTGCTGTAAGAGAGATTGTGACTTTCACTGTTTTTTTTTTGCAATAGACCACAAAATAAATAAGTGCCAACAAAAGGACAGGACAGGAAAAGAAAAGAAAAGAAAAGAAAAGAAAAGAAAAGAAAAGAAAAGAAAAGAAAAGAAAAGAAAAGAAAAGAAAAGAAAAGAAAAGAAAAGAAAAGAAAGAAAAGAAAAAAAAGAAAAGAAAAGAAAAGAAAAGAAAAGAAAAGAAAAGAAAAGAAAAGAAAAGAAAGAAAGAAAAGAAAGAAAAGAAAAGAAGAAAAGAAAAAAGAAAAGAAAAGAAAAAAAAGAAAAGAAAAGAAAAAGAAAAGAAAAAAAGAAAAGAAAAGAAAGAAAAGAAAAGAAAGGAAAGGAAAGGAAAGGAAAGGAAAGGAAAGGAAAGGAAAGGAAAGGAAAGGAAAGGAAAGGAAAGAAAAGAAAAGAAAAGAAAAGAAAAGAAAAGAAAAGAAAAGAAAAGAAAAGAAAAGAAAAGAAAAGAAAAGAAAAGAAAAGAAAAGAAAAGAAAAGAAAGAAAAGAAAAGAAAAGAAAGGAAAGGAAAGAAAAGAAAAGAAAAAGAAAGAAAGAAAAGAAAAGAAAAGAAAAGAAAAGGAAAGGAAAGGAAAGGAAAGG